>NC_045960.1:10433429-11033429 GCF_010909765.2 Amblyraja radiata
AAAATAATAAAAACGCAGACGGACTGCAGAGGCCGCTGCGAGAGCCGCGCCGCCTACCGGTTGGCAGTTACAAGGTGCAGCACTCAATTCAGGATTCCTTGTACAAGTCATGGAATATCGAGCATGGAAACCGGCCCCTTGTCCCAACTTGTCCATGCCGACCTAAAGGCCCTATCGAAGTAAACCTTTCAAACAACTGAATGAGAGGGGGAGGGGGCATATGTCTGGGGGTGGAATCTTGTGAAACTGATGGTAATTCTGTAGAAACTAGAGGAGGGGAAGGAATGAAGTCAAGGCAGCAAGATGTTCTTTTGGTGGGGAAGGGCAAATGGAAATACCAGGGATGTGGAGGCATCTTTACTATGAAAAAGGTGCGATGACGCTGCAGAATGTTCAGAGGTAATTCACCAGGATGTTATCTGGGATGGGGGTGTGATTGAGGTATGTTACCAGATCCCAGATTAGTTTATTGTCAACACAGGACTATGTTACAGTGGAAGAGTATTTAGGAAACAGCAATCACAACTCCATAAGTAGAGACAAGGAACTGCAGATGCTGGCTTACAACCAAAGACACAAAGTGCTGGAGTAACACAGGCGGTCAGGCAGCACCTCAGGAGAACATGGATAGGTGACATTTCAGGTAGGAACCCTTCTTCAGATTCCAGAGATGCTACCTGACCCGCTAGTTACTCCAGCACCTTGTGTCCATAAGTTTCAAGATGTTTAGGAAGAAACTGCAGATGCTGGTTTACACTGAAGATAGACACAAAATGCTGGAGTACCTCAGTGGGACAGGCAACATCACTGAACAAAAGGAATGGGTGATGTTTTTGGTCGAGATGGGTCTGAACAAGGGTCTTGACGCGAAGCATCACTCATTCCTTCTGTCCAGAGATGTTGCCTGTCCCACTGAGTTAAACCTTACATACTCTTCCTTTGAAGAATATAAAGCACTCAGGAAAGTACACAAACTGGCAATTAGAAAGGCTTAAACGGGCGTTGAAATATCAATGTCAAGATGAATTAAAGAAAATCCCAAGGTTTCTTGTTTGTACATTCCAACAAGAGGGTAAAAAAAGGGAAGGTAGTTTTGCTCAAGAATAAAGGAGGGAATATATGGTTGGAGTCAGAGGATGTAAATGAGGTAGTAAAGGATAACTTTGCATCAACATTCACTCAGGAAAGGAACATTGAAAACAGTGACATCTGTACGGAGAATACTATTAATATGCAATGAATTGCAGATATTCATTTACAAAATGCTGGAGTAACTCAATGGGTCAGGCAGCATCCCTGGAGAACTATGGAGAACTAATGTACTAACAGTGGTGATACTGAGAACACGGATCGCAACACTTCAGGTCAGGACTCTTCTTCAGAAATGGGAGTGCAGTTTGAAACCAAGAAGGAAGAGGTGTTGGGGCTCGTGAAGAGCATTAAGTTGGATAAATCTCCATGGCCTGTTCGGGGTCAGGTTATTGAGAGAGGCCAGAGAAGAGATAGCAGGAGCCTCGATGAAGATCTTTGTATTCTCTCTCGCCACAGGTGAAGTCTGGAAGGACTGGAGAGTAACCAATGTTATTCCTTTGTTTAAGAAGGGAAATAGAGATAATCTTGGACATTATAGGTTGGCTAGCCTCTCATCATTGGCCGGGAAGCTATTGGAGAGGATTCTTCGGGCTAGTATTTACTCTAATTGATTTCAAAATACTACTGTTGGTTTACAAAACACTGAATGGTTTAGGGCCAAAATACATTTCTGATCTTCTGCTTAGCTACGAACCACCCAGACCTCTCAGATCGTCTGGGACAGGTCTGCTCTGTGTCCCCAGAGTCAGAACTAAACATGGAGAGGCAGCATTTAGTTTTTATGCACCACATATCTGGAACAAACTCCCAGAAAACTGCAGGTCTGCTGCAACTCTCAGCTCTTTTAAATCTAGACTGAAGACTTTTCTGTTTGCCGCTGCCTTTCAGTAAACAATACAATTTATTAATTACCTATACTGCACTGTAACTTCTATTCCTGGTTTAATTCTATTTTAAATATTTTATTTGATTGCTTTTAATTTTGTAATTATTTTATCTGAATAATCTAATAATCGTTTTACATCTAAATGTCATTTTATATGTGTTTCTTTCCAATGCTTTTAATGTTTTATGTAAAGCACTTTGAATTACCTTGTTGTTGAAAGGTGCTATACAAATAAACTTGCCTTGCCTTGCCTTGCCTAATTTGGATGGTCTTATTCGGGTCAGTCAGTGTGACGTTGTCCATGGCAGATAATGTCTTATGAACTTAGGTTGAGAAGGTGATCAATGAGAGTAGAACAGTGGATGTTGCCAACATGGATTTTGCAGGCAACACCAGAACTGATGAAGTTGCAGACAGTGAGAAATATTGTGAAAGTAGACAGTGGGACATAGATCAGTTCCTGAAATGGACCGAGAAACGGCAGATTGAATTTAATCAATTGAACTCAATTGGGCGGCACGGTGGCACAGCGGTAGAGTTGCTGCCTTACACCGCTCACAGCACCAGAGACCCAGGTTCAATCCCGACTATGGGTGCTGTCTGTATAGATTCTGAAGAAGGGTCGACCCGAAATGTCACCTATTCCTTTTCTCCAGAGGTGCTGCCTGACCCGCTGAGTTACACCAGCATTTTGTGTCTATCTCCAGTATATTTGCATCAGTATGTGTTCTAATACTAAATGGCAAGTTTGGCAAAGGGGTTGTTAACAATGTTAGTTTGCAGGTACCGAACCCTCACCAGAGATCGGGTCAGGTGGAAATGAGTGTCGGTCACATCCAGTTTCCAGCTGAACCTGTCAGTGTGGAGAGTGGTCGTGTCCTCAGGAGAGGGAGTGAAGGTTGTGAGTCAGGAGCCAACTCATTCTTACCACCACTAATGATGGTCACGATCCCTACCCGTGTGGACCAGCCCACTCACCACAGTCCCACCGTGCATGAGTCTAGTGTTGTCAGGAAGGCCATGTGGAAACGTGACAAAGGAATAAACAACTAACTCAAATAACGGAATAAAAATTGAATAAAAACCAACTCACCTGAGATAACCTGTTTGTGCAGGATGAAAGACGACAGAAACTGATGGATCATTTGCATCAGGTGGACTTTCGACTTGAAGAGGCAGTGTAATGAAAAATGAAAATTCCTGTTTTATCCTGCCATTTACAAATGGGGCATAAATTATCCAAGCAGCAGAGATGGGAACGATTGTACCTGTGGAGAAGAATCATTCTCAGTTATGGACAAGAGTCAAGAGTGAAGAATATTTAATTGTCGTCAACTGAAAACAGACAATGATATTCTTACTTGCATAACAGACCTGTGAAGATACTTTTCATAGAAAACACACTAAACATAAATTTTCAATAAATTATAAATACCAATATTATTACAAAATCCCCAAATCCATTCAGCAACCAAGACAATCCATAGTTCATTGTTTAGTTAGTGTTTGTCGTGTTCATGAGCATATTCAAGAGCACACGCACACCCGTGCACATACACGCACACACTCAGACACACGCACACACTCAAACATACACACACAGAGTCAGTCACAAATGTACAGACACAGCAGTACAGATATGCACACAGACATACACACAGCATCACACACAGAAACTTAGCATCATGCAAGCACTTACACACAAACACATGCACATACACTCACTCAGATATATGCACACACACACATACAAAATTAGAATCACATGCACACTCGGACATGCACACACCCACCCACACAGGCACACCCGCATAAACATACACACACACATGTACAAACGCAGACACACACATACAGCAGATTGTGGATTTTAGAACTCCCCCAATGGAACCTCAGCCGGTGTACCTGCACAGCTGAATTCCCTTGTCAGCTCAGCTCAAACTGGAAATGTATGGATGATGAATGAAATCACAACTGGAAAACTGTATACAGTTCTGGTCAATTCACCACAGGAAGGGAGTGATAGGATTGAAATTGGGAAGAATTGAGTTTCCCGCATTTGTCCAGCATGGCCAGGAAGGGCTGACTGGGAACCTTCTATCCTGTGTCCTTCAGTCTCTCCGTGAAGCACAGAAAACCATCTGGTGACCAAATGTGGATCCTGTCCACCTGCCTGTACACTAGTTTGAAATAAGATGGGTCAGACACTGATACATAAGCCACATTCCATGCTGTTACATTGAACAAATAACTAACGTACCTGCAGCATTATTGAAATGTGAATAATCAAAAAATTTGTCCAAGGCGATCTTTGTTGCAGTCTTCAAATCCGTTCCATTAACAAACGTATAAAGCCACTGCACGTTTGTTACACTGTGCTCTTCATAATTCTAGAGTGATGAAAGGAAAGAGAGGAGTCAATGGAATAGTGGTGAAGTTCAAGGGCAGCATCTGTGTTGGGAACTGTGATTTTGGAGTCTGGTGAGTTCACAGTCTCCATGCTCTGACTGGACTGAACAACTGAGAGAATGTGTTGAATTTACAGAAACACTGGAATATTTTCATTCCCTATATTCCGTCAACTTTGCTGTCAGAAGCAGAAGGATCCCCGGCTTTCCACACTGCGTGAAAGGCTGCTCTGGAAAAAGAAAGGCTCCAGTGTGGGATGAGTGTGAGGAATCTGAGCCCATTCCCCAGAGGGAGTGGGGTCTGGGCTACAACCGGTAATGATGGGGTGAAGTGGGGAATGGGGTCCTACTGGTGAGGCAGTGTCTGCTCTGTCAGTTCTGGGCTGTGGTGATACATTGGACCTGTTCTCCCACCGTCTGTGGGGCACCCAGACCAGGAGGAGTCTGAGTCTACAGACGGGTCTGCACTCAACACAACCTTCCTGTAGACGGGATACCCTGAGTGTGGTTATTTAACCTCACAGACCCACACTGCCCCACAGGTTGTCTCTGTGACCTTGACCCCACAATTCCCCACCTCTGTTCCCCCAGCCTCCCTGCGCTGATACAACCCCACTCCCTGCACCATCTTGTATTCTTGAACAAAAATGGTTCCAAATGATCATATTGTTTGTTGTGATATTTTAAATTTTGGCAGACTTCACGCTCATCGATCCACGGAACAAAAATCTTTTTTCATGTTAAACTGTTGTTGGATCTTCATCACATTTTTAATTTCAGCTGCGGCATAATTTCTGAGGCTGAAAGTGGAAATAAATGTGCAGTCAGAATACAGGAAATATTCCCTGTGGGATAAACTCCAGAGGGGGTGAGGAGTGTGGAAGTGAAGATACTCAGCAAACTGAGTCCAAGGTCCATCCTGGTCTGTCAGGATGAGCTCCACAACACAGAACAACGTACAACAGAGGATTTCAGGGATGGGTTTCAAACTATGGATGAATTTAACCCCGAGCTGAGTGTGGAACAGCAAATATCCTCTCTTCCCCACCATCCATCCCTCATAATTCCCAAAAGTACTTACATCATACACTTTGATTGTCGGGAGAGCATAACATATCATGCTCTTGCACGCCTCTACTACATGTTCATTAGATCCTGTTCCTGCAACCCGCAGCTCCAGTAGGAGAGAGAGAGTTAAACAGAGTCTCAGCATCTTGGGCTCTGCTCTGGTCACTGTTGGATGCACCCAGTCACTCTCCACACCTCCAGCTGGATCTGTTGTCTGAGCCCTGAGTTCAAATCTTTTTATACTGTTTTCTGATGATTTTGAATATTGTGTCTGAGAAATGGAGAGGTTATAAATTATGCAAACATTGTTTTGTTCTGAGCTAATGGAATCATTAACCATCAGAGTGCTGAATCTGAGGAAGCCTTTGACCTGCAACTGACAATTAAATGGACGTGTGTGTTAACTGTTGCTGGACGGCGTGCTCTGGGGAAGGTGGAGTCACCAGTGAGGATGGTCATTAATGGCATCGGTTTGTGAGTGGTGGGGGAGTGGTTTTCCTCATCCACCAACATCCAAGCCCCAGCCCTGGGACCTTCCCCATCTTTCAACCAGGTCCACAAGATAGGCCGATGCACCAACTGACATGGAGAGGGTTGTCAGAGACATTATAGACCTAAGTGGAATATTAACCAGAGCATATCCATTTCCCCCCAGTCTCATTACCTGCTTATTTCCATTGGAGAGAGTCAATGGATCAGATATTGCCCATTTTATCCCTTTGCCCAAGGATAAATTGAGAAGATGTGGACCTGTTTTTGTAAAGCTAAGTTGCCAAACCTGATGCTCAGATCAACTATTACACATAATCCATATCCTTCCATTCCCTGCTAATTCGTAAGATCCATCCCTCCTTCCTCCTTGTCTGCAACTTAAAGCTAGCTTCTTTATCTCCCTTTCCCAATTCCCAATAAGGGTCTGTGACCGGAAATATTTACTTATTTTCATTTTCAACAGATGTTCCCGACTTGCCTGATGTTCCCAATATTTTCTTTTTATTTCAGATTCCCATCATCTGCATTGTTCATTTTACATACATGAGATAAGGAAAGCCAGAATACCGTAAAAGGGAGTGGGTTTATTAAATATAAGTGGTCTTTCCATGCTCAACTTCCAGATACAATTGTTCAGACATCCATGGAATCAGCACACAGAGAGTTAATGTCACCAAGTCCATCACAGGGATAGAATCCAGCAGCATTTCCATAATGTATCAGCTGCCATTGTTCGACCCTGCCAGAAGAACACTGAATCAAAAACATCTTCACAAAGGTGTTAAATTTGTTTAACCTGGATTCAAGTGACATCATCTGTCTGGAAATTAGTCTCAATGTCCTGGCAGGTGTTTGTTATACGTGGCACCTTATTTTCCAGTATTAAAATCCCAAATGACCTCAATAACAGTGCAATGCAAAACTTGTCTCCTTTCTGTGTTTCAACTTTGGTTGTCTGAGCAATGAGACGGAGAAAAGTCTGGCTCTGTAAGCACATCTACCTTGAATCTGTGTTTTATATTGAACCAACTCTCCAGACTCACTTCTTTGACCATACCGCAAAGTGCCCTTTGACTTTGCAAGTTTTAAGTCACAGTAGCTCGGAGTTTCCAAGTCTCTGCCACCTCTCACAGTTTACCCTCACTTTTACATCTGGGAATTCCTATTAATGGCATATTGAAAGTCACAACACTTTGCAGCCTTTGGGCAATGTAAAATTCTGGAGATTTGTATGCAATGGAACTGCAGACATTCATAGTCAAACGGTACAATAGTCAACAAGGGAAAATTAGCTGGAGTAACACACCGGACAGGCAGCATCTCTGCATAGGATGGATGACGTTTCCTGTAGCTAGTACCCCCTAATGTAGGCATCACTCTGGCTGATCTATCTCTCCCTCCTAACCCCATTCTCCAGCCTCCTCCCCATAACCTGACACCTGTACTAATCACGAATCTATCTATCTCTGCCTTAAACATATCCACTGACTTGGTCTCCACAGCCTTCTGTGGCAAAGAATTCCACAGATTCACCACTCTCTGAGTGGTGTTGATCATCACTGTGTGAATACTGTTACACTGTTAAGTGGCTTTTTCACGGGGCGACTTGACGCAAGAGTGAACCAGAGTTTAACATCGTGGGAACCTCGTGCGATAACAGTACGGCATTCGTGGACCACCGTGGACCACCGTGGCGCTAACGGCAGGTAATCGTGTAACTTGGTCACTCGGGAGGAAATTCAAGAAAGTTTGAATTTCTCCAAGAGTGACTTGTACACTTGTGGTTGAGCATTGCAACATTATATCAACGTAGTGGCCAGTGCGATATCCGTGCGATATCCGTAATAACTCTTGCGGGTACCGTGGGAACTCCTGCGAACGGTGAGTAACTGAGCAGTTTGATTGTCAGTGCTTGTTTTACCTCATTGTTAAAAATATATATTTTTTACTATCAGATTGATGTCTACAATTCTTCATTAACACATCACTACAAGATGAATGTCTCTAATGTTATAATCCCTCTCATGCTGAAACACAAAATAGTTGAAGGGAGGTGAAATAATCACATTTTCATTCTTTTTCATTTTTGAGTGTTCAGGTACCTCACTTGCTGAGCTATTTTACTCCAGCAGTTTGTGTCTCTTTTTGTCTAAAACAGTTTCTAAGACTGTAGGAACTCCACGGGCCAGGCAGCATCTACGGAGGGAAATGGACAGGCGACCCTTTCTTCAGGCTGCCTTATCTCTCTCCCCCCCCCCCTCCCCCCTACTCCCACCCACACACACAAATGCTGGAGAAACTCAGCGGGTGCAGCAGCATCTATGGAACGAAGGAAATAGGCAACGTTTCCACCCGAAACGTTGCCTACTTCCTTCGCTCCATAGATGCTCCTGCACCCGCTGAGTTTCTCCAGCATTTTTGTGTACCTTCGATTTTCCAGCATCTGCAGTTCCTTCTTAAACACAAATGCACCGAGTTCCTCCAGCATTTCGTGTTTTGCTCAGTATCCCAGCATCCGCTGTCTCCCGCGTCTCCAATAAAACAAAACTACTGTCAAAAGGGTGAAGAATAGGGGCAGAGATAGATACACTCCTGATTAGTGCGGCTGTCAGGAGGTTATGGGGAGAAGGCACGAGAATGTGGTTGAGAGGGAGAGATAGATCAGCCGCGATTGAATGGCGGAGTGGACTTAATGGACCGAATGGCCTAATTTTGCTCCTATAACTAACAAAGATAGTAATTGTTAGGGAAATGTAGTTTAAGACGAAGGGGGAGCAGAAATGGGCAGTCTGGGATGGCTCGCGAGATACTTGCATAGAGGCACAAAAGTTAAAGAAAGGGCAGATAAACAGAGAGGGGGGGGGGACTTCCCTCAGTGCCCATCTGTTACCATTAATTGGACAGTTCGGTCTGTGAAACGCAACACGCCAGCCCCGACATCCAGCCCGGTGGTCAGTCCTTTGAAGATAGACACCAGTTGCTTGGAGCAACTCAGCCGGACAGGCAGCAACTCTGGAGAGAAGGAACGGGTGGCGTTTCGGGTCGAGAGCCTTTTTCAGACTGAGGTCAATCCCCTGCATGGATAACAGGAGTCTCAGCCAACACGCCAATCGCCCGCTGCACAGTCTCGGAGCTTCCACTGCGAAAACGGTGCCTACATTTGAGCACTTATGTAACTGAACCATCCTAACACCAACCACAGAGCATTCCTGAACTACTACCTACCTCATTCGAGACACTCGGACTATCATAGATCGTATACTCACTGGCTTTATCGAGTTACAGTGTGGAAACCGGCCCTTCGGCTCAACTTGCCCATACCGGCCAAAATGTCCCATCGAAACTAGTCCATCTGCCTGCGTCTGGTCCATATCCCTCCCAACCTGTCCTATCCTAGTACCTGTCTAAATGTTTCTTAAATGTAGGGTTGGACCCAGCCTCTACTACCTCCTCTGGCAGCTTGTTCCATACACCCACCACCCTTTGTGCGAAAATGTTACCCCTCACTCAGATTCCTATTAGATCTTCCCCACTCACCTTGAACCTATGCCCTCTGGTCCTCGAATCCCCTCTGTGGGCAAAGGACATATATTACCCTGGACTCTGTCTATTTCCCTGCCTGTTCGTCTCATGGTTTTGTACACCTCTCAGCCTCTGTCCCCAGTGTGGAGTTAAGGGCTTGTTTATGGGCGCCCTGGGCTGAGAACTCTGGAGGATGGGTTTTAGGATTTATCGGGAATCGAGATAGACCCCGTAATGCAGGAGCAAAGAATCGCAGACGCTAATCTGCATTGGAAAGACACAATATGCGGGAGTAACTCAGCGCTGAAGAAGAGTCCAGACCCGAAACATCATCTATCCATGTTGTCTAGCGATGCTGCCTGACCCGCTGAGTTGCTCCAGCGCTTTGTGTCTTTCCACTAGACCTGTAATAAGTCTCGGCTGGGTGTTTACTGGGATCTCTGGTGTTTAATAGACGTCCTGATGTTATTTTTGATCGGGTTTACTACTGACAGTATTTAATCAGATCCATATTAAATCATTTCCCCTTCACCTTAAACCTATGTAATCTGGTCCTCGATTCGCCTACTCTGGGCAAGAGACTGTGCATCTACCCGATCGATTCCTCGCATGATTTTAAACATTATCTTGCACACAGCGTTGTTCCCTTCACCTTGTATACACCATTTATGGCTCGATTGTTACTATTTAGTGTCTGTCTACTGACTGGTTAAACGTTTGAAAGTTTCACCTCTCAGTAGATAATAAAATAAGATAACCAACACGGTCAATGTGAGACAAAGTCTTTATTCCTATTTGACAAAATAAAAAGACGACTTCTGGCACATATTGAGAGAAGGTGCATCACACCAAACAACATTTGTCTAAAAAAAACCAGATTATTCTTCAGCTCATTAAAGAGCTCGGGTGAAATTCTGACAAAGTTTGTGAATGCACTTTTATCCTCTTCGCACAGTACATTAAGCAGCTGATCATATTGTCCAAATTGAGGTCTCCGTTGAAAGATGGGCTTCACCCAGTGAGACTTCCTCTTAATTCTCTTTTTAATTAATCTCACCCTTCTGCCTTCACGCAAGCGTTCTCGATGCACATAGTGGGCTGCTGCATACAGCGCGTCAATGAAAATAACCACCATCCTGTACTCGAAAATACTTAGTATAGGCATGTCTCCAAATGAGCCAATTCAACCAAGGGAGGAATATAGTGTGTGAAAAAAACCAATATAGTGTGTGAAAACAAAGTAACATCGTTTGTGCCACGTGATTAACAACACTACAGTTCACGATGTTCATTCAAGATTAACGGGAAAGCTCGGGAGACGGACAAGGCACTCGCACAAATAACAGAAATGCCGAGTACCGTGGGAACTCTATATCTACCTCCCGTTATATCGTGCGAAACTCGTGCTGGACCACGACCGCTTCACTCTGGTTACATCTTGCGTCAACTCGCCCCGTGAAAAAGCTTTTTCACGGGGCGACTTGACGCAAGATGTAACCAGAGTGAAGTGGTCGTGGTCTAGCATGATATTACACGATATAACAGGGGGTAGATAAAGAGTTCCCACGGTACTCGGCATTTCTGTTATTTGTGCGAGTGACTTGTCCGTCTCCCGAGCTTTCCCGTTAAATCTTGAATGAACATTGTGAAGTGTTGTCAAATCATCACGTGGCACAAATGATGTCACTTTTTTTTTCACACTATAAATATCCTCCCTTGGTTGAATTGGCTCATATAACCATATAACCATATAACAATATAACAATTACAGCACGGAAACAGGCCATCTCGGCCCTACAAGTCCGTGCCGAACAACTTTTTTCCCTTAGTCCCACCTGCCTGCACTCATACCATAACCCTCTATTCCCTTCTCATCCATATGCCTATCCAATTTATTTTTAAATGATACCAACGAACCTGCCGCCACCACTTCCACTGGAAGCTCATTTCACACCGCTACCACTCTCTGAGTAAAGAAGTTCCCCCTCATGTTACCCCTAAACCTCTGTCCCTTAATTCTGAAGTCATGTCCTCTTGTTTGAATCTTCCCTATTCTCAAAGGGAAAAGCTTGATCACATCAACTCTGTCTATCCCTCTCATAATTTTAAAGACCTCTATCAAGTCCCCCCTTAACCTTCTGCGCTCCAGAGAATAAAGACCTAACTTATTCAACCTATCTCTGTAACTTAGTTGTTGAAACCCAGGCAACATTCTAGTAAATCTCCTCTGCACTCTCTCTATTTTGTTGACATCCTTCCTATAATTGGGCGACCAAAATGTTTAAGATGCATTAGACTGAAACATGGATAGGATAGGTTTAGATGGTTATGGGCCAAACGCGGGCAAGTGGGACTAGTGTAGATGGGACATATTGGTCGGTGTGGGCAAGTTGGGTCGAAGGGCCTGTTTCTACGCTGTATGATTCTATGCAGGGAATAAACTTTTGTTTGCGTGCTATACAATCATATCAGATAATGCTATACATGAATATAACCAAGCCACGTACAGTCTGAAGAAGGGCCTCGACCCGAAACATCACCCGTTCCTTCTCTTTAGAGATGCTGCATGTCCCGTTGAGTTACTCCAGCATTTTGAACCGTCGAGTTACTCCAGCATTCTCTTTAAACCGGCATCTGCTGTTCCCTCCGACACATGCACAAGAACACCAGGTAGAGCGAAGAGGAAAATACCTGAGTTCCGAATATATGTTTTCAGGACAGTTCCAGGGGGAAAAAGTCCAATGTCCGCATTGAGGTAGGTTGGTAGGTCGGGTCAGTGCCCAAACGAATGGAAGGAAGAACCGTTCTGAAGCCGGATAAGAATAGGTGGTCGGCGCGGACTCGGTGGGCCGAAGGGCCTGTTTCCGCGCTATATCTCTAAAATCTGAAGTTAGGTAATGTCTAAAGGAACTGCAGATGCTGGTTAATATGCACAAAAGGACACAAAATGTTGGTGTAACTCAGCAGGTAAGTCAGATCTGGGAAGAAAAACATAAAAAGCTGGAGTAAGTCAGCGGGTCAGGCAGCATCTCTGGAGAAAAAGAATAGGTGGCGATTCGAATCGGAACCCTTCTTCAGACATCCTAATCGGAATTGAGTCTGAAGATGTGTCTCGTCCCGAAACATCAGCTATTTTTCTCCAGAGATGCTGCTTGACTCGCTGAGTTACTCCAGCTTTTTGTGTCTGTCTTCGGTTTAAACCAGCATGTGCAGTTCACTCCTCACACGGGTCTCTGGAGAACATTGATTGGTAGCGTTCGGAAAGGCATCGATCGCTAGTCGGTGAAGACTCCGAACTGTATCTCTCAAAGAAGTACATGTGAAAAATTCCTCATGGACCATAAAAATGCGGGACCTTTCAGTAAAGTCCCTTTTAAAGTCCCTTTGAAAGATTATAGTTATTTTCTTGAATCTCATTAACATAACTCATGAATAAGTTGATGTCCATATGCGGATGCAAATCTTTATTTTTTAAATTCAATCCCACAGAAGACAATTTTTACTCACCTTCTGTCCCCTCTGTCCAGCTTCCGGGTTCACCGTTCGCAGGAGTTCCCACGGT
This sequence comes from Amblyraja radiata, assembly GCF_010909765.2. NCBI lineage: Eukaryota > Metazoa > Chordata > Chondrichthyes > Rajiformes > Rajidae > Amblyraja > Amblyraja radiata. The sequence continues at coordinate 10,446,460 of NC_045960.1, forward strand.
AACCGCAAGAGTCATTACGGATATCGCACGGATATCGCACTGGCCACTACGTTCATATAATGTTGCAATGCTCAACCACAAGTGTACAAGTCACTCTTGGAGAAATTCAAACTTGCTTGAATTTTCTCCCGAGTTACCAAGTTACACGATTACCTGCCGTTAGCGCCACGGTGGTCCACGGTGGTCCACGAATGCCGTACTGTTATCGCACGAGGTTCCCACGATGTTAAACTCTGGTTAACTCTTGCGTCAAGTCGCCCCGTGAAAAAGCCGCTTAAAAAGGTGATGCCTTGCCTTACTCACGAGTGCTGCAGCGTGTGATGTTCATGCCATATCCTCCGCGATGTGGACTCCCAGGTATTTAAAACAGCTCACCCTATCCACAGTATCCCCATTTATCTTCAATGGTGTGTACGTCCTCGGATGATGTGCCCTCCTAAAGTCTACGATCAGCTCCTTAGTTTTTTTGATATTCGAGAGGAGACTGTTGTCCTGACATCAGTGTGCCAGATCAGCCACCTCCTCCCGGTAGGCCTTCTCGTCGTCATCTGGGATCAGGCCCACCACCACAGTGTCATCAGCAAACTTGATTATCAAGTTGGAGCTGAACCTGACCTTGTGTGTACAGGGCGTACAGTAGGAGGCTGAGGATGCAACCCTGGGGGGATCCTGTGCTCAGGGTGAGGGACTTCGATGTATTTCCCCCCATCTTGATTACCTGGGGCCTGGCGGTGAGAAAGTCCAGGACCCACGCACACAGGGGGGTGTTGAGCCCCAGTTTAAAAATCGTTACTCATACTTTAACATTAGGAGATTAATGAATATCGTATATACAGTGTCAAATAAAACCCCAGAATGTGTCATTTCACTTGATGCCGAGAAGGCGTTTGATAGAGTAGTATGGGAATACTTATTCAATACACTTGAAAAATTTAAGATTGGTCCAAAATGTATTTCTTGGATCAAGCTGATATATCATATCCCTCAGGCTTCTGTACTTACCAATAATCAGAGATCCCCTTTTTTCAGGCTCTTTTGAGGTACTAGACAGGACTGTCCTTTAAGTCCTTTACTGTTTGATATTGCTTTGCAACCTTTGGCCACCGCTATTAGGGAATTCCCTAATATTTTTGGTATTGTCCGCGGGAATAAGACACATAAGCTATCTCTTTATGCAGATGATCTGTTATCTGCATATCTCAATTTCTAATCCTGAGAAATCTATTCCGGCAATAGTAGCACTACTTAATCAATTTATAAGTTTCTCTGGTTATAAACTAAATCTTAGTAAGAGTGAGCTTTTTCCATTAAACAATCTAGTTTCGAATTATGGACAGTTTCCATTTAGATTGACTACCGAAAGTTTTCCTTATTTAGGTATTAAGATTACCAAGAAACACAAGGATTTATTTAAAGCTCACTTTACGCCTTTAATTGACCATATCAAGCAACAGTTTACTAAATGGTCACCAATTTCCGTATCTTTAATCGGCTGAATCAATGCTATTAAAATGTTTATCTTACCTAATTTTTTGTATTTATTTCAGACGATACCAATTTTTATTGGTAAATCTTTCTTTGATATTATTGATTCCAAAATTTCATCATATATATGGCAGAATAAAAATTCCAGACTAATAGCTGAGTCTCACGTTGCGAGTTGACACAAGAGGTAACCCGAGTTAAAACTCGTGGTAATAACATACGATTAACGTACGGAACTCGTGGACGCAATTTAGAGACTCGTGGCGCTAACGGCAGGTACTCGTGAAACTTGTCAACTCTTGCAAAAAATCAAACATGTTTAAAATTTTCCCCGAGTCAATTTTACTCTTGTGGTTAAGAATTGAAACATTTTAACTCGTTGTAAGAACGTAGTGGCCCGTGCGTTTACCTTAGTGTATCGTGAGTCTACCGTGGGAACTCTTTAACTCAGCGGGCAGGCAGCAGCAGATTGTCGCTCCCTTCAATTTCCCAGCGACAATCACCTGCCATAATGCGAGAGAGATCATGCACTGTTGTAGGTCTCCTTTGCACGTCGGTGTTTCTGTCTTTCTCCACTCATTGTTGGCCCTATCTGTCATCACCCCCACCTACACCCCTCTGCTTCCCGGCCATGTGTGTGACCCCTTCCCTCCCCTCTCCAGCTCCCCGCCCATTGCACCGGCGCGGGGGCTTTGCACTGTCCTCACGTCAGCGATGCCAGCAGGCCAGTGCCAGTTGCCCCGGGGCAGTCGCTCCCTTCAGTTTCCCAGGGGGTCGGGACTGGACTGGAGTTGGGAGGGGAAGGTGGGGGGGAGGGGTTGGGTGGGTTAGGTGAGCAGGAGAGTGGGGTTGTTTGCAGTTGCAGAGGGAGGGGGCAAGGACGGTACAGTTCCCAGTCTCAGCTCCTGTCCAGGGGGGTGGCCGGAGACGTCAGGACCAACGGGACACTGACCCCGAGGCCCACCAGGCCCACTGCAAGCACTGAGAACCCGGCCTATCGGGGAGCGGGTTCCTCTGGAGTTGGAGCGGGGCTGGGCTGGAGTTGCTGCTGGCTGTGGGTCTCTGGGAAACTGAAGGGAGCGACTGCCCTGGGGCGACTGGCACTGACCTGCTGGCATCGCCGACGTGAAGACAGTGCAAAGCCCCCGCGCCAGTGCAATGGGCGGGGAGCTGGAGAGGGGAGGGAAGAGGTCACACACATGGCCGGGAAGCAGAGGGGTGTAGGTGGGGGTGGTGACAGATAGGGCCAATAATGAGTGGAGAAAGACAAACACTGACGCGCAAAGGAGACCTAGAACAGTGCATGATCTCTCTCGTGTTATGGCAGGTGATTGTCGCCTGCCCGCTGTTCCTGATGATAAAGCCTTGCGATCGTTGCCCTTCGTGTTGGCGTGGAGGGGGAGGGGGGTATTGTGCTGTTTGATCGCTCCCTGCTATCCCAGGGACAGGGAGGCACAGCAGCTTTTGAAACTGGTGGGCAATCACTTCCAAAGTTCTGCCCACACAGTCAGTACACCTCTCCTACACTTGTCTCCCGCTCTAAGATCATCCCGATGAGAATGATCCCAGCCTAACCCAAGAGCCATGTCACCACAGACAGATTAATGATGCCCCCCCCCAACCTCTCTCCACCTCAACTCACGCCTGGGCACCAAAGCAGCTCAGGAGGCGAACCCTGAGCTCCGTCTCACAACAATCTGATGTGCACATCCGTCCACATTCAAAGATTTAATCTCCCGTCTCCCCGCAGTGTGTAGACATGGCAGTAAATTCAATTAAAACATATCAAACCTGTGTGTTTCAAACAAATCAGAAGTATAACTGCTCTGGCACTGGACGGTGTGCATTTTCCCTTTGTAGGTCACATCAATAGATGCGGCCGCGCTGAATTCTATCTTTAAAACAAAGCCACAGGATGGAGAGGTCTTCTTTAACACTGTTGCTTATTAAAACATAACACTGTTGCTTATTAAAACAAACCTTCAATCAGTGGCTCAAGAGTAACTCGGGAGACGAACTTGGAACATCGCAGAAATTACAAGTAAACGGCAAACTTGTCATACCCGTGGGAACTCGGTTAAACTCTTGATCATACACTTGCAATCTCGTACACAACCATGAGTCTTTCACTCGGGGTACCTCTTGTGTCAACTCGCAACGTGAGACTCAGCTTTAAGTAAAAAATACTTACAGAAATCAAAAAAAGACGGTGGTTTGGCACTGCCGAACCTTAGATTTTATTATTGGGCTGTTATTGCTCGTTATTTAACGTTTTGGACAAAAGATTTAGAAGATACCCAATGTCCAGGATGGATAAATCTTGAATGTGATTCTATACAAGGGCTATCATTGGCTTCTATTCTAGGGGCCTCGTTACCTTTTACAATTATGCGACTGAATAAATATACGACCAATCCAATAATAAGACATACATTTCGAATATGGTTTCAATTTCATAAGTTTTTTAGATTGAATGATTTTATCTTATCGAGTACTATCATATTTAATTTTCTCTTCCAACCTTCTAGTACTGATCAAGCCTTTCTGTTATGGAAGAGGAAGGGATTAGTAGCTTTTCGTGATTTGTTTTTGGATGGTTGTTTTATGTATTTTGAACAACTCTCCAATAAATATAACTTACCTAATTCACACTTTTTTAGATATTTACAAATTAGACATTTTTTGAAGGCTACTCTACCCTTTTTTCCATTACCACACCAAACCGAAATCTTGGAAAATGTTTTACATTTGAATCCTTATCAGAAAGGCTCAATAACAACTATTTCTGAGTTGATTTTGAAATTACAAATAGATATCATATCTATATCTATCTATCTATCTATCTATCTATCTATCTATCTATCTATCTATCTATCTATCTATCTATCTATCTATCTATCTATCTATCTATCTATCTATCTATTATTTAAAACTCTCGCCCCATCCGTCCGGCTGGCGTCCGGATCCCTTCCTGCCTTTCGATTCGTTCCCGCCGTGCGATGTCACAATGTCCGATGCTCGCAGACGTCCAATCGCGATGCCCGACGCTCGCAGACGTCCAATCGAAACGGATCAATTTACATGTACGGCTTCCGGCCGCATTTCTTCCTTTGATTCCCTGCAACTCCGAAACCGGACGCAGAATCGTCGACGTCTTTTCCATTTCGGTAGAGATTTCACTTTTCTTTCTAGGTATCCGCTCCTCATTACATTTCGTCGTGTTTAAGTACACGTTTTAAATCAAATCCTACCTCCCCCCCCCCCCCAATATTTCAAAACTAAACTGGCTCCGCACCCATAGAAGCTTCACCAGCCCCAGCCCCTGCTGAACGTTCCATCGTGTGATGTCACAATGCCCAATGTTCACATATGTCCAATCGGAATGGATCCATTTACATATGCCTATGCAGGAGCCCCAGCCAATGGTGAACGTTCCATCGTGTGATGTCACAATGCCCAATGCTCAAAGACATCGTTGCCATAGAGAGGGATTACAGAGAAGGTTCACCAGGCTGATTCCTGTTATGTCAGAACTTTCACCACTTAAAAGTGTAATGCCCCAACGCAAAAGTGTAATGCCTCTCCCCCCCCCCCCCCCCCCCCCCCCCCAGTTTTTCAAATAAAAACTGGCTTCTCACCCATACAAGGAGCCATTTCGGTAGACATTTCACTTTCCCTTCCAGCTATCCACTCCTCATTACATTTCGTTATGTTTCATTAAAACCTTCTCCTCCCCCCCCCCTCACTCATTTTGTCACTTCCTGCTGGCCAGCGACCATAACGGCTGCTGGCGCCCGCAGCAAACCCTCATGCGACGCCATTTAAAAACGGCCTTTCGGGAACAGCTCTACTTCGAGGACCACGTCTCCCGTGGGGGCTGCGGGTAGGCAACGGCTGCGTTGGGGCATTACACTTTTAAGACTCTGTGTGTGGGGATGCTTCGTGTGTGTGATGCCGCCCCGCCACCCCCCCCCCCCCGCGTTGCGGAGACGGACCCGACTTCGACGACTTCAATATACGCTATTTTAATACGGCCGGAACCCGACTTCGACGACCACGTCTCCGCTGGGGGCTATGGGTAGGGAACGGTCTTTATACACTTTTCCAACTCTGTGTGTGGGGGTGGTTAGTGTGTGTGATGCCGCCCCCCATCCCCCCCCCAGTGGGGGCTACGGGTAGAGAACGGCTGCGTTGGCTAAAGGGATCAGGGGTTATGGAGAGAAGGCAGGTACATCACTCCCCCTACCGCTCCCTCCCTCCCCACTCTTCCACTTCTCTCTCCCTTCCCCTCCACTCTCCCTCCCCACTCTTTCCCCTCTCTCCCCCCTCCCCATCTTCCCCATCCCCCCTCCCCGAAATCTCTCTCCCCATCTCTCACCCCCTACCCCGCTCTCCTTTCCCTCCCAAATCTATCCCGTTTCCTCCTCCTCCTCTCCCCTCCCTCCCCTCTTCTCAACCCCCCCACCCCCCCGCAAACGCCGTTGGGGAAACAGACCCAACGGGTCTGCACTTGGTCTAGTTATTCTATAAAACTCTCGCCCCATCCGTCCGACATCCGTCCGGCTGCCTGCCTGCCTTTCGATTCGTTCCCGCCGTGCGATGTCACAATGCCCGATGCTCGCAGACGTCCAATCGCGATGCCCGAGGCTCGCAGACGTCCAATCGGAATGGATCCATTTACATGTACGGCTTCCGGCCACATTTCTTCCATTGATTCCCTGCAACTCCGAAACCGGACGCAGAATCGCCGACATCTTTTCCATTTCGGTAGAGATTTCACTTTTCTTTCTAAGTATCCGCTCCTCATTACATTCCGTCGTGTTTAAGTACACGTTTTTAATCAAATCCTTCCCCCTCCCCCCCAAATATTTCAAAACTAAACTGGCTTCTCACTCATAGATTCAACTTCAGCACCAGCCCCTGCTGAACGTTCCATCGTGTGATGTCACAATGCCCAATGCTCACAGATGTCCAATCGGAATGGATGCATTTAAATATGCCTTTGCAGGAGACCCAGCCAATGGTGAACGTTCCATCGTGTGATGTCACAATGCCCAATGCTCAAATACATTGTTGCCATAGAGGGAGTACAGAGAAGGTTCACCAGACTGATTACTTGAATGTCAGGACTTTCATATGAAGAAAGACTGGATAGACTCGGCTTGCACTCGCCAGATTTCACAAGATTGGGAGGGGATCTTATAGAAACTCCTGATTACATTTCGTCGTGTTTATGTACACATTTTTAATCAAATCCTCCCCCCCCACCCACCAAATATTGAAAAAAATACTGGCATCTCACCCATAGAATCAGCCCCAGACTCGGTTTGTACTCGCTTAGATTTTAGAAGATTGAGGGCGTATTTTATAGAAACTTACAATATTCTTTAGGGGTCCACCACTCCCCCTGTCCCTCTTCCACCACTCCTGCTACCCCTCTCCCCCTCCCCACTCTTCCACTTCTCTCTCCCCCCACCCCTCCCCCCCCTCCCTCCACACTCTTCCCCCTCTCCCTCCTCATTCCCTTACCGTGCACAATCTCTGTCTTTAAGAAGGAACTTCAGATGCTGGAAAATCGAAGGTAGAAATAAAAAAAGCTGGATAAACTCAGCGGGTGCGGCATCATCTATGGAGCGAAACCCGGAAGAAGGGGTTTCGGCCAAAAACGTTGCCCGTTTCCTTCGGTCCATAGATGCTGCTGCACCCGCTGAGTTTATCCAGGTTTTTTGTTGTTGAACCAGCCTCTCTCATTCTCTGCCCTTCTCTCTTCTCTCGACTCATGCACGCCCGCTCCAACCCCTCCACCCTCCACCCCCCCTTCACCTCTCTCCCCCATCCTCTTCTCCCCCCCCCCCTCTCCCTCTCCACCCTCCTCCTCCCCTTCCACACAAAATATTTTTAGTGGGGGCAGGTCCACAGTGTGTGTGACTGTTTGTGGAGGCGGCCACGCGCTCTCCATTCAAGAAGACGCTCATCTGTTTGTGGAGGCGCGAGCATAGTGTGTGACCAAATATCTTATAGCGGAGATCTCCGCTATAAGATCTTTGTGTGTGACGACACACGCTCCCCCCCCCCCCCCTTTGGTGCAGGAGGCGCACGCACCATCTGAACGCTCCAGCGATTATTCGAATTCTTCACTAACCGTCATTCTGACTTTGCTTGTGAATAGAAAAGTCCTGAATTGCATTTGTCTGATGCAGGAAGATTGTTCCCGATGTTGGGGAAGTCCAGGACAAGCGGGTCACAGTTTAAGGATAAAGGGGAAATCCTTTAGTACTGAGATGAGGAAAACATTTTTCACACAGAGAGTGGTGAGTCTCTGGAACTCTCTGCCGCAGAAGTTAGTTGAGGCCAGTTCATTGTTTATATTTAAGAGGGAGTTAGATGTGGCCCTTGTGGCTAAAGGGATCAGGGGGTATGGAGAGAAGGCAGGTACAGGATACTGAGTTGGATGATCAGCCATGATCATATTGAATGGTGGTGCAGGCTCGAAGGGCCGAATGGCCTACTCCTGCACTTAATTTCCATGCTTCGATGTTTCCCTCTCCTCACCCCTCTCCCCCACCCCCCTTCCCTCTCTCCCCCACCCCCCTTCCCTCTCTACCACCACCCCCTTCACCTACCCCTCTGTCCCTCTTCCACCACTCCCCCTACCCCTCCCTCCCCACTCATCCACTTCTATCCCCTTACCCCACGCCTCTCCCACCCCCACCCCTCTCTCTTCCCCTCCCTTCCCCTCTCTCCCCACCCCTTCCCCTACATAGTAAGATTGGAGAGAAACTAGAAACTACCAGCTGAACTTTTTATGAGGAGGGTTGGGAGCGGAGGGCACATAATCCCTCATCATAACTCCTCATAAAATAAAGATCAAACTTCAAACTGTGTGATTTCATGCCGGATACGAGTCCAGGCGTCACATACTGCATCAATTGACCATGGATGAGTGAGAAAGATTAATGCATTCAGCCATGACATAGTTTGTTAAAATGCTGATGCTTTAATCATCAAAGAGAAATAATAGACCCCTACCATCCTGGGGGAAACTATGAATCAAAACATAATGGAATTTGGTAAAAAAAAACCCTGGTCTGGCAATGGTTTATTATAAAATGTTGGAACGTTCGTTCATTTGACCACCCTGCAGCTGCTAGGATGTGGTCCAGTGGAACGTACATAACCCTTGCTGCTAATACTGTAGCAGCCCTAGTGGAGTGAGATAGAATATTAGTATCTACTACTGTTAAGCCAAACCCCGTTTGACCACCTGGAGATGGTCTGGATTGATACCTTTATGAGGTTTTTAGTAACTAACAACATTGCTAGTGCAGAGCCTCTACGGCTCTTGGTGGCCTTGATGTATTGTTGTAAATGTGTGACCACAGATAACCAAAGGTCCATGGGGTATGCCATGAAAAATTGTTTAGGACCTGATGCCCCTGGTCTGCTCTGCTTAACTACATCATAAATATAAAATATTATATTATTTGCAGATGTAACCATCCTGTCCAGTCACAATTTAAGTAGTGGCTGGACCTGTGGCGTTGAGACTGGCGCCATGAGCATAACCACTTTGAAAGTGAGTTTGACCAGGGATAGAGATGTAGCTGGGCCCTGCTGGCGAAGCAGTTTAGAACACCTACTAACATCACAAATCTCCGAGTACCTTGGGCCTGGGAGAATTTGCGTTAAAGATATCCTTTAGAAATCTGGATATCAGAGGGTGAGACCCAACAGAGTGGGTCCCGATTACAGCAGCAACTACGATGAGAAGCACGTTGGCACAGTTAATGGTACTGTAATTTAATTAATTGTCAAAAACCCATCTGAAAATGAACTCCGAGATGTTAGTTATCCGTGCTGTATATATGCAACATAGGCATTAAAAGAAAACACTTCCCATCTCCTGATGAGGAAAAATGTGCTGGTGTTTTGGTGCTATTCCTGCACTCTGCAGTGAGCATGCACATAGATCAGTCTGGCAACCCGAGCCGCCGGAACGGTCTCTCAGAGTCTGCAAGTCTATAAATTGATTTTATCATGCAGAGGATGGTTTCCCGAGTCACGGAGTTGAACCACCAAATTTTAGTGTTTAGGATAACCATATAAGGTCCTATATTATTCCCAATATTTAGCGGGAACCATGGCTGTATAGGCCAGTCAGGCAGTACGAAATGCCTGAGACGAGATCTTACTGGATTTTGTGCAAGACCCGACTGATGAGGCAAAATAGAGTAAAGACATAAAAAATATTCCTTCTCAGTGTAGCGAGAATACATCTATTTGCCACTGTGCCACATATTTTACAATGGTGATTTAGCCTGGATGTAAACATATTGATATTCGCTGTTCAATCGAACCACAATGTCATTAAATACTTTGTGATACAACATCTATTCTGTGTTGTCATAGACTTTTACGTGATGAAATACCAGTGCCAAACGAGGTTAGGTAAATTATCACAGGATATTTAACTTGACTGCACCCATGTGATTAACATATGCCACCACCATAGTGTATCAACTTGGATTTGAGCATGCAGATTATGCATATTCACACAATAAACTTTTAACCCATAGAATACACCTAGTGTCTTATAGGTAGTTGATACCATATAACTGAAAAATGGTAACTCATGCAAAGCCCATCCACCTGCGTAACTAGAGATGGTATTGGAAATTTTTCATCTTTGAGTACTAGCATCAGTTTGTAATATAACTGAAGAGTTACTGAGCAAAAAGTTACAGGAGCAATGTTGAATACAGTTCGTCCACCATTGTGACTTGGATAGCTTCAGCTGGTAATAGCATAGGTATGTTAATAATGACCTATATGGCACTGAAGAAGTTACTCCTTTGCACGTTGTAAGTTCTGATAATGCAAAGGTCCCGAGTGTTTCCCAATCAGAAACCTTGGATGAACTTTGAGATCCGCACTCTCCTGAAGTCCAGACACAGGGCATTCACCTCCGATGATACAGTGGCCTACATGAAGACCAGATACGACCTTGGTAAGGCCATCAAAAAGGCCAAAAGGGACTTCTGCTCCAAACTGGAGGACGAGGCAGATGTTCGGCAGCTGTGGCAGGGTCTGAATTCAATCACCTCCTACAAGGCAAAACCAGGAGGCAGCTCGAATGCCGGTGTAACATCACTCCCTGACGAGCTCAATGCGTTTTACGCACGCTTTGACAGGGAGAATACTGATGTGCCTTCCCGATCCCCCATTCGCTGCGAGGGCATTTCAGTCTCAGTCACAGAGGCCGATGTCAGGAAATCCTTCAGAGGGGTGAACCCCCGAAAAGCACCTGGTCCTGATGGTATACCCGGTCGTGTTCTAAAAACCTGTGCGGACCAACTGGCGGGAGTTTTTACGGACATTTTCAACCTCTCACTTCTGAGGTCTGAGGTCCCCACCTGCTTTAAAAGGGCATCAATTATACCGGTGCCCGATGAAGAGTAAGGTGACATGCCTCAATGACTATCGACCAGTGGCACTAACGCCGGTGGTGATGAAGTGCTTTGAGAGGTTGATCATGGAGCAAATCAACTCCTACATCGACAAAAACCTGGACCCACTGCAGTTCGCGTACCGCCACAACAGATCAACGGTGGATGCGATCTCGCTGGCCCTCCATTCCGCACTGGACCACTTGGACAACAAAAACTCATATGTCAGGCTGTTATTCATTGATTACAGCTCGGCATTTAACACAATCATCCCCTCCAAACTGGTTACCAAACTCGCAGAACTGGGTCTCTGCGCATCCCTCTGCAACTGGATCCTTGACTTCCTCGTCCACAGACCACAGTCTGTTCGTATTGGTGGAAATGTGTCAGCCTCAATAACAATCAGCACGGGAGCACCTCAAGGCTGCGTGCTCAGCCCCCTGCTGTACTCACTCTATACCCATGACTGCGTAGCGAACCACAGTGCGAACTCCATCATCAAGTTCGCTGACGACACCACTATTGTGGGGCGTATCACTGATGGGGATGAGTCAGAGTACAGAAGAGAGATCGAGCAACTGTCCATATGGTGCCAGCGCAATAACCTGGCCCTCAACACCAGCAAAACCAAGGAACTGATTGTGGACTTTGGAAGGAGTAGGAGGGGGACCCACAGCCCCATTTATATCAACGGGTCGATGGTTGAAAGGGTCAAGAGCTTCAAATTCCTGGGCGTGCACATCTCTGAAGATCTTTCCTGGTCCGAGAACACTAATGCAATCATCAAAAAAACACATCAGCGCCTCGACTTCCTGAGAAGATTACGGAGAGTCGGATTGTCAAGGAAGACTCTCTCTAACTTCTACAGGTGCACAGTCGAGAGCATGCTGACCGGTTGCATCATGGCTTGGTTCGGCAATTTGAGCGCCCTGGAAAGGAAAAGACTACAAAAAGTAGTAATCACTGCCCAGTCCATCATCGGCTCTGACCTTCCTTCCATCGAGGGGATTTATCGCAGTCGCTGCCTCAAAAAGGCTGGCAGTATCATCAAAGACCCACACCATCCTGGCCACACACTCATCTCCCTGCTACCTTCAGGTAGAAGGTACAGGAGCCTGAAGACTGCAACAACCAGGTTCAGGAATAGTTACTTCCCCTCAGCCATCAGGCTATTAAACCTGGCTCGGACAAAACTCTGATTATTACCAACCACTTTCTGTTATTTGCACTATCAGTTTATTTATTCATGTGTGTATATATTTATATCATGGTATATGGACACATTTATCTGTTTTGTAGTAAATGCCTACTATTTTCTGTGTGCTTAAGCAAAGCAAGAATTTCATTGTCCTATACATGGACACATGACAATAAACTCACTTGAACTTGAACTTGAACTTGAAATGCACAGCTGAAAACACAGCCACTATATTGCCAATTACACTTGATGAATAGATGCTGCTTTATAACAACAAGGTTGTTACAGACTTTTATTAATTCCAATCTCTTGCCGCAGGGCGGAGTCACAGTAAATTAATAGAGTTAAAGATAGATCCCAATAATCAATAACTCTAGTTGGTATCAACTTAAACTTAACTGGATGGATGAGAAACCCCAATTTCTCAAATATAGTTTGCGGCCGAAACAGTTAATTTTTGCGAAATACAGCATTTAGAATTTCATGCAGATAGGCCATAACAAGTGTTTCTTGAGCACTAAGCAGCCCAAGCACCGGTTTTAGTAATTTGGTAAATAGCCTGGGAACTGTAGTTAGCATATTTTGCAATGCTTTAACTGTTATCATTGCCCCATCCAGCTAAATTTCAAATAACTCCGGTGATCCCTGTAAATAAGAACTGAACAGTATGCATCCTTGAGATCAAGGCATGCCGTAAAGATCCTATGGAAATCAGTTGTTAGACAGTAACAAAGCTTGCTATGCTGAAATGTTTATACTGCACAAGCGAGTTAATCAAGGATGAACCATCTTACCCAATGATCAGGCCATGCCTGCCATAGTTCCCCTGGTCATATTTCTGAGCCTTTGTCAAAAGGCAATCCTGGCCATAATACTGAGTTTGCTTTGAAAGACAACTCTGGCCATCATTCGGTGCCTGCCCATATTTCTGAGCCTGTCTCAAAAGGCAAACCTGGCCATAATACTGAGGTTACTTCGAAAGACAACTCTGGCCACAATTCCAACCCTGCTTGGAATCCTTGTATACTGTGCAGTATAAACTAATCACATGTTCACTTTGTCATTTGTATAAACAATAAGTGTGAATATTACAAACTTGTAAATGGTCCACATACCCCATGTTTCGGAAACCTACCTTCATGGTTACCGGTGGTCTTGTGGTAAGCCCAAAGGCCCCTGATGCGAGTTCTATTTCCGTCCTTGATTGGAGAGTAGGACTGGTAGGGTACGTGGATTCCATATTTTTCTTGAGACCGACTTGGGCCTTGGCCTAAAAGACCTCTGCCCAGCTTGTTGGCTGCCACCAGCTTCAGTGAACCGCTTACTGCCTGATGGAGGCTTGGGGTGTGTTGTTGCTGAAATTATGAGGCTGTACTTGTAATTTGACAGCTTTAGTTCCCATTATGCAGGTCCACCTGTTGAATAGGCTTACCTGAAGAAGATTCGGCGGCTGGTTTCCTGGGGTTCCATGTCCCTCCAAAGTCACCCCTGATAGCGCTGTTCACTGCCGGCAATTTCAGGAACAATTTACAGGTGCATGTATCTCACAGTCGTCACCTGTTCCTGTTGTGACGTAACGTCAGGTTTTTGCTGCCAACGGCTGGAACCACTCTTTCTACAGCACTCTTTCGTTTGCAAGGATGTCGCAAACCTGGATGTCATGATAGACATTTCTGTACCTCAAACACGTACTCCAGTGTGTTCCACAGACATACTACCCAGTTTGCAGTCAGTTACACACTGACCCCTCGCACTCCTCTCCATAGCAAGGGTGATAGTAAGCAGCCCTGAAACAGGTGCTGCCGCAGGGCCCCGAGGAGACCTGCGCTGATATGGCCCCTCCACGTGCCTCGTGCCTCGTGGTACTGAACTCCGAGTCAGATAGAACTGACCCTGACTGCTCCCCTACTCAGAGAGGGAGACACTGGGCAGCCCTGTAAACAGGTGCCGCTGCCACTACCGCTGCCCCCGAGGAGACCCGCGGTGATATAACTCCCTCCTTGGAGCATACAATTGTAGAGCACCTCTCCATCAGGTGCTCCATGTGGGTTAGACGTCCGAAGACGCTAGCCATTGAAGGAGGGGCTCCTCTCCATGTAATTCTCCTGGCTCGACTCGTTTGAGTCAACGTTGTAGACTTTTTCATGGCTACCCTCCAAGCGGGTTTGCCAAGGTGCTACTGGCACCAGTCTGAAGCCGCTGGCTCCACCGCCAGCGACTCGGAAGGCGAATTTTGACCGCTACCCGCACTTCTGCGGTCTCCGTAGCCGGTTCCCCGCGGTCCATAGCCGGGATTCCCTGAGGTCGTGACCGGGATTCCCCACGGTCCGTGACTGGGATTACCCCGCGGTCCATAAAGGTTTCCCTGCAGCCCGTACCAACTTCGCTCCGAAATCCAACAGGAACTCCGTGAGAAGAGATTCCTGTAATAGAAAACATAACCTGGGAAGTTTAAAACTTACCTGCAGGTTTAAACTTACCACTGGCAGGTGCAGCGCGCCTGCCAGTCAGCGCGTTGCGCAATGCGCTAGACGTGATGACGCGCATGTGGGCTGATGGCCTTCACGTAGTCACTCACGTGACTCCGAAGTAAAATGTATTGGAGCAGGAATTCTCACAACATTTATCTGGACAAGCACTTTTCTCTCCAGAGCATAGAGAGCTCCAAACCAAATGTGCATTGAGTCATAGAATGATGAAGTCATGTAGCATTAAAGCAGGCCCTTCGGCCCAACTCTTTCATGCCGACCAAGGTGCCACATCTAATCTAGACTATCTCCCTGTGTTTTGTTCCAAACCTTTCATATCCATATACTATCCAAATATCTTTTAAATTTTGTTATCGTACCTTCCTCAATCTTCAAAGAATATGAGCAAAATTTGTCAAACATGATTTTTCATTCATAGAACTATGTAATTGGGTTTAATGCAGCTCTCTTAAATGATGAGCTATTTTGTAGAACATACAACAGTATAGCACAGGAATTGGCCCTTCTTGTCCACAATTTCCTCTCTGATTATTGACCTCCATCTTGCCAAAAATAGCTGTTGAACTAACTGTACAGCCTAGTTCTGCTGGTTCCATACCTTCTGCCTTGCCCCCTTTTATAACCATAGAAATCATATTGGCTTTTTTTTTCCAGTGAACCGGTACCCTCCCAGAGTTTATCAAGTTTGGACAAAATTCTTCCAAATGAGGCTACCATATTTGCAGCCATTTCCTTTAATCCCGAGTGGACAGTCCATGGGGCCTGACAACTGCTCCGTCTTTTGACCCCTGAGTTACTCCAATCATTTATCTTTCGAAACTGGGAATTTTGTAAGTTCTACCATTTTATCTGAAATTAGCTCATCTAATATCTTAATGGCCTGTCCCAATGTACGTTCATTCAAAAGCTCTCCCGAGTTTAAAAAAAAATCAAACTCGTGGTAAGCACGTAGAATTTACGTAGCGGGAACATCGGAGCTCGGGGACGTCTCTTAGTGGCTCGTAACGCTAACGGCAGGTACTCGGGAAATGCGGTAAGCTCGGGAAGACTCGTGAAAAATGTCCACGAGAGCCCCGAGTACCAACGAGCGGCCATTACCGTAAATCTCTGAGTTCGAATCAGGGGAAACTCGGGAGAACTTGTTGAATGAACTCGTACAGTGGAACAGGGCATTAAGGATATTCACAATGTCTTTCACAGTGATAACTGATTCAAAAAATGTATTCAATATCTGTCATTTCATCGTTTGCTAGAATTAATTCATCAGCATCATTCTTGATAGAATGAGCAACTGGGCTTGTATACACTGGCATTTCGAAGGATGAGAGGGGATCTTATTAAAACATATAAGATTATTAAGAGATTGGACACGCTGGAGGCAGGAAATATGTTTTCGATGTTGGGGGAGTCCAGAACCAGGGGCCACAGTTTAAGAACAAGGGCTGGGCCATTTAGAACGGAGATGAGGAAAAACTCTTTCATCCGGAGAGTTGTGAATCTGTGTAATTTTCTGCATCAGAAGGCAGTGGAGGCCAATTCTCTGGATGCTTTCAAGAGAGAGTTAGATGGAGCTCTTAAATATAGTGGAGTCAAGGGATATGGCGAGAAGGCAGGAACAAGGTTCTGATTGTGGATGATCAACCATGATCATAGTGAATGGCAGTGCTGGCTCTAAGGGCCGAATGGCCTACTCCTGCACCTATTGTTTATTGTATTCAGAAGCCCTATATTTACTCCAGAATGATGTGTTGGATGTGGGGGCTGGTGGGGTGAAAGATAAACACCAGGGGAACTCTATCCTTGTTGTATCTAGATGGAAGAGGAGCATGAGCTTTGATTGAGAATGAAAGCTTTCATGTGATAAGAGAAGCCAGAATACCTCGAGGGAGTGGGGTTATTAGATATTGCTTCTACAGAGGCCCGGGGAGCCGTTGGCGAGAGGAGGACTTACCTGGAGCTGTAAGTATAAATACAGCGCGGGGTTTGCTTCTACAGAGGCCCGGGGAGCCGTTGGTGAGAGGAGGACTTACCTGGAGCTGTAAGTATAAATACAGCGCGGGGTTTGCTACTACAGAGGCCCGGGGAGCCGTTGGTGAGAGGAGGACTTACCTGCAGCTGTAAGTATAAATACAGCGCGGGGTTTGCTTCTACAGAGGCCCGGGGAGCCGTTGGTGAGAGGAGGACTTACCTGCAGCTGTAAGTATAAATACAGCGCGGGGTTTGCTTCTACAGAGGCCCGGGGAGCCGTTGGTGAGAGGAGGACTTACCTGCAGCTGTAAGTATAAATACAGCGCGGGGTTTGCTTCTACAGAGGCCCGGGGAGCCGTTGGCGAGAGGAGGACTTACCTGCAGCTGTAAGTATACCCAAATCTGTAACGTTCCATCTCACTTCCAGAGAAGGATTCTGGTGGAAGCCTCTGATTGGTGGAAGCCTCTGATTGGTGGACGAGGATCAGAGGAAGCAGCTGATTGGCTTGTATTGTATTTGTATTGTAATTGTAAGGCTTTATTGTATTTGGATAAGGGGGAGAATGAGGGCCAGGGCAGTTTACTGTTCTGGATGTCAGATGTGGGAGGTCATGGAGTCTGAGTGCTCTCCAGACGTCCACATCTGCGCCAGGTGCGTCGAGATGGGGCTCCTAAGGGACCGCGTTAGGAACCTGGAGCAGCAACTCGATGACCTCTGTCTGCTCAGGGAGAGCGAGGAGGTCATAGAAAGGAGTTACAGGGAGGTGGTCACTCCAAGACCACGGGAGACAGAAAACTGGGTCACAGTTAGGAAGGGCAATGGGCAGAGGCAGGGACTGGTGAGTACCCCGGTGGCTGTACACCTTGAAAATAAGTACTCATGTTTGAGTAAGGGTGGGGGAGACAGCCTACCTGGGGGCAGCGACAGCGGCCGGGCCTCTGGCACAAAGACCGGTCCGGTTGCTCAGAAGGGTAAGGAAAAGAAGGGGAGGGCAATTGTAATAGGGGACTCTATAGTCAGGGGGTCGGATAGGCGATTCTGTGGACGCAGACAGGAGTCCCGGATGGTAGTTTGCCTCCCTGGTGCCAGGGTCAGGGATGTGTCTGAACGTGTCCAAGAAATCCTGAAATGGGAGGGAGAGGAGCCTGAGGTTGTGGTGCATATAGGTACCAACGACATAGGTAAAAAAAGAGAAGAGGTCCTGAAAGAAGAATTTAGGGAGTTAGGTAGAGAGTTAAGGAGAAGGACTGGAAAGGTAACAATCTCAGGATTACTGCCTGTGCCACGCGACAGTGAGAGTAGGAATGGAGCGAGGTGGAGGATAAATGCGTGGATGAGGGACTGGTGCAGTGGGTATGGATTCAAGTTTCTGGATCATTGGGACCTCTTTTGGGGAAGGTGCGACCTGTACAGAAAGGACGGGTTGCACTTGAACTCAAGGGGGACCAATATCCTGGCGGGGAGATTTGCAAAGGCTACTGGGGAGACTTTAAACTAGTATGGTTGGGGGGAGGGACTCAAATTGGGAAAGCTAGCAGTCAGTGTGTGAAGCAGGGGGCAGAGAATGGTAGCACTCTGACCCAAAATGTAGGGGAGAGAGAAGAAAAAGAAAATAATCAGAGAATAAGAGAGGGTGGGTTTCTTAAATGTGTATATTTTAATGCTAGGAGCATTGTAAGAAAAGTGGATGAACTTAGAGCCTGGATTGACACCTGGAAGTATGATGTTGTGGCGATCAGTGAAACATGGTTGCAGGAGGGCTGTGATTGGAAACTAAATATTCCAGGATTTCGTTGCTTCAGGTGTGATAGAATTGGAGGGGCAAGAGGTGGAGGTGTTGCATTGCTTATCAGGGAAGATATTACAGCAGTGCTTTGGCAGGATAGATTAGAGGGCTCGTCTAGGGAGGCTATTTGGGTGGAACTGAGAAATGGGAAAGGGGTAGCAACACTTATAGGGGTGTATTATAGACCGCCAAATGGGGAGCGAGAATTGGAAGAGCAAATATGTAAGGAGATTGCAGATATTAGTAGTAAGCACAAGGTAGTGATTGTGGGAGATTTCAATTTTCCACACATAGACTGGGAAACACATTCTGTAAATGGGCTGGATGGGTTGGAGTTTGTAAAATGTGTGCAGGATAGTTTTTTGCAACAATACATAGAAGTACCTACTAGAGAAGGGGCGGTACTGGACCTCCTGTTAGGAAATGAGATGGGTCAGGTGGCAGAGGTATGCGTTGGGGAACAGTTCGGGTCCAGTGATCACAATACCATTAGTTTCAATATAATTATGGAGAGGGACAAAACTGGACCTAGGGTTGAGATTTTTGATTGGAGAAAGGCTAACTTTGAGGAGATGCGAAAGGATTTAAAAGGAGTAAATTGGGACAGTTTGTTTTATGGGAAAAATGTGGAAGAGAAATGGAGTACATTTAAAGGTGAAATTTTAAGAGTACAGAATCTTTATGTCCCTGTTCGGTTGAAAGGAAATCGTAAAAATTGTAAAGAGCCATGGTTTTCAAGGGAAATTGGACACTTGGTTCGGAAAAAGAGGGATATCTACAATAGTTATAGGCAGCATGGAGTAAATGAGGTGCTTGAGGAGTATAAAGAATGTAAAAAGAATCTTAAGAAAGAAATTAGAAAAGCTAAAAGAAGATATGAGGTTGCTTTGGCAAGTAAGGTAAAAGTAAATCCGAAGGGTTTCTACCGCTATATTAATAGCAAAAGGATAACGAGGGATAAAATTGGTCCATTAGAGAGTCAGAGTGGCCAACTATCTGCAGAGCCAAAAGAGATGGGGGAGATATTGAACAGTTTCTTTTCTTCGGTATTCACCAAGGAGAAGGATATTGAATTATGTGAGGTAAGGGAAACAAGTAGAGTAGCTATGGAAACTATGAGGATCAAAGAAGAGGAAGTACTGACACTTTTGAGAAATATAAAAGTGGATAAGTCTCCAGGTCCGGACAGGATATTCCCTAGGACATTGAGGGAAGTTAGTGTAGAAATAGCAGGGGCTATGGCAGAAATATTTCAAATGTCATTAGAAACGGGAATAGTGCCGGAGGATTGGCGTACTGCGCATGTTGTGCCATTGTTTAAAAAGGGGTCTAAGAGTAAACCTAGCAATTATAGACCTATTAGTTTGACGTCAGTGGTGGGCAAATTAATGGAAAGAATACTTAGAGATAATATATATAAGCATCTGGATAAACAGGGTCTGATTAGGAACAGTCAACATGGATTTGTGCCTGGAAGGTCATGTTTAACTAATATTCTTGAATTTTTTGAAGATGTTACTCGGGAAATTGATGAGGGTAAAGCAGTGGATGTTGTGTATATGGACTTCAGTAAGGCCTTTGACAAGGTTCCTCATGGAAGGTTGGTTAAGAAGGTTCAATGGTTGGGTATTAATGGTGGAGTAGCAAGATGGATTCAACAGTGGCTGAATGGGAGATGCCAGAGAGTAATGGTGGATGGTTGTTTGTCAGGTTGGAGGCCAGTGACGAGTGGGGTGCCACAGGGATCTGTGTTGGGTCCACTGTTGTTTGTCATGTACATCAATGATCTGGACGATGGTGTGGTAAATTGGATTAGTAAGTATGCAGATGATACTAAGATAGGTGGGGTTGCGGGTAATGAAGAAGAGTTTCAAAGTCTACAGAGAGATTTATGCCAGTTGGAAGAGTGGGCTGAAAGATGGCAGATGGAGTTTAATGCTGATAAGTGTGGGGTGCTGCATCTTGGCAGGACAAATCAAAATGGGACGTACATGGTAAATGGTAGGGAATTGAGGAATGTAGGTGAGCGGAGGGATCTGGGAATAACTGTGCACAGTTCCATGAAAGTGGAATCTCATGTAGATAGGGTGGTAAAGAAAGCTTTTGGTGTGCTGGCCTTTATAAATCAGAGCATTGAGTATAGAAGTTGGGATGTAATGTTAAAATTGTACAAGGCATTGGTGAGGCCAATTCTGGAGTATGGTGTACAATTTTGGTCGCCTAATTATAGGAAGGATGTCAACAAAGTAGAGAGAGTGCAGAGGAGATTTGCTGGAATGTTGCCTGGGTTTCAGCAACTGAGTTACAGAGAAAGGTTGAACAAGTTAGGGCTTTATTCTTTGGAGCGCAGAAGGTTAAGGGGGGACTTGATAGAGGTTTTTAAAATGATGAGAGGGATAGACAGAGTTGACGTGGAAAAGCTTTTCCCACTGAGAGTAGGGAAGATTCAAACAAGGGGACATGACTTGAGAATTAAGGGACTGAAGTTTAGGGGTAACATGAGGGGGAACTTCTTTACTCAGAGAGTGGTAGCTGTGTGGAATGAGCTTCCAGTGAAGGTGGTGGAGGCAGGTTCGTTTTTATCATTTAAAAATAAATTGGATAGTTATATGGATGGGAAAGGAATGGAGGGTTATGGTCTGAGCGCAGGTATATGGGACTAGGGGAGACTATGTGTTCGGCACGGACTAGAGGGGTCGAGATGGCCTGTTTCCGTGCTGTAATTGTTATATGGTTATATGGTTATATCATTGGTCTTTTCCTGCTCTAGTAGCTGATACAATTGTTCAGACAGCCATGGAATCAGCACACAGAGTGTTAATGTCACCAAGTCCATCACTGGGATGGAATCCAGCAGCATTTCCATAATGTATCAGCTGCCATATCATTAGCATTGTACAACCCAACCTGAAGGGCACGAGATCAAAAAACATCTACTTAGCATCTTAGTTTCCAGCATTTAAATCCCAAATGACCTCAATAACTGTGCAACCCGAAACTTGTCTCCTCTCTGTGTTTCAACCTCATTTGCCCAAGCAAAGTGACAAGAAAATAGCTTGGCTCTGTAAACACAGTCCCTTGAATCCTTGCTTTATAAAGGACCAACTCTCCAGACTCCCTTCTTTGGTAGCAATGTGAAGTGACCTATTACTTCGCAAGTGCACCTTGACTGCATTGTCCAAGGAGTTTAAAGTAACAGTAACTTGTAGTTTCATAGTCTCTGCCACTTCTCACTTTGATCTAGGGCAGAAAAGTGGTAGATGGAGTTTAATCCGTGCAAGTCTGAGGTGTTGCACTTTGGGAGGATGAATGTAAGGGGAAAATATACAATAAATGCAAGATTGTTAACAGAGGGATCTTGGAGTCCAAGTTCGTAACTTTCTGAAAGTGGCAACACAAGTAGATAAAAGGGTAAATAATGCTTATGGTATGCTTGTCTTCATTGGTCAAGGCATTGAGTATAAGTGCCACAAAATCTTGAGTAGGAAGGAATTGCAGATGTTGGTTTAAACTGAAGAGAGACACAAAATGCTGGAGTATCTCAATAGGACAGGCATCACCTATGGAGGGAAGGAATGAGTGACGTTTCAGGTCAAGACCCTTCTTTAGACTGTAAGTCATGGGAATGGGAAATGAGAGATATAGACAATGATGTAGAGATATATAGAGATGCGAGAGAGGATGTTGCTGAACTCATGTCGGAGAGAGAAGGAGCACATCTTCAAAGTAGCCATACCTTGAGGAGATTTTGCAGTGGAGCTGACGAAATAGACATACCTTGTGTACCTTTTGGAACCAGGAACTTTAGATGCAACTTTATAGGACTTTGGTTGGGCTGGCTTTGGTGCATTGCATGCAGTTCTGGTCATCGCAATACAGGAAGTATATGGAGGCTTTGGAAAGGGTGCATAGAAGCTTTACCAGAATGACGTCTGAAATAGGTGGTATTAGTTACAGGGAGGTTGGACGACTTGGTTTGTTTTCTCTGGAACACAAGAGGTTGAAGGGAGACATGATAGAAGTATTTAACACTTTGAGAAGCATAGAAAGAGCAGACAGTCAGACCTTAGTCCAAATGTTTTCCTGGATAATAGCAATTAATTCCTGATGGGATAACGAGTTCTATGGAGTCGTGAAGATCACGTTGTCACCCAATCTTCTGACCTTGCGTGATGCCTAACCTTGAACCTCAGATCACACTGTCACACTAGTTGCTCCTGGCCTTGATCCCTTCCTCGCCCCACCTCCATTCCCTTTGTCCCTCTCTGCTGATCAAACACCACTCCGTGCACCATTGTGTATCCTTGCACAAAGTATGTTTCACACTTGCCACCTGTTCTCCCCACTCAGACACCTTTGGCAATAGATCACATTGTTTGTTGTAATATTTTAAGTATTGGCAGACTCCACATTCATGGATCATAGTCATACAGCCATAGAATGATATGGCGGGGGAACAGGCCCTTCTGCCCAATTTGCCACGCCGACCAACATACACTATCTACACTAGTCCCACCTGCCTACGTTTGGCTCATATTCCTCTAAATCTATCCTATCCATGTACCTGTCTAAATGTTTCTTAAATGTTGTGATAGTACCTGTGTCAACTACCTCCTGCAGCAGTTTGTTCCATACACCTATCACCCTTTGTGTAAAAAGGTTACCTATCAGATTCCAGTTAAATCTTTCCTCCCTCACCGTAAACCAATGTCCTCTGGTCCTTGATTCCCCAACTCCTGGTAAAAGACAGAGCATTTACCCTATTTATTCCTCTCAAGATCTTATACACATCTATAAGATCACCCCTCATCCTCCTGCACTCCAAGGAATAAATTCCTAGCCTGCTACACCTCTCCCTTTTGCTCAGGCCCTTGAGTCCTTGCAACATTCTCGTATATCTTTCCTGCACCATTTCCAGCTTGACAACAACTCTTCTATAACATGGTTATCAAAAATGAACACAATAAGTGGCCTCACCAATGTGGCCTCACCAATGTGGCCTCACCAATGTGGCCTCACCAATGGCTTATACAACTGTAACATGATCACCCAACTTCTATACTAAATTGACTGATGAAAGCCAATGCGCAGAAAGCCTTCTTGACCACCCTATCTACTTGTGTCGGCAATGTCAAGGAATTATGTACCTACATTCGTAGATCCCTCTGCTCTAAAACACTCCAGAGCCCTTCCATTCACTGTGTAGGATTGGCTTTTGTTTGACTTCCCATAATGCGACCCACACTTCTCTGTATTAATTCCATTAACCATTCCACAATCCAACTTCCCAGCCGATCAAGATCCTGCTGCAATTTTTGACAACCAGCTTTACTATCTACAATGCCATCCACTTTAGTGTAATCTGCAAACTTACTAATCATAAATAACATCTACAGCTTTGGCCTCATCTTCAAAAAACTGTATCAGTTTTGTGAGACGCGATCTCCCACGTACAAAACCATGCTGACCAACCCTAATCAGCCCCTGTCCATCTAAATGTATGTGTCTTATCCCTCAGAATACTCTCTGGTAACTATCCGACCACAGGTGCTAAACTCACTGGTCTGTAGTTCTCAGGCATTCCCCTACAGCCCTTTCTTAAATAGACACACAACATTTGCCACCCTCCAGTCTTCCGGCATCTCACCGTATTTAATGAATACTCACAAATCCCACCCAGAGCACCGGCAATTTCCACTCTAGATTCCCACAGAGTTGTTGGATACATCTGATCAGGCCCGGGGGATTTGTACATTTCAATATACTTAAGGACCTTCAACAACTCCTCGACCATAATACTGACTGCCCTCAAGACACTTCCATTGACTGCCCCAAGTTCCTTCTAGTAAAAGCAGAGAAAAAATATGCACAAATACCTTGCCCATCTCCTGTTACTTCACACAGAGTTGACAGTTTTGATTTCTGAGAAACCCCATTCTCTCTCTTTATCATTTTTCCCTTAATCGATATATATTATGTGGGGGAGGTAGGGAGTGGGGGATAGAGGGAGAGGAGGGCAGTGGGGAGGTGAGGAGAGAGTGGGGGGATGGGATAGGGGGAGGTGAGGAGTGGGGGAGCAGGGGGATAGAGGGACAGGTGAGGGCTAGGAAGGGGAAAGGGGTTATGGAGGGAGGGTGGGAATGACTGAGGATAGTGGAAAGGAGAGGATGGGAGTTGTGAGAGAGAGAGAGAGTGGGGGAGGGGAGGAGGAGAGGGGAAAGAAGAAGGAGGGTGAGGACAAGGGTATGTGAGGGGGAATGGAGGAGGATAGAGGTAGGAAGTGGGATGGCGAGGCAATGGAGGAGTGGAGGGGAAGAGGAAGGAGGGGAGGGAGGAGGTGAAGGGAGGAAGCAGAGGGTGGTTGGTGGAGGATGGGGAGAGGGAGGATAATGGTGGAGGGGATAGAGGACTGAAGAGTGAGAGTGAGATGCATTCACATTGATCTTATTTTTTACAAGTTATTGCCATTTTGAACTTTAAAAATGTCGCAGTCATGCTCCCATTTGCCGGCCGCGCCTGTGCAGTTGGTGGAGGGTTGCCGTGACTCACTTCCCAATGGGGATGTCTGGCATCACAATGGGAACCCATCAGCCGCGCCTGCGCAGTTGGGGGCTATGGGTCAGTGGTGGAATATTGGCTTGGGGGATGGACCCTACGGATCCGCACCTGGTTTAGTATATTACTAAAACTCTCATCTTGTTTTTGATTGTTTGTATATGTGCGTGCATGCATGTGTGCATGAGATCCCAAAACCCCGCCAAAACGGTACACGATAGCGCTACAATTTGTGGCCCACCTTACTCACCATAGTCTTGTGATCAATCAATCAATCAAATTTTATTCGTCACTTGCACAAAAGTACAGATGTACAGACAAGGTAAGTCCAGGTAAGTCCTGAATCAGTGCCTCCCCACCGGAGACTGCGGGTTCAAGATGTAAATTAAACAAGTTTCCTTCAACTTGATTGTATATTTTACAAGTTATTGACATTTTAAACTTTACAAAAATCTCTTCTTTTTTTTAAATTTGTATTTTTATAAGAAGCAGTGTACAGTAGTATAGACCATGGCATATGACAAAATACATTTCATGTACAACTTCCATTTTAAATTTAACAAGAAAGATAGACCAAGAGAGAAAGAGCGAGATAAAGAAAGAGTGAAGGAAATAGTGATATGTAAACCCCTAGACTACCAGGTGTGTAGTCCAGGGGTGAACAAGTGATAGCCTGTAGAAAATTAAAGACAAAAACCCATAAAATAATAAAAAAGGGAGAAAAAGAAAGAGAAAATAGAGAAAAAGTAAAAAAGGGACCGTTATGTGTGGATATACCTGCTTCATTTCTCACCACACCCATCACCCAGTTCGTGAATCGGTTTATTTCCAGAGTTGTGTTGCACCATACTATACTTGTAATGAATCAATAAAAGGAGACCAAGTCTAAAAATTGCTCTGATTTTCCTGCTCAAACGAATCTCATATCTTCAAGATGTAGAGTCTCAGACATGCTTGTAATCCACATTTTAAGCGTTGGGGTGGATGCATTTTTCCAAAATTTGAGTTTTTTTGCCATTATCAGGCCGTAGTTGAGGAGACGTCTTTGAAATATTGATAGCTCAGAGCAGGCACCTGTTGTTCCAAAAATAATTTGTTCTATATGGGGGTCGTTTTGTTTTTAATAATTTTGTGAAGATTTCAAAGATTTCTTTCCAAAATTTCTGGAGTTTTATGCAAGAGGCGAAGGAGTGTGTTATATTATCTTCTTGAGATAAACATTTGTCGCAGATGGGGGATACATTTGGGAAGATTTTGTTTAATATAGTTATGTACATATAGAAGATATTTATCCTATCTGTCTTTGGAAAATTTTAAACTTAATTCCTGTTCCCATTCTTTTCTAATTGCATCTGATGATGGAATTTCTAAATTTAGAATGATTCTGCGTTTCTGTTCATACCTTCATCTAATATATCTGGCATCAGAGTTTGATATTCGTGTGTATATTTTTTCAAATAATCTCAAATTTGAAGATATCTAAAATATTGATTACCTCTGAGATGGTATTTGGATTGTAATTTCTGAAATGATAAAAGGTTTCCCATTTCGTACAATTCTCCAATCTTTTGATTCCTAGTCTTTCCCAGTGAGTGAACGTTTTATCTATAATAGATGGTTTAAATGATGGATTATTAGCTATAGGAGAAACAAGAGATAGATTTCTTAATTTAAGAGTAAGTTTTACTTGTCTCCAAATTCGTAAGGTACAATGAATAATGTGTTTTTTCTTGTATATTGTATTCTTCAACTTTATTGGGGAGAGGAGGATCGCACCTATGTTAAAAGGCGCACAATCCTCTCTCTCCATTACTAACCACTCTACCTGTTGGGCTGAATTGTCCAGCCAGTAAATTACATTTTTAATATTCACTGCCCAGTAATAGTACAAGAAATTGGGGAGTGTCAGTCCACCGAATTCTTTGGGTTTACATAAATCTCGTCTATGAATTCTGTGTGATTTATAATCCCAAATAAAATTTGTGATGTAGGAGTCGAGTTTAAAAAAAAAAATGTAGGTAAATATATCGGTATTGATTGAAATGTGGAGAATTTGTGGGAGAAAAATCATTTTTATGGCGTTTATTCTGTCTATTCTCTAATAGAAACATAGAAACATAGAAAATAGGTGCAGGAGTAGGCCATTCGGCCCTTTGAGCCTGCACCGCCATTCGATATGATCATGGCTGAAAGATTTCTCACCACACCCATCACCCAGTTCGTGAATCGGTTTATTTCCAGAGTTGTGTTGCACCATACTATACTTGTAATGAATCAATAAAAGGAGACCAAGTCTAAAAATTGCTCTGATTTTCCTGCTAAAACTAATCTCATATCTTCAAGATGTAGAGTCTCAGACATGCTTGTAATCCACATTTTAAGCGTTGGGGAGGATGCATTTTTCCAAAATTTGAGTTTTTTTGCCATTATCAGGCCGTAGTTAGATACATAGATACATAGAAAATAGGTGCAGGAGTAGGCCATTCGGCCCTTCGAGCCTGCACCGCCATTCAATATGATCATGGCTGATCATCCAACTCAGTATCCCGTACCTGCCTTCTCTCCATACTCCCTGATCCCTTTAGCCACAAGGGCCACATCTAACTCCCTCTTAAATATAGCCAATGAACTGGCCTCAACTACCCTCTGTGGCAGAGAGTTCCAGAGATTCACCACTCTCTGTGTGAAAAAGTTTCTTCTCATCTCGGTCCTAAAGGATTTCCCCCTTATCCTTAAGCTGTGACCCCTTGTCCTGGACTTCCCCAACATCGGGAACAATCTTCCTGCATCTAGCCTGTCCAACCCCATAAGAATTTTGTACGTTTCTATAAGATCACCTCTCAATCTCCTAAATTCTAGCGAGTATAAGGCAAGTCTATCCAGTCTTTCTTCATATGAAAGTCCTGACATCCCAGGAATCAGTCTGGTGAACCTTCTCTGCACTCCCTCTATGGCTATAATGTCCTTCCTCAGATTTGGAGACCAAAACTGTACGCAATACTCCAGGTGTGGTCTCACCAAGACCCTGTACAACTGCAGTAGAACCTCCCTGCTCCTATACTCAAATCCTTTTGCTATGAAAGCTAACATACCATTCGCTTTCTTCACTGCATGCTGCACCTGCATGCCTACTTTCAATGACTGGTGCACCATGACACCCAGGTCTCGCTGCATCTCCCCTTTTCCTAATCGGCAACCATTTAGATAATAGTCTGCTTTCCTGTTTTTGCCACCAAAGTGGATAACTTCACATTTATCCACATTATACTGCATCTGCCAAACATTTGCCCACTCACCCAGCCTATCCAAGTCACCTTGCAGTCTCCTAGCATCCTCCTCACAGCTAACACTGCCCCCCAGCTTAGTGTCATCCGCTAACTTGGAGATATTGCCTTCAATTCCCTCATCCAGATCATTAATATAAATTGTAAATAGCTGGGGTCCCAGCACTGAGCCTTGCGGTACCCCACTAGTCACTGCCTGCCATTGTGAAAAGGATAGGATAGGTAGTTGAGGAGACGTCTTTGAAATATTGATAGCTCAGAGCAGGCACCTTTTGTTCCAAAAATAATTTGTTCTATATGGGGGTCCAGTTTTGTTTTTAATAATTTTGTGAAGATTTCAAATATTTCTTTCCAAAATTTCTGGAGTTTTATGCAAGAGGCGAAGGAGTGTGTTATATTATCTTCTTGAGATAAACATTTGTCGCAGATGGGGGATACATTTGGGAAGATTTTGTTTAATATAGTTATGTACATATAGAAGATATTTATCCTATCTGTCTTTGGAAAATTTAAAACTTAATTCCTGTTCCCATTCTTTTCTAATTGCATCTGATGATGGAATTTCTAAATTTAGAATGATATTATACAAGTATGATATTAAATTATTTGATTCTGCGTTTCTGTTCATACCTTCATCTAATATATCTGGCATCAGAGTTTGATATTCGTGTGTATATTTTTTCAAATAATCTCAAATTTGAAGATATCTAAAATATTGATTACCTCTGAGATGGTATTTGGATTGTAATTTCTGAAATGATAAAAGATTTCCCATTTCGTACAAATCTCCAATATTTTTGATACCTAGTCTTTCCCAGTGAGTGAACGTTTTATCAATAATAGATGGTTTAAATGATGGATTATTAGCTATAGGAGAAAGAAGAGATAGATTTCTTAATTTAAGTGTAAGTTTTACTTGTCTCCAAATTCGTAAGGTACAATGAATAATCATTTTTTTCTTGTATATTGTATTCTTCAACTTTATTGGGGAGAAAAGGATCGCGCCTATGTTAAAAGGCGCACAATCCTCTCTCTCCATTACTAACCACTCTACCTGTTGGGCTGAATTGTCCAGCCAGTAAATTACATTTTTAATATTCACTGCCCAGTAATAGTACAAGAAATTGTGGGGGTGTCAGTCCACCGAATTCTTTGGGTTTACATAAATCCCGTCTATGAATTCTGTGTGATTTATAATCCCAAATAAAATTTGTGATGTAGGAGTCGAGTTTTAAAAAAAAATGTAGGTAAATATATCGGTATTGATTGAAATAAGTGGAGAATTTGTGGGAGAAAAATCATTTTTATAGCGTTTATTCTGTCTATTAGAGACATAGAAACATAGCAACATAGAAAATAGATGCAGGAGTAGGCCATTCGGCCCTTTGAGCCTGCACCGCCATTCGATATGATCATGGCTGATCATCCAACTCAGTATCCTGTACCTGCCTTCTCTCCATACCCCCTGATCCCTTTAGCCAAAAGGGCCACATCTAACTCCCTCTTAAATATAGCCAACGAACTGGCCTCAACTACCTTCTGTGGCAGAGAATTCCAGAGATTCACCACTGTGTGAAAAATGTTTTCCTCATCTCGGTCCTAAAAGATTTCCCCCTTATCCTTAAACTGTGACCCCTTGTTCTGGACTTCCCCAACATCGGAAACAATCTTCCTTCATCTTGCCTGTCCAACCCCTTAAGAATTTTGTAAGTTTCTATAAGATCCCCCCTCAATCTTCTAAATTCTAGCGAGTACAAACCGAGTCTATCCAGTCTTTCTACATATGAAAGTCCTGACATCCCAGGAATCAGTCTGGTGAACCTTCTCTGTACTCCCTCTATGGCAAGAATGTATTTCCTCAGATTAGGAGACCAAAACTGTACGCAATACTCCAGGTGTCGTCTCACCAAGACCCTGTACAACTGCAGTAGAACCTCCCTGCTCCTATACTCACATCGGAAGTGTTTTCCAGAATTGAATCAAAGCCTTTAATTTAGTAACTAAAGGCAGGAAGTTTGCATTGAATAAAGAGTTATATTTTCTGGTTACTTGGATACCCAAGTATTAAATTTTTCTGTAGCGATTCTAAAATGGAATTTTAAAAGGTGTATCGACTCTTGGGGTTTTATTGTATTGTTGTATTGTATTGTATTCAAATTTATTGTCATTGTCTCAGTTAGAGACAACGAAATGAATTTCCCTTACAGGCAGTATCATAAAAATAAAAATAAATAAATAATAATAAATAATAAAACATATTAAAAATAAAATAGAATTTAAAAAAAAGCACAAACACTGAAAGTCCACGACACAACATAACACAGTGGCACCAAGGTGAGGAAGGCACCATAGTCCAGCCAGCCTCCCCTCCGTTCTTCCCAGATGTTCACTCGTGGTCGAGGCCTTCCGAGCACCTGCAGTCGCCACCCCGGGTGGCCCGATGCTCAGGCCCTCACGCCAGGCTGGTGGAACGCCGACGCCGATCCCCGATGGTGAACATCCTCCTCCTCAGCGGCCCGGACCTCCTGATCAGCCGCCTCCCGCAGCTCCCGAGTCCGCAGCTCCCGAGTCCGCAGCTCCCGAGTCCGCAGCTCCCGAGTCCGCAGCTCCCGAGTCCGCAGCTCCCGAGTCCGCAGCTCCCGAGTCCGCAGCTCCCGAGTCCGCAGCTCCCGAGTCCGCAGGCCGAGCCGGGCGGAGTCGCAGGACCCCGCGCTGTCCATCAGCGTCGCCCACGTTGGGAGCTCCGCAAACCGCAGCTCCATGATGTCGGTGCAGCAGGCCCAGCACTCCGGGCTCCAGACGGCGACCCCCGGTAAGGCATTGCCAACCCCGCGATGTTACAGCGCTGTCCCGCCGCTGCTGGAGCTCTGGTCGATCCCGGCAGGAAAGGCCACGCCAATCCAGTAGGTAGGCCGCTGGGGGGGGGGGGGGCGAGGACGCGACTCGAATAATGGTCGCGTCTTCACCAGGAAGCGGCTGAAGGACGGTATCCCCCGCACCGTACCCTCTTCCCCCACATCAAAACACAAAAAAACCACAAAAAAACACACTTTTACATAACTAAATAAACAAAAAAACAAAAAGATACCGGGCTGTAGGTGGAGGCTGCAGGCACCAGCACCACCGGAAGTACAACACCGGTGTACTTATCGCCATGATTCCACTTTTGTTCCAGTTTATTCTATATCCTGAGAAAGAACCAAATTCCTCTATTAGATTTTTATACATTTGGTATACTAACTTGCGATTTTGTAATGTATAGTAATACGTCTAATGCCTATAACGATATTTTATTATTGGAATGTTTAGTTTTATAACCATGAATATTCGGATGCCTTCTTATACTTTCCGCTAAAGGCTCTATCGCAGGAGCAAATAGCAGGGGTGATAATGCACAACCCTGTCTATTGCCCCTGGATAAGTGAAATTTCGGAGAAAGTATGTGGTTAGTCAATATTCTAGCAGTCGGCCTGTCACATAATAATTTTATCCATGTAATAAAATTCTCTCCCATTTGAAATTTCTGCAGTACTTTGAAGAGGTATTCCCATACTACTTGGTCAAATGCTTTTTCTGCATCCAATGAAATAATTGATAAGTCTTCTTCAATTTTGTGTGAATACATTATATTAAAAAGACGTCTCAGATTAATTAAATGAATGTCTCTTGGGTATAAACCCCGTTTGATCCGCATTTATTAATTTACTAACATATTTACTTAATCTTCTTGCCAGAGTTTTCGCTAGTATTTTCTGATCTGTATTTAATAATGCAATAGCTCTGTATGACCCAGGATCTTCTAGGTCTTTAACTTTTTTGGGTATGAGTGTAGTAGTTGATTCCGCCAATGTTTCTAGTAGTGTCTGTTCTTTAAATGCATATGTATATAGCTTGTGTAAACGTGATGAGATTATCTCGTAAAATCTTTTATTAAATTCATTACTGAATCCATCTGGTCCCGGTGTTTTACCATTCTTCAGTGAATTTATTGTCTCTTCTATTTCTTTAATTGAAACCTGTGCTCCTAGTTGCTCTTGTTCTTCAAAGTCTTCACGGAATCACTCACATGACTCCGAAGTAAAATAGTAAGATTAAACGAGAACTTACCAGTTTGAAGTTTGATTTTTATTTTATGAGGAGTTACGATGAGCGATTACGAGCCCACTGCTCCCAATATTATAAAGGTCATCTGGTAGTTCTAGTCTTCTTTAGCCTTACTATGTTACTTCAATTACTGTTATCTGTGATTTCACACCGCTGCTTTGAAGATTGACGCGCATGCGTGGTGACGGCCTTCTTCACTTAATCGCTCATCGTAACTCCTCATAAAATAAAGATCAAACTTCAAACTGATAAGTTCTCATTTAATCTTACTATTTACTAACGTATTTGCTTAGTCTTCTTGCCAGGGTTTTAGCTAATATTTTCTGATCTTTATTTAGCAGAGCTATTGCTCTATATGATCCCGGCTCTTCGAGATCTATTTGGGGTATCAATGCAATAGTTGATTTGGCTAAAGATTGTGATAGCATTTGTTCTTTAAATGCGTGTATATAAAGGGCTTGTAAACGCCGGGAGATACATTTTTCAATAAAATTCATTACTAAACCCGTCTGGGCCTGGCGTTTTACCATTATTCAGTGAATTAATAGTCTCTTAAATTTATTTTATTGTGATCTGCACTCCTAATTCTTCACGTTCCCCCACGTTGAGTGATAGAAGATTGAAATTGTCGAGGAAGTTTTTAATTGTTATCGTTTCTATTGAAGTTTTAGATGTGTCTAAATTTTGATAGAAGTGTAAAAATCTTTAATTAATATATTTAGGGAGTGTAAACAACTCACCTTTTTCTGATCGAATTTTTTGAATAGTATGATCTTTCCATTTTTCTCAACTGGCTTGCCAGAAGTTTATGCGGTTTGTCGCCAAATACAAAGTTTTTCTGTTTAGTAATTTGAAAAAACCTGATAACTCTTGCAGAGAAAATTTGATTTAACTTGAATTTTAAGACTGCTATTTTATTATGTTTATCCATAGAAGGATCTATAGTATTTTCTGAATCCAGCTGTCTGATCTGTTCTTCTAATTCCAGTTGTTCCATCCTATTCTTTTTATTTTGATATGCTTGATATGAAATAATAGAACCTCTAATAAAGGCCTTAAAAGATTCCCATAATAACGAAGCCGAGATACCTGGTGTATCATTTGTCTCATAAAACAATTCCATCTGTTGCTTCAGATGCAGAGAGGTCAGTGGGGGCGCTGCAAGTTTTTTCAACTTTATTTTTTTTTAGTGTGTTTAAATGCATGTTTTGCCTTTGTGTGTCATGTGGGGGGTGGTGTGGAAGGGTAAGGGGGAACTCGTTTCGGTTGCCTCCTCCACGGAGAGGCGACTTTTTCCATGTCGCCTCCCCCGTGGCCTAACATCGAGGATCAGTGCGGCCTCTCCCGGAGACGCACCCGGGGCTTCAGCTGCAGGTGCAGCGTGGACTCTCGTCGCAGAGAGGGTGATCCCTCGCCGGGGCTCACCAGACGGGAGCGTTCCGTTCGCTGGCCCGCGGCAGCCTGAAGCCGGGGTCTGCAGAGCTCCAGCCGGCGCAGCGTCCTGGACGTGGGATCCCTCGTTGGGGACCCGGGAGGAGAAGAGCTCCGACTGCCGGTCCGCGGCCAACTTCTACCGCGGGCGCTGCGGGGGCTTACCATCAGGAGCGGGGTCCCTAGACGGGGACCCCTGGAGGGGAGCTTCAACCGCCGGCTCTGCGGTGCTTCTGGCTGCAGCGCGGCGGGAACTTTAAATCTTTGACCGCCGGCCTGCGGCCTACAGCAAACTGAAGTTGCGGTCTCTGGTGGGGAGGCACCGATTCCGGACTTACCTGGACTTTTGCGTTGTCTAATCATCTGGACGCCCGCAGCGGTGGCTGTGGAGGGTTGAGGTTCCGACCATGGGGGAAAATGGAGGAGTGCCTTCCACCACAGTGATGAATGCTGTGGTGGATGTTTGTGTTAAATTTTTTTGGTGCATTTTTGTGTGTTCTTTTTCATTGTACTGCTGCTGGCAAATTAATTTCACTTGCACTTTATGTCATCCACTTGCTTCTGCAGTTCCACAACACGGTCCTTCAGGAGCTGTACCTGGATGCACTTCTCACATTTGTAGCAGCCAGAGGCACCAGCAGTGTCCTTGACCTCCCACATACTGCAAGCATCACACTGGATCAGCTTGCCTGACATCTCCTTCTTTCGTCTCTCCCTCTCCAGCGTTTTGCATAGCGTCCTCTCTTCAGCCTCCTCGCCGAAGACTCTCGAGCCAAAGACTCACACTTTTCTCACAGGGGACTTCCCTCACATGGCCGCTCCCTCACTGCCACTCTTTAAGAGCCGTCTTGCTTATATTGACTGATAAATTGCCTAATTTACCAATTTACAAACCAAATTCCTCAGTTTTCAACTGTTTTCCCCCTCTGACTCACTTCTAACTCTCCTCCCACATGGGCTAGAGCCAATCAGTGTTTTCTCCTGCTTCTCTTTGTTGCTGTTGCTTCCAAAGCTACGGGAGCTCTGAGTAAAGTCTGCCTGTGCTTTGCCTCTCATTTTCAACTGACCTTTCAACAAAGGTCATCTGGAAGGTCTGGTTTATAATCTTACTATGTTACTTCAGTTACTGTTATCTGTGATTTCACACCGCTGCTTTGAAGATTGACGCGCATGCGGACTGGCGGGGTTCTTCGCGTAATCGCTCATCGTAACTCCTCATAAATTAAAGATCAAACTTCAAACTGGTAAGTTCTCGTTTAAACTTACTATTACGTCACACTTTTGCATCAGAGGCCTCACATAATTGGCATGTTCAAACCCCAAAAATCTTTCATTATTTTTTCCTTCAGTCCCCACGGAATGTAAAATACAGAGGGGCATTAGGCTGCAGAGAGTGGTGGTCTCATCACAGCCCATCATGGACACAGCCATATCCTCCATGAAAAGCACCTGCATGAAGTGTTGCCTCAGGAAGGTGAGATCTATCATCAAGGATCATCACCATCTGGGTCAAGTCCTTTCTCACTGATGCAGTTGGGCAGGAGGTACTGAAGTCTGAAGTTACCAAGCACTCTTCACAGGAGGTTGCCAGGGAAGTCTCTGATTTTTCTACATGAAACCACCTCTCTCCATCAGGCTGTGAAATTCCCAGTGGTGTAATACCAGTGGTGGGTTGTTCCGTATGTTACAACTCATCCTCTCTCCCAGAACACTATCGTTGTCCTCAGATTCAGCACTCGAAGAGTCAATGATTCCAAATTCCAGCATCCTTGGTTGTAGGAAGGATGCTGATTTATACCGAAGATCGACAATAAATGCTGGAATAACTTTGGACAGGCAGCATCTCCGGAGAGAAGGAATGGGTGACAATTCTGTTTGAGGCCATCCTTCAGAGTGAGTGTCAGGGGAGAGGGAAACTAGGAGAGGGAAAAGGTTCTGTACCTGCTGTGTATCTCCAACATCCATGGACTCAGTTTGCTCAGAGTCTCCACATCCTCACTCCCTCTCGAGTTTGGCCCAGTGAAAAAGAGAGGGCAGGAAGCTTGCCGGATCACATCATATCCGGATCACTGGCTGCACAACTATTTCCCTTTTCAGTCTAAAAATAGTGTCTCAGCTGAAATTAAATCATCTCATGAAAAATATCAAGTTTTATTTTAATTCAGGGAAAGATGAAAGATTGTTAATCAAGGTTTGTTGAGTTTGGCAATATTTGAAATATGACATTAAACAACGTGGCCTATTGAGTGGGGAGAATAGATGGCAAGTGTGAATCATCTTTCGTTCAATTATCTAGGATAACGGAGAGAGTGGGGTTGGAGCAGC
Organism: Amblyraja radiata; assembly: GCF_010909765.2. Taxonomy (NCBI): domain Eukaryota; kingdom Metazoa; phylum Chordata; class Chondrichthyes; order Rajiformes; family Rajidae; genus Amblyraja; species Amblyraja radiata. The sequence continues at coordinate 10,482,532 of NC_045960.1, forward strand.
TGAAGGCAGTGAGGAGAATGGGATTCACATTTTGTCAGATTCACCAGGCTGCAATGAAATTTCTTGTTCACATGAAAATCACAGTGTAACAGTATTCACACAGTGATGATCAACACCACAATAAACACAAGGGTGAGTGCAAAGCAACGGAATGGTGCAAGAATGTAGTGTAATGTAATGTAGTTCAAAGATTTTGTTGTGAGCTAACCAGTCAGCAGAAGGACAATCCATGATTACATGGGATATGTGGAAGGGGCATGAAAGACATGATCAGTTCAGGAGAGTGAGAGGACCACAGCCCAGAGCCGACAAAGCAGTCACTGCCCCACCAGTAGGACGCCATTCCCCTCTCCACTCCATCGTTACCAGTTGTGGCCCAGACCCCACTCCCTCCTCACACTCATCCCACCCTGGAACCTTTTAGCGGATGGAGGGGAGTTCAAAGAGGTTTGGTATGTCTCCAAATGCAACAAACAATTACAGATGTGCTGATTGGTTGTATCATGAGGTGATATTGCATTTCCAATTTACAGGAATACAAGAGTAGCAGAGAGTGGTGGACTCAACCTAATCCATCATGAATTCAGACCTTCTCACCATTGAAAGCATCAACATGAGGTGCTGTCTTAAGAAGGCGGCATCTACTGTCAAGGATCTTCACCATCTGGGCCACGCATTCTTCTCGTGTTTAAAATCAGGCAGGAGCTACATTAGCCTAAAGATCACAGCATCAGATTCAGGAACTTTTCTCTATGTTATAATATAACGCAGATAACCAATAATGTTCAAGACATCCCAACAGCCAATTTTCCCTGTGAAGGAAGGAACTGCAGATGTTGGTTCACATCAAATATAGACACAAAATGACGGCCTGTCCCACTGAGGAGGCCTAAACAGCAATCTCTGGTGACCTTGCCCGCCACCCAAGGTTTCCATGAGGTCACAGGAGGTTTTGGCCACTCTCCCTAATGGTCGAAAGTGGTTTCCGTGTGGTCGAGGCTTCATCTAGGTTGCTGCTATTTTTTCATCATGATTAAAACCGGCCTCGATTAAAAATAGGTTGCTGTTTTAAAAATCGATAATTTTTTAGTCGCAGGTCTAGTCGAAGCCGGTTTCTTCATAGTCAAAGAAGGTTTTCAACATATGCGTGGGAGGTGGTAGGAGGTTGCAGGTCACCTCGACCTTGATTTTTTTTGGGTAGCGAGCAAGGTCACCAGAGGTTGCTGTTAAGTCAAGTCAAGTCAAGTTTATTTGTCACATACACATACGAGATGTGCAGTGAAATGAAAGTAGCAATGCTCTTGGACTTTTGTGCAAAAAGACAAACGACCAAACAACCAAACAAACTATAAACACAATCATAACACACATATTCTTTTACATAATAAATAATGGAAGGAAAAACGTTCAGTAGAGTTAGTCCCTGGTGAGAAAGGCGTTTACAGTCCGAATGGCCTCTGGGAAGAAACTCCTTCTCAACCTCTCCGTTCTCACCGCATGGCAACGGAGGCATTTGCCTGACCGTAGCAGCTGGAACAGTCCGTTGCAGGGGTGGAAGAGGTCTCTCATGATATTGTTGGCTCTGGGGTTGCACCTCCTGATGTATAGTTCCTGCAGGGGGGTGAGTGAAGTTCCCATAGTGCGTTCGGCCGAACGCACTACTCTCTGCAGAACCTTCTTGTCCTTGGCAGAGCAATTCCCAAACCAGATGGTAATGTTCCCGGACAAGATGCTTTCCACCGCCGCTGCATGGAAGCACTGGAGGATCCTCGGAGACACTCTGAATTTCCTCAAATGCCTGAGGTGGTAAAGGCGCTGCCTTGCCTTACTCACGAGTGCTGTGGCGGGTGATGCCCATGTCATATCCTCGGAGATGTGGACTCCCAGATATTTAAAACAGTTCACCCGTTCCACAGGATCCCCATTTATCGTCAATGGAGTGTACGTCCTCGGATGATGTGCCCTCCTAAAGTCCATGATCAGCTCCTTCGTTTTTTTGATGTTCAAGAGGAGGCTGTTATCCTGGCACCAGTGTGCTAGACCAGCCACCTCCTCCCGGTAGGCCTTCTCATCGTTGTCTGAGATCAGGCCCACCACCACAGTGTCATCAGCAAACTTAATTATTGAGTTGGAGCTGAACTTAGCCACACAGTCATGTGTGTACAGGGAGTACAATAGGGGGCTGAGGACGCAACCCTGGGGCGATCCTGTGCTCAGGGTGAGGGACTTTGATGTATTTCCTCCCATCTTGACTACCTGGGGCCTGGCGGTGAGAAAGTCCAGGACCCAGGCACACAGGGAGGTGTTGAGCCCCAATTCCATTAGCTTCCCGGCCAGTCTGGTGGGGACTATTGTGTTGAAGGCTGAACTGTAATCTATGAACAGCATCCTCACGTAGCCCCCCTTCTGGCTGTCCAGATGGGAGAGAGCGGTGTGCAAGACCTGGGAGACCGCATCGTCCGTGGATCTGTTCGGACCGTATGCGAACTGCAACGGGTCCATGTTCCGAGGGAGGAAGGCGCAGATGTGTTTCTCCACCAGCCTCTCAAAGCATTTGGTCTTCTAAGTGAGACAGGCCCTTAACTCAGCGGGTCAGGCAGCATCTCTAGCTTAAATTCAGAGAGTGGTGAATCTGTGGAATTCTTTGCCACAGAAGGCTGTGGAGGCCAAGTCAGTGGATATGTTTAAGGCAGAGATAGATCGATTCGTGATTAGTACAGGTGTCAGGTTATGGGTAGGAGGCTGGAGAATGGGGTTAGGAGGGAGAGATAGATCAGCCAGAATGATGCCTACATTAGGGGGTACTAGCTACAGGAAACGTCATCCATTCTATGCAGAGATGCTGCCTGTCCAGCTCATTTTCCCTTGTTGACTATTGTACCGTTTGACTATGAATGTCTGTAGTTCCAATGCAGACAAATCCTCCAGAATTTTACGGCTGTGAAGTAAAGGCTGCAAAGTGTTGTGACTTTCAATAACTCCCTGATGTAAGAGTGAGAGGTAAACTGTGAGAGGTGGCAGAGACTAGGAAACTACGAGCTACTGTGATTTAAACCTTGCAAAGTCAAAGGGCACTTTGCGGTATGGTCACAGAAGTGAGTCTGGAGAGTTGGTCCTACATAAAACACGGATTCAAGGTAGATGTGTTTATAGAGCCAGACTTGTCTCTGTCTCATTGCTCAGACAACCAAGTTGAAACACAGAGAGGAGACTAATTTGCATTGTGCTGTTATTGAGGTCATTTGGGATTTTAATACTGGAAAATAAAGTGCCACGTATAACAAACACCTGCCAGAACTTCAAGACTAATTTCCTTACAGTTAGTCCCTTTGTTCCAGGTTAAACAAATTTAACACCTTTGTGAAGATGTTTTTGATCCAGTGTTCTTTTGGCAGGGTCGAACAATGCCAATGAAATGGCAGCTGATACATTATGGAAATGCTGCTGGATTCTATCCCTGTGATGGACTTGGTGACATTAACTCTCTGTGTGCTGATTCCATGGATGTCTGAACAATTTTATCAGGAAGTTGAGCATGGAAAGACCAATTATATTTAATAATTCCACTCCCTTTGAGGTATTCTGGCTTCTATTATCTTATGTATGAAAATGAACAATGCAGATGATGGAAATTGGAAATAAAAACAGAAAATACTGGGAACATCAGGCAAGTTGGGAACATCTTTAAAAAATGAAAAGAAGTAAATGTTTCTGGTCAAAGACCCTTATTGGGAATTGGGAAAGGGAGATAAAGAAGGTAGCTTTAAGTTGCAGACAAGGAGGAAGGAGGGATGGATGGGAAATGGGGGACATCAGTGGAAGGAAGGTACAAGTGAAGTGCGTTCAGAGGGCCAGTTAGGCAGTGATTGTGACTAAGTCATGAGTCACTGGAGAGTGACTTGCCCACACCTCCTCCAACCCTGCCTCTTGCAAGAATGCCGTCCCCTACTCAATTTGTCCGTCTCTGCCACATCTACTCCTACATGAGGCTATGTCTCCTCTTTGCCCAACACCTCTGCGGTTCTGGTCGCCAAGGATGTGGAGGCTTGGGAAAGTGTGCAGGGGAGGTTCACCAGAATGATGCCTGGATTAGGGGGTACTAGCTACAGGGAGCAATTGGACAGACTTGGATTGTTTTCGCTGGAACGTTGGAGGTTGTGGAGAGAGTATATAAAATTATGAGAGGCACAAACAGGATACAGGGTAAGAAGCTTTAAGATGAGGACAAAGTTTAAAAGAGATGTGCGGGGCAAGTTTTTTACACAAGGTGTGGTGAGTGCCTGGGGCGTGCTGTCAGGGGTGATGGATGAGAATGATATGATAGTGGTATTTTAGAGATTTTTTGATCAATTTACGGATATACAGGGAATGGAAGGATATAGATTATGTGTATGTGTAAGTGTTCATCTTAGCATCAGATTCGGCACCTTAGTTTTAAAACAACAGGTCCACATCTTCTCATTTTATCCTTGGGCAAGGGGGGAAAATGGGCAATATCTGATCCATTGACTCTCCAATGGAAATAAGCAGGAACTGAGACTGAGGAAAAATGGTTATGCTCTTGTTGATATTCCACTTAGGTCTATAATGTCTCTGAAGGACACAGAAGGACACAGGACAGAAGGAGGCCAGTCAGCCCTTGGTTACGTATGTTTCAATAATGGCTGCGAAAGGAGCGGTGGTCTTTCTCCAAGTCATTTTTGAATTGACTGGCGAGTCTCTCATAGTCTTCAGTTTTCTGCTCAAATGTCCTGTCAAAAATTAAGAACAATTGTCCCATTAAGTGAACAAAAGACCACTTTCTGGATCGCTGAGGTTCAAAGGGAGCTGGTATCATCACTCCCTCTGGGCTGGGAACACAGTCGGCCCCAGACAGTGAGAAGCAGAGTCTGCTCCCCACTGGGAGACTCATAATTCAGTCCTGATGCAGGGTTTACACACGAACACCAACAACTCCTTTCCCTCCTCAGATACACTTCGACACGCTGAGTTCCTCTGGCACAACTTGTGATGGTCTGAATTATCTTTCCCTCCCTCACTGCTTTCCTTCCTCCACCCTCATCACTCTCCCCTCAGATCATTGAACACCATGGTTGCAACACACGGCTTTCCTCCTGTATGTGACTGCTGATCTCTGTTGGCAGTTACTTGGTGCAGGACTCAATTCAGGAATCCTTGTACGTCATGCAATATCGAGCATGGAACCCGGCCTCTTGTCCCAACTTGTCCATGCCGATCTAAAGGCCCCATCTAAGCAAACCTTTCAAACAACAGAATGAGAAGGGGAGGGGGCCATGTGTCTGGGGATGGAATCTTGTGAAGCTGATGGTAATTCTTTAGAGACTAGAGGTGGGGAAGGAATAAAGTCAAGGCAGCAAGATGTTCTTTTGGTGGGGAAGGGCAAATGGAAATACCGGGGATGTGGTGGCATCTTTATTGTGGAGTAACACAGGGGGTCAGGCAGCACCTCAGGAGAACATGGATAGGTGACATTTCAGGTAGAAACCCTTCTTCAGACTCCAGAGATGCTACCTGACCCACTTAGTTACTCCAGCACCTTGTGTCTATAAGTTTCAAGATGTTTAGGAAGAAACTGCAGATGCTGGTTTACAATTAAGATAGACACAAAATGCCGGAGTAACTCAGTGGAACAGGCAGCATCACTGAAAAGAAGGAATTGGTGATGTTTTAGATCGAGAATGGTCTGAAGAAGGGTAATTTAAGCGCCTTGAGTATTAGAAAGGCGCTATATAAATCCCATCCATTATCATTATTATTATTAATTCCAGAAAGGCTTTGTGTCTTCTGATTTTAAACTTTCCCCTATCACATCATGGATGTATTCTTGATGTGCTTTCCTGATTTGTCTGTCAATTGAACGTCAGATTTTCATGCTCTGTTATAAAGCCTTTTTTTTCTCCTAATTGCACGCCTAATTGATGAATTTACCCACGGTAAATTATATCTGGTAGAACACATTTTTTTTTTTTCATTTTTTTTTTCTTTTTTCATGATTTAAATCTTTTTATTTGAATTTCACAGCAATTTGCATACATCCAATGATAACAGACAGTGACAGTCAAGGCATAATTGTACAACAGTATGTAAGCGACCCTCAAAGCCCTTACCCTTCAATGTACCCACCTTCAACCCACCCGAATCAGGTCGGAACCAAACTGGGACAAACAACACTCACATACATACACACCCACACAAATATGGTAAGATAAACGAAACAAAAAGTACTAAAAAAAATATATATATATATCAAAAAAATAATAAATAAATAAATAAATAAATAAAGTTAAAAAAAAAGATTTTTAAAAAATGGTCACTAATAACAGTAAATAAGTAAGTAATTAACTAAATAAGTGTGGGGAGGGGGGGGATTAAGGGGAGAGCAGCTGCAGTAGAGCAGAACAATGGTGGAGAGCACTCAGTCCTCTTCCGAGTCCGGGGACAAGTTGAGAGAGTTAAAAAGTTCCAAGAAAGGGTTCCATGTATCTAGGAATGTCTTGGTAGAGCCTTTGAGAGAGAACCTAAGTTTTTCAAGCTTTAAATTGTAAAGCACCTCCTTAATCCAGCGGGCGTGTGTCGGGGGACAGGTGAGCCTCCAATTAAGCAAGATCAGTCTCCGGGCTAACAAGGTTGTAAAAGCTAGGACCCGTTTCACCGCAACAGAGAGGTTGGTGTTGGGAGGGGTACCGAAAATGGCTGACAGTGGGTTTGGAGGAATAGTCTGGCTGTAGGCTCTGCTTATCAAGTCGAAAGCACTCCTCCAAAAGGCTGCTAGCTTAGGGCAAGACCAAAACATATGGCTATGGTTTACATCTGTTGCAGGTGTCCCTAACAGCGGGTTAATTCTAGATAATCTTGCATTTGTGTAGTGGACTTTGTGAAGGACTTTGCATTGGATTAGGCCATGACGGGCACATATGGAGGAAGAATGGATCAAATCCAAAGCAGAGTCCCATTGCTGGTCTGTTAGTTTCGTATTCAGCTCACCCTCCCACGCAGCTTTTAATGAGGTATGAGGTTTCAATATAACCGACCCTAACAAGTTATACAAAACAGAGATGCATTTCTTCCGGTTGGGATCTAGAGCTAAGATGGTATCGGTCAGGGTTTCAGGGGGCGATTTGGGAAATTGGGGAATGTCTTCTTCACAAAATCCCTAATCTGGAAAAAACGAAAAAGGTGGGAGTTTGGGAGGCTATAGTTGGACGAGAGCTCCGCAAAAGACGATAAGATGCCATCCTTGTATAGGTTTTTGATACTACTGATACCGTTGCTATGCCAGGTTTTGAAAGCATGGTCTGTACTTGAAGGTTTAAAGATGTAGTTTTTAAGCAGTGGGGTCAAGATGGAAGGGCCTTGTAAACCAAAGTTTTTCCTGAGTTGACTCCATATCTTGAGCGAGAGGGACGCAATTGGGCCTGCACCCACAGATGTTTTAGGAAGGGGGAGTTGGGAGCATAGGACAGACCGCAACGGGTGACGTGAACTCGCCTTTTCCATGTGTACCCAGGTCAATAGGTGGTCGCAATCATCATTCATCCAATACAGGAGTTTTTGCAAGTTAGCTGCCCAATAGTATCGCCTAAAGTCAGGAAGTGCCAAACCGGCGTCACTCTTAGGAGACTGCAGTATCGCCTTTCGGTTTCTAGCCGGTTTGCTACCCCATAAAAATTTAGATATTGTCCTTTCTAATTGATTATAAAAAGATTTAGTGATAAGTATAAGGACGTGCTGGAAAAGATACAGGAATTTGGGTAGGACGACCATCTTGACCAGATTTATCCGGCCCATGAGGGATAGCGGTAAAACTGACCAGCGGTCAAAATCTCTTTCGGCTTTCTCAACCAGAGGCAGAAAGTTTGTGCGGAACATATCAGATAAGGGTGTTGTGATAAAGACGCCGAGGTAGCGAAACCAGTCCTCTGCCCATTTGAATGAGGTTAAAGAGCGAGGGAGCTGCTTAGCCAATGAGTTAATCGGTAATAGCTCACTCTTTTGGTAGTTAAGTTTATAACAATGAGACTTTATGAGTTGTGTCGAACCGTGTAATACCTTTAAAGCCCTTCTCTGAGCGTAACCAGACCGCCAAGGGTTCTATCGCGACAGCAAACAGAAGTGGTGATAACGGGCAACCCTGTCTGGTACCTCTCTGAAGGGGGAAGTGGGGCGACAGTGTGCCGTTTGTTTGTACTGAGGCCACCGGGGACGAGTATAATAGACTGACCCAAAGAATAAAACTGTTACCGAGGCCAAACCTGTCCATCGCCTCATATAGGTACCTCCAGTCGACCCTGTCGAAAGCTTTTTCGGCGTCGAGGGAGACCACTATCTCCGGGGTCTCACTACTCGGTGAATGGATGATGTTAAGGAGACGCCTAGTATTGTGGGATGCCTGTCGGCCTGGTATGAACCCTGTTTGGTCTAACGAGATAATAGAGGGCATCACTCGTTGAAGACGGAGCGCAAGGGCTTTAGAGAGGATTTTAAGGTCCACATTCAGAAGTGAAATTGGTCTATAGCTACTACAAAGCAGGGGATCTTTCTCCTTTTTAAGAATTAGGGAGATAGTAGCCCACGACAAGGTGGGCGGTAGGCGACGATGTAAAAACGCCTCATTGAACATATCTCTCAGGACTGGTGCGAGGAGAGCAGAGAAAGCTTTGTAATATTCTACAGTGAAGCCGTCAGGGCCGGGTGACTTTCCGCTTTGCAGCGATGTGATGGCTGCTTGGACCTCAGCAACAGTTATGGGACGACCCAAGTCTCTCGTGGCTTCATCGTCAATTCGGGGAAACGTCATACTACTGAGCATGTCACCTGCAGTGGGAGGACAATCAGAAACGTATAGTTCAGCGTAGAATTTAGCAAATGCTTCATTAATTCTAAGACGATCCGTATGGTAGAACACATTTTTGACGGAATAAAATGTTCCATGACCCGGACAAGAACTTGTTTAAAATCTAACCACAGCATGTTTATGTCTGTTGCTGCCACATAATCTCCAGTTAATTTCTCATTAAATTCTAATATGAGTTCATCTATGGAAGAGAACTCTGCCTTTTTGTAGAGGAAAATCTTCCATCTCGGTGGTTTAACTGCTTTGGCTGTCACCTTGGCTTGGACAATAACAGCATCATGGTCGCTTATTATTTTTATTTTTTATTTTTTTTTATAAAGCGCTTTAAACAACTGCAGTTGCCACAAAGTGCTGTACATGAGAACTCATGGACAAAAAGCTATTACAAACCATTAAAAACCATTAAAAACTGTAAAACGAAGGACTATAAAAAACACACTAAAAATTAAAAGACATTAAAAGCACTAAGAACAGGACCAATGCCTCAGCCAGTGTCGAAAGCCAAAGAATAAAAATGTGTTTTTAGGGAGGATTTGAAGATGGACAGTGAGGGGGCCTGTCTGATGTGCAGTGGCAAGGTGTTCCAGAGTGCCGGAGCAGCAACAGAAAAGGCTCTATCCCCTCTGAGCTTCCGCGTAGACCTTGGTACCTCAAGGAGCAGCTGATCAGCTGACCTGAGGCACCGGGCAGGAGCATATAGGTGGAGCAGCTCAGAGAGGTAAGGCGGGGCGAGCCCATTCAACGATTTTAAAACAAATAAAATAATTTTGAAATGAACTCGAAAGTGCACTGGGAGCCAGTGAAGGGAGGCCAAAATTGGCGTTATGTGCTCCCTCTTTCGAGTTCCGGTCAAAAGGCGAGCGGTAGCATTTTGAACAAGCTGGAGACGAGCCAATGAAGCTCGTGCGACTCCAGAGTAGAGTGTGTTACAGTAATCCAGCCTAGATGTAATAAAGGCATGGATTACTGTTTCAAAATGCTGCCGCTCGAGAATGGGCTTCACCTTTGCCAGCTTCCTTAGGTGAAAGAAGCTGGACTTAACCACCGCCTATGCCTGATGTCACATCACAACTTTGTACAAAGGAGAGATGGCTGACAAAACACAAGTCAAGTATATTTATGTCTCTAGTGGGCTTATCAACCATTTGAGTGAGGTTAAAATCATTGACCAAATCCAATATAATCCTGCTACATGTGGTATTTCTTCCCCCAGTGCGAAGAGAATTGCTGGACCAGTTATATCAGGGAGATTAAAATCACCCAAGAGCCATACAGAAGCAGACTTCAGAATCTTAGATAAAGAAGCTTCAAGTTCTCTTAAATGTTCCTGCCCTGATGATGGAGGGCGGTAAAATACCCCGATGTATGTCGGCTTTAGCCCCTTTATGTGAATGCTAACCCACAGCACCTCGCAGTTTGCATCAAGATCTTTTTCTTCAGTAGCAATATACAAGTTCCTAATACAAGTTCCTTATACAAGTTCCTGTACAACTCTGTACAGAGTTGATCCGTTCTCCCTGTGATCGCGTGGATTTTCTCCGGGAATTTCGGTTTCCTCCCACACTCCAAAGATGTACAGGTTTGTGGATTAATAGGCTTGGTTTCAATGTAAACATTGTCCATATTGTGGGTAGGATAGTATTAATGTGCGGAGATCGCTGGGCGGTGAAGACTCGGTGGGCCGAAAGGCCTGTTTCCGTGCTGTATCTCTAAATTAGACCATTCGACCCATCAAGTCTACTCCGCCCTTTAATCATGTCTGATTTATCCCTCCCTCCTAATCCCATTCTCCTGCCTTCTCCCCATAACTCCTGACACCCGCCAAAGTTTGGAGACTTTGAACAAAAATCAGAGGTCACAGGTATTTTGGCTTTTGACACATTGGCCTTCATCAGTGAGAGTACTGTGTATTGAAGTTGGGAGGTCATGTTGCAGTAATATAAGATGTTGATGAGGTCCTATTTAGAATATTGTGTTCAGTTCTGGGCACCATGTTACAGTAAAGATGTTGTTAAATTGGAAAGGGTGCAGAGAAGATTTATAAGGATGTTGCCAGCACTTGAGGGTGTGAGCTCCAGGGATAGGTTGAGCAGGCTGGGAGCTCAGGAGGGTGAGGGGTGATCTTACAGCGATGTATAAATCATGAGAGGAATAGATCGGGTAGACGCATAGAGTCTATTGTCCAGAATGGTGGAATCGAGAACCAGAGGGTTAACGTGAAGGGGGAAAGATTTTATAGGGATCTGAGGGGTAACTTTCACACAAAGACTGGTGGATATACGGAACAACTGCCGGAGGAGGTAGTTCAGGCAGTTTCACAACGATTAGCATGCAAGTAGACAGGAACATCGGTAGGAAAGGTTAGAACAAAAGCATGCAAGTGAAACTGGTGTAGAGAGGACATGTTGATCGGTGTTGACAAGTTAGGCTGAAGGGTCTGTTTCCGCAATGTATCACTCTATGACTCCATATCTCTGCCTTGATGTCTCTTTCCCTAACTTCCAGATGTCAACCCAGCTAATGTGATGCTTCTTATCACTGACTGAGTGATTCTGTCTCATTCTCCAGTAGCTTCTTGGCAACAAGACAACTGGTAGGTCATTGAACGTTGGGAAATAAATTGGAAGTCCGTTGGGGGGGGGAGTTAATTATAAACATGTTTAAACAGAACAGCAGCCGCTGTGACTCCTCTGTCTGGGGTAGTCAGTGGCAATTGCTGATCGGGGCCCCGATACAGAATCAAAGCAGTGAACAGTGAATTTAAAATACCTACCAGTGAATGGGAAAGGAGGCCTCACGTTGGTGTGAATGTAGCTGTTTCATTCTGACTGAGTGTGAGCTTTCTTCACTGCAGCCCTGTGGCTGGGAGGTAGGAATTGGCAACTGGATTAAAGGGCAGTGTTTATACACAGGGTACAGGGGATGGTTCAAAACCTCAACAGTGGCAAACGTACAGGGTTCATCCAATGTGTAAATAACCCAGAGCTGGTTTTGCTCCATTAAGATGCCACAGAAATACATGTTAAAGCAGAAACTGCAGATGCTATAAAAATCGAAGGTAGACTTTCTCATTCTTTCCCCTCCCCTTCCCAGCTCACCCACAGCCCACTGTCTCCGCCTCTTCCTTTCTTCTAACCCCCACCCCTACATCGATCTGAAGAAGGGTCTCGAGCCGAAACGTTACCTATTCCTTCGCTGCATAGATGCTGCCTCACCCGCTGAGTTTCTTCGGCGTTTTTGTCTACCACAGAAATACATGTTGTTGTTATAGTAGGTGGGAGACCCTTGCTAAAGTTAAGGATAGAGTTTAATACATCTCACTGTTTGCAATCTGTAAATGTAACAGAACCTCTGAGAGAGAGATTATGTTTCACTTTTTTGCAAATGCCATTTGCACAAGTCCCTGTGGGTTGAACAATCTGATGTAGACATGATGACGGTTAAACACCATTCCTGGGATGACGGGACTTATATATGATGAAAGAATGGGTTTGTATTCACTGGAATTTAGAAGGGTGAGAGGGGATCTGATAGAAACATTTAAAATTCTTAAGGTATTGGACAGTCTAGATGCAGGAAAAATGGTCCCGATGTTGGGGGAGTCCAGAACCAGGAGACATAGTTTAAGAATAAGGGGTAGTCCATTTAGGACTGAGATAAGGAAGAACTTTTTCACCCAGAGAGTTTTGAATCTATGGAATTCTCTGCCACAGAAGGCAGTGGAGGTCAATTCCACAGAGGCCCAGGAGCCGTTGGAGCGGTTGCAGAGGGAGGAGCTACGCACGAGCGGTGAGTTTAAAACCTGATCGCGGGGCTTTCCTTTACAGAGGCCCAGGAGTCGTTGGAGCGGTTACAGAGGGAGGAGCTACGCCCGAGCGGTGAGTTTAAAACATGATCGCGGGGCTTTCCTTTACAGAGGCCCAGGAGCCGTTGGAGCGGTTACAGAGGGAGGAGCGGAGCCCAAATTTGTAACATTCCATTCGCATTTCAAAACAAGTGGGCTTGAGGAAGCCACTGATTGGTGGAAGCTGACAAGAGGGAGCAGCTGATTGGGAGTCAGATCCCTGCTGATTGTATTGTAGCAGTTTGTATTGTACTTTGTATTGTACTTTGTATTGTACTTTATATTTTATCCTTGGCAAGGGGGGAGTATGAGTGCCAGGGCAGTTTACTGTTCTGGATGTCAGATGTGGGAGGTCAAGGAATCTGATAGCCTTCCAGGCGTCCACATCTGCACCAGATGTGTCGAGATGGGGTTCCTAAGGGACCGTGTTAGGAACCTGGAGCAGCAGCTCGATGACCTCCGTCTGGTCAGGGAGAGCGAGGAAGTCATAGAGAGGAGTTACAGGGAGGTGGTCACTCCAAGACCACAGGAGGCAGGAAAGTGCGTCATGGTTAGGAGGGGCAAGGGGCACAGGCAGGGACTAGAGAGTACCCCGGTGGCTGTACACCCTGACAATAAGTACTCCTGTTTGAGTACTGTTGGGGGGGACAGCCTACCTGGGGGTAGCGACAGCGGCCGGGCCTCCGGTACAGAGACCGGTCCTGTTGCTCAGAAGGGTAAGGAAAAGAAGAGGAGGGCATTAGTAATAGGGGACTCTATAGTTAGGGGGTCAGACAGGCTATTCTGTGGACGCAGTCGGGAGAACCGGATGGTAGTTTGCCTCCCTGGTGCCAGGGTCTGGGATGTGTTTGAACGTGTCCAAGATAACCTGAAATGGGAGGGAGAGGAGCCCGAGGTCGTGGTACATTTAGGTACCAATGACATAGGTAGAAAAAGAGAAGAGGTCCTGAAAGGAGAATTTAGGGAGTTAGGAGGAGAGTTAAGGAGAAGGACCGCAAAGGTAACAATCTCGGGATTACTGCCTATGCCACGCGACAGTGAGAGTAGGAATGGAGCGAGGTGGAGGATAAATGCGTGGCTGAAGGACTGGTGCAGAGGGCAGGGATTCAAGTTTCTGGATCATTGGGACCTCTTTTGTGGAAGGTGTGACCTGTACAAAAAGGGCGGGTTGCACTTGAACCCGAGGGGAACCAATATCCTGGCGGGGAGATTTGCAAAGGCTACTGCGGAGACTTTAAACTAGAACGGTTGGGGGGAGGGACTCAAATAGAGAAAGCTAGTAGACAGTATGTGAGGCAGGAGGCAGAGAAGGGAAGCACTCCGACCCAAAATGTAGGGGGGAAAGAAGAAAAAATAAATAAAAAGAGAATAAGAGGTGGTGAGGTTCTTAAATGTGTGAGCAGAGAGACAGAGGGGTGTAAAATGAGGGTAGAAGCAATAGGTAGCAAGGTGTAAAGTAAAAGTGGCAGGCAGACAAATCCAGGGCAAAAATTAAAAAGGGCCACTTTTCAACATAATTGTATAAGGGGTAAGAGCGTTGTAAAAATAAGCCTGAAAGCTTTGTGTCTCAATGCAAGGAGCATTCGTAATAAGGTGGATCAGTTGAATGTGCAGATAGCTATTAATGATTATGATATAGTTGGGATCACGGAGATATGGCTCCAGGGTGACCAAGGCTGGGAGCTGAACATTCAGGGATATTCAATATTCAGGAGGGATAGACAGAAGGGAAAAGGAGGTGGGGTAGCGTTGCTGGTTAGAGAGGAGATTAACGCAATGGAAAGGAAGGACATTAACTTCGAGGATGTGGAATCGATATGGGTAGAGCTGCGAAACACCAAGGGGCAGAAAACGCTAGTGGGTGTTATGTACAGGCCACCTAACAGTAGTAGTGGAGTTGGGGATGGCATCAAACAGGAAATTAGAAATGCGTGCAACAAAGGTAAAACAGTTATAATAGGTGACTTCAATCTACATATAGATTGGGTGAATCAAATTGGCAGGGGTGCTGAGGAAGAGGATTTCTTGGACTGTATGCGGAATAGTTTTCTAAACCAACAGGTAGAGGAACCAAAGAGAGAGCAGGCTATTCTAGACTGGGTGTTGAGTAATGAGGAAGGGTTAGTTAGCAATCTTGTTGTGCGTGGCCCCTTGGGCAAGAGTGACCATTATATGGTTGAGTTCTTCATTAGGATGGAGAGTGACATTGTTAATTCAAAAACAAGGGTTCTGAATTTAAAGAAAGGTAACTTTGAGGGTATGAGACGTGAATTGGCCAAGAGCAATTGATCCTTAATGGGTTGACGGTGGATATGCAATGGAAGGCATTTAAAGACTGCATGGATGAACTACAACAATTGTTCATCCCAGTTTTACAAAAGAATAAATCGGGGAAGGTAGTGCATACGTGGATAACAAGGGAAATCAGGGATAGTATCAAAACAAAAGATGAAGTGTACAAATTAGCCAGAAAAAGCAGCCTACCAGAGGACAGGGAGAAATTCAGTCCAGCAGAGGAGGACAAAGGGCTTAATTAGGAAAGGGAAAATAGATTATGAAAGAAAACTGGCAGGGAAAATAAAAACTGACTGCAAAAGTTTTTATAGATATGTGAAGAGAAATAAATTAGTTAAAACAAATGTAGGTCCCTTGCAGTCAGAAACAGGTGAATTGATCATGGGGAACAAGGTCTTCACTAAGGAAGACATAAATAATCTGCCGGGAATAGCAGGGGACAAATGAGATGGAGGAACTGAGTGAAATCCAGATTAGCCGAGAAGTGGTGTTAGGTAAATTGAATGGATTAAAGGCCGATAAATCCCCAGGGCCAGATAGGCTGCAACCCAGAGTACTTAAGGAAGTAGCCCCGGAAATAGTGGATGCATTAGTGATAATTTTTCAAAACTCTTTAGATTCTGGAGTAGTTCCTGAGGATTGGAGGGTAGCTAATGTAACCCCACTTTTTAAAAAGGGAGGGAGAGAGAAAACGGGGAATTACAGGCCAGTTAGTCTAACATCGGTAGTGGGGAAACTGCTAGTCAGTTATTAAAGATGGGATAGCAGCACATTTGGAAAGTGGTGAAATCATTGGACAAAGTCAGCATGGATTTACGAAAGGTAAATCATGTCTGACGAATTTTATAGAATTTTTTGAGGATGTAACTAGTAGAGTGGATAAGGGAGAACCAGTGGATGTGCTATATGTGGACTTTCAGAAGGCTTTCAACAAGGTCCCACATAAGAGATTAGTATACAAACTTAAAGCACACAGTATGGGGGTTCAGTATTGATGTGGATAGAGAACTGTCTGGCAAACAGGAAGCAAAGAGTAGGAGTAAACGGGTCCTTTTCAGATTGGCAGGCAGTGACTAGTGGGGTACCGCAAGGCTCAGTGCTGGGACCCCAGCTATTTACAATATATATTAATGATTTGGACGAAGGAATTGAATGCAACATCTCCAAGTTTGCGGATGACACGAAGCTGGGGGGCAGTGTTAGCTGTGAGGAGGATGCTAGGAGGCTGCTAGGTGACTTGGATAGGCTGGGTGAGTGGGCAAATGCCTGGCAGATGCAGTATAATGTGGATAAATGTGAGGTTATCCACTTTGGTGGCAAAAACAGGAAAGTAGACTATTACCTAAATGGTGGCCGATTAGGATAAGGGGAGATGCAACGAGACCTGGGTGTCATGGTACACTAGTTATTAAAAGTAGGCATGCAGGTGCAGCAGGCAGTGAAGAAAGGGAATGGTATGTTGGCATTCATAGCAAAAGGATTTGAGTATAGGAGCAGGGAGATCCTACTGCAGTTGTACAGGGTCTTGGTGAGACCACACCTGGTGTATTGCATACAGTTTTGGTCTCCAAATCTGAGGAAAGACATTCTTGCCATAGAGGGAGTACAGAGAAGGTTCACCAGACTGATTCCTGGGATGTCAGGACTTTCATATGAAGAAAGACTGGATAGACTTGGCTTGTACACGCTAGAATTAAGAAGATTGAGGGGGGATCTTATATAAACTTACAAAATTCTTAAGGGGTTGGACAGGCTAGATGCAGGAAGATTGTTCCCGATGTTGGGGAAGTCCAGGACAAGGGGTCACAGTTTAAGGATAAAGGGGAAATCCTTTAGGACCGAGATGAGAAAAACATTTTTCACACAGAGAGTGGTGAACATCTGGAATTCTCTGCCACAGAAGGTAGTTGAGGCCAGTTCATTGGCTATATTTAAGAGGGAGTTAGATGTGGCCCTTGTGGCTAAAGGTATGGAGAGAGGGCAGGTACAGGATACTGAGTTGGATGATCAGCCATGATCATATTGAATGGCGCTGCATGCTCGAATGGCCGAATGGCCTATTCCTGCACCTATTTTCCATGTTTCTATGTTTCTATCCATGCACAAGTCTAACTTTCTTAAAATATGCGATAGTCCCTGCCTCAACTACCTCATCTGACAATTTGTTCCATACACCCACCACACTTTGTGTGAAAAAATGACCTCTCAGATTCCTATTAAATCTTTCCCCCTTCACCTTAAACCTCCGTCCACTGGTCCTGGATTCCCCTATAATTTGATCGGGTGTTTTGAGGAGGTGGGTAAGGTGAGGGGATGGCGGTGGATGTCTACATGGATTTTATGAAGGCATTTGATCAAGTCCGGTGGGCGGCGCGACTCTTGTCAGCAGCGGCCTCTGCAGTCCGTCTGTCTTTTTATTGTTTTCTGTCTTGTTTCTATGTAGTTTTTATTGTTTTTTTTTGTCGGGGTATGTGTGTGGGGGTGGGGGGGACTTTAAGGTCTTTCCCCTGCACGGGAGACCCGACATTGTCTTTGTCGGCTCTCCGTTGTCGTTGGGGCTGCACCGTGGAGCGGCCTCCAACAGGAATGACCTGGGGCTCCAGTCGCGGAGCTGCGGAGCTGCGGAACTACTCACCATCACGGAGCTGGCCGAGTCCGGAGCGGGTGTAGCTGTGGTGGAGCGCTGCTGTGACCCGACACCCGGAGATTCGGAAGCTCCTACCGCAGGTCTGTGGACAGTAATACCGGGAGCCCGCGGGTCGCTGGTGGGAGACCGCTTTTCGGGGCTTCCGCAACGGCGACTTCTCCCGCCCGAGTTGCGGGGTTGAAGTTTACCTGGAGCGGGGCCTACATCACCGCCCCGCACAGCTTGGAATGGCCGCGGGATTTTGTGAGCGCCCGCCAGGGCTCCAACACCAAGAGCCCGCCGGGGCTCCAACACCAAGACCCGGTGCGTGGCCTTGCATCACCCGGCGTGGCTTTAATGGCTGCGGGACATTTAACATCACGCGCCGGGGGCTTTGACTCTGTCTTTGACTCTGACATCGGGGGGAGAGGGGAGTGCAGGGGAGAGATATGTTTTTTTTGCCTTCCTTCACAGCGAGGAGAAGATGCGCTGTGAAGGATGTTTGTGTAAATTGTGTTGGGTCTTGGGTCTTTTTTGTTTTGTATGTATGGCTGCAGAAACGGCATTTCGTTTGGACCTCAACGGGGTCCAAATGACAAATAAATGTATTGTATGTATTGTATTGTATTGTATTGTAAGTCCCTGATGGTAGGCTGATCCAGATGATTAAGATGCATGGAATTAAAAGTGACTTGGTCAATGAATTCAGAACTGGCTCACTGAGAGAAGACAGAGAGCTATGGTGAAAGGTCAATGTTCAGGCTGGAGCTCTGTGACTGGTGAAGTTCTGTAGGGATCTGTGCTAACATTTCCGCCGTTTGTGATATATGTAAATGATTTGGACATAAGTGTAGATGGGCTGGTTAGTATGTTTGAAGATTATTGTAATATTGGTGGCGTTGAGGGCTTTGGGGAAGACTGTTAAAATGTACAAAGTATGGCATTTTTAACACATGGATGCCTAAACAAATGTATCAGGTACTGAGCAAGAACAGATTCATTCCTCACTGTGCTTTCTGGTAGCCATATCTCACAACTGAAAAATAAGAAAACTTCAGATGTCAAAACACAGTTTCCGATTGCAGAGAGGATGGCAGGAGTTATGGATGGAACAGCAGGACTATCTGTGAAAGATATTATAATACTGGTGAGGGGTCATGAAAGGATTGTTTGACTGGTTACAATTCGGACTTCCCCTCTCCCCCACTGAAAACTGTTTTCTTACCTTTAAACACCAGGTCACATCTTCTTATATTATCTTTGAGCGAGGGTGTAAAATGAGCAATATCTGATCCGCAGACTCTCTCCAATTAAAAAAAATCGGATCTGAAAGTGGGGGAGGTTGAATCTTCTCTGGTTAAAATTCCACCCTGGTCTATGATATCTCTCCGTCTCAGTTGTTGCGTCGGCCTGTCTTGTGGACCTGATTCAAAGATGGGGAAGATCCCAGGCTGGGACTTGGATGTTGGTGGATGAGGAACACCACTCCCCCACCACTCACAAACCGATGCCATTAATGACCATCCTCACTGGTGAATCCACCTTCCCCAGAGCTCGCCGTCCAGCAACAGTTAACACACACGTCCATTTAATTGCCTGCTTCCATTAGCTCAGAACAAAACTTTTTTTTTAGGGGCTGCAGGTTGCAGGAACAGGAGCAGATCAACGTGTGGCAGAAGCGTGCAAGAGCATGATGTGTCGTGCACTCATGGCAATCATTGATTATGGTGTAAGTACTGTTGGAAATAGATAATGGGGACAAGTGGATATTTGGTGTTTGACTCTGGCTAATATTTCGTCCGTAGTTTAAAACATCCCTGACAATCCTCTGTTGGGTGCTGATCTGTGTTATATGAATGGATTAAACGTTCAATTCTGCAATATTAGTTATCTAACAAACACAGCCCTGCACCCTCTTTCCCCCCTCTCTTCCCTTTGCCCCATCTGGATAAACACCCATTTCTCCAACAACCCCCCTTTCCCCTTTTAATGATATCTGTAGGGGTTTTGTTTCCCTTTGCTCCACTTCGGGCCCAACTGCCTGAGTGATTCCCTCCCTTGTCGGTGAGTCAATCGGCCACCACTCCACTCGAGCGGTTCCCAAGAGAGAATACAAAAAAAGGGATTCCCCTGCGTTCTAAACCTCGGAATTATGGTGGGATATGATAAAAGGTTGACTTGACCAGAGTGTGCTGATGAGAGAAAACAGAAACCAAGACGGACTCAAAGCAAGTCTAAAATTTACAGGCTTTATTAAACAAATGAGAAATCGAATCTCACCAACACTACATAATTCGTGACTAAACTTATGCTTTAAACTAAGACTATGGAAAGAAAATTATCGGGCACATCGTAAAAACTTACTTTACACAAATGTAATTACAGGTTCCCCCCTTTCCCCTCTCAACCTCTATCCTATTTCTGGAACTTCACCTGGTCGTCTGGGGTAATTACAGCAAGATCGATGCAGGGTCAATAGCCGTCCAACAGAGCAGAAAAGAGAGCGAGTTCTTGCTTGACTGTCCCTTTTATGCCCAAGTTTCTCCCTTGAAACCTCCCAGGTGGTCCTCTGGACAAAAGGGTTTTTCGATGATTCCCAGTTTCGATCTGGCATGAACAATAGGCTTCCGATGATAATGGGTTTGCTGATGTCACGATGCAATGGCCTAATTGTTATCCCATCACCTGGATGGGCTCCCATTGTCCCGATGGATGGGCCATTTATGACGGTGATTGTCTTGCTGCCGGGCTATTTACCCCCGTCTGCTGAGGCTCGGTTCCTTCCTTTGTCTTTCCAAGATAATCTCGTTATCTCCGTCCCGGCCCTTTCCTGTTCTCACCATTCGCAGAGTCATGTGGCTGCCCAGGCCCACAGACAGGTTTTAAACTTGTTCTTCTGTGACCCCTTGGGGGTTTTCCTTTTGCAGCCAGCATGTCTGTTTTAAAATGTCCAGGTCTTTATCCCCGAGTTCTTCCATAATTTTGGAGGATTTGCCCCAATAACTTACATGCCCCTACGATACGTCCAGGCTTGCACGGACCGTATCGATTGACAAAGTTAGTGGGCAACTCCTCCAGCCTCAAGAGCTGTAAACACTCCTGGCAAGATGGTGAAATTATGTACCCCGAAAGACCCCTTAATTGCTAAACTAGGCCCTCGAAGCACATTAACTTACACTATACACCTTTTACTTTAAATCAATCCCACAAACCATACAGTACCATCACGGCCTTTCCCTGAAAATGCAGGGATCACAACATATGTACGAAAACCATTGCAATAATGTACAGACCTTTTACAATGACGAGGTGTCGTTACAGCACCGTCGGGCGGCTCGATTTACCAGCTGTTGTAATTTGGCCATCCTCCTCTACCTTTTAAATTTGCAATTAATACATAGCAAATACACCACAATTATCATCTGGCAGATGATCAGAACATGAGGCACAATGCGGACTATGATACTGGAACTATGATCCAGGACTCCAGGTCCCACCGACTTGGAGACTTGATCTCTTCAATCTCCCTGGCGATATCCAGTGTCTCTTGTTCCAGGGAGAAGAAGTGTTTGTGCGACAACTCCACCGCCGCCAGCAACTCTTTTAATTTTTCCTTCACTGGGGGAATATCATACCCGAAATGGGCCACATAGTTAGATAAGTCCGTTACATTTTCTCGTACCGAGAGGTGAACCAAAGAAGGTTCCGGGATGGGTAATATTCGCTGCTGTGCCACATGGACTTCTGCCCTGGGTTTAAAACAGAAGCTGCTGTGCAGTATCGGGCACCACATCTGTGATCCGTGCTGATACCGCTGGGCACTTGTGGTGACACAGTACGTCCCACTGTCTATATACGCCACCTGTGGAGGGACATGGTCTGCCGCCATCGCCTCCATGGTACAGTTTATAGGCTGTGCCCCAACAGTCCTGAACCCACACTGAGGCCTAGCCTCAGCGCCCGTGTGCTGGGGACACAGGATTACCTGTGCTCCCCGGCTCCGACAACCCAAAAGGTCAATGCCTGTCACAGCTTGCTCCCTCACTATGACATAGGGCGGGACCCCCCCCCCCCCCCCACGAACAACTCCCACGTTCTCCACTCGGTACAGAGGAGCTGATCGTTCCGAGGTTCCCATCACCGGGATTTTTATGACCACTCCCATTATGGTGTGATTGGACTTTCCGCAATCCACCGGTACCGGGTAGGCCTCGGAGGCCACACGAAGCTGACAAGGACGCAAAGTGCTGTTATAAGGGTGTAGCGCTGCTAGGTGCTGGTTGCTTATCCAGGAGGGGACCCGACCTTGCCTCAGGTCTTCCAGGTTGCTCCTCCCCTCCCCCAACAACCACGCACCATACAGCCCACACACCTCATTCTGTGCAGCCTGATTCCGGTCCTCTTTAATCAAAGCGTTTATCGTTTTTGCATGTGTCTCCAATTGTGCTATGATTTCTTTTAGATGTAGAGTCATTGCCACCTCTTCATGCAACCCCGATCCTACCACCGCATTTTCCTCCCCCAGAACCTTTCGTAACTGGCCCTTCAACTGATTGATCTGCAGGACCAGTTCTACGTTGTCCATGCTATTAATAATGGACATCCCCGTGTTAAATGCTGTAAACCCGTCGTTAACTACCCCTCGTCTTTCCCCATAGTGAAATTCCCTCCCCCGTGGTACATCTCTTCTATATCTATGTCCCCGAAATCCAGGTTGTGGAATTTCTGGAACATATCTTTTAATCAGGGCCTGATATAATAATTCCGTCTCGCGGGGGCACCATGCGGGTAACCGCACTTCAGTCAAATACGATGGACTCCTACGTGTCCCCGCGACGCGCCACGCACATCCGGAGGCACATCGTTGCCATCATCCATACGGTGGGGCTACCCATCTGGAAAACAAAGCACAACACCTCCTTGCCTCCACAAAGCTATCTGCCTCCCTGCTCTCCATTACACCCATGGAAGAGTGGCCATCCGGCCGACGGTAGCAACTACCGTCCTTATAATGGCATTCGGGGTTTTGTCTTTGTCTGTGGTGGTCTACTTTTCCACAGCCCATCCCTTCGATGCAGCCGGCGTTCCCGTACTGTCCGTCCCTGTACTCCCCTGTATCTATACAAAACCCTATATCTTATTACCAAACGCTAACTACATCTATTCACACACAAACCAATGCTATATACACCACCCGTCTCCGGGTGACCAACTCATAACTGGTCCCAGTCACGCTAGGGCCACCCCTCTGGTGGGCCCACCCGCGCAGGCCAGAACTCCTCCTGTCGAGGGGCCTGACTGCTCCTCACCTCCCTTTGCACTACGGGGTTTCGAGATACCCCTACGTTCCCTGCGGAGACTGGGCTCCCTCCAGCCGCATTCCGTAGTGCCCTGTTTCAGCCACTCTCCATCCCGGCCCTAGTCCTAGGTTTAATTAGGGATGGAGACCACCTTACTGGGGGTTTAGTGACCCTGTTACTCCTACGTCTGACCAGGGGTTCCCACACCAAAGGTGATACCTCCATCTCCTCTGCTTAGGCAGTCTACGGTACCTGCCTGCTGAGGGCTGGAATCAGCATCCTTCCCCGCTGCTTCCAGTCCTCGCCCTGGGACACAGCAGGCTACTTCAGGCTGACTACCTGTGGGCTCGCTTGGCTCCCCTATGGTTTCCACATCAACCTGGGTCTGTTCTTGATCCTGTTCTCTGACATGTACCCCTTTCTTACTTTTCCCTGCCCTTGTGGGGTCGAACAATTTACACTGGTTGATGTGCAACCATTTGACTCTACGGGGAAGCTGAATGGCATACACCATGGGACTGGCCTTGTCCACTATGTTGTATGGGCCAGCATACAAGGGTTCGAACACCTCTACCCTAGCATATCTCCTGACCATTACCTGGTCCCCCACTGCCCACTCGCAATGCCTGCGAGGCTCCAGCAGTAGCTTGTTTCTTTGGTGCTGGGCCCCCATGTTTCTGGCTGCCTGCCAGTGAACCTGCCTAAGTTGTTCAAATAGCCTCGTGGCGAACTTGTCCCGGTTCACTTCTCTGAGCTGTCCCTCTGTTATTGCTGGGACCATAACGTGCATGGGCGTTCTCATGACCCAGCCCGTCATAAGCTCGTGGGGAGAGTGCCACGTACTCCTGGACTGGCTGGCCCGAATCCCCATAAGGACCAGGGGTAAAACCTCCACCCTGGGTGAGTCCCCTGTTTCCTTCCTTATCCTTTCCTTTATTGTCCTGTTCAACCGCACTACCGGACCTGAGGACTGGGGGTGGTAGGCCACATGCCACTTGGCCTTGGTGCCCAGTATTCTAAGGGTGGACTGCATGACCTGTCCCGTGAAATGGCTCCCCTGATCTGACTCCACGAACTGTGGGAGTTTACACCTGGTGAACACCTCCCTAACCAGGATTTTTGCCGTGCCCACAGTGGTGGCTGCTCTGCAAGGGAAGGCCTCTACCCATTTTGAGAACACATCCACAAGGACTAAGCAGTACTTGTAACCCCCTTGAGCGGTTGGAAGGGGTCCGATGTAGTCGATTTGAATCGACTGCCATGGCCCTTCCACCCTCCTGATGTGTCCCATAGAAACCTTCCTTTTCTGGGGGTCTGGGTTGTTTGTTGCGCAAACCAGACAGCTTGCGCAAAAGTTGTGAGCGTCTCCCCTGAGCCCTGGCCACCATCCTGCCATCTCTACTTGCTACCATGTGGTCTCTGGCCCGGGGTGACCTGCCCCTGGACCCTCATGGGCTAGTTTTAAAAATTCCCTTCTGTACAGGGAAGGCACTAATCACTTATCTCCCTTGAATAACATGCCTTCCTTTACTGACATGTCTTTACCCCATACGGTCCCTCTATCTTCTCCTGCTTGCAAATGGCTGCTGAGGCAGCCTTTAAAATGGGGTCTTGTGCCTGGACCGTGGTCAGGTCCGGGGCCAAAACCACTCCCGCACTCTCCTGTTCTCGAGGCTGCTCCCTGGCTGCAGCTACCTGTCCTTCCTCATAGGGGTCCCATGCTTTCCCACTCCTACCTCCTTCTCTGGCCAAGCGATCCGCCCTCTGATTTCCCTCGCCCCGTGGCTCCATTGGGATTGGAAGTTCCTGCACTACCTGCCTTCTTGCTGTGTCGATACCCCTTTCTCCGGCCCTAAGGGTCAGTCCCAAGAACTTTACCTCTTGTAACCCTATCTGTGCCTTCTTGGGATTTACTTTTAAACCGCTCTTACAGAGCAGCTCCAGCAGTTTGTTTACTAGGGGCCCATGTTCCTCACTGGTGTCCGTGAATAGCAAAATATCGTCCACATACTGGACGATCTTGTGGGGCTCACTAAACTCCTTTAAACATTCCGCCATACATTGGTGGAAAATGCTGGGGCTATTGTGGAACCCTTGGGGAAGACAGTTCCACGTGTACTGCTGCCCCTTAAATGTGAAAGCAAATTTGTACTGGTCTTCCTTCCTGACCGGGATAGACCAGAAACCGTTCGAGATGTCTAGCACCATAAATACAGAAGCAGACGCCGGAATTTCCCCTAATAGGTCTGCTACAGCTGCCACAGTTGGTGCGCAAGCCGGAATATTCTTATTCAGGACCCTATAATCTACCGTGACCCTCCAGGAATTGTCTGGCTTCTGTACGGGCCAGAGCGGTGAGTTCACGTGGGTGGCTATGCGCCTCAAAACACCTTGCTTAACCAGTGAACTCAGGGCAACTTCTAAGTCAGCCTCCGCTTCTCGGGGAAAATTATACTGTTTCTGCGGCGGGTCATGGGATCCCCGTCTATCCTGACCTCTGTTCCTGTGACCCTTCCACAATCGTGTTTGTGAGTAGCAAATGCGGCCAAATTTCGCTTAACATGGCCTCGATACTCTGCCGGGGTCTGCCTCACTAGGGCCTCTACATCGTACCCCTCCCTGGGCTTCACGACACACAGAGCCGCTCTCTCTAGTGCCCTCTCGATGACCATTACCTCCTTCTCCTGCTATGCCCCACAAACAGTGGTTCCTCAGGTCCACCAGGACCTGGTGGGCCACTATAAAGTCGGCGTCTAGTATCCCCTTTCTCTCCTGCTCCCAACTCATCAGGATGCACTTCCACTGCACCTGGAGTGCTCCTAATCGAATGGACAAGGGAACAGAAAAAAACCCCGTCTTCTCGTTTCCCGTAAAACCGACAAGACTATTGGGTGCCCCACTAGATAGATGGGATGTACGGGGATTGTCCGTGTGGACAATGGTACTGGAAGCACCTGTGTCCAGCAGGTAACTCCCGACCACATCCCGGCCGCTCCCTCCTTCGGGGCTGGGTCGGCTGTTACCGGGGTCCTATCCTCCACTGCTCTACTTGGGTTTCTGCACTCCCTCTTGAAGTGCCCGGGCTTCCCACACCCGTAGAGCACCGGCCTCATCTCGGAAGAGGTGGCTGCCTTCCTGTTTCCACTGCCTCCTTTTGGGGTGTGCCGATACTATATTGTGCACCTTGCCCTTAAAGGGCTTCTCCTCACTTCTCTCCCCGTTGCGATACGCAAGGGTGAGCTTCCTTATCACCTCCGCCTCGTTAAGGTTTGGGTCCGCTGGGTTGAACCAGTGCTCGGCCTTTGCCCTAACTCGCGGGAGGCAATTCGCTACCAGAGTCTTCAGCCAGTGGGCTGTTTTCTCATCTAAATTCTGCCTATCTAAAGGCATCCCACACGCTCCCTCATACACTGCCCACAGCCTGTCTGCAAACATGTCCGGGGACTCAGCTACCTGCTGCTTCGTCTCCCCCGCCCTGGCGAAAGGACTACCCTGATTCAACCCCATGGGCTCCAGAACCGCCGCCTGTGCTGCTACCCATGTTTCAGGTCTTCCCCCTTCCCTGGAGGTCACCGCCTTGCATAGGTAGGAATCTAGGGTCATCAGTAGCAGCTTTACCCGTTCTACCTCATCGCAATCGTTTATGTCGGCTGCCTGCTGCACCTCCATAAAATGCAATGACGGGTCTCCCGCCCTGGTTAACCTGGGAACGTGAGCCATCATCCCCCTCAGCACGTGTGCGCCATGGTGAATGATGATATCACTATCTATGGGCCCCCTATCTGCCTGCCCTTCCGGGGGACCATATTTCCTTTGCCGTACCGGGCACATCTGCCCTACACGGGACTGTTGCCCCTTTACCCCCGGCTCTCCCACCATGATCGGTAACCCCACCACCTTGTGGTGTGCTACACATGGCGCAGACGCCGCTAACTGAGGGTGCACTCCCACCCCTCCTTGGGCCTGTCCCTCCCTGGACAACCCGAACCCCACCTGCCGACCCGGACCTATTCCCGGCACCTCAGGAGGCGGTCTATTTCCCTTTGCCCCTGCGGAATCATCTGCTGAGGGATGCCCTCTGCCCCCGGGGGACCCCCCTGGTCCTACCAGGTGAACCCGTCCCCCAGTCTTGGACAGAGTCTCCTCCAGCTGCTCTATCCTTGCCTGGCAAGGCCCGTGATCACAATCACCTAGCTCGCTGCGGGCCACCCTGTATGCTGTTTGGATATCTTGGAACTTTCCCTCCAGCTCCCTGTACCTCTGTGTACTCTGAGCCAGGAGTTCCTGGGTGTTCCGTTCCCCCTCCTTTGCCTCTACCGCCTGGCATTGGAGGAATTCCTGGGCATTTCTGTGGTACTCCCTAGCCTGCAAGATACACTGCCTGGCTGCACTGAGTTCCTCATATAGCCCTTCCCCTTCTCTAGCGCTTTCCTCAGCGCTGGCCCTAGCATTTCTCAGTTGCTCTTCTAGACTCTCTACCTGTCTCTCCATTTTGGCTACCTGCTGTGATAGGCACACTATCCAAACTGCCTTTTCCTGCCCTTTATTATAAGCTTTGCTTTCCGTCCATTGTGCTGCAGCTACTGCAGGCTGCTGTGCTGTCAAAAGTGCTACCACCCATGTTTTGGTGAGATTGATCTTTTTAAACAGATAAGAGGAGTTTCTCTCCTCCATCTTGCTACGTTCTCTCACCCCCTCTGGCAAGTCACATATCCCAAACCACCGAGGTCCTGCCATGGTCGCCATTCTGTAGGGGTTTTGGTTCCCTTTGCTCCACTTTGGGCCCAACTGCCTGAGTGATTCTCTCCCTTGTCGGAGGGTCAATCGGCCACCACTCCACTCGAGTGAGAGAATACAACAAAAGGGATTCCCCTGGGTTCTAAACCTCGGAATTATGGTGGGATATGATAAAAGGTTGACTTGACCAGAGTGTGCTGATGAGTGAAAACAGAAACCAAGATGGACTCAAAGCAAGTCTAAAATTTACAGGCTTTATTAAACAAATGAGAAATCGAATCTCACCAACACTACATAATACCTGACTAAACTTATGCTTTAAACTAAGACTATGGAAAGAAAATTATCGGGCATGTCGTAAAAACTTACTTTACACAATTTTCATTACAGGTACCCCCCCCCCCCCTTTCCCCTTCTTCTCTCAACCTCTATCCTATTTCGGGAACTTCACCAGGTCGTCTGGGGTACTTACAGCTAGATCGTTGCAGGGGCAGGAGCCGTGTACTTGCTTGACCTTTTATACCCGAGTTTCTCCCTTGAAACCTCCCAGGTGGTCCTCTGGACAAAAGGATCTTTCGATGATTCCCAGTTTCGATCTGGCATGAACAATAGGCTTCCGATGATAATGGGTTTGCTGATGTCACGATGCCTCAGCCTGATCGTTATCCCATCACCTGGATGGGCTCCCATTGTCCCGATGGATGGTGATTGTCTTGCTGCTGGGCTATTTACCCCCGTCTGCTGAGGCTCGGTTCCTTCCTTTGTCTTTCCAAGAAAATCTCGTTATCTCCGTCCCGGCCTTTCCTGTTCTCACCATTCGCAGAGTCATGTGGCTGCCCAGGCCCACAGACAGGTTTTAAACTGGTGCTTCTGTGACCTCTTGGGGGGTTTCCTTTTGCAGCCAGCATGTCTGTTTTTAAATGTCCAGGTCTTTATCCCTGAGTTCTTCCATAATTTTGGAGGATTTGCCCCACTAACTTACATATCCCATCCACTGGTTTCACATTTCATGCCTCTTCTCCTTACTCCTTATCTCACAGCCTTTGATCTGTTCATCTCTGGCCTTGGATAGAGTGGATGTGGAGAGGATGTTTCCACCCATGGACAAGAGGTCATAGCCTCAGAATTAAAGGAAGTTCCTTTAGGAAGGAGATGAGGAGGAATTACTTTAGTCAGAGAGTGATGAATCTGTGGAATTCTAAGCACAGTAGGCTGTGGATGCCAAGTCAGTGGATAAGTTTAAGGCAGAGATAGATAGATTCTTGATTGGTATGGGTATCAGGGCTTATGGGGAGAAGGCAGGATAATGGGCTCAGGAAGGAGAGATAGATCAGCCATGATTGAATGGTCGAGTAGACGTTGGGCTGAATTGCCTAATTCTGCTCCTATCACATGGCAATATGACCTTGGTCCAACCCCCTGCCGATCAAACCTCCCTCTCACCTGTATCCTCCTATCACTCGCTAGACTTTGTCACAACCCCCACCTCCCAGCTTTCTCCTCCTCCACTACAATCAGACTGAAGAAGGGTCCCAGCCTGAAACATCACCTACCCATGTGCTCCAGAGATACTGCATGACCCGCTGAGCTACTCCAGCACTTTGTGTCTACTTTTGGCAAGTGTGCAACATCTTTTGTACAAGAATCCAGGATGGTGGAAGGAGTGGGATTGGATCCACAGAGGAAGACAATGGGAATGGGGAAAACATTGTCTTTTCTTCCCCAGCAAGGAGTTCCTCTGTAAATTGTTCCTACTTTTCAATTTGTAGAAGGGAGAAAGGAGAAGGAACTCCAGATCCACCCAGTCAATATTGGGTATTTACAGGTACAGCATGGAAACAGGCCCTTCAGCCCACCGAGTCCACATCGACCATTGATCACCCTGTTCAAGCTAGTTTCGGTAAAGACTTGGTGGGCTAGAGGGCTTGTTTGCACACTGTATCTCTAAATTCTAAAGTCTAAAATTACTCATCTTCTTCTTGCGTATGGAGTGCACAGCGTAAAGTTGCAAGTCAACTTGTTCTATTTGATCTATTTGTTTGTGCACGTCGAGTTAATTGCATTAGTCGAAACAGGATGGACCATGTGAAGGTTGCAATCTTCCACCCCTAAAATCACTCCATCAGCAGCTACACCATAAACTTCAGCATCTTTCTCAAGAGTTATTGGTATTGGTTTATGATTGTCACTTGAATTGAGATACAATGACAATATTTTGTGTGTTACCCAGGCAAATTGTACCATAAACTTGTGGCACGGTGGTGGGAGCGGCACGGTGGCATAGAATCATAGAATCATAGAAAGTAGGTGCGAGAGTAGACCACCAGGTCCGTCGAGCCCGCACCGCCATTCGCTCATGGCTGAACACTAAACAGACACACTTACCCACAAACAGTAGACACAAGACACAGAACACAAGACACTACCCTCCCCTTTATACCGCTATCACCCCTCTCCACCCCAAGAACCGCGTGATCTCCTGGGGGAGGCAAAAAAACGGATAAAAACCCAGGTCCAATTCGGGAAAAAAATCCGGGAAATTCCTCTCCGACCCCAATCCAGGCGATCGACACTTGTCCAGGAGATCACTCAGGTCTACTATACTAACCATACCTAGGTCCATATCCCTGCCCTCTCCCCGTAGCCCCTTATCCCCTTGGCAGCTAAAAAAACATCTATTTTTGACTTAAATATATTTAACGTTTCTGCTTCCACTGCTCCCTGGGGCAGGGAATTCACACCTCTGGGTGAAGAAGTTCTTCCTCATCTCAGTTTTAAAAGAGCCCCCCCTCACTCTGCAACTATGTCCCCTAGTTCTAGCCTCCCCGATCATTGGGAACATCCTCGGTGCATCCACCCGATCAAGGCCCCTCACGATCTTATACGTTTCAATGAGATCGCCTCTCATTCTTCTAAACTCCAAAGAGTAGAGTCCCAGCTTACTTAACCTTTCCTCATATGTCAATCCCCTCATTGCAGGAATTAATCTTGTAAACCTTCGCTGCACTGCCTCCAGGGCTAGTACATCCTTTCTTAAGTATGGACCCCAGAACTGTACACAGTATTCCAAATGTGGTCTCACTAATACCGTGTACAGCTGCAGCAAGACCTCCGTGTTTTTATACTCAATCCCCCTAGCAATAAAGGCCAAAACTCCATTGGCCTTCCTGATTGCTTGCTGCACCTGCATACTGACTTTTAGTGATTCATGTACTAATACCCCTAGATCCCTTTGCGTTGCATTACAACGCAGCTCCTCCTCATTTAGAAAATAACTTGCCCTATCATTTTTTTCCCCAAAGTGAATGACTTCACATTTATTAGTATTAAATTTCATCTGCCAAGTTGTTGCCCACTCACCTAGCTTATCTATATCCTTTTGCAGACTCTTCCTATCCTCCTCATCCCCTACTTTCCCTCCCATTTTCGTATCGTCCGCAAATTTTGATATATTACACTTGGTTCCCTCCTCCAAATCATTTATATAAATTGTGAACAACTGGGGTCCCAGCACCGACCCTTGCGGAACCCCGCTAGTTACCGGTTGCCATCCCGAGTATGAACCATTTATCCCCACTCTCTGCTTCCTATTCGTTAGCCAATCCTCTACCCATGCTAATATATTACCCCCAATCCCATAATTTTTTATTTTTAGCAATAGTCTCTTATGTGGCACCTTGTCAAAAGCCTTTTGGAAGTCCAAGTATACCACATCCACCGGTTCCCCTTTATCCACCCGGGTTGTTACTTCCTCAAAGAATTCGAGCAGATTCGTTAAACACGATTTCCCCTTCACAAAACCATGCTGGTTCTGTCTGATGAAGTCATGTTTATCCAAGTGGCCCGTTAGTGTTTCTTTAATAATTGTCTCCAACATTTTACCCACCACCGATGTTAGACTAACCGGTCTATAGTTACCCGCCTTCTGTTTACTTCCTTTTTTAAATATAGGTGTTACATTGGCCATTTTCCAATCCACTGGGACCGTTCCTGCCTCCAGGGAGTTTTGGAAAATTATCACCAATGCATCCACAATCCCCACTGCTATCTCCCTCAAGACCCTTGGATGTAATCCATCAGGCCCAGGGGATTTATCCTCCTTCAGTCTCATTAATTTCCCTAATACCACCTCCTTGGTGATCTTAATAGTATTTAGCTCCTCCATTCCTACCGCCTCCTGTTTATCCAGCGTTGGAATATTTTTTGTGTCTTCTATGGTGAAGACTGATAAAAAATACTCGTTTAATGCCTTTGCCATTTCCATGTTCCCCACCAACAACTCTCCAGTCTCACCCTCCAATGGACCAACGTTCACCTTAGCCACCCTTTTTCTTCTTATATAGCTATAAAAACTCTTACTATTAGTTTTTATGTTGTTCGCTAAATTCCTTTCATAGCCTATTTTCCCCGTCTTAATTAATCTCTTAGTTACTTTTTGCTGACCTTTAAATGCTTCCCAATCCTCTACCCTCCCACTACCTCTGGCTACCTTATATGCCCCTGCCTTCAGCCGAATACTATCCTTTATAGTTTTACTGAGCCATGGCTGACTGTTCTTACCCTTACCCCTTTTTTTCTTCATAGGAATAAATTTTTCTTGAAGGTTATACAGTAGATCCTTAAACGTACACCACTGCTCATGTACCGTCTTATTCTTGAGTCTGCTATCCCAGTCAACTTTGATCAGCTCAGTCCTCATACCTTCATAATCCCCCTTATTTAGACTAAGCACCCTAGCCTGAGTTTCAACCTGCTCCCCTTCTATTTGAATATGGAATTCGACCATATTGTGGTCACTTGTTCCCAACGAGTCCCTAACTATGACATTTTTAATTAATCCTGCTTCATTACACAGGACCAGATCTAAGATTGCCTCCCCCCTTGTCGGTTCTTTCAGCGCCAGAGATACGTGTTTGATCCCGACTATTCATGCTGTCTGTATGGAGTTTGGACGTTCTCCCCGTCACTACGTGGGTTTTCTACGAGATCTTTAGTTTCCTCCCACACTCCAAAGACGTACAGGTTTGTAGGTTAATTGGCTTGGTATAAGTGCAAATTGTCTATTGTATTCTTTGGAGCGCAGAAGGTTAAGGGGGGACTTGATAGAGGTTTTTAAAATGATGAGAGGGATAGACAGAGTTGACGTGGAAAAGCTTTTCCCACTGAGAGTAGGGAAGATTCAAACAAGGGGACATGACTTGCGAATTAAGGGACTGAAGTTTAGGGGTAACATGAGGGGGAACTTCTTTACTCAGAGAGTGGTAGCTGTGTGGAATGAGCTTCCAGTGAAGGTGGTGGAGGCAGGTTCGTTTTTATCATTTAAAAATAAATTGGATAGTTATATGGATGGGAAAGGAATGGAGGGTTATGGTCTGAGCGCAGGTATATGGGACTAGGGGAGATTATGTGTTCGGCACGGACTAGAGGGGTCGAGATGGCCTGTTTCCGTGCTGTAATTGTTATATGGTTATATTATATGGTATGTGTAGGATAGTGCTAGTGTACGGGGATTGCTGATCGGTGCAGACTTAATGGGCTGAAGGGCCTGTTTCCACGCTGTATATCTAAAGTAATCTCAACTAAACTGAAACGATACATCGGGTCATACAAAGGTAATACAAAAGAGTGTAGAATACAGTGTTACAACTTTAGAGAAAGTGTAGATAAAAAACAGTCAGAAGACGGAGACTGCAGCCTCATCAGACTCCCACGTCATGGCTCCCAATGTAAATAGCTCGTTCTATGCTCCCCCCAGTCTAGTTTCAGTCAATAAAATACTGAATCAAGCACTTTTGCAACAAAACTTTATTTTGGATAACACAACACAAATTCCCCTATACGATACCTAACCACCGCAGGTTCGATCCTTTTATCTGCTTGGCCAAACCCTTCTAGCCTCATGCTAGCAGAGACACTCCAAAAGGTCATGCAGTCCCAAGCACTTATCCAGAAGATCTCAGCCTTCAATTTTAATATTTTAAGTTTCATGGTCCGTTTCACCCTTCTCATTCCACAGCTTGTGGTCGCTAACACAATTCAATTCAATTGCTGTGGAATTCCTAGATGTTTAAATTTTAATCAATTGATTTCCATATGTTGTAGATTATTAAAAACCCAATTAAGAATGCCGAATCTAGGGACAATTTCTTTACACCTTGATAATAGGAGCCGTTTTAATATCAAGGGTTAGACAAATTTAGCTTCACCGGTCAAATACATTGACTCTACCAATAAGTGCCCATTCCCTTAGTACCTCTTCTAATTCTTTTAAAAATATATAATTTTATTTATTAGAAGTACAGTACATTACATTAATACAAGCCAAGTATGCTATTACATTTATTGTACTACTTCATTTTTTAGGTTTTAAAAAGAGAGAAAAGTAAAGAAAGTAAAGAAAGTGAGAAAAAATCGTGATATTGTGATAAAGTGATCAAAAAGAGAGACCTTTTAAGCAAAGAGTTAGGGGAAAAAGCTAAGAAATAGGCCGTGAAAAAGAAAAGAGAGAAAAAGTAACAAAAGCTCTCTTATGAAGACAGAGCAGAAAGGGATATACCAACTTCGTATTTTTCATCCCCCTTACCAGATCCTGAAACCATTTCTTTTTAAAGTACTGTTGCGCCTTATACTTGTAGTAAGTCGATAAATGCAGACCACGTCATTTGGAAGTGGTCTGAATTGCCTGCAAGAAGGAGTCTCATATCTTCCAGGTGTAATGTTTCAAACATATTTGAAATACACATATTTATTGTTGGTAGCGGCGTTTTTCCAGAATTTAAGTATAAGCTTTTTTCCCGTTATTAACCCGTAATTAAATAGATTCTTTTGAAACACAGTTAGTTCAGGGCTGCCTTCTATTGTTCCAAAGATAATCAGTTCTGCTTTTGGTATCAGTTTTATCTTAAATAATTTAGTAAAGATTTCAAAAATTTCAGTCCCAAATTTTTGAATTCTTATACAAAAAGCAAATGAGTGCGCTATAGTAGCTTCTTGAGATAGACATTTATCACAAATAGGGGAGACGTTATGAAAAAGTTTACTTATTTTGGTTTTTGAGTAATATAATCTTTGTAAGATTTTAAATTGAATTAGAGTGTGTCTTACGTTAATCGAGCATTTATGCACATATAGCAAATGTTTATCCCACTTCTCTTTTGAAATTTTTATAGCTAGTTGTTGTTCCCAGTCTCTTCTAATTCCATCGGTTGATGGGATTTCTATATTTAGAATGATGTTATACAAGTATGATATTAAATTAGCTGATTCGGCCTTTGTATTCATTGCTTCGTCCAGTAAATCTGGTGGCAAATTATAATAATCTTGTGTATATTTTTTTCAAATAGTCACATATTTGAAAATATTTAAAATAGTGATTATTTCTCAAATTGTATTTTAATTGTAATTGTTGGAATGATAATAATTTTCCAGTTTCATAAATGTCTCCGAGCTTTTAATTCCTATTCTTTCCCATTGTGTAAATTATTTATCTATAATAGAAGGTTTAAACGACGGGTTATTAACTATTGGAGATAAAAGAGATAGATTTCTTAGTTTTAGTGTATGTTTTATTTGTTTCCAAGTTCTAATTGTACTGTGTATAATTGGATTTTTATTGTATTTTGTGTTATTCAGGTTCATTGGTGAGAGGAGGATCACTCCAATATTGCAAGGGGAGCAGTCCTCTCTCTCCATTACAATCCAATCCACCTGCTGGGAAGAGTTGTCCAGCAGATGAATCATATTTTTGATATTTACTGCCCAGTAATAGTACATAAAGTTAGGAAGTGCTAAACCACCCAATTATTTTGGTTTACTAAAGTGTGTTCTTTGTATTCTATGGGATTTATAGTCCCATATAAAATTTGTAATGGCTGAGTCCAGTTTTTAAAAAAAAATGTTGGTAGGTATATTGGAATTGACTGGAATAGGTATAGAATTTGTGGTAGAAAAATCATTGTCGGGAGCACCTGTGCCGAAGTTAGCCTCACCACCGGCGGGTGGAAAGGCTAAACGCAAAACTGACCGAGCCGTTCTTTCGGACTACTCGGATTTCGAACAGCCCCACGCCACCTTCGCTCAGGGGCCTGTGGGGCTGAAGGAATTGGAGGAGCAGCAAGCGACCAGTGACCGAGATCACTGGAACGCGTTTGAGCTGCGGGACCAGCGACCGCGAGCGGGCAGCGCTCGAAAGCTCTGTACCGCGTTGGAGCGGCAGCTGGTCCAGGACAAGCCGCAAGAGCCAGGTGCCCGAGAGCACTGGACAAAAATGGAGCGGCTGATGGAGGCAATACTCCAGAGGGGGCCTGGCTCTACTGGGCAGACATTCAGCCCCTCTGCAGTACCTTATTCAGGGCTGTATTCAGCGTCTATTGCCTCCCAGGACAGCATAGCGGGGCAGATTTGGACTGACCCTGAACAGGAACTGATGGACAACTCAGTGCAAGGGGTAAGTGGCAACTTATTTGAAATGGTGGCTCAGTTCGCGAAGCCAGAACTCACAGGGGATATTGCCAGGTTAGCGGCAAGTATTAATTACATGTCCCTGAACCAGCTACAGGGACAAGCCCTAATTGACACCATGGGGCATCACTTGCAACCTGGAAATTGTAAATCCCTTAATGTCCCAACCGTGAACGCATGTATTTGGAAGCATGTAGGAGCAAGCATCAGGACCAGGGGTGTCTTACTACAAAAAGTACTTAAAACCCTCACCGCAGGGATAACGGCATTCACACGAACCCTGGATGAGGAAGATATGAGTCAACACCACAAAGATGCCCTCGCCCTCTTCTGCAATACCCAATATGAACTGAATAATATCAGAAAGAAGAGTATACAGCCGGTACTAGACCCAAAATTTGCGGGATTATGCAGAACAGAAACAACCACCGAAAAGACTTACCTGTTTGGAGGGGACCTACCAAAACAAGTAAAAGATTTGGACGAAGAATCCAAAGCCCTGGGAATTATAAAAGCTACCAAATGCTACCCCCAGAAGTACCACCCCTATGCACTCATGGGTTGCAATGACTACTCCGGAGAACAGCCGAGGGCAAGACCAATCCAACAGCGGTCTTTATTAGGACAAGGCCCAGGCCGGCCCTCATGGAAGATGCACCCATCTACAACACAAATCAAGACACCGGGGCCTCAACGTCCTCGGGGACAAGGGAAGAAATAAGACCACTGGTAACCATAGAGGTAGGTGGGTCTGGTCCCTTACTTATTAACGATAGCATGGGTGTTGGTGGCAGATTACACTTTTTTCTGGATGCATGGTATAAGTTGACATCAGATACTTATATCCTAAGCAGTATCCAGGGATATACGATAGAGTTCTTACAACCACGTAATCCTCCGGTCCAGCATGTACCGAACAGAGTGTTCAGGCTTAACGGCGAAGATAAAGCAAAAGCACATGCTGAACTGCAGAGACTCCATAAACTGGGGATAATTGAACAAACCCAACACGAACCTTTAGAATTCGTGTCCAACATTTTATTAAACATAAGAAAGATGGTGGATGCCGCATCATCATAGATTTGAGTAATTTGAATGTTTTTGTAAAATATATTCATTTCAAAATGGAAACATTTGCTACTGCTAAACTATTAATCTCCAAATGTTACTATATGGCAAGCATTGATTTAAAAGATGCTTACTATTCAGTACCCATAACAGGTGACCACAGACGTTATTTGAAATTTAATTGGATGGATCAACTCTGGCAATACAGAGCACTACCAAATGGGAGGGCTGCAGCTACGTCGGCAGCATACAAGTTGGATGTTCCATTGGATCAGATCCTCAAAACGGCAGGATGGTCATCAGAAGGAACTTTCCATAAATAAACCAGTGAAGGAAACTGGAACTTTTTCAAAACCTATATTAAGTTCTGTAATATAATTTGTCCCCATCAATATTTGGGGTTTTATGATTTATTTTGTTAATAAAATTGTTTGTTGCATCCACATACCGTATGGATGTTGAAAATATTTCTCCCCTATACCAAGGCAGATGTGTGTCATGGACTCGTCCACGGCATGAAATCACAGAGCTTTGAAATCTTCACGTAGTCACTCACGTGACTCCGAAGTAAAATAGTAAGATTAAACGAGAACTTACCAGTTTGAAGTTTGATCTTTATTTTATGAGGAGTAACGTTGAGGGAATACGTGCCCTCCGCTCCCACCCTTGATCTACTCAACTGGTATCTCTCTCTAATCTTACTATGTTTAGTCATTATAGTTATCTGTGATTCCACACCGCTGCTTTGAAGAATGACACGCATGCGTCCTAGCGGGGTTCTTCACGTATTCCCTCAACGTTACTCCTCATAAAATAAAGATCAAACTTCAAACTGGTAAGTTCTCGTTTAATCTTACTATTAAACATAGCTTGATATTTTCTAGTGATTTCAATTCCCAAATATTTATATTTTTCTGTTGCTATTTTAAAAGGGAATTTTAAGAGGTGTGTTGAGTCTCTGGGTTTTATCGACATAATTTCACTTTTATTCCAATTTATTCTGTATCCTGAGAAAGATCCCAAATCCTCTATTAGGTTTAATATGTTTGGTATACTAATATGGGGTTTTGTGATGTACAATAGTACATCATCTGCGTATAAAGATATTTTGTTATTTGAATATTTTGTATTATTACCGTGGATGTTCGGATGTGTTCTAATTGTTTCAGCTAAAGGTTCAATTACAAGAGCAAATAACAACGGTGATAGTGAACAACCTTGTCTATTGCCCCTTGATAATTGAAATTTCGAAGACAATATATTG
The DNA here is from genome assembly GCF_010909765.2 of Amblyraja radiata. Taxonomy (NCBI): domain Eukaryota; kingdom Metazoa; phylum Chordata; class Chondrichthyes; order Rajiformes; family Rajidae; genus Amblyraja; species Amblyraja radiata. The sequence continues at coordinate 10,521,001 of NC_045960.1, forward strand.
TTGGTTAATATTCTAGCCGTGGGCTTATTATATAATAGTTTTATCCATGAGATGAAATTCTCTCCCATTTGAAATTTTTGCAATACTTTAACAAGCTAGTCCCATTCCACTTGATCGAAAGCTTTTTCTGCGTCGAATTCGATAATTGATAAGTCTCGTTCTTCATTTTTATGTGAATGCATTATATTGAGCAGACGTCTCAGATTATTAGATGATTGTCTCTTGGGTATGAACCCAGTTTGATCTGCATTTATTAATTTACTAACATATTTATTTAGTCTTCTAGCTAATGTTTTTGCTAGTATTTTTTGATCTGTATTTAACAGTGCAATGGCTCTGTATGATCCGGGTTCTTCTATATCTTTATCTTTTTTAAGTATTAATGTAATCGTTGAATCTGCTAGTGTTTCTGGTAAAATTTGTTCTTTAAAAGCATATGTATACATTTTCTGTAAATGTGGTGTAATTATGTCATAAAAACTTTTATAAAATTAATTACTAAATCCGTCTGGTCCTGGTGTTTTTCCGTTCTTTAATGAGTTTATTGTGTCTTCAATTTCCTTGATTGAAATTTGTGCTCCCAATTCCTGTTGTTCCTTCTAGTTTTGGAAGTTTACAATTATCCAAGAATTCTGTAACTTTATTATTGTCTGTTAACATTTTAGATGTATACAAATTCTGATAAAATTGAGCGAATCTTTTATTGATATCATTAGGTAATGTTAACAATTCCCCTCTCTCTGATTTAATCTTTAGAATCGTGTGTTCTTTTTCCCGTTTTTTCAGTTGGCATACTTCTTCTAATTCAATAAGACTTCTCCTCCAGTAACTCTTTCTAGGCGGTTAACTTTGGTTTCTCCAAGGGGAGTTCTGCTATTCACATTTCCTATTTCTTACTATTTCAATGCCACCACTCATGTTCCATGAATATTCCTTCATTTTACAAGAGTCCACAAGGGCTGCACTGGCTGGGAAGAATCGCGGAGTTGCGGGCAGCCAGCAGCAGCTGAAGGCACCAGCATCACCGTGAGTGGGATCAGCTGTGCCCGACTTGGCACCCGCGCCGGCCAGATCAACACCACGGCCGGGCGGGAAGCCTACACAAAACAGAGCCGTTGACTCTGACAAGTCAAAACGGCAGGCGGGAGGGAGGGGAGGGGAGGGGAGTATTCCCCTGCAGTGGCATGTTTTTAAAACCAAGACCGACAGGTAAGGGAATTAACGCGGTCATGCTTTGTTTCCCGTGCTGGTTTTTACAAGGGGAAACTATGGACAGGAATCCACAAGGGCTGCACTGGCTGGGAAGAACTACGGAGTTGCGGACAGCCAGCAGCGGCAGTGGGATCAGCTGTGCCCGACTTGGCTGACAAGTCGGACTGTAAAGGAATGCCGCGGGGACCAGCGTTACTGGGGCCAAATGGAGCGGCTTATAGAAACATAGAAACATAGACAATAGGTGCAGGAGTAGGCCATTCGGCCCTTCGAGCCTGCACCGCCATTCAATATGATCATGGCTGATCATCCAACTCAGTATCCTGTACCTGCCTTCTCTCCATACTCCCTGATCCCTTTAGCCACAAGGGCCACATCTAACTCCCTCTTAAATATAGCCAATGAACTGGCCTCAACTACCTTCTGCGGCAGAGAATTCCAGAGATTCACCACTCTCTGTGTAAAAAAAGTTTTCCTCATCTCGGTCCTAAAAGATTTCCCCCTTATCCTTAAACAGTGACCCCTTGTTCTGGACTTCCCCCAACATCGGGAACAATCTTCCTGCATCTAGCCTGTCCAACCCCTTAAGAATTTTGTAAGTTTCTATAAGATCCCCCCTCAATCTTCTAAATTCTAGCGAGTACAAACTGAGTCTATCCAGTCTTTCTTCATATGAAAGTCCTGACATCCCAGGAATCAGTCTGGTGAACCATCTCTGTACTCCCTCTATGGCAAGAATGTCTTTCCTCAGATTAGGAGACCAAAACTGTACGCAATACTCCAGGTGTGGTCTCACCAAGACCCTGTACAACTGCAGTAGAACCTCCCTGCTCCTATACTCAAATCCTTTTGCTATGAATGCTAACATACCATTCGCCTTCTTCACTGCCTGCTGCACCTGCATGCCTACTTTTAATGACTGGTGTACCATGACACCCAGGTCTCGTTGCATCTCCCCTTTTCCTAATCGGCCACCATTTAGATAATAGGCTACTTTCCTGTTTTTGCCACCAAAGTGGATAATCTCACATTTATCCACATTATACTGCATCTGCCATGCATTTGCCCACTCACTCAGCCTATCCAAGTCACCTTGCAGCCTCCTAGCATCCTCCTCACAGCTAACACTGCCCTCCAGCTTCGTGTCATCCGCAAACTTGGAGATGTTGCATTCAATTCCCTCGTCCAAATCATTAATATATATCGTAAATAGCTGGGGTCCCAGAACTGAGCCTTGCGGTACCCCACTAGTCACTGCCTGCCATTGTGAAAAGGACCCGTTTACTCCTACTCTTTGCTTCCTGTCTGCCAGCCAGTTCTCTATCCACATCAATACTGAACCCCCAATACCGTGTGCTTTAAGTTTGTATACTAATCTCTTATGTGGGACCTTGTCGAAAGCCGTCTGAAAGTCCAGATATAACACATCCACTGATTCTCCCTTATCCACTCTACTAGTTACATCCTCGAAAAATTCTATAAGATTCGTCAGACATGATTTACCCTTCATAAATCCATGCTGACTTTGTCCAATGATTTCACCACTTTCCAAATGTGCTGCTATCCCATCTATAATAACTGATTTTAGCAGTTTCCCCACTGGTCAAATCCCTGGTCAAATCCCTTCCCACCTATGTTCTAGACACCTCAGACACTCTCCGCCGCCTCCACGCATTCCACTCTCTGGGCCCTCACCCCCTCATCTTGACCATGGATGTCCGGTCACTCTACACCTCCATCCCCCACCAGGATGGCCTCAGAGCCCTCCGGTTCTTCCTCGTCCAGAGGAGCAACATATACCCAGCCACTGACACTCTCCTCCGCTTAGCGGAGTTGGTCCTCACCCTCAACAACTTTACATTTGACTCCTCCCATTTCCTCCAAACACAAGGCGTAGCTATGGGCACACGCATGGGCCCCAGCTACGCCTGCCTCTTTGTCGGGTACGTTGAACAATCCTTGTTCAATACGTACCAGGGCCCCATCCCCGACCTCTATCTCCGTTACATTGACGACTGCTTTGGGGCCACCTCCTGCACCTACACACAACTGACTGACTTCATCCACTTCACCACCAACTTCCATCCGGCACTCCAATACACCTGGACCATTTCCGACACTTCCCTACCATTCCTTGACCTCACCATCTCCATCGCAGGGGACAGACTCCTGACCGACATACATTACAAACCCACTGACTCACATGGCTATCTGGACTACACGTCTTCCCACCCTGCCCCCTGTAAAGACTCCATCCCCTACTCCCAATTCCTCCGCCTACGCCGCATCTGTTCCCAGGATGAGACATTCCATACCAGGGCATCGGAAATGTCCTCGTTCTTCAGGGAACGGGGATTCCCCTCCGCCACCATAGATGAAGCTCACACCAGGGTCTCATCCATACCCCAGTAACACTGCTCTCTCTCCCCATCCCCGCACTCGCAACAAGGGCAGAGTCCCTCTGGTCCTCACCTTTCACCCCACCAGCCGGCAAATACAACACATAATCCTCCGCCATTTCCGCCACCTCCAACGTGACCCCACCACTCGCCACATCTTCCCATCTCCCCCCATGTCTGCCTTCCGCAAAGACCGCTCCCTCCGCAACCCCCTCGTCAATTCTTCCCTTCCCTCCCGCACCACCCCCTCCCCGGGCACTTGCCGTTGCAACCGCAACAAATGCAACACCTGTCCCTTCACCTCCCCCCTCGACTCCATTCAAGGACCCAAGCAGTCGTTCCAGGTGCGACAAAGGTTCACCTGTATCTCCTCCAACCTCATCTACTGCATCCGCTGCTCTAGATGTCTGCTGATTTACATCGGGGAGACTAGGCGTAGGTTGGGCGATCGTTTCGCCGAACACCTCCGCTCAGTCCGCAATAACCTACCTGAACTCCCGGTGGCTCAGCACTTCAACTCCCCCTCCCATTCCCAATCCGACCTCTCTGTCCTGGGTCTCCTCCATTGCCAGAGTGAGCAACAGCGGAAATTGGAGGAACAGCACCTCATATTCCGTCTGGGGACCTTGCGTCTGGATGGCATTAACATTGAATCCTCCCAATTTTGCTAGCCCTTGCTGTCTCCTCCCCTTCCTTAACCCTCTAGCTGTCTCCTCCCACCCTCCCATCCGCCCGCCCTTGGGCTCCTCCTCCTCCTCCCCTTTTCCTTCCTTCTCCCCCCCACCCCCCATCAGTCTGAAGAAGGGTTTCGGCCCGAAACGTCGCCTATTTCCTTTGCTCCATAGATGCTGCTGCACCCGCTGAGTTTCTCCAGCAATTTTGTGTACCACCGACGTTAGACTAACTGGTCTGTAATTCCCCGTTTTCTCTCTCCCTCCCTTTTTAAAAAGTGGCAGATGCTCCACTGTGACAGACTCTGGGAGATGGAGTCTAGTCACAATGGGTATATAATACACCCATGGCAGCACCTTATCAGGGCTGCACAGTGCATCTCCCTCGTCAGAGGGGAGTACTGGGAGCCAATTCTGGGCTGGCTCTGAAGAGGGGTTTTGCTGAAGACAATCAATGTGCAGGGGGTGCAAGAACAAGGAAACCTCCTGGAAAAGGAGACCAAGTTTGTACATCTAAAACAACTACAGGAACATGGCTGTAATAGACAGTACTGCCAAATATTTGGCACCGGTAAATGGATATCCCTCAAAATTTTCCACGGTGAACAGTTACATCTGAAAACGTATTGGAACGGGAGTCAGAAGCCAGGATGTTTAGCTAACAACAGCAAGATGCTGTGGCATTATTCTGCAATACTGGAGTACGAGATTAATAGTCTCATGAGAACGCCATCCGCCCAGCTTTAAACCCTAAATTTGCAGAGCTGTGCAGACCTGGAGGGATTAAACCACCAATATTACTACTTGGGGGCAACCTGTCAAAACAGGTAAAAGAGCTCGATAAGGAGGCCAATACCCTGGGTCTCATAAAGGTGGCAACAGGCAGGATCTCCTACACATGACAACAGCACCTCCACGCACCCACCAGCAGGCAAGACACACAGAAGCTGGTGAAAGCTCAAAGGCCGGGCTACAGGACAGAGGTCTTTTTAGGCCATGGCCCAGACCGGCCTTCGTGGAAGACGTGCAACCCCAAATCCCAAATCCAAACTCCGACGCCACAACCTCTACGGCGACTGCAAGGAAGAAACAAACTTTCCACTGGTCACCATGGAGGTAGGGGGGTCTGGTCTCTTCCAAAAAAGAGGAGGTGTAAATAACACAAATTGGTGTGTAGATTACATTTTTTTTTGGGAGGCATGGAGTGCAATAACTACTAACACTTATTTTCTACCTAGTGTTCAGGGATATACAATTGAATTTGTGCACAAATTTTCCCGGCTCAGCATGTACCGAACTGAACGGTCGTGCCTTCACGATAAGAAAAACTGGAAGCGCATGCTGAACTGGAGAGGCTAGATGCTAGGGAATCATGGGGAAATCCCAACACAACTCTTTGGAATTCGTGTCAATGTCTTTACGAAAAACAAAAAGATGTGGTTACCAATCATTCAGGTCTGACAAAACTGAATACATTGTGCAGTAAATTCATTCGAAATTGGAAACCTTTGTTACTGCCAAACAATTGATTCCATAGGCTACTTTATGGATTACATCCATTAAATGATGCTTACTATACGGTGCCTATGCGGAAGGATTATAGACGTTATTAATTCTAAGCTAACACCTTCCACCACTAAGGACTACTTGGGGTTCACCTTTGACTTAGTCCACATGTGGGTAACTTATCAAAGGAAGGTACAGACTTAACTGAGGCATGCAACAACCTCATTGACATCAGTAAACCACCTATTGGACTGGTAGCAAGGGTAATTGGCAATACTGTGGCCTTTCCAGCCACACTGTTTGACCTTTGTATTACCAATAATTACAAGGGCAAAGGTATAAGCACTTAAAATCAATACTGGTCATGTGTATAGACCAATGAGGCTACCAATCTAAGCAATCACGGAATTACAATGGTGGGGAAAATATTGGGCATTGTTCAAGCCCTATCATTGTCAGCAACCATTCAGTGGTGCTACAAACTGATGCCAGTGTTCATGGTTGGCGTGTTACTAACCCCATCTCTAGTTGTGGATATAGATGGGATGCACAAGAAGCATCATTGCTTCAGATACATGTCATAAACTACTTGGAAATGTTGGGTGAGTTCTATGGACTAAAATCATACTGTTCAGAAATGCATCACCTGCATGTTAGACTACAGATTGATAACACCACCATGGTGACATATACTAACTACATGGGTGGAATCAAATCGGTATCATGTGATAATCCGGCTAACACAATTTGGCAATGGTGTATTCAGAAAAACATTTGAATATCAGCTAGTTACCTACCAGGTAACCTCAAATTCAGTGGCAGACACCAGGTCACGCAAATTCAATGACAAACATCGAATGGATGTTGGACCGCAAAGTGATTGCTGATATTGTAGCATGATATGAAACACCAGAGATTGATCTATTTTCATCTTGGCTTATCACCAGTTGCCTATCTGTGTTTCTTGGGAATCAGACTGGGGCATCAGCGATGGATGCCTTCTCGCTGCATTGGGGGGATATTGTTCTTTCTATGCATTCCCTCCTTTCTGCCTCATCAGTTGGGTATTACGCAAAATACAACTAAACACGGCTCTCCGTTCCGAAATAACCAGATTGTTGGTTCAACCCTTAACGGGCGGGAAAATCATCCCTACCATAATAGGGCAAATGTGTTGGTTAGCAGAATCTTAAGTAACCATTTCCGGACCTGGGACTAATGAACCGAACAATGAACATATTACAGCGGCTCACAGGCAGTCCATGAAGAAACAATATCGGGTCTATATCAGGAAATGGGAGGTATTGTTCTAGGTACAACATCACTACTGTACGACGAACATAACTTCTGTTCTGAAATTCCTGGCTAGCCTCCACTATGATGAGGAGCTCAGTTTAGTGCCACAAACTGCGCCAGAAGTGCCTTTTCAGTATTCTGGGGCAAGGATCAGAGCGTCATTCTGTCGGGTCTCACCCCCTGGTGACTAAACTCATGAGGGGAATTTTAATATTATCCCCATGGACTAAGTATTCCCTTGTATGGTATATGAGTATAGTCCTAACATTACTGAGGAATTGGTCACCAGCTACAGCTCTGTCCCTGCATAGACTTGCACATGACATGGTCATGCTTATGGCATTGGTCTCAGCACATAGAATTCAGTCTTTACATAAAACAAGGCTGAATAGTAATAACAGAACAGACCGGGATCGTCAGGCCTCATATAGAGTTCAGTGCATACCCGATAGATGATTGCCTATGCATTATGAGACATTTGTTCTTATACATAGAGAACTCTAAACAACACAGAGGCAATGAGATGGCTGAAACAGGTTTACGGCTGCTGGGGTGGATACTAACGTATTCAATCTCATACCACCTAGCTACATCAGTAGCGAGGACCAAATCCTGGTGACAGCAGGATGGTCATAAGAGAAAACCAGTGGTAAACCTGTGACATTGCAGAATCAAAATTAGATCTGTATCATGATTACCCCATAAGACAGGGGCTATAATTTGTTGTTAATAGTTCATCATTAAATTTCAATGTCGGATTCATGTTTGAATACGTTAACACTATTTCCTCCCTTAGTCAATTAAGGCAGTTGTGAGGCATGGACTCGTTTCCACGGCATGAAATCACAGAGCTTTGAAAACTCCACGTAGTCACTCACGTGACTCCGAAGTAAAATAGTAAGATTAAACGAGAACTTACCAGTTTGAAGTTTGATCTTTATTTTATGAGGAGTAACGTTGAGGGATTACGTGCCCTCCGCTCCCACCCTCGATCATAAAGTTCAACTTTTTTCTCTAATCTTACTATGTTCAGGTCATTAGTTATCTGTGATTACACACCGCTACTTTGAAGAATGACATGCATGCGTCCTGGCGGGTTCTTCACGTAATCCCTCATCGTAACTCCTCATAAAATAAAGATCAAACTTCAAACTGGTAAGTTCTCGTTTAATCTTACTATTTTACTAGACAATAGACAATGGACAATAGGTGCAGGTGTAGGCCATTCAGCCCTTCGAGCCAGCACCGCCATTCAATGTGATCATGGCCCAATCAATTTCCCTCGAGGTTAATGAGCCATTAGGAGGCAGTGAGCAAAATATGGTCAGGTTTAATCTACAATTGGAGAGGGAGAAGGGTAGATCAGAGGTGTCAGTGTTACAATTGAATAAAGGGGACTATGAGGCTTATGAGGGAAGAGCTGGCCAAAGCTGACTGGAAAGTTATACTAGCAGGGATGACAGTGGAACACAAATGGTAGGTCTTTCTAGGAATAATACAGGTGCAGGATCGGTTTATTCCTAGGAGGAAGAAAGATTCCAAGGAGAGAAAGGGACGACAATGGCTGACAAGGGGCGTCAAGGACAGTATAAAAATTAAAGCGAAGAACTACAACGAAGCAAAGATGAGCGGGAAGTAAGAGGATTGGGTAATGTTTAAAGAACAACAGAAGATAACCAAAAAGACCATTAGAGGAGAAAAGATGAGGTATGAAGATAAGCTAGTCAAGAATATAAAGCAGGATAGTAAAAGCTTCTTTGGGTATGTGAACAGGAAAAAAATTAGTTAAGACCAAAGTTGGACTCTTGAAGACCGAAAAAGGTGAATTTATTATGGGGAATAAGATGAGTTGAACAGGTACTTTGGATCTGTCTTCAATAATGAGGACACAAACAATCTTCCTGATATAGTAGTGGCCAGAGGATCTGGGGTGACGGAGGAAATGAAAGAAATCCACAATAGGCAGGATATGGTGTTGGATAGACTGATGGGACTGAAGGCTGATAAATCCCCAGGGCCTGATGGTCTGCATCAAAGGGTACTTAAGGAAGTGGCTCTAGAAATCGTGAATCCATTGGTGATAATTTTCCAATGTTCTATAGACTCAGGATCAGTTCCTGTGGATTGGAGGGTAGCTAATGTTATCCCACTTTTTAAGAAAGGCGGGAGAGAGAAAACAGGGAATTATAGAGCAGTTAGCCTGACACCGGTGGTGGGGAAGATGCTGGAGTCAATTATAAAAGATGAGATAGCAGCACATTTGGATAGCAGTAACAGGATCGGTCCGAGTCAGCATGGATTTACGAAGGGGAAATCATGCTTGACTAATCTTCTGGAATTTTTTGAAGATTTAACTAGGAAAATGGACAAGGGAGAGCCAGTGGATGTAGTGTACCTGGGCTTTCAGAAAGGATTTCATAAGGTCCCACATAGGAGATTAGTGGGCAAAATTAGGGCACATGGTATTGGGGTTAGAGTGCTGACATGGATAAAGAAATGGTTGGCAGACAGGAAACAAAGAGTAGGAATTAACGGATCCCTTTCAGAATGGCAGGCAATGACTAGTGGGGTACCGCAAGGCTCGGTGCTGGGACCGCAGCTGTTTACAATATACATCAATGATTTGGATGAAGGGATTCAAAATAACATTAGCAAATTTGCAGATGACACAAAGCTGGGTGGCAGTGTGAACTGTGAGGAGGATGCTATGAGAATTGCATGGTGATTTGGACAGGTTGGGGGTGTGGGCAGATGCATGGCAGGTGAAGTTTAATGCGGATAAATGAGAGGTTATCCACTTTGGTAGCAAAAACAGGAAGGCAGATTACTATCTAAATGGCGTCAAGTTGGGAAAAGGGGAAACACAACGGGATCAGGGGGTCCTTGTTCATCAGTCTATGAAAGTAAGCATGCAGGTACAGCAGGCAGTGAAGAAAGTGAATGGCATGTTTGCCTTTATAACAAGAGGAATCGAATATAGGAGCAAAGAGGTCCTTCTGCAGTTGTACAGAGCCCTAGTGAGACCACACCAGGAGTATTGTGTGCAGTTTTAGTCCCCTGATTTGAGGAAGGACATTCTTGCTAATGAGGAAGTGCAACGTAGGTTTACAAGGTTAATTCCTGGGATGACGGGACTGTCATATGCTGAGAGTTGTACACTCTGGAGTTTAGAAGGATGAGAGGTGATCTCATTGAAACATATAAGATTGTTAAGGGTTTGGAAACGCTAGAGGCAGGATACATGTTCCCGGTGTTGGGGGAGTCCAGAACCAGGGGCCACAGTTTAAGAATAGCCATTTAGAAGCCATTTAGAACGGAGACGAGGAAACACTTTTTCTCACAGAGAGGGGTGAGTTTGTGGAATTATCTGCCTCAGAGGGCGGTGGAGGCAGGTTCTCTGGATGCTTTCAAGAGAGAGCTAGATAGGGCTCTAAAAAATAGCAGAGTCAGGGGAAATGGGGAGAAGGCAGGAACGGGGTACTGATTGGGGATGATCAGCCATGATCACATTGAATGGTGCTGCTGACCCAAAGGGCCGAATGGCCTACCCTACATCTATTGTCTATTGTCGAAGTCCGCTAAAAGATAGTCCAAGAGTCTCCAATGAGGTAGATAATAGCTCGCGACAGCTCTCTAGTTGTTGGTAGGATGGTTCAGTTGCCTGATAACAGCTGGGAAGAAACTGTCCTGGACATAAATGTAGATGGATTGGTTATTAAGTTCGCAGACAACACCAAAATTGGTGGAGTTGTGGACAATGAGGACGGCTGTCAGAAATATCATGATGTACAGATCAGTCACATGTAGTTTAGTAAAGTTTAGTTTAGTTTAGTTTAGTTTAGTTTATTGTCATGTTTACGGAGGACGGCAAAAAGCTTTTTTGTTGCCTGCTAATCAGTCACATGATTACATTGTAGAAATACAGGGTAAAGCGAATAATGTTTAGTGCAAGATAGAGTTCAGTAAAGTTCGATTAAAGATAGTCTGAAGGTCCCCAACGAGGTAGGTGATAAGTCAAAACCACTCTCTTGGTGATAGGATGGTTCAGTTGCCTGATAACAGCTGGAATGAAACTGCCCCTGAATCTGGAGGTGTGCTTTTTCATTCTTGTACCTCTTGGCTGATGGGAGAGGGGTGAAGAGGGAGTGTCCGTGGTGAGACTGGTCCTTGATTATGCCGGTGGCCTTGCCGAGGCAGTAAAGATAGTGAAATTGTAGATGGTTTCATCCAAGCAAGTGTTAGGTGTTGCACTTAGGGAGAATGTAAGGGGACAGTATATAGTTAATGGCAAGATTGTTAATGACAAGAATGGATGGAGGGATTTTGGTTCCAGCTCCATCGCTCCTTGAACTTGGCACCGAGTAGACAGAGTGGTAAAGAAGGTGTATGGCGTGCTTCCCTTCATCGGTCAAAGCCTTGAGCAGAAAAGTCAGGACGTCATCTTGCAGTTTTATAATAAATTGGTGTGGCCGCATTTGGAGCATTGTGCACCCTTCTGCTCAGCCCATCACACAAAGGATGTGGAGGCTTTTTTAAGAGGGTGCAGAAGAGCTTTACCACAATTCTCCCTGGATTACAGGATATTAGCTGTAAGAAGTTGGATTGTTTTCTCTGCAGCATCATAAGTTGAGAGGAGACCTGATAGAAGTATACATAATAATGAGAGGCTTAAGCGGCCTTTTCACGGGGCGACTTGACGCAAGAGTTAACCAGAGCTTAACATCGTGGGAACCTCGTGCGATAACAGTACGGCATTCGTGGACCACCGTGGACCACCGTAGCGTTAACGGCAGGTAGTCGTGTAACTTGGTCTCTCGGGAGAAAATTCAAGAAAGTTTGAATTTCTCCAAGAGTGACTTGTACACTTGTGGTTGAGCATTGCAACATTATATGGACGTAGTGGCCAGTGCGATATCCGTAATAACTCTTGCGGGTACCGTGGGAACTCCTGCGAACGGTGAACCCGGAAGCTGGACAGAGGGGACAGAAGGTGAGTAAAAATTGTCTTCTGTGGGATTGAATTTAAAAAATAAATAAAAATAAAGCATTAGCATCCGCATATGGACATCAACTTATTCATGAGTTATGTTAATGAGATTCAAGAAAATAACTATAATCTTTCAAAGGGACTTTAAAAGGGACTTTACTGAAAGGTTACGCATTTTTATGGTCCGTGAGAAATTTTTCACATGTACTTCTTTGAGAGATACAGGTCGGAGTCCTCGCCGACTAGCGATCGATGCCTTTCCGAAGCAGGGTCCGGAACGCTACCAATCAATGTTGTACAGAGACCCGTGTAAGGAGTGAACTGCACATGCTGGTTTAAACCGAAGACAGACACAAAAAGCTGGAGTAACTCAGCGAGTCAAGCAGCATCTCTGGAGAAAAATAGCTGATGTTTCGGGACGAGACACATCTTCAGACTTACCTGCTGAGTTACACCAACATTTTGTGTCCTTCTGTGCGTATTAACCAGCATTAACCAGCGTCTGCAGTTCCTTTAGACATTACCTAACTTCAGATTTTAGAGATATAGCGCGTGGGAACTCCTGCGAACGGTAAACCCGGAAGCTGGACAGAGGGGACAGAAGGTGAGTAAAAAAGGTGGTCTCAATATCGACAAGGGAACATGTGTCCTTCGAGGACGTCCCACCTAATTGTCATTGTTGGATAATCTTTTTAACAGGAACACTTGCAGAGATGGCTCCCAGAAAATCTCAAAGAAAGGGGGTAAAGCGTGTCAGAGATGTTTTTGCCATGTTGCTCTATTCAGTTTCTATATTGTTTCAGTTTCTATATCTATATTGTTGCTCTATTCAGTTTCCCAGGGGGTCGGGACGGGACTGGAGTTTGGAGGGAAAGGTGGGGGAGTCGAGGGAGAGGAGGGGGAGACAGATGGGGGTGTCTTCATTTACTGGCGGCGGGTGTCTGTCACTGAAACAGGCAGGTGAGATTTCACATCCACCTTGTGTGTGCCTCTCTCTCTCTCTCCCTCCCTCTTACACAGGCTGAGAGACTCTGCCTCTGTGGGTGTACGTCTCTTTCTCCCCCTCTCCCACACACAGTGAGACCGAGGTAATGTGCTCAGTCCATCTGTGTCTCCCACATACACAGTAAAACATGTCTCCAAATGAGCCAATTCAACCAAGGGAGGATATTTATAGTGTGTGAAAAAAAAAGTTACATCATTTGTGTCACGTGTAGTTCACGATGTTCATTCAAGATTTAACGCGAAAGCGACTTCCGGTTGGCGCCACGATGTGAGTGGAATCGCGCCATTACAGCTCCGCAAAAAACTGAATTTAAAACGGGGGTAAAAGGGTCAAACAAACGCACTTACCACAGGAGATCGATTGCGAACGGCTCCGGCAGCGTTTAAAAGGTGCGTGACGTCATCAGGCGCGCGATTTTAAGAAGAAATTATGACCCAGCGCTCCCCTCCCCCCACCACTGGAAAAAAAGCTACGAGAAGGGAAACTGGCCTCAGCTCGGGAGCTGCTGCTGCTGCTGCTTCTCAAGAAGATATCTCACAGAGGAAAGCTGAAATGGAGGAACTTAAGACTACCATTCTAGGTGAGATAAAGAAGCAGAGGAAGGAGTATATGGAGGAGATAAAGAAGCAGAGGAAGGAGTATATGGAGGAGATAAAAAGTTTAAAAGCGGATATGCTGGTGTCTCACGAGAAAAATAAAGAAGATAAAGAAGACTTAATAAAACAAGTTATAACGACGGTAAAAAGTATGATGGATGAGTGGAAGGAAAAGGCTAATGCCGAGTTACAAACTCAAATTGAGGATGTAAAGGATATAGCTGCTGGGATGGAAAGAAATCTGGATGACAAGATAGATCCTACTAAAATTTCGCTAGACCAACAAGGCGAAGCAATTAAAGTGCTAACTAAAATTGCTGAAGTGAATACTAAGGAGACCGAAAAACTCCGTGCCGAGAACAAACGCCTCTTAGAATTATTACGTAAAACAAACGAGAAATGTATTGATCTGGAGGGACGCCAACGCCGTAAAAATTTGCGTATAGTTGGTCTGAGCGAAGGTCGTGAGGGGAGTCAAGATCCTCGAAAATTTGTTGCAAAACTTTTAATGGATATTCTGAATTTGGATCATGAACCCCTGTTGAGCCGTGCACATAGGGCTCTAAGACGGGCCCCTGGGATAGGTTCATCGCCCAGACAAATGATTGTAAAAGTCGCCTTTGACCATGTCTTCGAAGAAATGATGAAGATAATAATAAAAAAGAGAAACCTGAAATACGAGGGAGACAACATCAGTATTTTTAGAGACTTCCCAGCAGAAGTGGCCAAGAAAAGAGCACTATTTAAAGAAACAAAAGGTATCCTGAGGAATGTACAGAATACTAAGAATCTGAGATATGGCTTGATGTACCCAGCAATACTGAGAGTAACTTATGATGACAAGGAATATCGTTTCGTTAAGCATACTGAAGCATTGAAATTCGCCCGAGGCATACAGCAGAAGCCAGAAGATGAAGAGAGAGAAGATGCGGAGGAAGACCCCGAGGGAGAAGGAGAAGGAGAGGTCTGAACTTTTATCATCGACCTGTGGTTATGAAATATTCACTTAGAAGGAAGTGGAATAATGGGCATTTAGTAGTAGTTCTGTATTAATTATTAGAAAATATTTAATTATTCCATGATAATAGTATTACATATTATAGTATTAAATATAATTGATATTAGTAATTAGCAAATAGTAATATGAATAATAGAAATAATTACTAAGTACTAAGTATATAAAGTTAGTACCCCACCCCAATATATATAGCATTTGAGATAGGAGCTGGTATAATCAACATCTTTTTTTTTAATTAAAAAAACGGAAGTCTTTAGATTAATGGCCACGTTAGTGTGGCTTTCACCTTCACATACTACACACTATACAAGTGTAGTTTCTTTTTTTTCTGAGCACCCTATTAACACCCTTTACTTTTTTTTTATTATTGATATTTCTTATTGTTTTTGTTTTTTATTGATCTTATATTATATATTATTTGAATGTAGATGTGAAGGATATTGTGTATTTAGTTTAAGAAGACATAGATGCGGATTAAGGTGGATAGAAATTCTCATTGGATTGATGTCCGGGTGCAACGGGGAGCTGAGGGAGTCAAGAAGGCTACTCCAAAAAAAGCCGCCCTAATAGTAAAATGCATGATATAAAGGTGAAGACTGGGGGTGATGGAGTAACCTTCTGCAGTTGGAATGTAAAAGGAATTAATGAACCAATTAAAAGGGGAAAGGTGTTAGCTCAGTTGAACAGATTGAAGACAGATGTCATTTTCCTTCAAGAGACTCATCTTAAAAAAGATGCTCAACATAGATTAACAGCTAAATGGATTTCTAAGGTGTATCATTCTACATTTATTCATAAATCTAGAGGAGTTGCAATAATTATTCGCAAAGGTATACCTTTCATACAAAGTTCTATTATAGAGGATAAAGAAGGCAGATATGTAATAATTACAGGGGAATTATATTCAAAAAAGGTAATTTTAATGAATATATATGCCCCTAATTTTGATAATCCATTATTTTTTAAGAAAATATTTAATAATATTCCTATATCCACTCAACACAATTTAATAATTGGAGGTGATTTAAATTGTACTTTAGATAACTATCTAGATAGATCATCTGCAAAAAGGAAAGCCGCCTCGAAATCAAGTAAATTCATAAATGCTTTTATCAATACATCTAATATTAAAGACATCTGGAGGTTAGATAATCCATCCGGACGAGAATATTCTTTTTTCTCGCCCGTACATGGAACCTATTCGAGGATAGATTATTTTTTAATAGATTCTAAATTACTTCCTTTTACGTATGATGCAAAATATCATAATATTATCATCTCGGATCATGCGCCATTAACATTTAAGATAAAATTAAAAGATATATCTAATAAAACTACTACCTGGAGATTTAACCCTCAGATATTAAAGGACAATGACTGTTGTAAATATGTGATGGATCAGATTAAATTATTTTTTGAAACTAATGATAATCCTGAAACTTCTCCATCACTATTTTGGGACACATTTAAGGCATTCATGCGTGGCGCAATAATATCCGCACAAGCACATCTCAATAAAGAAAATCGAAAAATAGAACAAAATTTAGAAAATGAGATAAAACGTCTAGATAATGAAAATATAAAACAGCCTTCCAAAGAGTTAAGTAATAAAATTGCATCAGTAAAATATAGATTAAATAAAATATATTCTAATCAAGTGATTAAACTTTTTCAACAAACTAAGCAAGTGTATTTTGAATTTGGAGATAAGCCACAAAAATTACTAGCACGACAGCTTAGAAAATTAGAAGATGAGAAGATGATACACGGAATTAGATCTGAGTATGGAAATATATTAATTACTCCAAAAGATATTAATGATAGATTTTTACAATATTATAAAAATCTTTATTCGTCAAAACTAACAGGACAAACAGATAGTATGGAAATATTTTTACAAGAATG
Organism: Amblyraja radiata; assembly: GCF_010909765.2. Classification (NCBI taxonomy): domain Eukaryota; kingdom Metazoa; phylum Chordata; class Chondrichthyes; order Rajiformes; family Rajidae; genus Amblyraja; species Amblyraja radiata. The sequence goes on from NC_045960.1 coordinate 10,537,597, forward strand.
TCAAATCAATAGCTTAGATCAGGAAGGTAGAGAATTGTTAAATGCTGAAATAACAGTAAAAGACATTATAGAATCAATTAGTTCGCTAAAGAACGGAAAAGCAGCGGGCCCAGATGGCCTGAGTGCAGAATTTTATAAAAAATTTCAAGATCTGATTTCCCCAAGATTACAAATAATGTATAGATATGCATATGACCAAGGAAAATTACCAGAATCTTTAAATGAATCCACAATTACACTCATCCCTAAAGTAGATAAGGATTTGGAAGATCCTGGATCATATAGAGCGATTGCCCTTTTAAATACAGACCAAAAAATATTAACTAAGGTCTTATCTAGGAGATTAAGTTTAGTGATCTCTAAATTAATACATTATGATCAAACAGGTTTTATCCCAAAACGTTACTCATCCCATAATCTCAGACGTTTGTTTAATATTATATATTCAAAAAGAATACGAGATACGGAACTAGCGGTTATATCACTAGATGCAGAAAAAGCGTTTGATCAGGTGGAATGGATGTATTTATTTAATATAATGGAAAAGTTTCAATTGGGGGATAGATTTTGTAAATGGGTAAGAATTTTATACTCGAATCCTATGGCAAGAATTTTGACTAACCAAATTTTATCAGCCAAATTCAAACTCTCTAGGGGATGCAGACAGGGATGTCCGTTATCACCCTTATTGTTCGCATTGGTGATAGAACCATTGGCGGAAAAAATTAGATCTGAACCTGAAATATATGGCTATAATACTGATACAACAATTAATAAAATTTCTTTATATGCAGATGATGTTTTGATTTACATTACAAAACCGGAAATTAGTATTCCCAACCTGCTAAACATTATAACTAAGTTTGGTGCATTTTCTGGGTATAGGATTAATTGGGATAAAAGCGAGATTATGCCAATAACAGGAATAAATCTAAATACATTACAACAATACCCATTAAAAGTAGTTACAGACAAACTTAAATATTTAGGGATTAACGTAACTAAAACTCATAACTCATTAATAAAATCCAACTATCCTCAACTATTAGATAAACTTAGAAAAAATATTTTATATTGGAAAACACTTCCTATATCCATGATTGGTAGAATAAGTGCCATAAAGATGGTATTTCTACCGCAGTTGTTATATTTGTTTCAGGCTATTCCTTTTTTTCTTCTGAAAACTTTTTTTTTTAAAATTGATAATATTGTCAATAGTTTTATTTGGGATTATAAAAATCACAGAATAAATAAAAAACATCTATGCAAAGCTAAGATAAATGGAGGATTAGCACTTCCAAACTTTTTATATTATTTCTGGGCTGTTCAGATTAAGAATATGAATTTCTGGTGGGTAAATATGGATCATGAACCGACATGGTTAAATATAGAAAAGGAAGACTGTCTACCTTTCAATGTAGGTTCGATAATTTTTGCACCAACGGAAGTACAAAAAAAATATTATAAAGACAACCTAATAATATATAATAATAGACGTATTTGGAAACAAATAGTTAAGACTCTACATTTGGATAATCTCTCATTTAGATTACCAATTATGAATAATCCATCGTTTAAACCTGCTATATTAGATGGGGGGTTTAAACAATGGGATGATTTAGGAATTACAAGGATAGAACACCTTTATAGAAAAGGAAAATTTCTTTTATTCCAGGAGTTACAAGATATTTATGGATTGTCTCCACAACATTTGTTTAGGTATTTACAAATTAGAGATTATATTAAATCCAATACACAAGATTATAAAAATAAAGAAGCAGGATTGTTAGACGAACTGTTTAATTTACATCCAAATACAGAAAAATTAATAGCCTATATATATAACATCATTTTGGATAAGGAGAATCCAATAACGGAAACATATCGTCAAGCATGGGAAAATGAAATGGGATTGGCTATAACAAAAGAAAACTGGGAAGAAAGTCTACAACGAATACACCGGTGTTCATTAAACGCCAGACATATACTGATACAATTTAAAGTATTATATAGGTTACACTATTCGAAAACTAAATTAAATAGTATTTTTCCGAATCTCTCCGCTATTTGTGATAAGTGCAAGAAAGCAGAGGCAAATTTAATACATAGTTTCGTTACATGTCCTAAATTGAATTATTACTGGACAGAAATTTTTAAAGTTATTTCTGAAGTCATCAAAGTTAAATTGGACCCTAACCCAAAGCTAATAATATTTGGAATTCCGGATTTACATCTATCACTTACAGTAAATCAAAGAAATTTCTTTGATTACTGTTTGATAATTGGGAAAAAAATCATATTGAAATTTTGGAAGGGAACATTATCCCCCACAACCAAAATGTGGGCAACAGAGATGATGGAGACGTTACATCTGGAAAGAATTAGATTTGTCCTATTGGACAAGTATAATTCTTTTGAACAGATATGGTCTCCATATATACAGTATTTAGAGAAGTAGCTGTTCTTGGCAACACAGCTCGGCGTGCACCCTGCGGGATTTGGTGAGAATAATTCATTTTTATATTGGAATTAACATATATGTCTTTATTGATACTATCACTTGTAGTAGTGTTATTAATAATACATATTGTGGTTACTCAAATTTTTTTTTTTTTTTTTTTTTTTTTTTTTTTAATTTTTTTTTTTCGTTTCTCTTTTCTTTCTTATATATAATCAAATTATTATTTAATCACTCTCTTAATGATTTATAACTGTTCTATTCTTTCTCTATCATTATTTCTAAAAAAATAGTAGATAAGTATTACTAGTGTTTTACTTAATGCAAATTGAATTAATTTGATATAAAGTTGTTTGAAGCATTGTAATTGATTATCTTTAATAAAAAAATATATTAAAAAATAAAAAAGATTTAACGCGAAAGCTCGGGAGACGGACAAGTCACTCGCACAAATAACAGAAATGCCGAGTACCGTGGGAAATCTTTATATACCCCCCGTTATATCGTGCGAGACTCGTGCTGGACCACGACCACTTCACTCTGGTGACATCTTGCGTCAACTCGCCCCGTGAAAAAGCCCCATCAGGAAGGGTTGATAGTCATAACCTTTTATCAGGTGGGACATGTCAAAGATTGGAAGGCATAACTTTAAGGTCAGAGGGGCAAAGTTCATAGGAGATATGAGGGTGGGGGGGGTTACAGTATTTACATTATGTTGGTGGGCAGATATGATAGTGGCATTTAAAAGGCTTTTCGAAAGACAGACATGGATGTGTGAAGAGTGGTGAGGTATGAATCAATTGCAGAGCGAGGAGATTAGTTTAATTTGGCATTATTGTTCGGCACATACATTGGGAGCTGAAGGTTCTGCTCCTATGTTGTTCTGTTCTATTGTATGTGGAAAGAGTGCAGAGAAGATTTACAAGGATGTTGCCAGGACTCAAGGGCTCCAGCGAGCGGAGACCGATGTAACCAAATCACTCTTCAGAACACTAACTCCTCATGCCAGCAATGATTGGGTTAACATATGATGAGCGTTTGATGTCACTGGGCCTGTACTCACTGGCATTTAGAAGGAAGAGGGGGGACCTCATTGAAAATTACCGAATAGAGAAAGACATGGCCAGAGTCAATGTGGAGAGGATGTGGGAGAGTCTAGGACCAGAGACCATAGCCTCAAAATAAAAGGACATACCTGGAGAAAGGAGATGAGGAAGAATTTCTTTAGTCAGAGGGTGGTGAATCTGTGGGATTCATTGCAAAAAATAGCAGTGAAGGCCGTCATTGTGTATTTTAAAGGCACAGATTGGCATATTATTGATTAGTATGGGTGCCAGTGGTTATGGGAAGAAGACCGCAGAATGGGATTAGGAGGGAGAGATAGATCAGCCATGATTTTATGGTGGAGTAGACTTGTTGGGTTGAATGGCCTAATTCTGCTCCTATCATTTATGAACCTATAAACTCTGCCAGCAATGATCCAGTGAAACTACTATACGTTGCTGGCAAGACCAGAGTACTGTTGAGTAGAGAATAAACATACACTCGTATTTCAGTATCTCCACTATTTTCTTACATATTGACAGCACTAATGGTTTGTTTTCAATCATCGTATTTGTGGTGTGGTCTCATCAAGCTGTGCACAGATGCTGCAAGACTTCCTGATGCACTTTCATCAATCATCAGTGAAGGGCAACATATCGTGCGTCTCCCCAACTTTGTGCTGAGCCAAGGAGTCACTGTGGGACTGGAGATGTGATCAGTGACCAGTTCTGTTTCTGAGTAAGAATCGACCCGGAGACCCAGTGTTATGATACATCACCCTCTTTATTTCACAGTGAGAATACATTCCCAGCAGTTTGGAAAACAAAACACACTCAAAGAATCTAAAGACAAGGGCTTATTAATGCCGCGCAAGCAGCTGAGAATGGACTGGTGTTAACAGCAGCAATGGCCCACTAGTAGCTCCTCCAGTCAATGTTGGTTTTCCTACAGCACCCAGGGATTACACTCTCCACATTGCAGAGGACAGGGCACTGTTGCCCAGAGGAGGCCCCCACCCGTGTACAACTGTATAGTGTGGAGACTTGGAAGAGTTATCTCTGCCTTGATGGCTCTTTCCCCAAACACTCAAATGTCCAACCAGAGAAAGCCTCACATTGGAGTGAATGTAGCCGGTTCATTGTGAATGAGGTGTGAGCCCCCTTCACTGCAACCCTGTGGGTGGGAGGTGGGAACTGGCAACTGCATTAGAGGGCAGTTTTTATACACAGGGTACAGGGGATGGTTCAAAACCCCAACAGTGGCAAACGTACAGTGTTCATCAAATGTGTGTAACATAGAAACATAGGTGCAGGAGTAGCCCATTTGGCTGTTTGAGCCAGCATTCAATATGATCATGGCTGATCATCCAAAATCAGTTACCCATTCTTGCTTTTTCTCCATATCCCTTGATTCCCAGAGCAGGTTTGGCACCATTAAGATGCCGCAGAAATACATGTTGTTGTAGTAGGTGGGAGACCCTTGTGAAAGTGAAGAACAGAGTTTAGCACATATCACTGTTTGGAATCTGTAAAGCTAGCAGAACCTCTGAGAGAGAGATTATGCTTCACTTTGTTTCAAATTCTATTTGCATAAGTCCCCGTGTGTTGTACCATCCGATCAAGACATATTGGCTGCGAAAGGAGCGGTGGTCTTTCTCCAAGTCCAGTTTGAATTCATTGGCGAGTCTCTCATAGTCTTCAGTTTTCTGCTCAAATGTCCTGTCAACAATTAAGAACAATTGTTCCATTAAATGAACAAAAGACCATTTTCCGGATCGCTGAGGTTGAAAGGGAGCTGGTATCATCACTCCCTCTGGGCTGGGAACACAGTCGGCCCCAGACAGTGAGAAGCAGAGTCGGCTCCCCACTGGGAGACTCGGAATTCAGTCCTGATGCAGGGTTTAGACACGAACACCGACAACTCCTTTCCCTCCTCAGATACACTTCGACACGCTGAGTTCCTCTGGCACAACTTGTGATGGTCTGAATTATCTTTCCCTCCCTCACTGCTTTCCTTCCTCCACCCTCATCACTCTCCCCTCAGATCATTGAACACCATGGTTGCAACACACGGCTTTCCTCCTGTGTGTGACTGCTGACCTCTGTTGGCAGTTACTTGGTGCAGGACTCAATTCAGGAATCCTTTGTACAAGTCATGGAATGTTGAGCATGGAAACCAGCCCCTTGTCCCAACTTGTCCCAACTTGTCCATGCTGAGCTAAAGGCCCCATCTAAGCAAACATTTCAAACTACTGAATCTCGGTGGGGGTGCTGCAAGCCGGCAGCCCTGTCAGCAGCGTGTCTGTTTTTTACTAATTTTTGTTTTTTTAGTATGTTTTAATGTATGTTTTTAATATGTGTCTTTGTGTATCTTGTGTGGGGGGTAAGGGGGAAACCGCTTTGGTCGCCTCCTCCATGGAGAGGCGACTTTTTCCATGTCGCCTCCCCCATGGCCTAACATCGAAGATTGGGCGGCCTTTCCCAGAGACGTACTCGGGGCTTCAGCAGCGGGCGCAGCGCGGACTCTCGATGTGGAGCGGGTGAGCCCTCGCCGCGGCTCGCCGGAGGGGAGCGCTCCGTTCGCTGGCCCGCAGCAGCCTGAAGCCGGGGTTTGCAGAGCTCTGGCTGGTGCGGTGTCCGCAACCTGGGATCCCTCGTGGGGACCCGGGGCAAGAAGAGCTCCAACTGCCGGCCCACGGCCTACTTCTACCACGGGCACGGCGGCGACTTACCATCAGGAGCAGGGTCCCTCGCCAGGGATCCCTGGAGGGGAGCTTCAACTGTTGGCCCTGCGGTCTGCGGTGCTTCTGGCTGCGGCGCGAACTTTAAATCTCCGATCACCAGCCTACATCAACTTGAAGCCGCGGTCTCCGGTGGGGGAGGCACCATTTCAGGAATTACCTGGACTTTTTACCTTGTCTGCACATCTAGACGCCCGCAGCGACGGCTGCGGAGGGTTGAGGTCCCGACCACGGGGGGAAAATGGAGGAGGACTGGCCAATTTTTGTGCCTTCCACCACAGTGATGAATGTTGTGGTGGATGTTTGTGTTAAATGTTTTAGTGTGTTTTTGTGTGTTCTTTATCATTGTACCGCTGCTGGCAAATTCATTTCACTTGCACTTTATGTCCAATGTGACGAATAAAACTGATTGTTGTTGATTGTTGATTGAATGAGAGGGGGAGGGGGAAAATGGACTGGTGTTAACAGGAGCAATGTCCCACTAGTAGCTCCTCCAGTCAATGAGTTGCTTTTCCTACAGCACCCAGGGATTACACTCTCCACATTGCAGAGGACAAGATACTCCAGAGGAGGTCTCCACCCGTGTACAACTGTGCAGTGTGGAGACTTGGAAGAGATATCTCCGCCTTGATGCCTTTTTCTCCAAACACCCAGATGTCTAATCAGAGAAAGCCTCACATTGGAGTGAATGTAGCTGGTTCATTGTGGCTGAAGTGTGAGCCCTTAGTGTGAGGATACAGGGGGTGGTTCAAAACCCCAACAGTGGCAAACGTCCAGGGTTCATCCAATGTGTGTAACATAGAAACATAGAAAATAGGTGCAGGAATAGGCCATTCAGCCCTTTGAGTCAGCACCGCCATTCAATATGATAATGGCTGATCATCCAAAATCAGTAACCCGTTCCTGCTTTTTCCCCATATCCCTTGATTCACACAGCAGGTTTGACTCCATTAAGTTGCCACCGAAATACATGCTATTTGCACAAGTCCCTGTGTGTTGTACCATGCGATAAAGACATAATGGCTGTGAAAAGAACAGTGGTCTTTCTCCAAGTCCAGTTTGAATTCATTCACGAGTCTCTCATAGTCTTCAGTTTTCTGCTCAAATGTCCTGTCAACAATTAAGAACAATTGTTCCATTAAATGAACAAAAGACCACTTTCCGAATCGCTGAGGTTGAAAGGGAGCTGGTATCATCGCTCCCTCTGGGCTGGGAACACAGTCGGCCCCAGACAATGAGAAGCAGAGTCTGCTCCCCACTGGGAGACTCGGAATTCAGTCCTGATGCAGGGTTTAGACACGAACACCGACAACTCCATTCCCTCCTCAGATACATTTCGACCCGCTGAGTTCCTCTGGCACAACTTTTGATGGTCTGAATTCTTAGAATAAAGGTGAGACCATTTAAGACTGAGGTGAGAAAAAACTTTTTCACCAGAGAGTTGTGAATTTATGGAATTCCCTGCCACAGAGGGCAGTGGAGGCCAAGTCACTGGATGGATTTAAGAGAGAGTTAGATAGAGCTCTAGGGGCTAGTGGAGTCAAGGGATATGGGGAGAAGGCAGGCACGAGTTATTGATAGGGGACTATCAGCTGAATGGCCTCCTCCTGCACCTATATTCTATGTTTCTATGTTTCTATGAATTATTTTTTCCTCCCTCACTGCTTTCCTTCCTCCACCCTCATCACTCACCCCTCAGATCATTGAACACCATGGTTGCAACACACGGCTTTCCTCCTGTGTGTGACTGCTGATCTCTGTTGGCAGTTACAAGGTGCAGGACTCAATTCAAGAATCCTTGTACAAGTCATGGAATATCGAGCATGAAAACCAGCCTCTTGTCCCAACTTATCCATGCCGACATAAAGGCCCTATCGAAGCAAACCTTTCAAACATCTGAATGAGAGGGGGGGGGGGGGGCATGTGTCTGGGGGTGGAATCTTGTGAAACTGATGGTAATTCTGTAGAAACTAGAGGTGGGGAAGGAATGAAGTCAAGACAGCAAGATGTTCTTTTGGTGGGGAAGGGCAAATGGAAATACCGGGGATGTGGAGGCATCTTTACCATGGAAAAGGTGTGATGACGCTGCAGAAGGTGCAGAGATGATTCACCAAAATGTTATCTGGGATGAAGTGATCCAGGTATGTTACCAGATCCCAAATTAGTTTATTGTCAACACAGGACTGTGTTACAGTGGATGAGTATTCAGTGAACAGTAATCACAACTCCATAAGTAGAGACAAGGAACTGCAGATGCTGAATTACAACCAAAGACACAAAGTGCTGAAGTAACACAGGGGGTCAGGCAGCACCTCAGGAGAACATGGATAGGTGACGTTTCAGGTAGGAACCCTTCTTCAGACTCCAGACATGTTACCTGACCCGCATAGTTACTCCAGCACCTTGTGTCCATAAGTTTCAAGATGTTTAGGAAGAAACTGCAGATGCTGGTTTACACTGAAGATAGTCACAAAATGCTGGAGTAACTCAGTGGGACAGGCAGCATCACTGAACAAAAGGAATGGGTGATGTTTTTTGGTTGCGAAGGGTTTGAAGAAGGGTCTTGACCCGAAACATCACCCATTCCTTCTGTCCAGAGATGTTGCCTGTCCCACTGAGTTAAACCTTACATACTCTTCCTTTGAAGAATATAAAGCACTCAGGAAAGTACACAAACTGGCAATTAGAAAGGCTTAAACGGGCGTTGAAATATCAATGTCAAGATGAATTAAAGAAAATCCCAAGGTTTCTTGTTTGTACATTCCAACAAGAGGGTAAAAAAAGGGAAGGTAGTTTTGCTCAAGAATAAAGGAGGGAATATATGGTTGGAGTCAGAAGATGTAAATGAGGTAGTAAAGGATAACTTTGCATCAATATTCACTCAGGAAAGGAACATTGAAAACAGTGACATCTGTAAGGAGAATACTAATAATATGCAAGGAATTGCAGATATTGGTTTACAAAATGCTGGAGTAACTCAATGGGTCAGGCAGCATCCCTGGAGAACTATGGAGAACTAATGTACTAACGGATGATTGTGCTTATGTATGGGAATAGTCTTGCTGAGCTGCGTGCAAAAACATGTATTTCCCTGTACCTGGTACACATGACAATAAAGAAACCATTGAACCAATGAACCACTGAGAACATGGATCGCAACACTTCAGGTCAGGACTCTTCTTCAGAAATGGGAGTGCAGTTTGAAACCAAGAAGGAAGAGGTGTTGGTGCTCGTGAAGAGCATTAAGGTGGATAAATCTCCATAAATCTCCATTTGATTGGAGAAAGGCTAACTTTGAGGAGATGCGAAAGGATTTAAAAGGAGTAAATTGGGACAGTTTGTTTTATGGGAAAGATGTTGAAGAGAAATGGAGTACATTTAAAGGTGAAATTTTAAGAGTACAGAATCTTTATGTCCCTGTTCGGTTGAAAGGAAATAGTAAAAATTGGAAAGAGCCATGGTATTCAAGGGAAATTGGACACTTGGTTTGGGAAAAGAAGGAGATCTACAATAATTATAGGCAGCATGGAGTCAATGAGGTGCTTGAGGTACAACGAATGTAAAAAGAATCTTAAGAAAGAAATTAGAAAAGCTAAAAGAAGATATGAGGTTGCTTTGGCAAGTAAGGTGAAAGTAAATCCAAAGGGGTTCTACAGCTATATTAATAGCAAAAGGATAACGAGGGATAAAATTGGTCCATTAGAGAGTCAGAGTGGACAGCTATCTGCAGAGCCAAAAGAGATGGGGGAAGATATTGAACAATTTCTTTTCTTCGGTATTCACCAAGGAGAAAGATATTGAATTATGTGAGGTAAGGGGAACAGGTAGAGTAGCTATGGAAACTATGAGATTCAAAGAAGAGGACGTACTGACACTTTTGAGAAATATAAAAGTGGATAAGTCTCCAGGTCCGGACAGGATATTCCCTAGGACATTGAAGGAAGTTAGTGTAGAAATAGCAGGGGCTATGACAGAAATATTTCAAATGTCATTAGAAACGGGAATAGTGCCGGAGGATTGGCGTACTGCGCATGTTGTTCCATTGTTTAAAAAGGGGTCTAAGAGTAAACCTAGCAATTATAGACCTGTTAGTTTGACGTCAGTGGTGGGCAAATTAATGGAAAAGATACTTAGAGATAATATATATATAAGCATCTGGATAAACAGTGTCTGATTAGGAACAGTCAACATGAATTTGTGCCTGGAAGGTCATGTTTGACTAATCTACTTGAATTTTTTGAAGAGGTTACTAGGGAAATTGACGAGGGTAAAGCAGTGGATGTTGTATATATGGACTTCAGTAAGGCCTTCGACAAGGTTCCTCATGGAAGGTTGGTTAAGAAGGTTCAATGGTTGGGTATTAATGGTGGAGTAGCAAGATGGATTCAACAGTGGCTGAATGGGAGATGCCAGAGAGTAATGGTGGATGGTTGTTTGTCAGGTTGGAGGCCAGTGACTAGTGGGGTGCCACAGGGATCTGTGTTGGGTCCACTGTTGTTTGTCATGTACATCAATGATCTGGATGATGGTGTGGTAAATTGGATTAGTAAGTATGCAGATGATACTAAGATAGGTGGGGTTGTGGATAATGAAGTAGTTTTCAAAGTCTACAGAGAGATTTATGCCAGTTGGAAGGATGGGCTGAAAGATGGCAGATGGAGTTTAATGCTGATAAGTGTGAGGTGCTACATCTTGGCAGGACAAATCAAAATAGGACGTACATGGTAAATGGTAGGGAATTGAAGAATGCAGGTGAACAGAGTAGAACCCTTTTTAAACAATGGAACAACATGCGCAGTACGCCAATCTTCGGGGACTATTCCCGTTTCTAATGACATTTGAAATATTTCTGTCATAGCCCCAGCTATTTCTACACTAACTTCCCTCAATGTCCATGGGAATATCCTGTCAGGACCTGGAGACTTATCCACTTTTATATTTTTCAAAAGTGTCAGTACTTCTTTTACTTTGAAACTCATAGTATCCATAGCTACTCTACTAGTTTCCCTTACCTCACATATCCTTCTCCTTGGTGAATACCGAAGAAAATAAATTGTTCAATATCTCCCCCATCTCTTTTGGCTCTGCAGATAGCTGTCCACTCTGTCTCTCCAATGGACCAATTTTATCCCTCGTCATCCTAGAATGTTGCCTGGGTTTCAGCAACTAAGTTACACAGAAAGGTTGAACAAGTTAGGGCTTTATTCTTTGGAGCGCAGAAGGTTAAGGGGGGACTTGATAGAGGTCTTTAAAATGATGAGAGGGATAGACAGAGTTGACGTGGATAAGCTTTTCCCACTGAGAGTAGGGAAGATTCAAACAAGGGGACATGACTTGAGAATGAAGGGACTGAAGTTTAGGGGTAACATGAGGGGGAACTTCTTTACTCAGAGAGTGGTGGCTGTGTGGAATGAGCTTCCAGTGAAGGTGGTGGAGGCAGGTTCGTTTTTATCATTTAAAAATAAATTGGATAGTTATATGGACGGGAAAGGAATGGAGGGTTATGGTCTGAGCGCATGTATATGAGACTAGGGGAGAATACGTGTTCGGCACGGACTAGAAGGGTCGAGATGGCCTGTTTCCATGCTGTAATTGTTATATGTTATATGGTTATATGGCCTGTTAGGAGCCAGGTTATTGAGAGAGGCCAGAGAAGAGATAGCAGGAGCCTCGATGAAGATCTTTGTATTCTCTCTCGTCACACATGAAGTCCGGGAGGACTGGAGAGTAACCAATGTTATTCCTTTGTTTAAGAAGGGAAATAGAGATAATCTAGGACATTATAGGTTGGTTAGTGCTGGGACCCCAGCTATTTACAATATAAATTAATGATCTGGATGAGGGAATTGAAGGCAATATCTCCAAGTTTGCGGATGACACTAAGCTGGGGGGCAGTGTTAGCTGTGAGGAGGATGCTAGGAGACTGCAAGGTGACTTGGATAGGCTGGGTGAGTGGGCAAATGTTTGGCAGATGCAGTATAATGTGAATAAATGTGAGGTTATCCATTTTGGTGGCAAAAACAGGAAAGCAGAATATTATCTAAACGGTGGCCGACTAGGAAAAGGGGAGATGCAGCGAGACCTGGGTGTCATGGTACACCAGTCATTGAAAGTAGGCATGCAGGTGCAGCAGGCAGTGATGAAAGGGAATGGTATGTTAGCTTTCATAGCAAAAGGATTTGAGTATAGGAGCAGGGAGGTTCTACTGCAGTTGTACAGGGTCTTGGTGAGACCACACCTGGAGTATTGCGTACAGTTTTGGTCTCCAAATCTGAGGAAGGACATTATTGCCATAGAGGGAGTGCAGAGAAGGTTCACCAGACTGATTCCTGGGATGTCAGGACTGTCTTATGAAGAAAGACTGGATAGACTTGGTTTATACTCTCTAGAATTTAGGAGATTGAGAGGGGATCTTATAGAAACTTACAAAATTCTTAAGGGGTTGGACAGGCTAGATGCAGGAAGATTGCTCCCGATGTTGGGGAAGTCCAGGACAAGGGGGAAATCCTTTAAAACCAAGATGAGAAGAACTTTTTTCACACAGAGAGTGGTGAATCTCTGGAACTCTCTGCCACAGAGGGTAGTCGAGGCCAGTTCATTGGCTATATTTAAGAGGGAGTTAGATGTGGCCCTTGTGGCTGAGGGGATCAGAGGGTATGGAGAGAAGGCAGGTACGGGATATTGAGTTGGGTGATCAGCCATGATCATATTGAATGGCGGTGCAGGCTCGAAGGGCCGAATGGCCTACTCCTGCACCTAATTTCTATGTTTCTATGTTTCTATGTTAGCCTCTCATCATTGGCCGGGAAGCTATTGGAGAGGATTCTTCAGGAGATTTCCTCTAATTTGGATGGGTTTATTCAGGTCAGTCAGTGTGACGTTGTCCATGGCAGATAATGTCTTATGAACATAGGTTGAGAAGGTGATCAATGAGAGTAGAACAGTTGATGTTGCCAACATGGATTTTGCAGGCAACACCAGAACAGATGGAGTTGAAGACAGTGAGAAATATTGTCAAAGTAGACAGTGGGATATGGATCAGTTCCAGAAATGGACACGAGAAACGGCAGATTGAATTTAATTAATTGAACTCAATTGGGCGGCACAGTGGCACAGCGGTAGAGTTGCTGCCTTACACCGCTTACAGCGCCAGAGACCCAGGTTCGATCCCGACTATGGGTGCTGTCTGTACAGAGTTTGTACGTTCACCCTGTGACCACGTGGATTTTTTTCTGAGACCTTCAGTGTCCTCCAACACTCCAAAGATACACAGGTTTGTAGGTTAATTGACTTAATTTAAAAAAAATGTAAACTGTCCCTGGTGTGTCAGATAGTGTTGGTGTGCGGGGATCGCTGGACGGTACGGACTCGGGGGCAGAAGGGCCTGATTCTGCGCTGTACGTCTAAACTAAACTAAACTTTCACCAATCTCCTTGGTCACTTTTCAATAAACGCAATCAATTTTGTAAGACTTCATTCCTCATGCACAAAGCCATGTTGACTATCCTTAATCAGTCCTTGCCTTTGCAAATACTGCGAGATCCTGTCTCTCAGACTGCCCTGCAGTAACGTTCTCAGCAGCGTTGTCAGGCTCACCAGCGGGTAGTTCCCTGCTTGTCCTCACCTCCCTTGCGAAACAAAGGCACAGCAATGTCCACCTTCTAGTCTTCTGCTTCATCACCCATGGCTAACAAGGATGCAAAAAGATTCTGAAGAAGGGTCGACCCGAAACGTCACCTATTCCTTTTCTCCAGAGGTGCTGCCTGACCCGCTGAGTTACACCAGCATTTTGTGTTTATCTTCAGTGTAAACCAGCATCTGCAGTTCCTCCCCACACAAGAGTCTCCAACCTGAAATGTTAAACGTTTATCTTTCCACAGACGCTGCCTGACATGCTGAGTTTTTCCAGCATTTCTGTTTATTTCAGATTTCCACCATTTGTAGCTTTTATTAATTTTCATTGAAAAATGTCTTTATTTGGATGTGGCACAGATTCAGGAAAGCACGAACCAAACATCATGCACTATGGTGTAGGTGAGTATAAGGGGGAGTCCATTTAGAACTGAGATGAAGACAAACTTTTTCACCCAGAGAGTTGTGAATTTGTGGAATTCTCTGCCTCAGAAGGCAGTGGAGGCCACTTCACTGGATGCTTTCAAAAGAGAATTAGATAGAGCTCTTAGGGCTAGCGCAATAAAGGAATATGGGGAGAAGGCAGGAACGGGGTACTGATTATGGATGATCAGCCATGATTACAGTGAATGGTGGTACTGGCTCGAAGGGCCGAATGGCCTACTCTTGCACCTATTTACTATGTAATTGTTCAACAACACGAGCCAGTATATTTGTATCAGTAAGTGTTCTAATACTAAACAGCAAGTTTGGCAAAGGGATGGTTAACAATGTTAGTTTGCAGGTACAGAACCCTCACCAGAGATCGGGTCAGGTGGAAACGAGTGTCGGTCACATCCAGTTTCCAGCTGAACCTGTCGGTGTGGAGAGTGGTCGTGTCCTCAGGAGAGGGAGTGAAGGTTGTGAGTCAGGAGCCAACTCATTCTTACCACCGCTAATGATGGTCACGATCCCTACCCGTGTGGACCAGCCCACTCACCACAGTCCCACCGTGCCTGAGTGTAGTGTTGTCAGGAAGACCATGTGGAGACGTGTCACAAGAACAAACAACTAACTGAAATAACGGAATAAAAATTGAATAAAAATCAACTCACCTGAGATAACCTGAACGTTCAGGATGAAAACAACAGAAACTGACGGATCTTCTGGATCAGGTGGACTTTCGACTTGACGAGGCAGTGTAATGAAAAATGAAAATTCCTGTTTTATCCTGCCATTTACAAATGGGGCGTAAATTGCCCAACCAGCAGAGATGGGAACGATTGTATCTGTGGAGAAGAAACATTCTCAGTTATGGACAAGAGTCAAGAGTGAAGAATAATTTATTGTCATCAACTGAAAACAGACAATGATATTCTTACTTGCATAACAGACCTGTGAAGATACTTTTCATAGAAAACACACTAAACATAAATTTTCAATAAATTATAAATACCAATATTATTACAAAAGCCATAAATCCTTTCAGCAACCAAGACAATCCATAGTTCATTGTTTAGTTAGTGTTTGTCGTGTTCATGAGCATGTTCAAGAACACATGCACGCCCATGCACATACATGCACACACACTCAGACACATGCACACTGCAACATTCTTCAAATGTGAATAATCAAAAAATTTGTCCAAGGCGATCTTTGTTTCCGTCTTCAAATCCGTTCCATTAACAAACGTATAAAGCCATTGCAGGCTTGATAAAGTGATTTCTTCATAATTCTAGAGTGATGAAAGGAAAGAGAGGAGTCAATGGAATAGTGGTGAAGTTCAGGGGCAGCATCTGTGTTGGGAACTGTGATTTGGGAGTCTGATGAGTTCACAATCTCCATGCTCTGACTGGACTGAACAGGGAGAATGTGTTGAATTTACAGAAACAATGGAATATTCACTATGTTCTGTCAACTTTGTTGTAAGAAGCAGAAGGTTCCCCCACTTTCCACATTGGGTGAAAGGCTGCTCTGGAAACAGAAAGGCTCCAGTGCGGGATGAGTGTGCGAGTCTGAGCCCATTCCCCAGAGGGAGTGGGGTATAGGACACAACTGGTAATGATGGGGTCCTACTGGTGAGGAATGGGGTCCTACTGGTGAGGCAGTGTCTGCTCTGTCAGTTCTGGGCTGTGGTGATACATTGGACCTGTTCTCCCACTATCTGTGGTGCACCCAGACCAGGAGGAGTCTGAGTCTACAGACGAGTCTACACTCAACACAACCTGCAGATGTGGTACCCTGAGTGTGGTTATTTAACCTCGCAGACCACACTGCCCCACAGGTTGTCTCTGTGACCTTGACCCCACCATTCCCCATCTCTGTTCCCCCTGTCTCCCTGTGCTGATACAAACCCACTCCCTGCACCATCCTGTATTGATTTGATTTGATTTGATTCCTTTATTGTCATTCAGACCTTTCGGTCTGAACGAAATTTCGTTGCCTGCTGTCATACACAATAATAATAAATAACAAAACATACAATAAACACAAATTAACATCCACCACAGTGAGTTCACCAAGCACCTCCTCACTGTGATGGAGGCAAAAGTCTTAGTCTCTGTCTCTTCCCTCCTTGTTCTCCCTCTGCGCTGAGGCGATCCAGGCCGAAGATGCCGCCCTCCAGTCCAGCGGACCTCCGTGGTGATGTTTCCGCTGCCGAAAGCCGGAACGCCGTCTCCGCTCCGAGTCGGCCCGCCACAGCCTCAGCTCCTAGTCCCGCAGACTCAGCTCCGAGTCCCGCAGCCTCAGCTCCGAGTCCCGCTGCCTCAGCTCCGAGTCCCGCTGCATCAGCTCCGAGTCCCGCTGCATCAGCTCCGAGTCCCGCTGCATCAGCTCCGATTCCCGCAGACTCAGCTCCGAGTCCCGCAGCCTCAGCTCCGAGTCCCGCTGCCTCAGCTCCGAGTCCCGCTGCCTCAGCTCCGGGCCGCTGCCGAAAGCTGGAACGCCGCATCAGCGAGTCGTGCCACCGCTGCCTCAGCTCCGAAGACGGCCAGCCTCGCGTTGTAAGTCCTGGCTGGCTCTGCCTCCAGAGCCTTGAGGTCGGTCGCAGGTTTGAGACCGTCAGCTCCGCCATTAGGCCTCAGCGCAGACAGAGGCAGAGGAGGGGGATACGACAAGAAAGTCACATTCCCCCGAAGGAAGAGACAAAAAAAAACATGTTTCACCCCCCCCCCCCCCATAACACAACCTAATAAACTAAAATTTAGCTAAAACAAGACAAAAACAACAACAACAAAAAGTAAAAACAGACGGACTGCAGTCGAGCCGCAGCTGTTCAACAGCGCCGCCACTTCCGGAAATTCTTGAACAAAAAAGGTTCCAAATGATTATATTGTTTGTTGTGATATTTTAAATATTGGCAGACTTCACGTTCATCGATCCATGGAACAAAAATCTTTATTCATGTTAAACTGTTGTTGGTTTTTCATCACATTTTTAATTTCAGCTGTGACATAATTTCTGAGATTGAAAGTGGAAATAATTGTGCAGTCAGTATACAGGAAATATTCCTGTGGGATAAACTCCAGAGGGAGTGAGGAGTGTGGTAGTGAAGATACTCAGCAAACTGAGTCCAAGGTCCATCCTGGTCTTCAGGGTGAGCTCCACAACACAGAACAACGTACAACAGAGGATTTCAGGGATGGGTTTCAAATTATGGACAAATTTAACCCTGAGCTGAGTGTGGAACAGCAAATATCCTCTCTTCCCCACCATCCATCCCTGATAATTCCCAAAAGTACTTGCATCATACACTTTGACTGTCGGGAGAGCATTATACATCATGCTTTTGCACGCCTCTGTCACACGGTGATCTGCTCCTGTTCCTGCAACCTGCAGCCCCAGGAGGAGAGAGAGAGTTAAACAGAGTCTCAGCATCTTGGGCTCTGCTCTGGTCACTGTTGGATGCACCCAGTCACTCTCCACACCTCCAGCTGGATCTGCAGTCTGAGCCCAGAATTTAAACCTTTTTATATTGTTTTCTGAATATTATTTTGAATAACATGGCTGTCAGGTTATATAAATGAAGTCAGGTTATATATTATGCAAACATTGTTTTGTTCTGAGCTAATGGAATCATTAACCATCAGTGCTGAATCTGAGGAAGCCTGAGACCCTGTAGCAGACAATTAAATGGACTTGTGTGTTAACTGTTGCTGGACAGGGAGCTCTAGGGAAGGTGGAGTCACCAGTGAGGATGCTCATTAATGGCATCGGTTTGTGAGTGGGTTTTCTCATCCACCAACATTCATGTCCCAGCCCTGGGACCACGTCTAACTCCCTCTTAAATATAGCCAATGAACTGGCCTCAACTACCTTCTGTGGCAGAGAGTTCCAGAGATTCACCACTCTGTGTGAAAAATGTTTTTCTCATCTCGGTCCTAAAGGATTTCCCCTTTATCCTTAAACTGTGAACCCTTGTCCTGGACTTCCCCAACATTATGAACAATCTTCCTGCATCTAGGCTGTCCAACCCCTTAAGAATTTTGTGAGTTTCTATACGATCCCCCCTCAATCTTCTAAATTCTAGCGAGAACAAGCCGAGTCTATCCATTCTTTCTTCATATGAAAGTCCCAACATCCCAGGAATCAGTCTGGTGAACCTTCTCTGTGCTCCCTTCATGGCAAGAATGTCTTTCCTCAGATTTGGAGACCAATACTGTACACAATACTCCAGGTGTGGTCTCACCAATACCCTGTACAACTGCAGTAGAACCTCCCTGCTCCTATACTCAAATCCTTTTGCTATGAATGCTAACATATCATTCGCTTTCTTCACTGCCTGCTGCACCTGCATGCCTACTTTCAATGACTGGTGTACCATGACACCCAACCTCAGTGGCTGCTCCACTAACCCTCCCCCATCCCCCCCAACCATGTCACCCCCACTCTTCCCCACCCACATTACAGCCCTCTCTCCCCCCCACCCCCTGACCACCCACCACTCCTCCAACACCCACAACCCCCCCCCCCCCACACATCGCCCCGTCCCCAGTCCACCCACCTGCCTTCCTCTGGCCCCAACTCCCACCCCTGCCGGGTGTTCACCATCCCCTCCGACCTCCCCCTCTCCCACACCCAACGGTCTGTCCTCAGCAGAGGTCTTACCTTTGTCCCCCTCCGTCCCCATCTCAATGAGTCCGCGCCCACCATGACTTGGAGCGCTTCTACCGTCGTCTCCGCATCACAGCGCACTTCCATGGGAAGGAGTCCTCGCCCCCCAATGATGACCCTTTTTCCCGTCTCCAACGCATCCCCTCCTCGCGGAACCCCTCTCGTAAAGTCCCAACTCTGGAACTCTTTATCCAGAACTGCCGCCGCGACGTCAACCGCCTCAACTTCTCCACTCCCCTGTCTCACTCTAATCTTTCCCCCTCTGAACGCACTGCCATTGAATCACTCCGCAAAAACCCAGATTGGGTCATCAAACCAGCCGACAAGGGAGGTGCCGTGGTAGTCTGGCGCGTCGATCTCTATAAAGCTGAGGCCACGCGCCAACTCTCGGACACCTCTTCCTACTTACCCTTGGACCATGACCCCACTGACGAGCACCAGGCCACCATTTCTAGCACCATCACCGACTTCATCAATTCCCACGCCCTGCCCGACCAAGCTTCCAACCTCATCGTTCCCCAGCCCCGCACGGCCCGTTTTTACCTTCTCCCCAAAAATCCACAAACCCGGCTCTCCCGGCAGACCCATTGTCTCTGCGTGTTCGTGCCCCACCGAACTCATCTCCACATACCTTGACTCCATCCTATCCCCCTTGGTCAAATCCCTTCCCACCTATGTTCTAGACACCTCAGACACTCTCCGCCGCCTCCACGCATTCCACTCTCTGGGCCCTCACCCCCTCATCTTCACCATGGATGTCCGGTCACTCTACACCTCCATCCCCCACCAGGATGGCCTCGGAGCCCTCCGGTTCTTCCTCGACCAGAGGAGCAACCTATACCCAGCCACTGACACTCTCCTCCGCTTAGCGGAGTTGGTCCTCACCCTCAACAACTTTACATTTGACTCCTCCCATTTCCTCCAAACACAAGGCGTCGCTATGGGCACACGCATGGGCCCCAGCTACGCCTGCCTCTTTGTCGGGTACGTTGAACAATCCTTGTTCGATGACGTACCAGGGCCCCATCCCCGACCTCTATCTCCGTTACATTGACGACTGCTTTGGGGCCACCTCCTGCACCTACACACAACTGACTGACTTCATCCACTTCACCACCAACTTCCATCCGGCACTCCAATACACCTGGACCATTTCCGACACTTCCCTACCATTCCTTGACCTCACCATCTCCATCGCAGGGGACAGACTCCTGACCGACATACATTACAAACCCACTGACTCACATGGCTATCTGGACTACACGTCTTCCCACCCTGCCCCCTGTAAAGACTCCATCCCCTACTCCCAATTCCTCCGCCTACGCCGCATCTGTTCCCAGGATGAGACATTCCATACCAGGGCATCGGAAATGTCCTCGTTCTTCAGGGAACGGGGATTCCCCTCCGCCACCATAGATGAAGCTCACACCAGGGTCTCATCCATACCCCGTAACACTGCTCTCTCTCCCCATCCCTGCACTCGCAACAAGGGCAGAGTCCCTCTGGTCCTCACCTTTCACCCCACCAGCCGGCAAATACAACACATAATCCTCCGCCATTTCAGCCACCTCCAACGTGACCCCACCACTCGCCACATCTTCCCATCTCCCCCCATGTCTGCCTTCCGCAAAGACCGCTCCCTCCGCAACTCCCTCGTCAATTCTTCCCTTCCCTCCCGCACCACCCCCTCCCCGGGCACTTTCTGTTGCAACCGCAAGAAATGCAACACCTGTCCCTTCACCTCCCCCCTCGACTCCATTCAAGGACCCAAGCAGTCGTTCCAGGTGCGACAAAGGTTCACCTGTATCTCCTCCAACCTCATCTACTGCATCCGCTGCTCTAGATGTCAGCTGATTTACATCGGGGAGACTAAACGGAGGTTGGGCGATCGTTTCGCCGAACACCTCCGCTCAGTCCGCAATAACCTACCTGAACTCCCGGTGGCTCAGCACTTCAACTCCCCCTCCCATTCCCAATCCGACCTCTCTGTCCTGGGTCTCCTCCATTGCCAGAGCGAGCAACAGCGGAAATTGGAGGAACAGCACCTCATATTCCGCCTGGGGACCTTGCGTCCGGATGGCATTAACATTGAATTCTCCCAATTTTGCTAGCCCTTGCTGTCTCCTCCCCTTCCTTAACCCTCTAGCTGTCTCCTCCCACCCTCCCATCCGCCCGCCCTCGGGCTCCTCCTCCTCCTCCCCTTTTCCTTCCTTCTCCCCCCCACCCCCATCAGTCTGAAGAAGGGTTTCGGCCCGAAACGTCGCCTATTTCCTTCACTCCATAGATGCTGCTGCACCCGCTGAGTTTCTCCAGCAATTTTGTGTACCTTCTCATTGCATCTCCCCTTTTCCTAATCGGCCATCATTTAGATAATAGGCTACTTTCCTGTTTTTGCCACCAAAGTGGATAATCTCACATTTATCCACATTATACTGCATCTGCCATGCATTTGCCCACTCACTCAGCCTATCCAAGTCACCTTGCAGCCTCCTAGCATCCTCCTCACAGCTAACACTGCCCCCCAGCTTCGTGTCATCCGCAAACTTGGAGATGTTGCGGTTGGGTCAAAGAAGTGAGTGTGAAGAGTTGGTTCTCCATATAAAACACGGATTCAAGGTAGATGTGTTTATAGAGCCAGACTTTTCTGTCTCATTGCTCAGACAACCAAAGTTGAAACAGAGAGGAGACGAGTTTTGCATTGCACTGTTATTGAGGTGTAAGTGGAATATTAACCAGAGTATATCCATATTTTCCCAGTCTCAGTTCCTGCTTATTTCCATTGTAGAGTCAGTGGGTCAGATATTGCCCATTTTATCCCCTTGCCCAAGGATAAAATGAGAAGATATGGACCTTTTTTTGTAAAGCTAAGGTGCTGAACCTGATGCTCAGATCAACTATTACACATAATCCATATCCTTCCATTCCCTGCTTATCCGTAAAATCCATCCCTCCTTCCTCTTTGTCTGCAACTTAAAGCTACCTTCTTTATCTCCCTTTCCCAATTCCCAATAAGAGTCTGTGACCTGAAACATTTACTTATTTTCATTTTCAACAGATGTCCCGACCTGCCTGATGTTCCCAGTATTTTCTTTTTATTTCAGATTTCCATCATCTGCATTGTCCATTTTACATACATGAGATAAGGGAAGCCAGAATACCTCAAAGGGAGTGGGATTATTAAATATAATCGCTTTCCATGCTCAACTTCCTGATACAATTGTTCAGACATCCATGGAATCAGCACACAGAGAGTTAATGTCACAAAGTCCATCACATGGATAGAATCCAGCAGCATTTCCATAATGTATCAGCTGCCATTTCATTGGCATTGTTCGACCCTGCCAAAAGGACACTGGATCAAAAACATCTTCACAAAGGTGTTAAATTTGTTTAACCTGCATTCAAGTGACATAATCTGTATGGAAATTAGTCTCAATGTCCTGGCAGGTGTTTGTTATACGTGGCACCTTATTTTCCAGTATTAAAATCCCAAATGACCTCAATAACAGCGCAATGCAAAACTCGTCTCCTCTCTGTGTTTCAACTTGGTTGTCTGAGCAATGAGACAGAGAACAGTCTGGCTCTATAAACACGTCTACCATGAATCCGTGTTTTATATAGGACCAACTCTCCAGACTCACTTCTTTGACCGTACCGCAAAGTGCCCTTTGACTTTGCAAGTTTTAAGTCACAGTAGCTCGGAGTTTTCTAGTCTCTGCCACCTCTCAAAGTTTACCTCTCACTTTTACATCTGGGAATTCCTATTAATGGCATATTGAAAGTCACAACACTTTGCAGCCTTTGGGCAATGTAAAATTCTGAAGGATTTGTTTGCAATGGAACTGCAGACATTCATAGTCAAACGGTACAATAGTCAACAAGGGAAAATTAGCTGGAGTAACACACCGGACAGGCAGCATCTCTGCATAGAATAGATGACGTTTCCTGTAGCTAGTACCCCCTAATGTAGGCATCACTCTAGCTGATCTATCTCTCCCTCCTAACCCCATTCTCCAGCCTCCTCCCCATAACCTGACATCTGTACTAATCACGAATCTATCTATCTCTGCCTTAAACATATCCACTGACTTGGCCTCCACAGCCTTCTGTGGCAAAGAATTCCACAGATTCACCACTCTGAGTTACTCCGTCATTTTGTTAATATATTTGATGTGAACCAGCATCTGCAGTTCCTTCCTTCACAGGGAAAATTGGCTGTCGGGATGTCTTGAACATTATTGGTTATCTGCGTTATATTATAACATAGAGAAAAGTTCCTGTCTTCTTACTCGTAACTCAATCTCATTTGGGTATTGTACATGAATAATATTTTGAACTACATTGCATTACACCACATTCTTGCACCATTCTGTTGCTTTGCAATCACTCTTGTGTTTATTGTGGTGTTGATCATCACTGTGTGAATACTGTTACACTGTGATTTTCATGTGAAGAAATTTCATTGCAGCCTGGTGTATCTGACAAAATGTGAATCCCTTCACACTGCCTTCAGCTGCATCAACCCCACTCCGTCATCCTAGATACTTGAACGAAAGAAGATTCACACTTGCCATCTATTCTCCCCACTCAATAGGCCATGTTGTTTGATGTAATATTTCAAATATTGCCAAACTCAACAAACTGGGGTTGATTAACAATCTTTCATCTTTCCCTGAATTAAAATAATACTTGATATATTTTATGAGATCATTTAATTTCAGCTGCGACATTCAGCTGAAAAGGAAAATAATTGTGCAGTCAGTGATCTGTATATGATGTGATCCAGCAAGATTCCTGCCCTCCCTTTTCCACTGGGACAAAGTCCAGAGGGAGTGAGGATGTGGAGACTCTGAGCAAACTGAGTCCATGGATGTAGGAGATAGACACAGCTGGTACAGAACCTTTTCATACTTCTAGTTTCCCTCTCCCCACCACTCCGCCAGAAGGAAGGTCTCAACCCGAAACGTCACCCATTCCTTCTCTCCGGAGATGCTGCCTGTCCCGCTGATTTACTCCAGCATTTATTGTCGATCTTCGGTATAAACCAGCATAATTCCTACAACCAAGGATCCTGGAATTTGGAATCATTGACCCTTGGAGTGCTGAATCTGAGGACAATGATAGTGTTCTGGGAGAGAGGATGAGTTGTAACATATGGAGCAACCCACCACTGGTATTACATCACTGGGAATTTCACAGCCTGATGGAGAGAGGTGGATTCATGTAGAAAAATCAGAAACTTCCCTGGCAACCTCCTGTGAAGTGCTTGGTAACTTCAGGCTTCAGTACCTCCTGCCCAACTGCATCAGTGAGAAAAGGACCTGACCCAAATGGCGAGGAGCTTGATGATAGATGTCACCTTCCTGAGGCAACACTTCATTCAAGTTTTATTTTAATTCAGGGAAAGATGAAAGATTGTTAATCAAAGTTTGTTGAGTTTGGCAATATTGGAAATATTACATCTAACAATGTGCTGCATGAGTGGTGAGAATAGATGGCAAGTGTGAATCTTCTTTCATTCAAGTATCTAGGATGATGGAGAGAGTGGGATTGGTGCAGCTGAAGGCAATGAGGAGAATGGGGTTCACATTTTGTCAGTTACACCAGGCTGCAATGAAATATCTTGTTCACATGAAAATAGAAAGATTAAACGAGAACTTACCATTTGATGTTTGACTTTATTTTATGAGAAGTTGGAGTGAGAGACTACGTGAAGAACCCGCCAGCCCGCATGCCTGTCAATCTTCAAAGCAACTGTATGAAACCACAGATCACTTGCACGAACTTAAAATATAGAAAGATTTATAACGCTTGACTTACGAAATGATCTTTATGAGAGTCAGGGTTGGGTGTGGAGGGCACGTAGTGTAGTCTCACTCCAACTTCTCATAAAATAAAGATCAAATTTCAAACGGTAAATTCTCATTTAATCTTTCTATTTTATATTAAAGTCTCGTGGTGAGACTACATGAAGCATTCGAAGCTCTGTGGTTTCATGCAGTAAACCAAACTGTAATAAAAAAAATTGAAGAAGCCGCCACCCGAATAGAGGAGATAGTGTCGCTGCAAACATCATACTCCAAGAAACACTGAAAGACCAGAAGTTACTTGTCGACAAATTGAACGATCTGGAGTCCAGATCCCGAAGAAATAATCTGCGGGTATACGGTGTGCCGGAGGGTGCGGAAGGTAGCTCAGTACCTCAGTGTGTGGAGAAACTGCTAAGAAGTGAAATGTCAATCCCTGAAATGACAGATTTACAGAATCAACGAGCACACAGATCCCTGACACAGAAACCAAGCCCCAGCTCCCCTCCGAGATCCATAATTGTCCACTTTCTCCAGTTTAAAGTTAAAGAGATGGTTCTCAAACAGGCATGGCAAAAGAAGATACAACTTGGAGAACAAATTTTAAGGATAAGGGGGAAGTCTTTTAGGACTGAGATGAGAAAAACATTTTTTACACAGAGAGTGGTGAATCTCTGGAATTCTCTGCCACAGAATGTAGTTGAGGCCAGTTCATTGGCTATATTTAAGAGGGAGATGTGGCCCATGTGGCTAAAGGGATCAGGGGGTATGGAGAGAAAACCGGTACAAAAAATGATCAGCGATGATCATATTGAAAGCGGTACAGGCTCGAAGGGCCGAATGGCCTACTCCTGCACCTATTTTCTATGTTTCTATGAATGCTGTCTTTTGACCATGACTATACTACCATTGTAGTACAACAACGTAAGGCATACAAACATGTTAAAAGCATCCTAAAAGAGGAAGGAATCCGCTTTCAGACACCATTTACCAAGATACGTATTCACTGGGAAAGCGAACGCAAGGGAAGTCGTGCGAGAGCTACAACGGCGAGGCTACAAAGTGGAAGAGCTGCGGGGAGATACGGACATGCCGCCACTGCGTGAACAACTCCGCCAAACAGTGCGGTGGCAGCTCGTCGAGAGACATGGAGAATCAGAGACAGATGGGCATGGGAGCGCCTTCAAGAGTTACAACGAAACACAAGCTCGAACTGAAATATGATTATGAAGGTACGCATAGACATGGATAACACAGTGGCCTATGCCACAATATGTTAG
The DNA here is from genome assembly GCF_010909765.2 of Amblyraja radiata. Taxonomy (NCBI): domain Eukaryota; kingdom Metazoa; phylum Chordata; class Chondrichthyes; order Rajiformes; family Rajidae; genus Amblyraja; species Amblyraja radiata. Next base: position 10,563,652 of record NC_045960.1, read on the forward strand.
AATACTGAGTTCTTATGGAATCCTAAATTTACAAATATCTCTATAGATATATATATTCATAGACAAATCTGTTTATAAGTCTAGTTCTAAAAATATCACCAAGCATCACAGATCTCATGTGAGTGTAATTAATGTTGATTTAATACAACTTTCTGTTTTAGATAAATCCGACTGTTAGGGAGATTGGCGAAATATTAGAGGTAGAATGAATGGAGGGACCCATAGAGGCTTATTCCCCCTTATCTAGGAGATGGCCCTTTATTAGTGTTAGGCTTCCCCCCTCAATTTACAAAGGGATTCGGGATCTATGGTGGAGAGAGAATACCCTTTTTTGGGAGTCCATATATGTTTTGATGTTTGTTTTGTTTTGCCAGGTAAAACACCTTTGTTTGTTCATATGTTTTGGTTGTTCAAAACGGTTCTGGTGTTGAGTTGAGGGGATACGGTGAAATCAATCACACTAAGTGTAATGATGCAATGTCAAGGACTTAAGCTGATGTCTCTAAATGTTAATGGTTTGGGTAATCCAATTAAGAGGGCTAAAGTCATGACTAAATTGAAAAAAGTGAAGATGCATATTATTTTCTTTCAAGAAACCCATTTATCGTGACAAGAGCATGAGAAGCTGAAACGATTTGGATATAAAACACATATTATAGCTCACATACTTGTAGTCATAAAAGAGGAGCAGCAATCTTGATATCAAACTCAGTTAACTTCAAAATGTTTAAAGAAATTAAAGACAAAGAAGGGAGGTATATCATAGTAAAGGGCAAAATTGATAATAATATCCTGACACTGGTGAATATCTATGCTCCCCCAGATAGTGATAAACATTTTTTCAAATCCCTATTTGATATTATTGCAATGGAAGCAGAAGGAATTTGTATATGTGGGGGGATCTGAATGTTGTACTGAATCATAGGCTTGATACAACAAGTAAAAAGAAGAATAACCATATAATATAACCATATAACAATTACAGCACGGAAACAGGCCATCTCGACCCTTCTAGTCCGTGCCGAACACATAATCTCCCCTAGTCCCATATACCTGCGCTCAGACCATAACCCTCCATTCCTTTCCCATCCATATAACTATCCAATTAATTTTTAAATGATAAAAACGAACCTGCCTCCACCACCTTCACTGGAAGCTCATTCCACACAGCTACCACTCTCTGTGTAAAGAAGTTCCCCCTCATGTTACCCCTAAACTTCAGTCCCTTAATTCTCAAGTCATGTCCCCTTGTTTGAATCTTCCCTACTCTCAGTGGGAAAAGCTTTTCCACGTCAACTCTGTCTATCCCTCTCATCATTTTAAAAACCTCTATCAAGTCCCCCCTTAACCTTCTGCGCTCCAAAGAATAAAGCCCTAACTTGTTCAACCTTTCTCTGTAACTTAGTTGCTGAAACCCAGGCAACATTCTAGTAAATCTCCTCTGTACTCTCTCTATTTTGTTGACATCCTTCCTATAATTAGGCGACCAAAATTGTACACCATACTCCAGAATTGGCCTCACCAATGCCTTGTACAATTTTAACATTACATCCCAACTTCTATACGCAATGCTCTGATTTATAAAGGCCAGCACACCAAAAGCTTTCTTTACCACCCTATCTACATGAGATTCCACTTTCAGGGAACTGTGCACAGTTATTCCCAGATCCCTCTGTTCACCTACGTTCTTCAATTCCCTACCATTTACCATGTACGTCCTATTTTGATTTGTCCTGCCAAGATGTAGCACCTCACACTTATCAGCATTAAACTCCATCTGCCATCTTTCAGCCCACTCTTCCAACTGGCATAAATCTCTCTGTAGACTTTGAAACTCTACTTCATTACCCGCAACCCCACCTATCTTAGTATCATCTGCATACTTACTAATCCAATTTACCACGCCATCGTCCAGATCATTGATGTACATGACAAACAACAGTGGACCCAACACAGATCCCTGTGGCACCCCACTCGTCACTGGCCTCCAACCTGACAAACAACCATCCACCATTACTCTCTGGCATCTCCCATTCAGCCACTGTTGAATCCACCTTGCTACTCCACCATTAATACCCAACCATTGAACCTTCTTAACCAACCTTCCATGAGGAACCTTGTCAAAGGCCTTACTGAAGTCCATATACACAACATCCACTGCTTTACCCTCATCAATTTCCCGAGTAACATCTTCAAAAAATTCAAGAAGATTAGTTAAACATGACCTTCCAGGCACAAATCCATGTTGACTGTTCCTAATCAGACCCTGTTTATCCAGATGCTTATATATATTATCTCTAAGTATTAAGAGATAAGAGCGAGTTAACAAAACTACTAAACACTATCTGCAAAGAATTTGGTTTGCTTGATGTCTGGAGGAATTTTCACCCTCTAGAAAGAGACCATACACATTACTCAATACCGCACACAGTTTACTCCAGAATAGACTATTTCTTAATGCAGAAAGAAGACTGTTATAGGGTAACGGATTGCAGAATTGGTGTGGCAGATGTATCAGACCATAATGCCATATATTTAACAATTCAAATGGACAGTAGAAGGAAAAACAGTGTGGTGATTAAATGTTGGATGATAATTACTGAATGATAAAACAACTGTTAATGATATTAAATTGGAAATCAAAACTTATCTAGAGGAGAATGACAATGGGGAGGTAGACCCATCCATACTATGGGACTTATTGAAGGCTGTAATACGAGGTAGGATAATAGCTCAGGCATCACATATTAAAGAGGCCAGAATGAAAACATGTAATAAGTTTATATCAGACCTGAAGGATTTAGAACAGAAGTACAAAAATAATAAGGACCAGAGAACATAAACAAATATAAGATTTGAGGGGACTAATGGATGGATAATTGGGTCAAGAGGTGGAGAAAAAAGTAAGATTTGTAAAACAGGCACATTATGAGCTAGGCCCTAAATCCACTAAAATACTTGCCCGAAGGCTACGCAAACAACAGGCTGACAACACCATACACAAAATTAAGGACCGCTGTACACGGAAATTGAAGAGTAATCCAAAAGAAATAGAATATATCTTCCAGGAATATTATAAATAATTATATACACAAACCTCTACAGTAGATGGGGAATCAATGAGGACTTTTTAAAGTACAATAGATCTCCCCTGTATTGGAGAGACACAAAATAAAATAATCATAGCATAAATATCACTGGAGGAGATTGAGAAGAGAATTGGTAGGATGAAAACCAACAAGGGCCCAGGCAGTGACGGTTTCCCTATAGAATGGTATAAAATATTTTGGAATGAGCTGAACCCACTTCTTCTGAGAACCTTTAACTGGATTATCAAAGAAGGCAAGACACCCCTGTCATGGAAAGAGTCAATTATAATATTAATCCCCAAAGAGAACAAAGACAAGGAAAATTGTACCAACTACAGACCGATATCAATTCTAAATGTGGACTATAAATTATATTCTTCAATTATCTCCAAACGATTTGAAAAGTTCATGCCAGATTTAGTTGATGAAGACCAGACTGGTTTTATAATAGGCAGACAAACACAGGACAGTATTAGAAGAACCCTACATATAATACACAAGATTCAAAAGGAAAGTACGCACGCTGTCCTGATAAGCCTAGATGTGGAAAGGCTTTCGATAGGGTTAATTTGGAATTCTGATATCAAACACTAGAAAGATTTGGCTTTACCGACGATTCAATTCAAGTTATTAAAACAATTTGCCAGCAACCTACTGCAAGAGTTAAGGTGAATGGGTCCTTAACTGAGAAATTTGCGTTAGGAAGAGGAACGAGACAGGGATGTTGTCTTAGCCCTACCCTGTTTGCTATATATATTGAACCATTGGCTCAAGCGAATCAACAAGATAGGGAACTGAGGGGAGTAACTATAAGAGACAGAGAACATAAAATTGGCCTTTTTGCAGATTACATAATGATGTATCTCACGGAAGTAAACACCTCATTTCCAAGGATGATGGGGTTCACAGAGAAATTTAATTTTTATGCAGGATATAAAGTGAATATTTCAAAAACTCAAACCCTATTTAATTGTGCTCCTCCAGAAGAAATCAAGCAAAAGTATAATATTAAATGGGATTCAAAATCAATGAAATACCTAGGGGTACATAAAACAAAAAAATTGTCAATGTTATATGGGGTCAATTATAATGACATCAACCAAAACATAAGAAAGAATATAGAAAGATGGTCCACCTACCCAACGTATTTTAGTAGTAAGATAAATGTGGTGAAAATGAATATTTTGCCATGGCTATTGTACTTGTTTCAATCTCTGCCAATAAAGATACCATTAAAATAATTCACAGAATGGGATAAATTAATATCTAGATTTATTTGGGGAGGAAAGAAGGCCAGAATTCGATACACTACACTCCAATTGCCAAAGGACAAAGGTGGAATGGGACTTCCAAATTTTAGGATATATTTCAATGCAGCCCAACTTCGACCACTAATTAATTGGTGTGAGGACAGTTATATAGCTAGGTGGAAAGAGATTGAGACATATATCGCTGACTTCCACATCCAAACACTCTTGGGAGAAAAAGCGCTTCCTGGACATATCAGGAGTATGATCGATCCAATAACGATATTTACTTTAGAAACCTGGTTCACACTTACCAGCCAACTTAAACTGAATAAACAACAAAAAATATTAAGATGTATAGCTTTGGATAATGAATTTAAACCAGGGATGTATGACTCAACATTTAAAGAGTGAATGAAGAAAGGAATGACTGCATTTTGTACTGTTACTGAAAATGGAGACCTAAGATGTTTTCAAGATTTGAAGGATAGATAGATTTGCACTTCGGAACCAAGACTTGTTTAGATACCTCCAACTGAGAGATTATTACAATAAAAAAGTAAAAAGGGAGGCACTAGAAGAAAGCAATCCAGTGATAGAAGTGATAGTTAATGCGAATCATCAAAAAACATTAAGGATTATTCCTAAATTTTAATTGTTTAATGGAATGTCAAGCTAAAACTACATTGTATGTAAAATTTAAGTGGGAAAAGGAATTGAACATCACAATCTCAGAAGAAGAATGACATCCACTAATTCACAAAAATGGAGAGAATTTAATTTGAAAAATGTGATTTGTTTCTTTATTACGCCTAACATAAAAAGCAAGCAAATTCTAAGGCAGCAAACATGCTGGAGGCAATGTGGCCAAACAGACGCAAATCATGCACATATCTTCTGGAGTTGCCCCAAAATAGAACCATTTTGGGACAGAGTGAATTCAGAATTAAAGGAAGTATTAGGATATATAGTCTCCAAGAAGTGTTCCATTTTATACCTGGGTAACATAAATACAGTGGTGCTGAAGGAAGATCATTACTTGGTTAAAATCCTACTCACAGCTGGCAGAAAGGCCATTACAAGAAACACAAGACACACCCAGACTTAGACAAAGGTTAGACATAGTACAGGAAATATTTGTCATGAAGAAAATGACATATTCTCTAAGAGTGAAAGAAGACGAGTTTAACAGAAAATGGGGGATATGGATTAGGTATATAAATAAAGACATCAACAATGTATAATTTTATTGACAATAATGTAAGTTATTGGAAAATGTTTTAATAAGAAAATAGTTCTGTACATTGCATCATTAATTGTAAACGGAACCCCCCACTGCACTGTTGTAAGTTTCACTGCATTGTTGTATGTTTCGTTGTTATATTTGTGTTTTATTTGTGTATGCATAAAAGCAATAAAGACTAAAGTTTTAAAAAAAAGAAAGATTAATAACGTTTGACTTACCAAAGGATCTTTATGAGATTCAGGGTTGGGAGTGGAGAGCACGTAGTCTCTCACTCCAACTTCTCATAAATTAAAGATCAAACTTCAAACGGTAAGTTCTCATTTAATCTTTCTATTTTATATCGAAGTCTCGTGATGAGACTATGTGAAGCCTTCGAAGCTCTGTGGTTTCATGCAGCAAACCAATCTGTATGTGAAAACACTAAACAAATAAACCTTAAATGGTAGAAAATACATGTGCCATTAACAACACGATGCTAACTTTACATACATGTACCTTAATCGGACCACTGTCCCACTTGCCTTTGGGTTAGATACTAGCTCATGCAACACTGTTCAGAATTCTGTCTGCAACCATCCAGACATGTTCATCGAAATGTTATAACTTCTGAAAGTGCGCTTATCTGAGCCTCTTGCTGTTGCAAGAAGATGATCAAAGGGGAAATCCATTCTATTGGCTGCTAACGAGCCAGCCCCCTGTTAGAGTGAGACTTGAAATTATTTGAATTCACTCCCGCTTTTAGCTGCTTATACTCCATCCATCTTGAAATAGTCTGCACTAACAATCTCTTGTGAAACTATTAAATAACTATGAAGAAACTATCCTTCATTTCATAGGCACTTAGTAACCTCAGTGTACGTTTTTACAAAACACCCCCAATCCCCGATCTGGTGGGTATGCTGTCAACTCCAACTTGTACCCAACCGTGCCCAATTTGCTTTATGAGTTCATTCCCATAAAAAGCTAACCTTATGCCAGATATGACCAAGAGATCCAGACGGAGATTGTGTAAAGACTGTGCTCTTTGTGCTGAAATCAGTTGTCATGAGCATAATTAACTAAAAAGATACTGCTCCATAATTAGGAATACAGTTGATGATAATCTGCAGAATAATTTATACTGTTACATATTCCACACTACTTTGTATCTAGACTTTAAAATGTTCATATAAAAGACCCATCCATAATCGTAGACAACAGTGGGTGAATAACCAATCATTTATTGTCCCACTTATAGTACTAGATACAACGACAAAGCAGCACGAGCAGTGTCAATTGCGCTATAACATACTCGCTTCTCTTAACCCCAAACTGAAAGAAGCCACAAGCCTCTTATATTTTTGTTTAAAAGTAGCTCACATGTGTCTCTTCACAAAACTTCCATACCACCATGCAGTGATAGATGCACGCGTATAGGCTGAACTTGCCACCGCTCGTGTATTCAAGCAATTATAGGAGCTTCTTTCAGCAGACATATTCACAACAGAAGCCCTGGTTTAGTAGGCCAAGTTGGCACTACTATAATCATGTTGCCTTGTCTTGAATTATCGTAGGAGGCATCTACTGATAAAAACCCTGAGTCTTGTCTGTGGGTAGGGTACGAGACAAAACCCCTAAATATGTAGTAGATAATGCTGGGTCCAGAATGGACTTCCTGGATGAATAACAAAACCTAGAAATTCTAGGGGAGCCTTGGTTGATGAAATAGCTAACTCTGAGTCACCTGATCTACTTCCTACAATAATCATGTTGTCGATAAACTCCATAACAAAATGCCCTTTAGATCTGAGTAGAGGCAGCATTCACTCTCGTGTATTGATATGGGAAATAATGCTTCTTGAAGATCAATTGAGGCCCTAAATACTCTGTAATCAACTAAATTGCTGAATGACAATTATCCATCTTAAACTGGTTATGCCAAGCACATGATTAGACTAGCTAAATCCTAGACTGATTTGGCATCCTCCACTTCCTTCAATCTTGAGAAAATATTAGAAATATACCCCTCTTGTACTTGGGCAGACTGCTCATCCTTTGTGAGATGTCTCTGTTTCAACTTGGATAGCCATAGGTTCCTCTTTTAACCATAAGTACGGAAATCTTGGCTTCTCTACCGCGGAGGAATTAATCAGCCAGAAATTGAATCTTGTAACCGTTTATGATTTGTAAAACGGAAAATTCGGAGGTTATCTGTCCCCACCTGTTTGTCGAACCGTCTCACCTATCTCTGACTTGAATATCGACAGCACCTCTCATGCGACTGATGAATAACATTGGCATACCTCAACCGCCTCCACCTCATCGTCGCTTTGCTGTCCATGACGAGAAAGCACTTGCTAAAAAACCACCAAGGCTGCCAATAAAATAATAGACAAAAGGTGGTTATCATCCCCCGCCACCAAGATCCAGCAATCGCTGAGACTGACACCACCAAAAATGGCCTCAGACAGATGACTAATATTTAACTGACCCAAGACTTTGCTCTGTCCCTTTGCTCAGGCATCATGGCCAGCTGGGGATGATACTGAATATGTGGAGTGCGATGCATCCATGTTGAGCGTTGAAACCTGTGAATAAAAAGCCCTCTGGCTTGGTTAATTGTGTAGGCCTGGTGCTCCAACCAGCCTCAGTGTAGCAGTATCTGCCACTCAATTGGTAGCGATGATATGTATGCAGGTAAATGTGAGTCTTACCCACAAAGGGTGTATTTACCACAGCCTTGAAATTCCCTTGCGAGTCTTTACTTCTTAGCCCAAGTCTTCTCCAAAAATATACCAGCAGACTGCACATGCTAACCTAGCACAACATTAGCATACATTGGGTTGACCTCAGGCCTATACTCTCGTAACACAATTGAGTTTAGGCTGCGCATTACACAAAACTGCTAAGGCGTCTACTGAAATTCAGACAGCTGAATTCCCTCTACTGACCTTGCAAAGCCGAATCCTTCCCTGAGAATCTCTGACTTTCTGGGGGTTAAAGCCTGTTCACTTTGATTTGCCCTTCATTTAGCCTCAAATGGTGGCATTAACCTACTAAAACCTCCAGTGTCTGGCAGAATCAGCACATACATAATATCCAGCAGTGTCCTGCATGATCTATTCAATCAACTGATGAAAAGTCAAATAGCCAACGCTACTTGCCAGTTTTATCTCTAACAATTCTCCTATCCCCGAAGGGATGGCAAATTTAGTCACAAGTGCCACCAGATCCTTTACGGCATTTTTACTTTTATTATTATTTATTTATTAAATATATATATATTTTTTAAAAAAACCTTTTACAACCCAAACCTGCAAGTCATGTAAAACAACTTACATGCCCGATCGGCCTTTTGCTAATTAGTTACCTATCCCCCAGAGGATGGCAAATGATGTTCCAGCAAGCTGGCAACTCTTTAGCCGATCTGAAAAAATAAGCATGTGTTGAGGGAATCCTCAAACGACCTCACTCTACTGGGCAGCCTGATAACCTCAATCATAGATGTTGAGGCAGTGCTTCCCTGGCTAATATGATCTAATGGACGGCCAGTTTCAAGTTTGTCTACCCTGAACCAGGACAGACAAGCTGTTCCTTCTTGGAACTTAAAGAGGCTGCTGTGCAGGGCTGTGCCATTGTTTCTGCATCAACCTGCTCTTCTCCAGATGCAGTGAAGGGTACTAGATGGACTATGCTGCCAGTATTTCCAAACCCGGGTCGACAGACTGCTCCATTTCAGAGCTTTTACGAAGGTTAGTAAGGAGACCTTACCTGCCAGCTTCTCCGCGCCCAGGTCGACCTCCTTGTTGGAGCTTCAGCGAAGTTCCTTTTCAGGCCCTATCTGTCCACATCTTCAACCCCACGCTTGCCAAACAGCTCACTTTCGGGGCTATAAAAGCTATTGCTGTTCAAAGCGCGCTTGCCAGCATCTCTGAGCCCGGTGGGACAGACCGCTCCTTCGGCCTTCTGCCTCTTCGGAGCCTTGCTGGAGCTTACTGTGCAGATCGCGCTCCCAGTTACTCACAGCCTGGTTTGACAGGCCGCTCCTTCGGCCCCTTCTTCTCCTTTGGAGCCTTAGCGGAGCTCACTGAACAGGCCACGCCTGCCAATACTCCCAGCCTGATTCGACAGGTTGTTCCTGCGGGCCTTCTACCTCTTTGGAGCCTTGCTGGTGCTTACTGTACAGATCACGCTGCCAGTATCTGCCAACCTGGATCGACAGGCTGCTCCTTTGGGCCAGCTGCTCCTTCGGAGCCTTAGCGGAGCTCACAGCACAGGTCGCGCCTGCCAGTACAGCAAGCCTGGTTCGACAGGCTGCTCGTGAGGGTTCAGCTAGTGACTCCTGACTGCTCCTTTCCGGAGCCTCAATGGAAGTAGCTGCACTGCCCTGTCAGCTTCTCTGCGTTCCACCGTCTGCTCTCTTTCGGAGCCTCCATGGAGGTAGCTGTACGGGCAGCACCCGTCAGCTTCTCCGTGTTCAGCCTCCTGCTCCCTTTTGGAGCCTCAATGGCAATAGCTGCACGGGCCGCGCCCGTCAGCTTCTCCGAGTCGGGCCGCCTGCTCCTTTTAGGAGCATCAACGCCCCTCAATGGCGGTAGCTGTATGGGCCACGCCCGTCAGCTTCTCGAGTCCGGCCGCTTGCTCCCTTTTGGAGCCTCAATGGCGGGAGCTGCACGAGCAGCGCCCGTCAGCTTCTCCGAGCGTGCTGCACCTATTTTCGGAGCAGCAGTCCATTCCTGTGAACAAAGGTTACTTACCTGCCGGAACAGTTTCGAATTGCTCCAAGTCCCACGCCATGCATCAGACGTATTGACGCACATGCGGGCTGGCAGGTTCTTCACGTAGTCTCATCACGAGACTTCGATATAAAATAGTAAGATTAAACTCTCGTTTTATGAGGAGTTACGATGAGGGATTACGTGAAGAGCCCGCTCAGCACGCATGCGCGACATACTTCAAAGCAGCGGTGTGGAATCACAGACAGACACAGTTATTGAAATACACATAGTAAAGAAAAGGAGACCTTAGTTATCAGTTTGACCCATTTATTGAGGGTGGGAGCGGAGGGCACGTAATCCCTCATCGTAACTCCTCATAAAATACAGATCAAACTTCAAACTGGTAAGTTCTCGTTTAATCTTACTATTTTACTTCGGAGTCACGTGAGTGACAACGTGAAGATTTTAAAGCTCTGTGATTTCAAACCGTGTAACAGTTCATAATTCGCTCGCTGCCGAAGTCTTTCGAGGGAGGAAGTATGTTATCGTAATCAACCATGAATCTGTTTGTAAAAACAATAATGGTGTTATTAACAACAACAAGACCAAATGCTCCCCCGGGCTTAAATTATATATTTTTTGCAGATTCTTTTTCTGCAAACGATACAGGTTCTGTCAGTGGTTTGTTATAGAAGTTTGGAACGTATACTCCCTAGACCAACCCGCTGTAGCCAGGATGTGGTCCATTGGCACGTCCATCCTCTTAGTCACTGATGTGGATGCTGTCCTGGTGGAGTAAGATTTATACACGTTAATATGTACTCCAGCAACTCCCAGTTCCTGCTTGAGCCACTTGAGATAGTTTCACTCATCACCCGACCATAACGTTTCTTATGGCTGACCCATAAGGCTTTTTCTCTCCCTCGAGGATTACTTATTGTGTCGATGTAGTTCAATAAGTGGGTCATGACACATAACCGTGGTTCAGGTGGGTATGCTCGGAATTCCATAATTAGACCTGATGTTCCTGGTCTGCTCTGTTTGCCCAGTCCCTAATGGTAATGTAACGTGGTGTAGTGGACCATATTGTCCAATCGTAGTGGATGGAGGAAATTGGACTCTTTGTGCTGAGACAAGGCCATCAGCATGTCCCTTCAGGGTGGGCTGTTCCAGGGTGAGGGACCTGGCTGGCGACCATCCCCTAAGGTACGTCAGGTCCATACTGGCATCCCAGATTTGGGTGTACCTGGGTCTGGGGGATTAACCTCTCCTAAATTTGATCACCAGCGGGAGGTACCCTATGGCCTGTGGTCCTGGTGCCCGAGTTAAGTAGGCTGACAGAGCACTTCTGGCTGAATCCTTCATTGTGGTGAAGACCTGCCAGAACTCCAGTACAGGTTTGTTGTAGTTGAATATGTAGTTCCTGTATTTGAATGGTATCTTCCAACTTCTTGATGTTCGCCAAGTATGTTCCCTAGTGGATATGCGATGGGATGCTATCCTTGTGTTGATAGCGCTATTGACAATCCAGGCCCAGCAGAGGTCTTCCCAATTCTGCAATCCAGGCCCAGTGATGGTCTTTTCAAATCTGCAATCCAGTAGTTTAATTTATCGTGGCATGTGCGTAGTACCAGGACTGATGAGGCCGTAGTACCTGATGAGGTAGGAAAAAAGGGGAAAAACATAGATTAGATTCCCCCTCACGCTTCCTAATTCAGTGGGAATGAATTCATTGCCCCTGCCTCAAATTTGGTTTCTTGCGACATACATCGGTACGTGGAGAATTCAATTGAATACAGTGAAATCGATATCGGGTGTTCCATATTGCTTTGTAATTCCAGCAATACTTGGGTTTAATATGTCTGTTTACAGTATTTAGCTCACCTAGTAGGTAAGTTTGCTGATGGTCGTATATTTTTGATGACCTGTAGTTTCCAATTGTTAAATAAATGTCACATGATATCGATTTATTCTGCCCAAGTGGTTTGTGTATGTCACTACTGTGATGTTGTTAATTATAAACGAACATGCAAAATGGTGCATTGCAGGATAATATGCTTTGCCAATAGAGCGTACTCAAAATTTCCAAACTAGGTTTTACGCCTAGTGTCTATAGTGATGACGACTCCAGATTAGTCCATATGCCACCATGTTTTGGGTGAGGGTAGTTTAAACATTAGCACCTAGCCTTAATGGAAGGTTCAAGTTAAGTAGCTGGAACAGCTGCTACTAACTCCCGATACTCTTGCCACTGTTGAATGGTAGGTAGATACCATTAATTGTTACAGGTTGTGTCATACCGACTCTCCTATGCCAAGTTAAAGATAAGTGGGTAGAGTGTTGAATACCAAATAGTCAACAGAAGAGGATTTATATTTCAAGGTACTGCAATACTGGTTGATGCGTGGAGTGGACGGAGCAAGCCCCTCCCCATCTCCCTGTTCCAAATCAATTGATATATGGTCCCTTGATAAGGGACGAGTCAAAATAGAACTAACAACAACAGATACCCCGCTTGATCTTAGTCAAGGCTGAGAGCGATGTTTTCAATCGTAGATCTATCTGGATTACATGACAAGCTCGGCTAAAAGAATAATAGCTAAAGCTGTGATAGCTATACCCATGGATTAGTCGTCGTTAATATCATTGGAACATGCCATGACGATAGTTCCTTAATATAGCCAGGGCTGGTTAGAATATCTGGAACCAGTTTGGCTGTAATAGCCATAGTCGATAATTAATACTGCCAAGTTATCTTCAAGTTTTTTGAATGGGCACTGAATAGTATGCATCTTTTAAGTTGATGTCTACCATTAAGTATGCTTGGAATGAAAGGTTGGCAGTTTCAATATTCCAAGCGTGGCCTGGCGAGATACTCAAGTGGCAAGTCAATGACGGTGCGACATATACCATGTTGGGATTTTTAGAGCCAAAGGTTCATACTGGGTTTATTATGACCCCTTGATATCAATGATGGCGACATTACCATCTTGGTTAGTTGGTACCAAAGGTTCATATAGGCTTCTATATGACCCCTGTATAATTATTACCCCCAGTTGCTAGTCCCTCATGTTCTTATTAGTGGGAGGGTAGACTCCTAGGGTGCATGCTGTACTGGTATTGTATGGTCCCTGGGAAGGGACATATCAGATATAAACTGATAAGGCAGTTACTACTAATCTTAGCCAAAAGGCCGAGCAGGATGGGATCTAATTTAATTTTATCTTTGAATGCTTTGTTAGTACAAACCCTTCATCTTTTGTGTGATGGCAGGAACCATACTTATCTTATTTCACTGTTGTTCCGTGGTGTGTTCATCTCTTCGGTTTCCGGTTCCTTGTCCGTAGGGATGGTGTTGTTGGGGGTGGCACATTTTTCCAGGGGGCCCGCTCTGGACCATGGCCTGAAAAAACAGGGCTTACTGGGGGTTGGCATGTGGGCCCCGAGCTTACACCAGTACTATTAGGTGGACGCCTACTGGTGGACGTGTAGAGGCACTGCTACTGGTTTCGTGTGGTGCTCATTCCAGACCCTGCCCTCTAGATGCCGAATTTTGGATACTTCTCCAGTTTTTTAGGCTTGGTTTGATAACTTAGCCAGCTAGCAGGATCTGTGGTTGAGAGGTCGGCATTCTCACAGTCCTGTAATTTTTTAAGTTGAGGGCAGGTTTTATAACTTCCTAAGAAGTTGCGGAGCACTGCAAGCAGTAGGGTCAGGTGTTTTGCCATACTACCCTGTCCCTCTGAAATGAGCATGCGAAATGATAACCGATGTCAGGGATATCAAACGCATTTTAAGATATTTGGGTTTTTAAGCTATGCTCAATGTACCCCCCAATAACGGTGGGCACTTTGAGTAAATGCAATTTAGGGGAGGCGTGATGAATCCAACACCTCATGACTATCTGTCTTGGAGAGGCTTTTTGAAAAGAACAGGTAGTAAGCTGGCCATCAGTTGAGACTGAAAAGCCATCTCGCTAGTGGTGGAGCCACATAGCGGCCACACCCAACAACTCTTCCTGATCCTGTACCTCAAGCATACTCCCGATAAACTTCAGCCAGTGACCCCTCTTCTTGACCAGTCCACTCTGGTCCCCATCAATCCCTCGACAAGGGAGATGGCCAATGCTGTTAGGGACTGGAGTGGGAGTGTTAGCTCCCTTGGGGGACTTGCCCCTGCTCCTGAGGCAAGTCTCGCTGGAGTTTTTAGCTCCATGACCTTCCTCTGGCTTGGAGAAACAGACACTCTTGTTTCTTGTTTGAAGTGCTGATTCCATCTTCCGTGTCTGTCTCCAGCCTGAAGTTGGTCCTGACCTTGCTGTTAGAGGCTGTCTGCCGTTTTCGGGCGGCATTTCAGCAGTTCTCGGGCGGCGAGTCTCCTTGTCGGGAGTCTGCAGGGGTTCCGGCCGGTTTTTTAATTTCCCTCCAGTCCGCTGCTGTTGTTCAGACAGCTGTTTAGCGGACTGGGCATCAGCGCAGCACCCGTGTCTGTGGACCGCAGCGTGTGCGGTCCCGTTGCCGCCTCTCCCCCCTCCACTGTCGGCTCCTTCCCTGGAGTCGAATGGGGGCTGCTTCCCTCTGCTGCTTTGCTCCCCCTGGAGCAAAAACAAACGCAAAGTCGCTAGTTTAAATTGAAGGTAAGTACTTACCTAACGGTCCTTTCCTTCAGGCTTGTAGCGGGAGCGCCTGACTCCCGCTGCGTCGCTGTTGCCTGCGTGAACGCAAATACGCGCATGCGTGCTGAGCGGGCTCTTCACGTAGTCACTCACGTGACTCCGAAGTAAAATCACAGTGTAGCAGTATTCACACAGTGATGATCAACACCACAATAAACACAAGGGTGAGTACAAAGCTACAGAATGGTGCAAGAATGTGGTGTAATGCAATGTGGTTCAAAATATTATTCATGTACAATACCCAAATGAGATTGAGTTAGGAGTTAGAAGACATGTCTGCAGCTCCCAGGAAGGTTTTAGTTTGAGTTGAGTTCATTGTCACGTGTACGGAGGTACAGTGAAAAGATTTTGTTGCTTGCTAACCAGTCAGCAGAAAGACAATCCATGATTACGTAGAATACGTGGAAGGGGCATGAAAGACATGATCAGTTCAGGAGTGTGAGAGGACCACAGCCCAGAGCTGACAGAGCAGTCACTGCCCCACCAGTAGGATGCCATTCCCCTCTCCACTCCATCGTTACCAGTTGTGGCCCAGACCCCACTCCCTCCTCACAGTCATCCCACCCTGGAACCTTTCAGCGGGGGAGGGGAGTTCAAAGAGGTTTGGTATGTCTCCGAATGCAACAAACAATTACAGATGTGCTGATTGGTTGTATCATGAGGTGATATTGCATTTCCAATTTACAGGAATACAAGAGTAGCAGAGATTGGTGGACTCAACCTAATCCATCATGAATTCAGACCTTCTCACCATTGAAAGCATCAACATGAGGTGCTGTCTTAAGAAGGCGGCATCTACTATCAAGGATCTTCACCATCTGGGCCACGCATTCTTCACGTGTTTAAAATCAGGCAGGAGCTACATTAGCCTAAAGATCACAGCATCAGATTCAGGAACTTTTCTCTATGTTATAATATAACGCAGATAACCAATAATGTTCAAGACATCCCAAAAGCCAATTTTCCCTGTGAAGGAAGGAACTGCAGATGCTGGTTCACATCAAATATAGACACAAAATGACGGAGTAACTCAGCGAGTCAGACAGCATCTCTAGATTAAATTCAGAGAGTGGTTAATTTGTGGAATTCTTTGCCACAGAAGGCTGTGGAGGACAAGTCAGTGGATATATTTAAGGCAGAGATGAATAGATTCGTGATTAGTATAGGTGGCAGAGATTATGGAGAGGAGGCAGGAGAATGGGGTTAGGAGGGAGAGATAGATCAACCAGAATAATGCCCAGATTAGGGGGTACTAGCTGCAGGAAACATCACCCACTCCTTCTATCCAGAGATGCTGCCTGTTCCGCTGCATTACTACAGCTCATTTTCCCTTGTTGACTATTGTACCGTTTGACTATAAATGCCTGCAGTTCCAATGCAGACAACTCCCCCAGAATTCTACAATCCTCAAAGTCACATAGGCTGCAAAGTGTTGTGAATTTCAATAACTCCCTGATGTAAGAGTGAGAGGTAAACTGTGAGAAGTAGCAGAGACTACGAGCTACTATGACTTAAAACTCATGGACAAAGCCAAGGAGTCACTGAAAATTCGCAAAGTCAAAGGGCACTTTGTGGTACGGTCAAAGAAGTGAGTCTGGAGAGTTGGTCCTATATAAAACACAGATTCAAGGTAGATGTGTTTATAGAGCCAGACTTTTCTTTGTGTTATTGCTCAGACAACCAAAGTTGAAACACAGATAGGGGACAAGTTTTGCACTGCACTGTTATTGAGGTCATTTGAGGTTTTAATACTGGAAAATAAGGTGTCACGTATAACAAACACCTGCCAGAACTTCGAGACTAATTTCCAGACAGATGATGTCACTTGAATCCAGGTTAAACAAATTTAACACCTTTGTGAAGATGTTTTTGATCCAGTTTTCTTCTGGCAGGGTCGAACAATGCCAATGAAATGGCAGCTGATACATTGTGGAAATGCTGCTGGATTCTATCCCTGCAATGGACTTGGTGACATTAACTCTCTGTGTGCTGATTCCATGGATGTCTGAACAATTGTATCAGGAAGTTGAGCATGGAAAGACTGATTATATTTAATAATCCCACTCCTTTGAGTTATTCTGGCTTCTATTATCTAATGTATGTAAATGAACAATGCAGATGATGGAAATCTGAAATAAAAACAGAAAATACTGGGAACATCAGGCAGGTCGTGAACATTGGGTGAAAATGAAAAGAAATAGAAAGATTAAACGAGAACTTACCGTTTGAAGTTTGATTCTTATTTTATTCTTATTTAGTAACTTGTCAGTTTCTTTGTTGAACTAAATTAAGGCGCATGTTGCAATCAAAAGCGCTTGAACAATTGGTTGGGAAGAAAGCCAAACTGTAAGAAAGACGACTGCGCCTCCTTTTCAAGTTGAAGTGAGGGACTACGTGAAGAGACCGCCAGCCCGCATGCGCGTCAATCTCCAGAACAACTGTATGAAACCACAGACCACTTGCACGAACTTAAACTATAGAAAGATTAATAACCCTTGACTTACCGATGATCTTTATGAGAATCAGGGTTGGGAGTGGGGGGGGGGGGGGGGGGTGGGGGGGGGGGGGAGGTGGGCACGTAGTCCCTCACTTCAATTTCTCAGAAAACAAAGATCAAACTTCAAACGGTAAGTTCTCGTTTAATCTTTCTATTTTATATCGAAGTCACGTGAATGATTACATGAAGCCTTCGAAGCTCTGTGGTTTCATGCAGTAAACCAATCTGTGTGTGAAACACTTAAACAGAAACACCATAAATGGTAGAAAAGACATGGGTTATTAGCAACATGATGCTAACTTACATACATGTCCCTTGTCCTTAACCGGACCACAGTCCCAATTGGCTTTGAGTTACACAATAACTCATGCAACACTCTTCAGAATTCTATCTGCAATCATCCAGACATCTTCAACCAAATTTATAACTTCTGAAAGTGCACTATGTAAACCTCCTGCAGTTGCAAGAAGATGACCAAATGGGAATATCCATTCTATTGGCTGCTAATGAGCCAGCCCCCTTGGAAGAGTGAGACTTGAAATTATTTGAATTCGCACCCACTATTAGCTGCATACATTCTATTCATGTTGAGATAGTCTGCACCAGCAATCTCTTGAGAAAACTATTAAATAACAATGAAGGAACTATCCTTCATCTCATAGGTACTAGTAAGCACAGTGTACCTGTATACATAATAACACCACCAATATCCGATCTGGTGGGTATGCTGTCAACTCCAAATTGTACCCAACCGTGCACGTTTTGCTTCATGAGATCATTCCCATAACAAGCTACCCTCATGTCAGTTATGACCCAGCGACCAAGCTGGAGATTGAGTAAATACTGTGTTCTTTGTGCTGAAATCAGTTCCTAATAGCATAATTAACTTAAAAGATACTGCTCCCATTAGGAATACAGTAGATGAATATCTGCACAATAATGTTTACTGATAAACATTCCACACTACTATGAGTCTAGGCTTTAGAGTGTTTATGTAAAAGATACCTTGCATAACGTTAGTCAACAGTGGGTGAATAAACCAATCATTTATTGTCCCACTTATAGTACTAGAGAGAAGGACAAAGCAGCACGAGCCGTATCAATTGTGCTATAATCGCTTCTCTAAGCCCAAACTGAAAGAGTCACAAACCTCTGCTACTTCTGTTTAAAAGTAGCTCACATGTGTCTATTTCACAAACTTTCCATACAACCATGCAGAGCCAGCTGCACCAGAAATAGGCTGGATTAGCCATCACTCGTGGCTTAGAGCAAGTAGGAGCTTCTTTCAGCTGCCTTTTACAATGGACACCCAGAATGAGTAGGCCAAATTGGCACTATAAAATCCATGTCGCCTCATCTTTAATATCGTAAGAGGCATCTACTGATAAAACCTCTGAGTCTTATCAGCTACAAAAGCATGTCATCTATAAACTCCATGACACAATGCCTTTTTGATCTGAGTTGGGCAGCATTAGCTTTAGAATCTTTGTAAATAGCCTAGGCCTGAAGACAACCCCTAGGTAGAGCCTCAAATTTCCACCACTGGCTTTGTCATCAAATACACCATCTGTGCCTCTCGTGTATAGATACGGAAAAGTATGCATCTTCAAGATCGATTGAGGCCCGAAATCCTCTGAATCAGCGAAATTGCTGAAAGACAATTATCCATCTAAAATTGGTTAGCCAAACACATGATCAGACTAGCCAAATCCTAACCTGATTTGGCATGCTCCAATTTTCGTCAACCTTGAGAAAATATTAGAACTATACTCCTCTTGTTCTTGGGCAGACTACTCATCCTTTGTGAGATGTCTCTGTTTCCACTTGGATAACTTCTTCTTCTTCTTGCGTATGGCGTGCGCAGCCTAAAGCTGTAGGACAACTTGTTCTATTTGATATTACTTGATTGTGCACGCCAGGTTGATTGCATTCGTCGAAACAGGGCGGACCACGTGAAGGTTGCAATCTCCCACCCCCACTTGGATAACCAGTTCCCTTTATTGACCATCAGGACGGACATTTTTGGCTTCTCTTGCCGCGGAGGAATAATCAACCAGAAAATGAACCTTATAATCGGTTGTAATTTGTAAACTGGAAAATACCAGAGGTTATTTGTCCCCACCTGTTTTTCGAACCCCCGACTTAAATATCGACAGCAGCTTTCATGTGACTAATGTAATAACATTTGCATACTCAAACCACCTCCAGCTCAATGTTGCTTTACTGTCTATGAGAAGACAGACGATGACTGAAGATGAGATCAAGGCAGTTTCTGAGAAAGCACTTGCTATAACATCCACCAAGAAGATCCTTGGCCTCAGACAGAAGACTAACAGTCAGCTGATCCTAGACTTTGCTCTGTCCCTTTGCACATACATCATAACCCGCTGGGTACAGTACTGAGTATGAAGAAAGCACAGCAACGATGGTGAGTGCTGAACCTGCGGATAAAATCCCTCTGGCTCTGATAGAAGAGTAGGCCTGGTGCTCCAACCAGCCTCCGTGGAGCGGTATCCTCTTACTCTTGAGAAATGTTAGCATAAATTGGATAGGCCTCAGGCCTATACCATCCTAGCCAATTGAGTTTAGACTGCGTATAGCACAGAAGACCCTTGTAGAAGGTGACTCCTTCCCTGAGAAGTCTCAAAACTTTCTGGGGTTAAAGCCTTTTGACTTAGATTTTGCCATTAACCTACAACCTCCAGTTTCTAACTGAATCAGAACATACATCAGATCCTTATGTAACTAGAATTGAAGCGTAGCATCCACTTCGTGTGGGAAGATGGGTTCCCTGTCAACTCCTCACAGTCAGAGTCACCCTCGGAGTTGAAAATATCATAATGCAACTCTGAACCAGGAATTGCTGCTGCAGTCCTCTGCCTGGAACGACCAATCTCAGTCGCCAGAGAGCACAACACATTCTTTTCACCAAAGTGAGCGCAATGGCCCTGGGCCTAACAAAGGCCTCTGGTTAGGTCTGAGTAGGTCTGGTGTTCCAACCAGCCTCAGAGCAGCGCTTCCAGCATATAGTTTATATATAGAGGTGATATGCCAAGATACTGGAGCCCTACCCACATAGGATGGCTCTACCAGCTGCAAGTCTTAACCTTGCTAACATCAACCCTCTCCGAAGAGATACATTGCAACTGCATGTTACTGGCCCTGCATAAACAAGCAACTTTTTGGGGAATTACCTCAGGCCTTTTGGCATTTTGCGAAGGTCCAACTGTGTATTACATAGAAGTGCTAAAGCATCTTCTGCATTATCGAGAGCTGAACCCATCTACTGCCCTTGCAAAGGCCAAAATGAAATCAGTTAATAGTCTTTGAATACACTGAAATTTTTATTCTTGCCCACGTATTACCACGAGATATCCTAAATGGTGAGACTGACTTTTGGAGCATCCAAAGTCTGGCAGTTCATCTGGACTGGAATATTTCCAACACATACCTCCTTAGCTGATGAGGAGTTAAATCACTGATGCTCTTAGCCAGATCTCCTCCAGTGGATCTCCTATCCCCGAAGGAATGGCAAATTATGAGCAAGAGCTGGAACTCCTTCATATGATTAAACAGCAGCATATCCCCCATAAGTTCAGAGGATTCTAATTCCTTGACAACATCCCCATAGTCGGAGTTACTTATGTAATAATCTCCAGTACTGAGCGGGAAATAAAATAACGCAACCCTGAACCAGGTGTTGCCTCCCCTTTTCTGAACGGGAGATATTGTAACGCAAACCTGAGCCAGGTCCTGCTTCCCCTCTACTGAGCGGGAGATATTTAACATAACCCTGAGCCAGGTGTTGCTTCCACAGGCATCTGACTGGTGCATCCTTTAAGTGTCTCCTGAGCCAGGAGCACAATTCTATTATATCCACACTGGGTAGATCGTGCCTGCTAATGACTCCGTGTCCGGGCTTGCTCCCTTCTGGAGCCTCAACGGAATCTAGAGGGGAGGAATATAACGCAACCCTGAGCCAGGTGATGCTTCTTTCAGTCATCTGGCTGGCTCCCTTTGAGCCTCAACCAGTTGCCTGCTCCTTTGGAGCAACAAAACCTGCTCCCTCTCGGAGCCTCAATGGCAGAACCACCGGCCGTGCCGTCAGCCTATTGAATCCCGCCTCTTTCTCCCTCTTGGAGCCTTAATGGCGATAGCTGGACCGGCCGAGCCATCAGCCTAATGAATGAAGCAGCCTGCTTCCTTTTTTTAAATGTTTTTTTAAAAAAATTATTATTATTATTATTTATTTAAGAGCCTCCACGGCGGTTGTTCTGGCCGAGCTATCAACCGATTAAATTCCAGCCGCCAGCTCCTTACGGAGCCTCCACGGCAGTCGCTGCATCGGCCGAGCCGGCAGCTGTTAATTTTAGCCGCCAGCTCCATTACGGAGCCTCTAGGGCGGAAGCTGCACAAGCTGTGCCAGCTTCTCCGTGCCCGCTGCCCCTATTTTCGGAGCAGCGGCCCGTTCCTGCAACAAAAAACCTTCTTACCTGCTGGAGCAGTTTCAAACTGCTCTGATTCTTGCACCATGCGTCGCCGTATTGGCGCGCATGCGGGCTGGCGGGCTTTTCACATAGTCACTCACGTGACTTTGATATAAAATAAATGTTTCACAGACCCTTATTGGAAATTGGGAAAGGGAGATAAAGAAGGTAGCTTTAAGTTGCAGACAAGGAAGAAGGAGGGATGGATGGGAAATGGGGGACATCAGTGGAAGGAAGGGACAAGTGAAATGCGTTCAGAGGGCCAGTTAGGCAGTGATTGTGACTAAGTCATGAGTCTCTGTAGAGTGACTTGCCCACACCTCCTCCAGCCCTGCCTCTTGCAAAGGTGCCATCCCCTACTCAATTTGTCCGTCTCTGCTACATCTACTCCTACATGAGGCTATGTCTCCTCTTTGACCAACACGTCTGCAGTTCTGGTCACCAATTACAGGAAGGATGCGGAGGCTTGGGAAAGTGTGCAGGGGAGGTTTACCAGAATGATGCCTGGATTAGGGGGTACTAGCTACAGGGAGCAATTGAACAGACTTGGATTGTTTTTGCTGGAACGTTGGAGGTTGTGGAGAGAGTATATAAAATTATGAGAGGCACAAACAGGATACAGGGTAAGAAACTTTTCCCCCATATTAAAACAAAATCAAATACGAGAGGGCATAGCTTTAAGCTGAGAAGGACAAAGTTTAAAAGAGATGTGGGGGGCAAGTTTTTAACACAAGGTGTGGTGAGTGCCTGGAACATGCTGTCAGGCGTGGTGGTTGAGGCTGATATGATAGTGGTATTCTAGAGATATTTGGATCAATTTACGGATATGCAGGGAATGGAAGGATATGGATTATTTCTAAGAGTTGATCTTAGCATCAGGTTCGGCACCTTAGCTTTAAAACACCAAGTCCACATCTTCTCATTTTATCCTTGGGTAAGGGGATAAAATGAGCAATATCTGATCTACTGACACTCTCCAATGGAAATAAGCAGGAACTGAGACTGGGGAAAAATGGATATGCTCTGGTTAATATTCCACTTTGGTCTATAATGTCTCTGACAACCCTCTCCATCTCAGTTGGTGCATCGGCCTGTCTTGTGGACCTGATTCAAAGATGGGGAAGGTCCCAGGGCTGGGGCTTGGATGTTGGTGGATGAGAAAACCCACTCCCCCACCACTCACAAACCGATGCCATTAATGGCCATCCTCACTGGTGACTCCACCTTCCCTAGAGCTCGCCGTCCAGCAACAGTTAACACACAAGTCCATTTAATTGTCTGCTGCAGGGTCTCAGGCTTCCTCAGATTCAGCACTCTGATGGTTAATAGTAAGATTAAACGAGAACTTACCAGTTTGAAGTTTGATCTTTATTTTATGAGGTGTAACGTTGAGGGATTACGTGAAGACCCCGTCCAGTACGCATGCGTGCCAATCTTCAAAGCAGCGGTGTGAAATCACTGAGCGGGTTCTTCACGTAATCCCTCAACGTTACTCCTCATAAAATAAAGATCAAACTTCAAACTGGTAAGTTCTCATTTAATCTTACTATTTTACTTCGGAGTCACATGAGTGACTACGTGAAGATTTTAAAGCTCTGTGATTTCATGCCGTGGAACCGAGTCCAGGCGTCATACACTGCATCAGTAGGTCAATGATGAGTGAACATTAAGAATGCATAGGTATAGCGGTTCTGGTGGAGTGAGAGTCAATGTCAATGTACACTCCTGTATATGCCAGACCCATATAACCATCTGGAGAAGGTTCGTAGTGATTCCTTCTAACAAGATTATATGTAACTAATAATATTGCTGTCAGTCTATAAAGCTCTTAGGAACCTTGACATGCTGGTGTAAATGCGTGATCACACGCAACCCAAGGTCCATGGGATATGCAACTCTAGTTTGGTCTTGTGTCCCTGTCTAATCTGCTTGATTAATCATAAACAAAACATGTTATTATAGCCCGCAGATATGATCATCCTATCCAGTGTTGCAATGACTGGACCCATAGCGCTGTACTCAGTGCCATGGCGTAATCACTAGTACGTGAGTATGACCATGGGCAGGGATGTTGCTGGTGCCCATCGGTGAAGTGACGTAGTACAATGTTAACAACCCATATCTCTGCGTCCCTAAACCTGGGAGGTTTTAAGCTGACGATACCTTCATTCTCTGGATATCAGAGGGTGAGACCGGACAGAGTGGTTTATGTACTCATCAGCCAAATGATTAGGAGGTACTTAAGGCACAGTAATGGAATAGTAACTTAATGTTATAATCCCATAAAACTGAATTTTAATGTGTCAGTCATCCGTGCCGAGTTAAACGTAAGGAAGCATAAACAATGCTTCCCATCTCCTATGCAGATAGCTGCTATTTGGTGCTATCCCTGCAATCTGTAGTGAGCACTCTTAACGCTCATGGTTTGACAACCCAAGCCGCAGAAACGATCTCTCAGCGTCTGTAAGTCTATGATTGATTATATCATGCTGAGGATGGTTTCAACATCACAACTAGACCAGCATCTTTTTATCCGGAATTAACCATGTAAGGTTTTATGTTCATTCTTCGCCTCAGCAGGAGCCATAGGTGTATAACCCAGGCAGGCACTATGAAAACCCGGAAGCGGGAATCTTGCTGAATTTTGCAAAACACGTCTATTGAGGCCAAATGGAGGAAGACATAAAAGAACATTCCTTCATAGTGTAGCGAGAATGCACCCTTCGCCACTGTATGCCTCGTTCACTGTTGATTGAAACTGGATGCAAGCAACTCAATAGTTATTGTTCTATCAATCCACATTGTCATTAAATACTTTGTGATCACACATTCATTCTGTGTTGTCATTGATTTTGCATAATATTACACCAGTGCTAAATGTGGTTTGGTAAAACTATCACCGGATACTTTTGATTTGATTGTACCTTTGTGATTAATATATACCACCACCAAAGTGTATCACCTTGGACTTGTGCATGCCGTTTATGCATATCCACACACTCTTTAATGCCCAGAATGCACCTGGTGTCCATTGGCAGTTGATACCATGACTGAACACTTGATAACTCATGCTAATCCCATCTGCCTCCGTAACTAGAGATGGTATTAGTAAATTAACCATCTTTGGGCAATAGCATCAGTTTGGAAATGACTGAAGATTTACGGATAAGAGGTTTTAGTGGAGCAAAGCTGTCCATCATTGTGACTTTGACTGTTTCAGCTAAAAATAGCAGAGGTCTTATTTTTTTGTCTCAGAGCTGATCCCAGACCAATAAATGGATGATTGTATCCCAACAATCAATAGATTCAGTTGGTATCAACTTAATTTGAATTTAACTGGACGGGTGAGAACCTCAATTTCTCAAATACAGCTATGTGGCTGATAAGGCTAATTTAGTAAAATACAGTATGTTCAATATCATCCAGATTGGCCATGTCACTTATTTGTTAGCTCTGTGCAGTCGAAGCACTGATTGTAGTGATTTGGTAATAATCTGGAAACTGAAGTTAGCCCATTTTGCAACGCCACTAAGTGTATCATTGCCTCATCCAATTAAATTTCAAATATCTTCTGTGAAAGGAAATGATCACATGGAAATTATTCAGAAATGTCTATACTGCACATGCGGGTTGAGGCTGTTGACATTGATCAGTCCACATCCCATATTGTGAGCCTGCCTTGAAAGGCAAACTCCACCATACCTGTTGTGCAGTATAAACTAATCTTATGTTATCCCAAACCAGTGTAAATATTCAAACCAGTTTAAGTATTACCAACTTTTATCCGTGACGGGAGACGTCATCAATGTGGCTCCATACCTTTATCCGAATGGGAGGACTTATGCAACCCGACCCAGGAGCTGCCTCAACCATGTGTGCATGATTTTGCACTTCTGCTCCTGAGAGGTAGAGGAGCTCGAGTACGGGGTTGGCGCATCTTCCAGGAAGGCCGTTCTGGGCTATGGCCTAAAAACGACCTTTGTTCTGGTTGTACGGCCTTCAAGCTTTCACCAGCTTCAGTGCATCGTGGTTTGCTGGTGGGTGCGTAGGGGTGCTGCCACCGGAGATGTGAGGTCTTGTGCGATGATGTGGCCTTCCTGAGCCCGATGGCCCTCGTCGAGTTCCTGCTGCTGGTTTTGTGGTTCCTGCACCCCCTGCACACTTGTGGTATCTTCAGCCAAAAACCCCTGTCTTCAGAGTCAGCCCAGAAGTGACTCCTAATGCTCCCCTCTGTCGAGGGAGATGCATTATGCAGCCCTCAATAAGGTGCTGCCTTGGGCGTCCTAGGACCCCATGGTGACTAGACTCCATATACCGGAGCATGCTACATTGGAGCATCTGCTCCATCAACCGCTCCATGCGGGATATGCGATCACAGTGCTCCCGCCGGTGGTGAGTCTTCACAGCCCGACTTGTCCGAGTCATCGGGCCTGTCCGACTTTGCTTGGCCTTCCCGTCAGTCTGAGGTGTCAATTCCGACTGTGCAGGTACCAGGTCCAAGACTGATGATCGATTAGCGGTCCAGGTGTAGCCAACCGCTGCTGACTGCCCGCACTCCCGCGGTCCTCCGCCGTCAGTCTCCATTTGGACTTAGTCCATGGTTCCTTTCCTGTAACACATCCTCACAAAAATAGAACTAAACAACCTGAGAGTAAAGAATTTCCCTGCAGATCCTGTTTTAAACCTTCTGCTGCGGGGGCAACGCTCTACCCCACCTTCAAGCTTGTTCTCGAGGTCATTGTATGCAGCCGGGGTTCCCTAGTAGTCGGGCTTTCCCCCCCCGCCATGTTGGGTATCCCAGCGGTTCCTGCAGCAGGGATATCCCCGCGGTCCCTGTGAAAGGGATAGCCGCGATATACATTGTTGGGTGGTATCCCCGCTATATAGGTGCCGCTGGCACCAGTATGAAGCCGCTGGGTCCAACGCCAACGGCCCGAGAGACGACTTCTCCGCCGCCCGCAACCCATATTTCGGGGTCTTTCAAGCGGCTGTGTGTCGGGGTATCACCGCTGTGTTTCCCAGATGCCGGTAATATGGGGCTGCTGGCTCCAACGCCAGCTGCCTGAGAGGTGAATTCACCGCCGCTCGCTCCCGCATTCCACGGTCTTAAAAGCGGCTTATGTCGCGGGGTATCCCCGATGTTTCCCCCCCCCCCAGGTGCCACCGGCACCAGTGAAGATGCTGACTCCAACGCCAGCGACCCGAGAGGCGAATTCACCGCCGCCCGCTCCCGCCTTCCGCGGCCTTAAAAGCGGTTTGTGGCGCGGGGTATCCACGCTAGCTGGTAAGGCAAGAGGAGGGGGACTGGCTGTATATGTGAACAGATAATGGTGCCGGGATGCTGTGGTGATTTCCACTTACTGCTCACCCCACGTGGAGCTAATGACTGTGAAATGCCGACCCTTCTACTTACCCAGGGAGCTAACGGCAGTCTTCATAACGGCCGTCTATGTACCACCGAGCGCAGACGTGAAGCATGCTATGACATAGCTCTACAACAACATCAGTGAGCAGCAGAGGGAACATCCAGATGCTTTCTTCATGGCAGCTGGGGATTTCAACCAGGCAAGTCTTACATCTGTTCTGCCTTAATTCTACCAGCATGTGAACATTGCAACCAGGGGAAAGAACAAACTAGATCTGGTGTACACCAACATTAAAGATGCATATAAAGCAGCCCTCCTCCCCCATACCGGCAACTCTGACCACCTAGCGGTTATGCTCACACCTGCATACAAACCCAGGGTGAAACAGGACAGGCCAACGGTCAAAGAAGTCAGAACATGGCCACAGGGAGCTACCGCAGCACTACAAGACTGTTTCGAAACCACACAGTGGGCCATTTTCAGAGAGGCAGCAACAGATGACAGTGGCATCAACCTTCAAGAATACACAGAATCCGTCATCAGATACATCAATAAATGCATTGATGATGTAACGGTGGTCAAAACCGTCAGGAGGCGTGCCAATCAGAAACCTTGGCTAACTGGGGAAGTGTGTTCCCTACTGAGAATCCGGAATGCTGCATTTAAATCTGGGGACAACGCAGCATACAAACTGGCAAGGAATAACCTATCCCGGGGGTTCAGGGAAGCGAAGAGGCTGTATGGACAAAAACTTAATAGCCACTTCGCAAATGACAAAGACACACGTCGCTTGTGGCAGGGATTTCATACCGTCACTTACTACAAGCCCCCCCGCCCCCCCCCCCCCCCCCCCCCCGCTGCGGATATGCCAAAACGACCCCTCTCTACCAGATGAACTGAACGAGTTCTACGCACGGTTTGAGGTTAAAAACAGCACACAGACACGTGCACTACTGCCATCTACCAGTGACCAGTCGCTCAGGCTGTCCGCAGCCGGAGTTAAAATGGCCTTTGCCAGCATCAATCCACGCAAAGCTGCAGGGCCGGACAACATTCCTGGATGCGTTTTAAGAGACTGCGCCGAGCAACTGAAATATGTCTTCACAGACATTTTTAACATCTCACTCAGCCAGGCAGTAGTGCCCAACTGTCTTAAGAGTGCCACCGTTGTCCCTGTCCCGAATAAACCAAACCCAGCCTGCCATAATGACTTTCGACCAGTGGCTCTAACACCCATAGTAATGAAGTGTTTTGAGCGACTGGTTATGCAGCATATCAAAAATAGTCTACCTGCCGACCTAGACCCACTGCAGTTCGCCTACAGAGCCAACCGATCCACAGAGGACGCAGTCTCAACAACACTGAACCTCGTACTGTCACACCTTGATCGGAAAAATACTTATGCCAGGATCCTCTTCATAGATTTCAGCTCTGCTTTTAACACAATCATTCCGCAGCAGCTGGTGGATAAGTTGGAGCTATTGGGGGTTGATGCTGGCACATGTAACTGGGTCCTGAACTTTCTATCACAACGGCAGCAGACAGTCAGGGTGGGCAGTAGGACATCAAAAACCATAGCTGTGAGCACTGGCTCGCCCCAAGGCTGTGCCCTAAGCCCCCTGCTGTTTAGTCTGCTTACACACGACTGTACTGCTAGACTCAACAACAACTTCATCAACAAGTTTGCTGATGACACAACAGTGGTGGGTCTCATCAGTGACAATGATGAGTCGGCATACAGGATGGAGGTGGAGCTGCTCACAGGATGGTGCAAATCCCACAACCTCATTCTCAACGTGGGAAAAACTAAGGAGATGGTGGTTGACGTCAGGAGGGCGGGAAAACAACACCATACACCTCTGCACATCGATGGAGCTGATGTGGAAAGGGTCAGCAGCGTGAAGTTCCTAGGACTCCACCTGTCAGATGACCTGACGTCCACGACCAACACTACAGCACTGGTCAAGAGAGCCCAGCAGCGACTACACCCTCTCCGAAGACTACGGAAAGCAGGTCTCCCCACTACACACCTACGAACTTTTTATAGGGGGACAATCGAGAGCACATTAACCTACGGCATCACTTCCTGGTTCGGGAGCTGCAAGGCGTACGAACGGCACCAACTAGACAGGATTGTGAAGACCGCCAGCAGGATTATTGGTGCTCCACTCCCTTTCCTGCTGGACATATACAGGAAGAGATGTATCAGCAGAGCCATCTCCATCATCAAAGACCCCTACCACCCATCGCATCACATATTCTCCATCCTGCCATCTGGGAAGAGGTACAGGAGCATTAGCTGCAAAACCAGCAGGATGCTCCTCAGCTTCTTCCCGCAGGCTATAAGACTGATAAACGGACTTTGACCCCTGCCAAAGTATCGCGCACCAACCACCAACCTGGACACACTGCAGCAGAGCCACTGTCGTGCCGCTGCCGATCGGAACGCCTGTTGATGTTTAGTAGAGAGTAGAGTGTTTAATTTGTTCATGATATATGTATTTTTATTTCTATTTATTTTTTACTGCACACTGAATGGACACTGGTTGAGCAACGTTTTTTTGTTTCCTCTGGGTATGTGAGCACTCAGGAAAATGACAATAAAGATATACTATACTATGTTTCATCCCCCCCCAGGTGCCACCGGCACCAGGATGAAGCTGCTGGCTCCAACGCCAGCGGCCCGAGAGGCGAATTCACCGCCGCCCGCTCCCGCATTCCGCGGTCTTTAATGCGGCTATATGTCGGGTATGCCCGAGGTTGTGACCGGTATTCCCTTGACTGGGTCCTCCGGACTTCGCCCCGGGGCTTAAACAGGACCTCTAAGTAGAGGTTCCTGTAGGAAGATAAAACCTGGAAAAAGTTTAAAAAACTTACCTTCAGGTCTGACTGTTGGCAGGAGAATCGCGTTCAGCCTGCCAGTCGTACGCAATGCGTTAGACGATATGACACGCATGCGTGACTCCGAAGTAAAATGTCCTTTGTATCCTTGTAACATTGTATCAAGCATGTACAATCCCCTCCCAGCAGAGGGCAGCAGTCACACACATAGGGAGGCGGTGAGTACTGTAATCTTGGAGATCATTGATCTGAGAGGAGAGTGATGATAGGTGGGTGCAGAGAAGGATTGGGGGAAAGAGAGACAATTCAGACCATCAAATAATGTGTTGGAGGAACTCAGCGGGTCAAACGGCATCTGAGGAGGGAAAGGAGTTGTTGGTGTTTGTATCTAAACCCTGCATCAGGACTGAATTCCGAGTCTCCCAGTGTGGAGCAAACTCTGCTTCTCACTGTCTGGGGCCGACTGTGTTCCCAGCCCAGAGGGAGCGATTATACCAGCTCCCTTTCAACCTCAGCGATCTGGAAAGTGGTCTTTTGTTCACTTAATGAAATAATGATTCAATGTTTATTCTGAACTGTTCACAGGACATTTCAGAGAAAACTGAATAATATGAGCAACTCGCCAATGAATTCAAAAAGGACTTGGAGAAAGACCACTGTTCCTTTAACCGTCATCATGTCTACATCAGATTGTTCAACCCACAGGGACTTGTGCAAATGGCATTTGCAAAAAAGTGAAACATAATCTCTCTCTCAGAGGGTCTGTTACATTTACAGATTGCAAACAGTGAGATGTGTTAAACTCTATCCTTATCTTTAGCAAGGGTCTCCCACCTACTATAACAACAACATGTATTTCTGTGGTAGACAAAAACGCCGAAGAAACTCAGCGGGTGAGGCAGCATTAATAGAGCCAGGGAATAGGTGACGTTTCGGGTTGAGACCCTTCTTCAGACTGATGTGGGGGTGGGGGGAAGAAGAAAAGAAGAGGCGGAGACAGTGGGCTGTGGGAGAGCTGGGAAGGGGAGGGGAAAGGAGAAAGTCTACCTTCGATTTTTCCAGCATCTGCAGTTCCTTCTTAAACATGTATTTCTGTGGCATCTTAATGGAGCAAAACCAGCTCTAGGTGATTTACACATTGGATGAGCCCTGTACGTTTGCCACTGTTGAGGTTTTGAACCATCCCCTGTACCCTGTGTATAAACATTGCCCTTTAATCCAGTTGCCAGTTCCTACCTCCCAGCCACAGGGCTGCAGTGAAGAAAGCTCACACTTCAGTCAGAATGAAACAGCTACATTCACACCAACGTGAGGCCTCCTTTCCCATTCACTGGTAGGTATTTTAAATTCACTGTTCACTGCTTTGATTCTGTGTCGGGGCCCCGATCAGCAATTGCCACTGACTACCCCAGACAGAGGAGTCACAGCTGCTGTTCTGTTTAAACATGTTTATAATTAACTCCCCCCCCCTCCCCCAACGGACTTCCAATTTATTTCCCAACGTTCAATAACCTACCAGTTGTCTTGTTGCCGAGAAGCTACTGGAGAATGAGACAGAATCACTCAGTCAGTGATAAGAAGCATCACATTAGCTGGGTTGACATCTGGAAGTTGGGGAAAGAGACATCAAGGCAGAGATATGGAGTCATAGAGTGATACATTGCGGAAACAGACCCTTCAGCCTAACTTGTCAACACCGATCAACATGTCCTCTCTACACCAGTTTCACTTGCATGCTTTTGTTCTAACTTTTCCTACCCATGTTCCTGTCTACTTGCATGCTAATCGTTGTGAAACTGCCTGAACTACCTCCTCCGGCAGTTGTTCCGTATATCCACCAGTCTTTGTGTGAAAGTTACCCCTCAGATTCCTATAAAATCTTTCCCCCTTCACGTTAACCCTCTGGTTCTCGATTCCACCATTCTGGGCAAAAGACTCTATGCGTCTACCCGATCTATTCCTCTCATGATTTATACACCACTGTAAGATCATCCCTCACCCTCCTGAGCTCCCAGCCTGCTCAACCTCTCCCTGGAGCTCACACCCTCAAGTGCTGGCAACATCCTTATAAATCTTCTCTGCACCCTTTCCAATTTAACAACATCTTTACTGTAACATGGTGCCCAGAACTGAACACAATATTCAACCTCATCAACATCTTATATTACTGCAACATGACCTCCCAACTTCAATACTCAGTACTCTCACTGATGAAGACCAATGTGTCAAAAGCCAAAATACCTGTGACCTCTGATTTTTGTTCAAAGTCTCCAAACTTTGGCGGGTGTCAGGAGTTATGGGGAGAAGGCAGGAGAATGGGATTAGGAGGGAGGGATAAATCGGACATGATTAAAGGGCGGAGTAGACTTGATGGGTCGAATGGTCTAATTTAGAGATACAGCACGGAAACAGGCCTTTCGGCCCACCGAGTCTTCACCGCCCAGCGATCTCCGCACATTAATACTATCCTACCCACAATATGGACAATGTTTACATTGAAACCAAGCCTATTAATCCACAAACCTGTACATCTTTGGAGTGTGGGAGGAAACCGAAATTCCCGGAGAAAATCCACGCGATCACAGGAAGAACGGATCAACTCGGTACAGAGTTGTACAGGAACTTTTTGTAAGGAACTTGTATTAGGAACTTGTATATTGCTACTGAAGAAAAAGATCTTGATGCAAACTGCGAGGTGCTGTGGGTTAGCATTCACATAAAGGGGCTAAAGCCGACATACATCGGGGTATTTTACCGCCCTCCATCATCAGGGCAGGAACATTTAAGAGAACTTGAAGCTTCTTTATCTAAGATTCTGAAGTCTGCTTCTGTATGGCTCTTGGGTGATTTTAATCTCCCTGATATAACTGGTCCAGCAATTCTCTTCGCACTGGGAGAAGAAATAGCGCATGTAGCAAGATTATGTTGGATTTGGTCAATGATTTTAACCTCACTCAAATGGTTGATAAGCCCACTAGAGACATAAATATACTTGACTTGTGTTTTGTCAGCCATCCCTCCTTTGTAGAAAGTTGTGATGTGACATCAGGCATAAGCGGTGGTTAAGTCCAGCTTCTTTCACCTAAGGAAGCTGGCAAAGGTGAAGCCCATTCTCGAGCGGCAGCATTTTGAAACAGTAATCCATGCCTTTATTACATCTAGGCTGGATTACTGTAACACACTCTACTCTGGAGTCGCACGAGCTTCATTGGCTCGTCTCCAGCTTGTACAAAATGCTGCCGCTCGCCTTTTGACCGGAACTCGAAAGAGGGAGCACATTACGCCAATTTTGGCCTCCCTTCACTGGCTCCCAGTGCACTTTCGAGTTCATTTCAAAATTATTTTATTTGTTTTAAAATCGTTGAATGGGCTCGCCCCGCCTTACCTCTCTGAGCTGCTCCACCTATATGCTCCTGCCCGGTGCCTCAGGTCAGCTGATCAGCTGCTCCTTGAGGTACCAAGGTCTAAGCGGAAGCTCAGAGGGGATAGAGCCTTTTCTGTTGCTGCTCCGGCACTCTGGAACACCTTGCCGCTGCACATCAGACAGGCCCCCTCACTGTCCATCTTCAAATCCTCCCTAAAAACACATTTTTATTCTTTGGCTTTCGACACTGGCTGAGGCATTGCTCCTGTTCTTAGTGCTTTTAATGTCTTTTAATTTTTAGTGTGTTTTTTATAGTCCTTCGTTTTACAGTTTTTAATGGTTTTTAATGGTTTGTAATAGCTTTTTGTCCATGAGTTCTCATGTACAGCACTTTGTGGCAACTGCAGTTGTTTAAAGCGCTTTATAAAAAAAATAAAAAATAAAAATAATAAGCGACCATGATGCTGTTATTGTCCAAGCCAAGGTGACAGCCAAAGCAGTTAAACCACCGAGATGGAAGATTTTCCTCTACAAAAAGGCAGAGTTCTCTTCCATAGATGAACTCATATTAGGAATTTAATGAGAAATTAACTGGAGATTATGTGGCAGCAACAGACATAAACATGCTGTGGTTAGATTTTAAACAAGTTCTTGTCCGGGTCATGGAACATTTTATTCCGTCAAAAATGTGTTCTACCATACGGATCGTCTTAGAATTAATGAAGCATTTGCTAAATTCTACGCTGAACTATACGTTTCTGATTGTCCTCCCACTGCAGGTGACATGCTCAGTAGTATGACGTTTCCCCGAATTGACGATGAAGCCACGAGAGACTTGGGTGGTCCCATAACTGTTGCTGAGGTCCAAGCAGCCATCACATCGCTGCAAAGCGGAAAGTCACCCGGCCCTGACGGCTTCACTGTAGAATATTACAAAGCTTTCTCTGCTCTCCTCGCACCAGTCCTGAGAGATATGTTCAATGAGGCGTTTTTACATCATCGCCTACCGCCCACCTTGTCGTGGGCTACTATCTCCCTAATTCTTAAAAAGGAGAAAGATCCCCTGCTTTGTAGTAGCTATAGACCAATTTCACTTCTGAATGTGGACCTTAAAATCCTCTCTTTTTTAAATATATTTTTTATTAAAGATAATCAATTACAATGCTTCAAACAACTTTATATCAAATTAATTCAATTTGCGTTAAGTAAAACACTAATAATACTTATCTACTATTTTTTTTAGAAATAATGATAGAAAAAGAATAGAACAGTTATAAATCATTAAGAGAGTGATTAAATAACAATTTGATTATATATAAGAAAGAAAAGAGAAAAGAAAAAAAAAAAATTAAAAAAAAAAAAAAAATTAAAAACCACAATATGTATTGTTAATAACACTACTACAAGTGATAGTATCAATAAAGACATATATGTTAATTCCAATATAAAAATGAATTATTCTCACCAAATCCCGCAGGGTGCACGCCGAGCTGTGTTGCCAAGAACAGCTACTTCTCTAAATACTGTATATATGGAGACCATATCTGTTCAAAAGAATTATACTTGTCCAATAGGACAAATCTAATTCTTTCCAGATGTAACGTCTCCATCATCTCTGCTGCCCACATTTTGGTTGTGGGGGATAATGTTCCCTTCCAAAATTTCAATATGATTTTTTTCCCAATTATCAAACAGTAATCAAAGAAATTTCTTTGATTTACTGTAAGTGATAGATGTAAATCCGGAATTCCAAATATTATTAGCTTTGGGTTAGGGTCCAATTTAACTTTGATGACTTCAGAAATAACTTTAAAAATTTCTGTCCAGTAATAATTCAATTTAGGACATGTAACGAAACTATGTATTAAATTTGCCTCTGCTTTCTTGCACTTATCACAAATAGCGGAGAGATTCGGAAAAATACTATTTAATTTAGTTTTCGAATAATGTAACCTATATAATACTTTAAATTGTATCAATATATGTCTGGCGTTTAATGAACACCGGTGTATTCGTTGTAGACTTTCTTCCCAGTTTTCTTTTGTTATAGCCAATCCCATTTCATTTTCCCATGCTTGACGATATATTTCCGTTATTGGATTCTCCTTATCCAAAATGATGTTATATATATAGGCTATTAATTTTTCTGTATTTGGATATAAATTAAACAGTTCGTCTAACAGTCCTGCTTCTTTATTTTTATAATCTTGTGTATTGGATTTAATATAATCTCTAATTTGTAAATACCTAAACAAATGTTGTGGAGACAATCCATAAATATCTTGTAACTCCTGGAATAAAAGAAATTTTCCTTTTCTATAAAGGTGTTCTATCCTTGTAATTCCTAAATCATCCCATTGTTTAAACCCCCCATCTAATATAGCAGGTTTAAACAATGGGTTATTCCTAATTGGTAATCTAAATGAGAGATTATCCAAATGTAGAGTCTTAACTATTTGTTTCCAAATACGTCTATTATTATATATTATTAGGTTGTCTTTATAATTTTTTTTTTGTACTTCCGTTGGTGCAAAAATTATCGAACCTACATTGAAAGGTAGACAGTCTTCCTTTTCTATATTTAACCATGTCGGTTCATGATCCATATTTACCCACCAGAAATTCATATTCTTAATCTGAACAGCCCAAAAATAATACAAAAAGTTTGGAAGTGCTAATCCTCCATTTATCTTAGCTTTGCATAGATGTTTTTTTATTTATTCTGTGATTTTTATAATCCCAAATAAAACTATTAACAATATTATCAATTTAAAAAAAAAAAGTTTTCGGAAGAAAAAAAGGAATAGCCTGAAACAGATATAACAACTGTGGTAGAAATACCATCTTTATGGCACTTATTCTACCAATCATGGATATAGGAAGTGTTTTCCAATATAAAATATTTTTTCTAAGTTTATCTAATAGTTGAGGATAGTTGGATTTTATTAATGAGTTATGAGTTTTAGTTACGTTAATCACTAAATATTTAAGTTTGTCTGTAACTACTTTTAATGGGTATTGTTGTAATGTATTTAGATTTATTCCTGTTATTGGCATAATCTCGCTTTTATCCCAATTAATCCTATACCCAGAAAATGCACCAAACTTAGTTATAATGTTTAGCAGGTTGGGAATACTAATTTCCGGTTTTGTAATATAAATCAAAACATCATCTGCATATAAAGAAATTTTATTAATTGTTGTATCAGTATTATAGCCATATATTTCAGGTTCAGATCTAATTTTTTCCGCCAATGGTTCTATCACCAATGCGAACAATAAGGGTGATAACGGACATCCCTGTCTGCATCCCCTAGAGAGTTTGAATTTGGCTGATAAAATTTGGTTAGTCAAAATTCTTGCAATAGGATTCGAGTATAAAATTCTTACCCATTTACAAAATCTATCCCCCAATTGAAACTTTTCCATTATATTAAATAAATACATCCATTCCACCTGATCAAACGCTTTTTCTGCATCTAATGATATAACCGCTAGTTCCGTATCTCGTATTCTTTTTGAATATATAATATTAAACAAGCGTCTGAGATTATGGGATGAATAACGTTTTGGGATAAAACCTGTTTGATCATAATGTATTAATTTAGAGATCACTAAACTTAATCTCCTAGATAAGACCTTAGTTAATATTTTTTGGTCTGTATTTAAAAGGGCAATCGCTCTATATGATCCAGGATCTTCCAAATCCTTATCTACTTTAGGGATGAGTGTAATTGTGGATTCATTTAGAGATTCTGGTAATTTTCCTTGGTCATATGCATATCTATACATTATTTGTAATCTTGGAGAAATCAGATCTTGAAATTTTTTATAAAATTCTGCACTCAGGCCATCCGGGCCCGCTGCTTTTCCGTTCTTTAGCGAACTAATTGATTCTATAATGTCTTTTACTGTTATTTCAGCATTTAACAATTCTCTACCTTCCTGATCTAAGCTATTGATTTGACATTCTCTCTAAAGCCCTTGCGCTCCGTCTTCAACGAGTGATGCCCTCTATTATCTCGTTAGACCAAACAGGGTTCATACCAGGCCGACAGGCATCCCACAATACTAGGCGTCTCCTTAACATCATCCATTCACCGAGTAGTGAGACCCCGGAGATAGTGGTCTCCCTCGACGCCGAAAAAGCTTTCGACAGGGTCGAGTGGAGGTACCTATATGAGGCGATGGACAGGTTTGGCCTCGGTAACAGTTTTATTCTTTGGGTCAGTCTATTATACTCGTCCCCGGTGGCCTCAGTACAAACAAACGGCACACTGTCGCCCCACTTCCCCCTTCAGAGAGGTACCAGACAGGGTTGCCCGTTATCACCACTTCTGTTTGCTGTCGCGATAGAACCCTTGGCGGTCTGGTTACGCTCAGAGAAGGGCTTTAAAGGTATTACACGGTTCGACACAACTCATAAAGTCTCATTGTTATAAACTTAACTACCAAAAGAGTGAGCTATTACCGATTAACTCATTGGCTAAGCAGCTCCCTCGCTCTTTAACCTCATTCAAATGGGCAGAGGACTGGTTTCGCTACCTCGGCGTCTTTATCACAACACCCTTATCTGATATGTTCCGCACAAACTTTCTGCCTCTGGTTGAGAAAGCCGAAAGAGATTTTGACCGCTGGTCAGTTTTACCGCTATCCCTCATGGGCCGGATAAATCTGGTCAAGATGGTCGTCCTACCCAAATTCCTGTATCTTTTCCAGCACGTCCTTATACTTATCACTAAATCTTTTTATAATCAATTAGAAAGGACAATATCTAAATTTTTATGGGGTAGCAAACCGGCTAGAATCCGAAAGGCGATACTGCAGTCTCCTAAGAGTGACGGCGGTTTGGCACTTCCTGACTTTAGGCGATACTATTGGGCAGCTAACTTGCAAAAACTCCTGTATTGGATGAATGATGATTGCGACCACCTATTGACCTGGGTACACATGGAAAAGGCGAGTTCACGTCACCCGTTGCGGTCTGTCCTATGCTCCCAACTCCCCCTTCCTATAACATCTGTGGGTGCAGGCCCAATTGCGTCCCTCTCGCTCAAGATATGGAGTCAACTCAGGAAAAACTTTGGTTTACAAGGCCCTTCCATCTTGACCCCACTGCTTAAAAACTACATCTTTAAACCTTCAAGTACAGACCATGCATTCAAAACCTGGCATAGCAACGATATCAGTAGTATCAAAAACCTATACAAGGATGGCATCTTATCGTCTTTTGCGGAGCTCTCGTCCAACTATAGCCTCCCAAACTCCCACCTTTTTCGTTTTTTCCAGATTAGGGATTTTGTGAAGAAGACATTCCCCCATTTCCCAAATCGCCCCCTGAAACCCTGACCGATACCATCTTAGCTCTAGATCCCAACCGGAAGAAATGCATCTCTGTTTTGTATAACTTGTTAGGGTCGGTTATATTGAAACCTCATACCTCATTAAAAGCTGCGTGGGAGGGTGAGCTGAATACGAAACTAACAGACCAGCAATGGGACTCTGCCTTGGATTTGATCCATTCTTCCTCCATATGTGCCCATCATGGCCTAATCCAATGCAAAGTCCTTCACAAAGTCCACTACACAAATGCAAGATTATCTAGAATTTACCCCGCTGTTAGGGACACCTGCAACAGATGTAATCAATCTCCTGCCAACCATAGCCATATCTTTTGGTCTTGCCCTAAGCTAGCAGCCTTTTGGAGGAGTGCTTTCGACTTGATAAGCAGAGCCTACGGCCAGACTATTCCTCCAAACCCACTGTCAGCCATTTTCGGTACCCCTCCCAACACCAACCTCTCTGTTGCGGTGAAACGGGTCCTAGCTTTTACAACCTTGTTAGCCCGGAGACTGATCTTGCTTAATTGGAGGCTCACCTGTCCCCCGACACACGCCCGCTGGATTAAGGAGGTGCTTTACAATTTAAAGCTTGAAAAACTTAGGTTCTCTCTCAAAGGCTCTACCAAGACATTCCTAGATACATGGAACCCTTTCTTGGAACTTTTTAACTCTCTCAACTTGTCCCCGGACTCGGAAGAGGACTGAGTGCTCTCCACCATTGTTCTGCTCTACTGCAGCTGCTCTCCCCTTAACCCCCCCCCTCCCCACACTTATTTAGTTAATTACTTACTTAGTGACCATTTTTAAAAAATCTTTTTTTTAAAACTTTATTTATTTATTTATTTATTTATTATTTTTTTGATATATATATATATTTTTTTAGTACTTTTTGTTTCGTTTATCTTACCATATTTGTGTGGGTGTGTATGTATGTGAGTGTTGTTTGTCCCCGTTTGGTTCCGACCTGATTCGGGTGGGTTGAAGGTGGGTACATTGAAGGGTAAGGGCTTTGAGGGTCGCTTACATACTGTTGTACAATTATGCCTTGACTGTCACTGTCTGTTATCATTGGATGTATGCAAATTGCTGTGAAATTCAAATAAAAAGATTTAAATCATGAAAAACGGGGAAAAAAATGGAAAAAAAAAAAATGTGTTCTCCCAGATATAATTTACCATGGGTAAATTCATCAATTAGGCGTGCAATTAGGAGAAAAAAAAGGCTTTATAACAGAGCATGAAAATCTGACGTTCAATTGACAGACAAATCAGGAAAGCACATCAAGAATACATCCATGATGTGATAGGGGAAAGTTTAAAATCAGAAGACACAAGGCCTTTCTGGAATTAATAATAATAATAATAATGGATGGGATTTATATAGCGCCTTTCTAATACTCAAGGCGCTTAAATTACCCTTCTTCAGACCATTCTCGATCTAAAACATCACCAATTCCTTCTTTTCAGTGATGCTGCCTGTTCCACTGAGTTACTCCGGCATTTTGTGTCTATCTTAATTGTAAACCAGCATCTGCAGTTTCTTCCTAAACATCTTGAAACTTATAGACACAAGGTGCTGGAGTAACTACGCGGGTCAGGTAGCATCTCTGGAGTCTGAAGAAGGGTTTCTACCTGAAATGTCACCTATCCATGTTCTCCTGAGGTGTTGCCTGACCCCCTGTGTTACTCCACAATAAAGATGCCACCACATCCCCGGTATTTCCATTTGCCCTTCCCCACCAAAAGAACATCTTGCTGCCTTGACTTAATTCCTTCCCCACCTCTAGTCTCTAAAGAATTACCATCAGCTTCACAAGATTCCATCCCCAGACACATGGCCCCCTCCCCTTCTCATTCTGTTGTTTGAAAGGTTTGCTTAGATGGGGCCTTTAGGTCGGCATGGACAAGTTGGGACAAGAGGCCGGTTTC
Source organism: Amblyraja radiata (assembly GCF_010909765.2). NCBI lineage: Eukaryota > Metazoa > Chordata > Chondrichthyes > Rajiformes > Rajidae > Amblyraja > Amblyraja radiata. Next base: position 10,604,431 of record NC_045960.1, read on the forward strand.
CATGCTCGATATTGCATGACGTACAAGGATTCCTGAATTGAGTCCTGCACCAAGTAACTGCCAACAGAGATCAGCAGTCACATACAGGAGGAAAGCCGTGTGTTGCAACCATGGTGTTCAATGATCTGAGGGGAGAGTGATGAGGGTGGAGGAAGGAAAGCAGTGAGGGAGGGAAAGATAATTCAGACCATCACAAGTTGTGCCAGAGGAACTCAGCGTGTCGAAGTGTATCTGAGGAGGGAAAGGAGTTGTTGGTGTTCGTGTGTAAACCCTGCATCAGGACTGAATTATGAGTCTCCCAGTGGGGAGCAGACTCTGCTTCTCACTGTCTGGGGCCGACTGTGTTCCCAGCCCAGAGGGAGTGATGATACCAGCTCCCTTTGAACCTCAGCGATCCAGAAAGTGGTCTTTTGTTCACTTAATGGGACAATTGTTCTTAATTTTTGACAGGACATTTGAGCAGAAAACTGAAGACTATGAGAGACTCGCCAGTCAATTCAAAAATGACTTGGAGAAAGACCACCGCTCCTTTCGCAGCCATTATTGAAACATACGTAACCAAGGGCTGACTGGCCTCCTTCTGTCCTGTGTCCTTCTGTGTCCTTCAGAGACATTATAGACCTAAGTGGAATATCAACCAGAGCATAACCATTTTTCCTCAGTCTCAGTTCCTGCTTATTTCCATTGGAGAGTCAATGGATCAGATATTGCCCATTTTCCCCCCTTGCCCAAGGATAAAATGAGAAGATGTGGACCTGTTGTTTTAAAACTAAGGTGCCGAATCTGATGCTAAGATGAACACTTACACATACACATAATCTATATCCTTCCATTCCCTGTATATCCGTAAATTGATCAAAAAATCTCTAAAATACCACTATCATATCATTCTCATCCATCACCCCTGACAGCACGCCCCAGGCACTCACCACACCTTGTGTAAAAAACTTGCCCCGCACATCTCTTTTAAACTTTGTTCTTCTCATCTTAAAGCTTCTTACCCTGTATCCTGTTTGTGCCTCTCATAATTTTATATACTCTCTCCACAACCTCCAACGTTCCAGCGAAAACAATCCAAGTCTGTCCAATTGCTCCCTGTAGCTAGTACCCCCTAATCCAGGCATCATTCTGGTGAACCTCCCCTGCACACTTTCCCAAGCCTCCACATCCTTGGCGACCAGAACCGCAGAGGTGTTGGGCAAAGAGGAGACATAGCCTCATGTAGGAGTAGATGTGGCAGAGACGGACAAATTGAGTAGGGGACGGCATTCTTGCAAGAGGCAGGGTTGGAGGAGGTGTGGGCAAGTCACTCTCCAGTGACTCATGACTTAGTCACAATCACTGCCTAACTGGCCCTCTGAACGCAATTCACTTGTACCTTCCTTCCACTGATGTCCCCCATTTCCCATCCATCCCTCCTTCCTCCTTGTCTGCAACTTAAAGCTACCTTCTTTATCTCCCTTTCCCAATTCCCAATAAGGGTCTTTGACCAGAAACATTTACTTCTTTTCATTTTTTAAAGATGTTCCCAACTTGCCTGATGTTCCCAGTATTTTCTGTTTTTATTTCCAATTTCCATCATCTGCATTGTTCATTTTCATACATAAGATAATAGAAGCCAGAATACCTCAAAGGGAGTGGAATTATTAAATATAATTGGTCTTTCCATGCTCAACTTCCTGATAAAATTGTTCAGACATCCATGGAATCAGCACACAGAGAGTTAATGTCACCAAGTCCATCACAGGGATAGAATCCTGCAGCATTTCCATAATGTATCAGCTGCCATTTCATTGGCATTGTTCGACCCTGCCAAAAGAACACTGGATCAAAAACATCTTCACAAAGGTGTTAAATTTGTTTAACCTGGAACAAAGGGACTAACTGTAAGGAAATTAGTCTTGAAGTTCTGGCAGGTGTTTGTTATACGTGGCACTTTATTTTCCAGTATTAAAATCCCAAATGACCTCAATAACAGCACAATGCAAATTAGTCTCCTCTCTGTGTTTCAACTTGGTTGTCTGAGCAATGAGACAGAGACAAGTCTGGCTCTATAAACACATCTACCTTGAATCCGTGTTTTATGTAGGACCAACTCTCCAGACTCACTTCTGTGACCATACCGCAAAGTGCCCTTTGACTTTGCAAGGTTTAAATCACAGTAGCTCGTAGTTTCCTAGTCTCTGCCACCTCTCACAGTTTACCTCTCACTCTTACATCAGGGAGTTATTGAAAGTCACAACACTTTGCAGCCTTTACTTCACAGCCGTAAAATTCTGGAGGATTTGTCTGCATTGGAACTGCAGACATTCATAGTCAAACGGTACAATAGTCAACAAGGGAAAATGAGCTGGACAGGCAGCATCTCTGCATAGAATGGATGACGTTTCCTGTAGCTAGTACCCCCTAATGTAGGCATCATTCTGGCTGATCTATCTCTCCCTCCTAACCCCATTCTCCAGCCTCCTACCCATAACCTGACACCTGTACTAATCACGAATCGATCTATCTCTGCCTTAAACATATCCACTGACTTGGCCTCCACAGCCTTCTGTGGCAAAGAATTCCACAGATTCACCACTCTCTGAATTTAAGCTAGAGATGCTGCCTGACCCGCTGAGTTAAGGGCCTGTCTCACTTAGAAGACCAAATGCTTTGAGAGGCTGGTGGAGAAACACATCTGCGCCTTCCTCCCTCGGAACATGGACCCGTTGCAGTTCGCATACGGTCCGAACAGATCCACGGACGATGCGGTCTCCCAGGTCTTGCACACCGCTCTCTCCCATCTGGACAGCCAGAAGGGGGGCTACGTGAGGATGCTGTTCATAGATTACAGTTCAGCCTTCAACACAATAGTCCCCACCAGACTGGCCGGGAAGCTAATGGAATTGGGGCTCAACACCTCCCTGTGTGCCTGGGTCCTGGACTTTCTCACCGCCAGGCCCCAGGTAGTCAAGATGGGAGGAAATACATCAAAGTCCCTCACCCTGAGCACAGGATCGCCCCAGGGTTGCGTCCTCAGCCCCCTATTGTACTCCCTGTACACACATGACTGTGTGGCTAAGTTCAGCTCCAACTCAATAATTAAGTTTGCTGATGACACTGTGGTGGTGGGCCTGATCTCAGACAACGATGAGAAGGCCTACCGGGAGGAGGTGGCTGGTCTAGCACACTGGTGCCAGGATAACAGCCTCCTCTTGAACATCAAAAAAACGAAGGAGCTGATCATGGACTTTAGGAGGGCACATCATCCGAGGACGTACACTCCATTGACGATAAATGGGGATCCTGTGGAACGGGTGAACTGTTTTAAATATCTGGGAGTCCACATCTCCGAGGATATGACATGGGCATCACCCGCCACAGCACTCGTGAGTAAGGCAAGGCAGCGCCTTTACCACCTCAGGCAATTGAGGAAATTCAGAGTGTCTCCGAGGATCCTCCAGTGCTTCCATGCAGCGGCGGTGGAAAGCATCTTGTCCAGGAACATTACCATCTGGTTTGGGAATTGCTCTGCCAAGGACAAGAAGGTTCTGCAGAGAGTAGTGCGTTCGGCCGAACGCACTATGGGAACTTCACTCACCCCCCTGCAGGAACTATACATCAGGAGGTGCAACTCCAGAGCCAACAATATCATGAGAGACCTCTTCCACCCCTGCAACGGACTGTTCCAGCTGCTACGGTCAGGCAAATGCCTCCGTTGCCATGCGGTGAGAACGGAGAGGTTGAGAAGGAGTTTCTTCCCAGAGGCCATTCGGACTGTAAACGCCTTTCTCACCAGGGACTAACTCTACTGAACGTTTTTCCTTCCATTATTTATTATGTAAAAGAATATGTGTGTTATGATTGTGTTTATAGTTTGTTTGGTTGTTTGGTCGTTTGTCTTTTTGCACAAAAGTCCAAGAGCATTGCTACTTTCATTTCACTGCACATCTCGTATGTGTATGTGACAAATAAACTTGACTTGACTTGACTTAACAGCAACCTCTGGTGACCTTGCTCGCTACCCAAAAAAAATCAAGGTCGAGGTGACCTGCAACCTCCTACCACCTCCCACGCATATGTTGAAAACCTTCTTTGACTATGAAGAAACCGGCTTCGACTAGACCTGCGACTAAAAAATTATCGATTTTTAAAGCAGCAACCTATTTTTAATCGAGGCCGGTTTTAATCATGATGAAAAAATAGCAGCAACCTAGATGAAGCCTCGACCACACGGAAACCACTTTCGACCATTAGGGAGAGTGGCCAAAACCTCCTGTGACCTCATGGAAACCTTGGGTGGCGGGCAAGGTCACCAGAGATTGCTGTTTAGGCCTCCTCAGTGGGACAGGCCGTCATTTTGTGTCTATATTTGATGTGAACCAACATCTGCAGTTCCTTCCTTCACAGGGAAAATTGGCTGTTGGGATGTCTTGAACATTATTGGTTATCTGCGTTATATTATAACATAGAGAAAAGTTCTTGAATCTGATGCTGTGATCTTTAGGCTAATGTAGCTCCTGCCTGATTTTAAACACGAGAAGAATGCGTGGCCCAGATGGTGAAGATCCTTGATAGTAGATGCCGCCTTCTTAAGACAGCACCTCATGTTGATGCTTTCAATGGTGAGAAGGTCTGAATTCATGATGGATTAGGCTGAGTCCACCACTCTCTGCTACTCTTGTATTCCTGTAAATTGGAAATGCAATATCACCTCATGATACAACCAATCAGCACATCTGTAATTGTTTGTTGCATTCGGAGACATACCAAACCTCTTTGAACTCTCCTCCCTCGCTGAAAGGTTCCAGGGTGGGATGAGTGTGAGGAGGGAGTGGGGTCTGGGCCACAACTGGTAACGATGGAGTGGAGAGGGGAATGGCGTCCTACTGGTGGGGCAGTGACTGCTTTGTCGGCTCTGGGCTGTGGTCCTCTCACTCTCCTGAACTGATCATGTCTTTCATGCCCCTTCCACATATCCCATGTAATCATGGATTGTCCTTCTGCTGACTGGTTAGCACACAACAAAATCTTTGAACTACATTGCATTACACTACATTCTTGCACCATTCCGTTGCTTTGCACTCACCCTTGTGTTTATTGTGGTGTTGATCATCACTGTGTGAATACTGTTACACTGTGATTTTCATGTGAACAAGGAATTTCATTGCAGCCTGGTGAATCTGACAAAATGTGAATCCCATTCTCCTCACTGCCTTCAGCTGCTCCAACCCCACTCTCTCCGTTATCCTAGATAATTGAACAAAAGAAGATTCACACTTGCCATCTATTCTCCCCACTCAATAGGCCACCTTGTTTAATGTCATATTTCAAATATTGCCAAACTCAACAAACCTTGATTAACAATCTTTCATCTTTCCCTGAATTAAAATAAAACTTGATATTTTTCATGAGATGATTTAATTTCAGCTGAGACACTATTTTTAGACTGAAAAGGGAAATAGTTGTGCAGCCAGTGATCCGGATATGATGTGATCCGGCAAGCTTCCTGCCCTCTCTTTTTCACTGGGCCAAACTCCAGAGGGAGTGAGGATGTGGAGACTCTGAGCAAACTGAGTCCATGGATGTTGGAGATACATAGCAGGTACAGAACCTTTTCCCTCTCCTAGTTCCCCTCTCCCCTGACACTCACTCTGAAGGAGGGCCTCAAACAGAATCGTCACCCATTCCTTCTCTCCGGAGATGCTGCCTGTCCAAAGTTATTCCAGCATTTATTGTCGATCTTCGGTATAAACCAGCATCCTTCCTACAACCAAGGATCCTGGAATTTGGAATCATTGACTCTTGGAGTGCTGAATCTGAGGACAACGATAGTGTTCTGGGAGATAGGATGAGTTGTAACATACGGAACAACCCACCACTGGTATTACACCATTGGGAATTTCACAGCCTGATGGAGAGAGGTGGATTCATGTAGAAAAATCAGAGACTTCCCTGGCAACCTCCTGTGAAGAGTGCTTGGTAACTTCAGGCTTCAGTACCTCCTGCCCAACTGCATCAGTGAGAAAGGACTTGACCCAGATGGTGATGATCCTTGATGATAGATCTCACCTTCCTGAGGCAACACTTCATGCAGGTGCTTTTCATGGAGGATATGGCTGTGTCCATGATGGGCTGTGATGAGACCACCACTCTCTGCAGCCTAATGCCCCTCTGTATTTTACATTCCGTGGGGACTGAAGGAAAAAATAATGAAAGATTTTTGGGGTTTGAACATGCCAATTATGTGAGGCCTCTGATGCAAAAGTGTGACGTAATAGTAAGATTAAACGAGAACTTACCAGTTTGAAGTTTGATCTTTAATTTATGAGGAGTTACGATGAGCGATTACGCGAAGAACCCCGCCAGTCCGCATGCGCGTCAATCTTCAAAGCAGCGGTGTGAAATCACAGATAACAGTAACTGAAGTAACATAGTAAGTTTATAAACCAGACCTTCCAGATGATCTTTGTTGAAAGGTCAGTTGAAAATGAGAGGCAAAGCACAGGCAGACTTTACTCAGAGCTCCCGTAGATTTGGAAGCAACAGCAACAAAGAGAAGCAGGAGAAAACACTGATTGGCTCTAGCCCATGTGGGAGGAGAGTTAGAAGTGAGTCAGAGGGGGAAAACAGTTCAAAAGGAGAGGCAAAGCACAGGCAGGCTTTACTCAGAGCTCTCGTGGATTTGGAAGCAACAGCAACAAAGAGAAGCAGGAGAAAACACTGATTGGCTCTAGCCGATGGTAGGAGAGTTAGAAGTGAGTCAGAGGGGGAAAACAGTTGAAAACTGAGGAATTTGGTTTGTAAATTGGTAAATTAGGCAATTTATCAGTCAATATAAGCAAGACGGCTCTTAAAGAGTGGCAGTGAGGGAGCGGCCATGTGAGGGAAGTCCCCTGTGAGAAAAGTGTGAGTCTTTGGCTCGAGAGTCTTCGGCGAGGAGGCTGAAGAGAGGACACTATGCAAAACGCTGGAGAGGGAGAGACGAAAGAAGGAGATGTCAGGCAAGCTGATCCAGTGTGATGCTTGCAGTATGTGGGAGGTCAAGGACACTGCTGGTGCCTCTGGCTGCTACAAATGTGAGAAGTGCATCCAGGTACAGCTCCTGAAGGACCGTGTTGTGGAACTGCAGAAGCAAGTGGATGACATAAAGTGCAAGTGAAATTAATTTGCCAGCAGCAGTACAATGAAAAAGAACACAATTTATCACAAACATCCACCACAGCATTCATCACTGTGGTGGAAGGCACAAAATTTGGTCAGTCCTCCTCCATTTTCCCCCATGGTCGGAACCTCAACCCTCCGCAGCCACCGCTGCGGGCGTCCAGATGATTAGACAAGGCAAAAGTCCAGGTAAGTCCGGAATCGGTGCCTCCACCAGAGACCACGACTTCAGTTTGCTGTAGGCCGCAGGCCAGCGGTCAAAGATTTAAAGTTCCCGCCGCGCTGCAGCCAGCAGCACCGCAGAGCCGGCGGTTGAAGCTCCCCTCCAGGGGTCCCCGTCTAGGGACCCCGCTCCTGATGGTAAGCCCCCGCAGCGCCCGCGGTAGAAGTTGGCCGCGGACCGGCAGTCAGAGCTCTTCTCCTCCCGGGTCCCCAACGAGGGATCCCACGTCCAGGACGCTGCGCCGGCTGGAGCTCTGCAGACCCCGGCTTCAGGCTGCCGCGGGCCAGCGAACGGAACGCTCCCGTCTGGCGAGCCCCGGCGAGGGATCACCCTCTCTGCGACGAGAGTCCACGCTGCACCTGCAGCTGAAGCCCCGGGTGCGTCTCCGGGAGAGGCCGCACTGATCCTCGATGTTAGGCCACGGGGGAGGCGACATGGAAAAAGTCGCCTCTCCGTGGAGGAGGCAACCGAAACGAGTTCCCCCTTACCCTTCCACACCACCCCCCACATGACACACAAAGACAAAACATGCATTTAAACACACTAAAAAAAAATAAAGTTGAAAAAACTTGCAGCGCCCCCACTGACCTCTCTGCATCTGAAGCAACAGATGGAATTGTTTTATGAGACAAATGATACACCAGGTATCTCGGCTTCGTTATTATGGGAATCTTTTAAGGCCTTTATTAGAGGTTCTATTATTTCATATCAAGCATATCAAAATAAAAAGAATAGGATGGAACAACTGGAATTAGAAGAACAGATCAGACAGCTGGATTCAGAAAATACTATAGATCCTTCTATGGATAAACATAATAAAATAGCAGTCTTAAAATTCAAGTTAAATCAAATTTTCTCTGCAAGAGTTATCAGGTTTTTTCAAATTACTAAACAGAAAAACTTTGTATTTGGCGACAAACCGCATAAACTTCTGGCAAGCCAGTTGAGAAAAATGGAAAGATCATACTATTCAAAAAATTCGATCAGAAAAAGGTGAGTTGTTTACACTCCCTAAATATATTAACTAAAGATTTTTACACTTCTATCAAAATTTAGACACATCTAAAACTTCAATAGAAACGATAACAATTAAAAACTTCCTCGACAATTTCAATCTTCTATCACTCAACGTGGGGGAACGTGAAGAATTAGGAGTGCAGATCACAATAAAATAAATTTAAGAGACTGTTAATTCACTGAATAATGGTAAAACGCCAGGCCCAGACGGGTTTAGTAATGAATTTTATTGAAAAATGTATCTCCCGGCGTTTACAAGCCCTTTATATACACACATTTAAAGAACAAATGCTATCACAATCTTTAGCCAAATCAACTATTGCATTGATACCCCAAATAGATCTCGAAGAGCCGGGATCATATAGAGCAATAGCTCTGCTAAATAAAGACCAGAAAATATTAGCTAAAACCCTGGCAAGAAGACTAAGCAAATACGTTAGTAAATAGTAAGATTAAATGAGAACTTATCAGTTTGAAGTTTGATCTTTATTTTATGAGGAGTTACGATGAGCGATTAAGTGAAGAAGGCCGTCACCACGCATGCGCGTCAATCTTCAAAGCAGCGGTGTGAAATCACAGATAACAGTAATTGAAGTAACATAGTAAGGCTAAAGAAGACTAGAACTACCAGATGACCTTTATAATATTGGGAGCAGTGGGCTCGTAATCGCTCATCGTAACTCCTCATAAAATAAAAATCAAACTTCAAACTGGTAAGTTCTCGTTTAATCTTACTATTTTACTTCGGAGTCATGTGAGTGATTCCGTGAAGACTTTGAAGAACAAGAGCAACTAGGAGCACAGGTTTCAATTAAAGAAATAGAAGAGACAATAAATTCACTGAAGAATGGTAAAACACCGGGACCAGATGGATTCAGTAATGAATTTAATAAAAGATTTTACGAGATAATCTCATCACGTTTACACAAGCTATATACATATGCATTTAAAGAACAGACACTACTAGAAACATTGGCGGAATCAACTACTACACTCATACCCAAAAAAGTTAAAGACCTAGAAGATCCTGGGTCATACAGAGCTATTGCATTATTAAATACAGATCAGAAAATACTAGCGAAAACTCTGGCAAGAAGATTAAGTAAATATGTTAGTAAATTAATAAAAGCAGATCAAACGGGGTTTATACCCAAGAGACATTCATTTAATTAATCTGAGACGTCTTTTTAATATAATGTATTCACACAAAATTGAAGAAGACTTATCAATTATTTCATTGGATGCAGAAAAAGCATTTGACCAAGTAGTATGGGAATACCTCTTCAAAGTACTGCAGAAATTTCAAATGGGAGAGAATTTTATTACATGGATAAAATTATTATGTGACAGGCCGACTGCTAGAATATTGACTAACCACATACTTTCTCCGAAATTTCACTTATCCAGGGGCAATAGACAGGGTTGTGCATTATCACCCCTGCTATTTGCTCCTGCGATAGAGCCTTTAGCGGAAAGTATAAGAAGGCATCCGAATATTCATGGTTATAAAACTAAACATTCCAATAATAAAATATCGTTATAGGCATTAGACGTATTGCTATACATTACAAAATCGCAAGTTAGTATACCAAATGTATTAAATCTAATAGAGGAATTTGGTTCTTTCTCAGGATATAGAATAAACTGGAACAAAAGTGGAATCATGGCGATAAGTACACCGGTGTTGTACTTCCGGTGGCGCTGGTGCCTGCAGCCTCCACCTACAGCCCGGTATCTTTTTGTTTTTTTGTTTATTTAGTTATGTAAAAGTGTGTTTTTTTGTGGTTTTTTTGTGTTTTGATGTGGGGGAAGAGGGTACGGTGCGGGGGATACCGTCCTTCAGCCGCTTCCTGGTGAAGACGCGACCATTATTCGAGTCGCGTCCTCGCCCCCCCCCCCCAGCGGCCTACCTACTGGATTGGCGTGGCCTTTCCTGCCGGGATCGACCAGAGCTCCAGCAGCGGCGGGACAGCGCTGTAACATCGCGGGGTTGGCAATGCCTTACCGGGGGTCGCCGTTTGGAGCCCGGAGTGCTGGGCCTGCTGCACCGACATCATGGAGCTGCGGTTTGCGGAGCTCCCAACGTGGGCGACGCTGATGGACAGCGCGGGGTCCTGCGACTCCGCCCGGCTCGGCCTGCGGACTCGGGAGCTGCGGACTCGGGAGCTGCGGACTCGGGAGCTGCGGACTCGGGAGCTGCGGACTCGGGAGCTGCGGACTCGGGAGCTGCGGACTCGGGAGCTGCGGACTCGGGAGCTGCGGGAGGCGGCTGATCAGGAGGTCCGGGCCGCTGAGGAGGAGGATGTTCACCATCGGGGATCGGCGTCGGCGTTCCACCAGCCCGGCGTGAGGGCCTGAGCATCGGGCCACCCGGGGTGGCGACTGCAGGTGCTCGGAAGGCTTCGACCACGAGTGAACATCTGGGAAGAACGGAGGGGAGGCTGGCTGGACTATGGTGCCTTCCTCACCTTGGTGCCACTGTGTTATGTTGTGTCGTGGACTTTCAGTGTTTGTGCTTTTTTTTAAATTCTATTTTATTTTTAATATGTTTTATTATTTATTATTATTTATTTATTTTTATTTTTATGATACTGCCTGTAAGGGAAATTCATTTCGTTGTCTCTAACTGAGACAATGACAATAAATTTGAATACAATACAATACAACAATACAATAAAACCCCAAGAGTCGATACACCTTTTAAAATTCCATTTTAGAATCGCTACAGAAAAATTTAATACTTGGGTATCCAAGTAACCAGAAAATATAACTCTTTATTCAATGCAAACTTCCTGCCTTTAGTTACTAAATTAAAGGCTTTGATTCAATTCTGGAAAACACTTCCGATGTGAGTATAGGAGCAGGGAGGTTCTACTGCAGTTGTACAGGGTCTTGGTGAGACGACACCTGGAGTATTGCGTACAGTTTTGGTCTCCTAATCTGAGGAAATACATTCTTGCCATAGAGGGAGTACAGAGAAGGTTCACCAGACTGATTCCTGGGATGTCAGGACTTTCATATGAAGAAAGACTGGATAGACTCGGTTTGTACTCGCTAGAATTTAGAAGATTGAGGGGGGATCTTATAGAAACTTACAAAATTCTTAAGGGGTTGGACAGGCTAGATGCAGGAAGATTGTTTCCGATGTTGGGGAAGTCCAGAACAAGGGGTCACAGTTTAAGGATAAGGGGGAAATCTTTTAGGACCGAGATGAGGAAAACATTTTTCACACAGTGGTGAATCTCTGGAATTCTCTGCCACAGAAGGTAGTTGAGGCCAGTTCGTTGGCTATATTTAAGAGGGAGTTAGATGTGGCCCTTTTGGCTAAAGGGATCAGGGGGTATGGAGAGAAGGCAGGTACAGGATACTGAGTTGGATGATCAGCCATGATCATATCGAATGGCGGTGCAGGCTCAAAGGGCCGAATGGCCTACTCCTGCATCTATTTTCTATGTTGCTATGTTTCTATGTCTCTAATAGACAGAATAAACGCTATAAAAATGATTTTTCTCCCACAAATTCTCCACTTATTTCAATCAATACCGATATATTTACCTACATTTTTTTTTAAAACTCGACTCCTACATCACAAATTTTATTTGGGATTATAAATCACACAGAATTCATAGACGGGATTTATGTAAACCCAAAGAATTCGGTGGACTGACACCCCCACAATTTCTTGTACTATTACTGGGCAGTGAATATTAAAAATGTAATTTACTGGCTGGACAATTCAGCCCAACAGGTAGAGTGGTTAGTAATGGAGAGAGAGGATTGTGCGCCTTTTAACATAGGCGCGATCCTTTTCTCCCCAATAAAGTTGAAGAATACAATATACAAGAAAAAAATGATTATTCATTGTACCTTACGAATTTGGAGACAAGTAAAACTTACACTTAAATTAAGAAATCTATCTCTTCTTTCTCCTATAGCTAATAATCCATCATTTAAACCATCTATTATTGATAAAACGTTCACTCACTGGGAAAGACTAGGTATCAAAAATATTGGAGATTTGTACGAAATGGGAAATCTTTTATCATTTCAGAAATTACAATCCAAATACCATCTCAGAGGTAATCAATATTTTAGATATCTTCAAATTTGAGGTTATTTGAAAAAATATACACACGAATATCAAACTCTGATGCCAGATATATTAGATGAAGGTATGAACAGAAACGCAGAATCAAATAATTTAATATCATACTTGTATAATATCATTCTAAATTTAGAAATTCCATCATCAGATGCAATTAGAAAAGAATGGGAACAGGAATTAAGTTTTAAATTTTCCAAAGACAGATAGGATAAATATCTTCTATATGTACATAACTATATTAAACAAAATCTTCCCAAATGTATCCCCCATCTGCGACAAATGTTTATCTCAAGAAGATAATATAACACACTCCTTCGCCTCTTGCATAAAACTCCAGAAATTTTGGAAAGAAATATTTGAAATCTTCACAAAATTATTAAAAACAAAACTGGACCCCCATATAGAACAAATTATTTTTGGAACAAAAGGTGCCTGCTCTGAGCTATCAATATTTCAAAGACGTCTCCTCAACTACCTATCCTATCCTTTTCACAATGGCAGGCAGTGACTAGTGGGGTACCGCAAGGCTCAGTGCTGGGACCCCAGCTATTTACAATATATATTAATGATCTGGATGAGGGAATTGAAGGCAATATCTCCAAGTTAGCGGATGATACTAAGCTGGGGGGCAGTGTTAGCTGTGAGGAGGATGCTAGGAGACTGCAAGGTGACTTGGATAGGCTGGGTGAGTGGGCAAATGTTTGGCAGATGCAGTATAATGTGGATAAATGTGAAGTTATCCACTTTGGTGGCAAAAACAGGAAAGCAGACTATTATCTAAATGGTTGCCGATTAGGAAAAGGGGAGATGCAGCGAGACCTGGGTGTCATGGTGCACCAGTCATTGAAAGTAGGCATGCAGGTGCAGCAAGCAGTGAAGAAAGCGAATGGTATGTTAGCTTTCATAGCAAAAGGATTTGAGTATAGGAGCAGGGAGGTTCTACTGCAGTTGTACAGGGTCTTGGTGAGACCACACCTGGAGTATTGCGTACAGTTTTGGTCTCCAAATCTGAGGAAGGACATTATAGCCATAGAGGGAGTGCAGAGAAGGTTCACCAGACTGATTCCTGGGATGTCAGGACTTTCATATGAAGAAAGACTGGATAGACTTGCCTTATACTCGCTAGAATTTAGGAGATTGAGAGGTGATCTTATAGAAACGTACAAAATTCTTATGGGGTTGGACAGGCTAGATGCAGGAAGATTGTTCCCGATGTTGGGGAAGTCCAGGACAAGGGGTCACAGCTTAAGGATAAGGGGGAAATCCTTTAGGACCGAGATGAGAAGAAACTTTTTCACACAGAGAGTGGTGAATCTCTGGAACTCTCTGCCACAGAGGGTAGTTGAGGCCAGTTCATTGGCTATATTTAAGAGGGAGTTAGATGTGGCCCTTGTGGCTAAAGGGATCAGGGGGTATGGAGAGAAGGCAGGTACGGGATACTGAGTTGGATGATCAGCCATGATCATATTGAATGGCGGTGCAGGCTCGAAGGGCCGAATGGCCTACTCCTGCACCTATTTTCTATGTATCTATGTATCTAACTACGGCCTGATAATGGCAAAAAAACTCAAATTTTGGAAAAATGCATCCTCCCCAACGCTTAAAATGTGGATTACAAGCATGTCTGAGACTCTACATCTTGAAGATATGAGATTCGTTTTAGCAGGAAAATCAGAGCAATTTTTAGACTTGGTCTCCTTTTATTGATTCATTACAAGTATAGTATGGTGCAACACAACTCTGGAAATAAACCGATTCACGAACTGGGTGATGGGTGTGGTGAGAAATCTTTCAGCCATGATCATATCGAATGGCGGTGCAGGCTCAAAGGGCCGAATGGCCTACTCCTGCACCTATTTTCTATGTTTCTATGTTTCTATTAGAGAATAGACAGAATAAACGCCATAAAAATGATTTTTCTCCCACAAATTCTCCACATTTCAATCAATACCGATATATTTACCTACATTTTTTTTTTTAAACTCGACTCCTACATCACAAATTTTATTTGGGATTATAAATCACACAGAATTCATAGACGAGATTTATGTAAACCCAAAGAATTCGGTGGACTGACACTCCCCAATCTCTTGTACTATTACTGGGCAGTGAATATTAAAAATGTAATTTACTGGCTGGACAATTCAGCCCAACAGGTAGAGTGGTTAGTAATGGAGAGAGAGGATTGTGCGCCTTTTAACATAGGTGCGATCCTCCTCTCCCCAATAAAGTTGAAGAATACAATATACAAGAAAAAACACATTATTCATTGTACCTTACGAATTTGGAGACAAGTAAAACTTACTCTTAAATTAAGAAATCTATCTCTTGTTTCTCCTATAGCTAATAATCCATCATTTAAACCATCTATTATAGATAAAACGTTCACTCACTGGGAAAGACTAGGAATCAAAAGATTGGAGAATTGTACGAAATGGGAAACCTTTTATCATTTCAGAAATTACAATCCAAATACCATCTCAGAGGTAATCAATATTTTAGATATCTCCAAATTTGAGATTATTTGAAAAAATATACACACGAATATCAAACTCTGATGCCAGATATATTAGATGAAGGTATGAACAGAAACGCAGAATCATTCTAAATTTAGAAATTCCATCATCAGATGCAATTAGAAAAGAATGGGAACAGGAATTAAGTTTAAAATTTTCCAAAGACAGATAGGATAAATATCTTCTATATGTACATAACTATATTAAACAAAATCTTCCCAAATGTATCCCCCATCTGCGACAAATGTTTATCTCAAGAAGATAATATAACACACTCCTTCGCCTCTTGCATAAAACTCCAGAAATTTTGGAAAGAAATCTTTGAAATCTTCACAAAATTATTAAAAACAAAACTGGACCCCCATATAGAACAAATTATTTTTGGAACAACAGGTGCCTGCTCTGAGCTATCAATATTTCAAAGACATCTCCTCAACTACGGCCTGATAATGGCAAAAAAACTCAAATTTTGGAAAAATGCATCCACCCCAACGCTTAAAATGTGGATTACAAGCATGTCTGAGACTCTACATCTTGAAGATATGAGAATCGTTTGAGCAGGAAAATCAGAGCAATTTTTAGACTTGGTCTCCTTTTATTGATTCATTACAAGTATAGTATGGTGCAACACAACTCTGGAAATAAACCGATTCACGAACTGGGTGATGGGTGTGGTGAGAAATGAAGCAGGTATATCCACACATAACGGTCCCTTTTTTACTTTTTCTCTATTTTCTCTTTCTTTTTCTCCCTTTTTTATTATTTTATGGGTTTTTGTCTTTAATTTTCTACAGGCTATCACTTGTTCACCCCTGGACTACACACCTGGTAGTCGAGGGGTTTACATATCACTATTTCCTTCACTCTTTCTTTATCTCGCTCTTTCTCTCTTGGTCTATCTTTCTTGTTAAATTTAAAATAGAAGTTGTACATGAAATGTATTTTGTCATATGCCATGGTCTATACTACTGTACACTGCTTCTAATAAAAATACAAATTTTAAAAAAAAGAAGAGATTTTTGTAAAGTTTAAAATGTCAATAACTTGTAAAATATACAATCAAGTTGAAGGAAACTTGTTTCATTTACATCTTGAACCCGCGGTCTCCGGTGGGGAGGCACTGATTCAGGACTTACCTTGACTTACCTTGTCTGTACATCTGGATGCCGCAGCGGCGACTGCGGAGAGTTGAGGTCCCGACCATGGGGGAAAATGGAGGAGGACTGGCCAAATTTTGTGAGTTCCAGCACAGTGATGAATGCTGTGGTGGATGTTTGTGTAAATTTTTTTTACTGGGTATTGTGAGTTCTTTTTTAGTGTACCACTGTTGGCAAATTCATTTCCCTTGCACTTTTGTGCAAGTGACGAATAAAATTTGATTGATTGATTGATCACAAGACAATGGTGAGTAAGGTGGGCCACAAATTGTAGCGCTATCGTGTACCGTTTTGGCGGGGTTTTGGGATCTCATGCACACATGCATGCACGCATATATACAAACAATCAAAAACAAGATGAGAGTTTTAGTAATATACTTAACCAGGTGCGGATCCGTAGGGTCCATCCCCCAAGCCAATATTCCACCACTGACCCATAGCCCCCAACTGCGCAGGCGCGGCTGATGGGTTCCCATTGTGATGCCAGAGATCCCCATTGGGACGTGAGTCACGGCAACCCTCCACCAACTGCGCAGGCACGGCTGGCAAAAGGGAGCATGACTGCGACATTTTTAAATTTCAAAATGGCAATAACTTGTAAAAAATAAGATCAATGTGAATGCATCTCACTCTCACTCTTCGGTGCTCTATCCCCTCCACCATTATCCTCCCACTCCCCATCCTCCACCAACCACCCTCTGCTTCCTCCCTTCACCTCCTCCCTCCCCTCCTTCCTCTTCCCCTCCAATCCTCCATTACCTCGCCATCCCACTTCCTACCTCTATCCTCCTCCATTCCCCCTCACATACCCTTGTCCTCACCCTCCTTCTTCTTTCACCTCTCCTCCTCCCCTCCCCCACTCTCTCTCTCTCACAACTCCCATCCTCTCCTTTCCACTACCCTCAGTCATTCCCACCCTCCCTCCATAACCCCTTTCCCCTTCCTAGCCCCCACCTGTCCCTCTATCCCCTTGCTCCCCCACTCCTCACCTCCCCCTATCCCATCCCCCCACTCTCTCCTCACCTCCCCACTGCCCTCCTCTCCCTCTATCCCCCACTCCCTACCTCCCCCACATAATATATATCGATTAAGGGAAAAAGGATAAAGAGAGAGAATGGGGTTTCTCAGAAATCAAAACTGTCAACTCTGTGTGAAGTAACAGGAGATGGGCAAGGTATTTGTGCGTATTTTTTCTCTGCTTTTATTAGAAGGAACTTGGGGCAGTCAATGGAAGTGTCTTGAGGGCAGTCAGTATTATGGTCGAGGAGTTGTTGAAGGTCCTTAAGTATATTGAAATGTACAAATCCCCCGGGCCTGATCAGATGTATCCAACAACTCTGTGGGAATCTAGAGTGGAAATCTGGGTGGGTTTTGTGAGTATTCATTAAATACGGTGAGATGCCGGAAGACTGGAGGGTGGCAAATGTTGTGTGTCTATTTAAGAAAGGGTTGTAGGGGAATGCCTGAGAACTACAGACCAGTGAGTTTAGCACCTGTGGTCGGATAGATGGAAAGGGGCTGATTAGGGTTGGTCAGCATGGTTTTGTACGTGGGAGATCGCGTCTCACAAATCTGATACAGTTTTTTGAAGATGAGGCCAAAGCTGTAGATGTTATTTATGATTAGTAAGTTTGCAGATGACACTAAAGTGGGTGGCATTGTAGATAGTAAAGCTGGTTGTCAAAAATTGCAGCAGGATCTTGATCGGCTGGGAAGTTGGATTGTGGAATGGTTAATGGAATGAATACAGAGAAGTGTGGGTCGCATTATGGGAAGTCAAACAAAAGCCAATCCTACACAGTGAATGGAAGGGCTCTGGAGTGTTTTAGAGCAGTGGGATCTACGAATGTAGGTACATAATTCCTTGACATTGCCGACACAAGTAGATAGGGTGGTCAAGAAGGCTTTCTGCGCATTGGCTTTCATCAGTCAATTTAGTATAGAAGTTGGGTGATCATGTTACAGTTGTATAAGCCATTGGTGAGGCCACATTGGTGAGGCCACATTGGTGAGGCCACTTATTGTGTTCATTTTTGATAACCATGTTATAGAAGAGTTGTTGTCAAGCTGGAAATGGTGCAGGAAAGATATACGAGAATGTTGCAAGGACTCAAGGGCCTGAGCAAAAGGGAGAGGTGGAGCAGGCTAGGAATGTATTCCTTGGAGTGCAGGAGGATGAGGGGTGATCTTATAGATGTGTATAAGATCTTGAGAGGAATAAATAGGGTAAATGCTCTGTCTTTTACCAGGAGTAGGGGAATCAAGGACCAGAGGACATTGGTTTACGGTGAGGGAGGAAAGATTTAACTGGAATCTGATAGGTAACCTTTTTACACAAAGGGTGATAGGTGTATGGAACAAACTGCTGCAGGAGGTAGTTGACACAGGTACTATCACAACATTTAAGAAACATTTAGACAGGTACATGGATAGGATAGATTTAGAGGAATATGAGCCAAACGTAGGCAGGTGGGACTAGTGTAGATAGGGTATGTTGGTCGGCGTGGCAAATTGGGCAGAAGGGCCTGTTCCCCCGCCATATCATTCTATGGCTGTATGACTATGATCCATGAATGTGGAGTCTGCCAATACTTAAAATGTTACAACAAACAATGTGATCTATTGCCAAAGGTGTCTGAGTGGGGAGAACAGGTGGCAAGTGTGAAACATACTTTGTGCAAGGCTACACAATGGTGCACGGAGTGGTGTTTGATCAGCAGAGAGGGACAAAGGGAATGGAGGTGGGGCGAGGAAGGGATCAAGGCCAGGAGCAACTAGTGTGACAGTGTGATCTGAGGTTCAAGGTTAGGCATCACGCAAGGTCAGAAGATTGGGTGACAACGTGATCTTCACGACTCCATAGAACTCGTTATCCCATCAGGAATTAATTGCTATTATCCAGGAAAACATTTGGACTAAGGTCTGACTGTCTGCTCTTTCTATGCTTCTCAAAGTGTTAAATACTTCTATCACATCTCCCTTCAACCTCTTGTGTTCCAGAGAAAACAAACCAAGTCGTCCAACCTCCCTGTAACTAATACCACCTATTTCAGACGTCATTCTGGTAGAGCTTCTCTGTACCCTTTCCAAAGCCTCCATATACTTCCTGTATTGGGATGACCAGAACTGCATGCAATGCACCAAAGCCAGCCCAACCAAAGTCCTATAAAGTTGCATCTAGAGTTCCTGGTTCCAAAAGGTACACAAGGTATGTCCATTTCGTCAGCTCCACTGCAAAATCTCCTCAAGGTATGGCTACTTTGAAGATGTTCTCCTTCTCTCTCCGACATGAGTTCAGCAACATCCTCTCTCGCATCTCTATATATCTCTACATCATTGTCTATATCTCTCATTTCCCATTCTCATGACTTACAGTCTAAAGAAGGGTCTTGACCTGAAACATCACCCATTCCTTCCCTCCATAGATGATGCCTGTCCTATTGAGATACTCCAGCATTTTGTGTCTCTCTTCAGTTTAAACCAACATCTGCAATTCCTTCCTACTCAAGATTTTGTGGCACTTATACTCAATGCCTTGACCAATGAAGACAAGCATAAGCATTCTTTACCCTTTTATCTACTTGTGTTGCCACTTTCAGAAAGTTACGAACTTGGACTGCAAGATCCCTCTGTTAACAATCTTGCATTTATTGTATATTTTCCCCTTACATTCATCCCCCCAAAGTGCAACACCTCAGACTTGCACGGATTAAACTCCATCTACCACTTTTCTGTCCCACATCAAACTGAGAAATGGCAGAGACTATGAAATTACAAGTTACAATGACTTTAAACTCCTTGGACAATGCAGTCAAGGTGCACTTGCGAAGTAACAGGTCACTTCACATTGCTACCAAAGAAGGGAGTCTGGAGAGCTGGTCCTTTATAAAGCAAGGATTCAAGGGACTGTGTTTACAGAACCAGGCTTTTTTCTTGTCTCTTTGCTTGGGCAAATGAGGTTGAAACACAGAGAGGAGACAAGTTTCAGGTTGCACAGTTATTGAGGTCATTTAGGATTTAAATGCTGGAAACTAAGATGCTAAGTAGATGTTTTTTGATCTCGTGCCCTTCAGGTTGGGTTGTACAATGCTAATGATATGGCAGCTGATACATTATGGAAATTCTGCTGGATTCTATCCCAGTGATGGACTTGGTGACATTAACTCTCTGTGTGCTGATTCCATGGCTGTCTGAACAATTGTATCAGCTACTAGAGCAGGAAAAGACCAATTATATCTAATAACCCCACTCCCTCGAGGTATTCTGGCTTCTCTTATCACATGAATGCTTTCATTCTCAATCAAAGCTCATGCTCCTCTTCCATCTAGATACAACAAGGATAGAGTTCCCCTGGTGTTTATCTTTTACCCCACCAGCCCCCACATCCAACACATCATTCTGGAGTAAATATAGGGCTTCTGAATACAATAAACAATAGGTGCAGGAGTAGGCCATTCGGCCCTTAGAGCCAGCACTGCCATTCACTATGATCATGGTTGATCATCCACAATCAGTACCTTGTTCCTGCCTTCTCCCCATATCCCTTGACTCCACTATATTTAAGAACTCCATCTAACTCTCTCTTGAAAGCATCCAGAGAATTGGCCTCCACTGCCTTCTGATGCAGAAAATTCCACAGATTCACAACTCTCCGGGTGAAAGAGTTTTTCCTCATCTCCGTTCTAAATGGCCCAGCCCTTGTTCTTAAACTGTGGCCCCTGGTTCTGGACTCCCCCAACATCGGAAACATATTTCCTGCCTCCAATGTGTCCAATCTCTTAATAATCTTATATGTTTCAATAAGATCCCCTCTCATCCTTCGAAATGCCAGTGTATTCAAGCCCAGTTGCTCATTCTATCAAGAATGATGCTGATGAATTAATTCTAGCAAACGATGAAATGACAGATATTGAATACACTTTTTGAATCAGTTATCACTGTGAAAGACATTGTGAATATCCTTAAAGCCCTGTTCCACTGTACGAATTCATTCAACAAGTTCTCCCGAGTTTCCCCTGATTCGAACTCAGAGATTTACGGTAATGGCCGCTCGTCGGTACTCGGGACTCTCGTGGACATTTTTCACGAGTCTTCCCGAGCTTACCGCGTTTCCCGAGTACCTGCCGTTAGCGTTACGAGCCACTAAGAGACGTCCCCGAGCTCCGATGTTCCCGCTACGTAAATTCTACGTGCTTACAACGAGTTTGATTTTTTTTTTAACTCGGGAGAGCTTTTGAATGAACGTACATTGGGACAGGCCATTAAGATATTAGATGAGCTAATTTCAGATAAAATGGTAGAACTTACAAAATTCCCAGTTTCGAAAGATAAATGATTGGAGTAACTCAGGGGTCAAAAGACGGAGCAGTTGTCAGGCCCCATGGACTGTCCACTCGGGATTAAAGGAAATGGCTGCAAATATGGTAGCCTCATTTGGAAGAATTTTGTCCAAACTTGATAAACTCTGGGAGGGTACCGGATCACTGGAGAAAAAAGCCAATATGATTTCTATGGTTAAAAAAGGGGGCAAGGCAGAAGGTATGGAACCAGCAGAACTAGGCTGTACAGTTAGTTCAATAGCTATTTTTGGCAAGATGGAGGTCAATAATCAGAGAGGAAATTGTGGACAAGAAGGGCCAATTCCTGTGCTATACTGTTGTATGTTCTACAAAATAGCTCATCATTTAAGAGAGCTGCATTAAACCCAATTACATAGTTCTATGAATGAAAAATCATGTTGTGACAAATATTCTTTGAAGATTGAGGAAGGTACGATAACAAAATTTAAAAGATATTTGGATAGTATATGGATATGAAAGGTTTGGAACAAAACACAGGGAGATAGTCTAGATTAGATGTGGCACCTTGGTCGGCATGAAAGAGTTGGGCCGAAGGGCCTGCTTTAATGCTACATGACTTCATCATTCTATGACTCAATGCACATTTGGTTTGGAGCTCTCTATGCTCTGGAGAGAAAAGTGCTTGTCCAGATAAATGTTGTGAGAATTCCTGCTCCAATACATTTTACTTCGGAGTCACGTGAGTGACTACGTGAAGGCCATCAGCCCACATGCGCGTCATCACGTCTAGCGCATTGCGCAACGCGCTGACTGGCAGGCGCGCTGCACCTGCCAGTGGTAAGTTTAAACCTGCAGGTAAGTTTTAAACTTCCCAGGTTATGTTTTCTATTACAGGAATCTCTTCTCACGGAGTTCCTGTTGGATTTCGGAGCGAAGTTGGTACGGGCTGCAGGGAAACCTTTATGGACCGCGGGGTAATCCCAGTCACGGACCATGGGGAATCCCGGTCACGACCTCAGGGAATCCCGGCTATGGACCGCGGGGAACCGGCTACGGAGACCGCAGAAGTGCGGGTAGCGGTCAAAATTCGCCTTCCGAGTCGCTGGTGGTGGAGCCAGCGGCTTCAGACTGGTGCCAGTAGCACCTTGGCAAACCCGCTTGGAGGGTAGCCATGAAAAAGTCTACAACGTTGACTCAAACGAGTCGAGCCAGGAGAATTACATGGAGAGGAGCCCCTCCTTCAATGGCTAGCGTCTTCGGACGTCTAACCCACATGGAGCACCTGATGGAGAGGTGCTCTACAATTGTATGCTCCAAGGAGGGAGTTATATCACCGCGGGTCTCCTCGGGGCCCGCGGCAGTGGCAGCGGCACCTGTTTACAGGGCTGCCCAGTGTCTCCCTCTCTGAGTAGGGGAGCAGTCAGGGTCAGTTCTATCTGACTCAGAGTTCAGTACCACGAGGCACGAGGCACGTGGAGGGGCCATATCAGCGCAGGTCTCCTCGGGGCCCTGCGGCAGCACCTGTTTCAGGGCTGCTTACTATCACCCTTGCTATGGAGAGGAGTGCGAGGGGTCAGTGTGTAACTGACTGCAAACTGGGTAGTATGTCTGTGGAACACACTGGAGTACGTGTTTGAGGTACAGAAATGTCTATCATGACATCCAGGTTTGCGACATCCTTGCAAACGAAAGAGTGCTGTAGAAAGAGTGGTTCCAGCCGTTGGCAGCAAAAACCTGACGTTACGTCACAACAGGAACAGGTGACGACTGTGAGATACATGCACCTGTAAATTGTTCCTGAAATTGCCGGCAGTGAACAGCGCTATCAGGGGTGACTTTGGAGGGACATGGAACCCCAGGAAACCAGCCGCCGAATCTTCTTCAGGTAAGCCTATTCAACAGGTGGACCTGCATAATGGGAACTAAAGCTGTCAAATTACAAGTACAGCCTCATAATTTCAGCAACAACACACCCCAAGCCTCCATCAGGCAGTAAGCGGTTCACTGAAGCTGGTGGCAGCCAACAAGCTGGGCAGAGGTCTTTTAGGCCAAGGCCCAAGTCGGTCTCAAGAAAAATATGGAATCCATGTACCCTACCAGTCCTACTCTCCAATCAAGGACGGAAATAGAACTCGCATCAGGGGCCTTTGGGCTTACCACAAGACCACCGGTAACCATGAAGGTAGGTTTCCGAAACATGGGGTATGTGGACCATTTACAAGTTTGTAATATTCACACTTATTGTTTATACAAATGACAAAGTGAACATGTGATTAGTTTATACTGCACAGTATACAAGGATTCCAAGCAGGGTTGGAATTGTGGCCAGAGTTGTCTTTCGAAGTAACCTCAGTATTATGGCCAGGTTTGCCTTTTGAGACAGGCTCAGAAATATGGGCAGGCACCGAATGATGGCCAGAGTTGTCTTTCAAAGCAAACTCAGTATTATGGCCAGGATTGCCTTTTGACAAAGGCTCGGAAATATGACCAGGGGAACTATGGCAGGCATGGCCTGATCATTGGGTAAGATGGTTCATCCTTGATTAACTCGCTTGTGCAGTATAAACATTTCAGCATAGCAAGCTTTGTTACTGTCTAACAACTGATTTCCATAGGATCTTTACGGCATGCCTTGATCTCAAGGATGCATACTGTTCAGTTCTTATTTACAGGGATCACCGGAGTTATTTGAAATTTAGCTGGATGGGGCAATGATAACAGTTAAAGCATTGCAAAATATGCTAACTACAGTTCCCAGGCTATTTACCAAATTACTAAAACCGGTGCTTGGGCTGCTTAGTGCTCAAGAAACACTTGTTATGGCCTATCTGCATGAAATTCTAAATGCTGTATTTCGCAAAAATTAACTGTTTCGGCCGCAAACTATATTTGAGAAATTGGGGTTTCTCATCCATCCAGTTAAGTTTAAGTTGATACCAACTAGAGTTATTGATTATTGGGATCTATCTTTAACTCTATTAATTTACTGTGACTCCGCCCTGCGGCAAGAGATTGGAATTAATAAAAGTCTGTAACAACCTTGTTGTTATAAAGCAGCATCTATTCATCAAGTGTAATTGGCAATATAGTGGCTGTGTTTTCAGCTGTGCATTTCAAGTTCAAGTTCAAGTTCAAGTGAGTTTATTGTCATGTGTCCCTGTATAGGACAATGAAATTCTTGCTTTGCTTAAGCACACAGAAAATAGTAGGCATTTACTACAAAACAGATAAATGTGTCCATATACCATGATATAAATATATACACACATGAATAAATAAACTGATAGTGCAAATAACAGAAAGTGGTTGGTAATAATCAGAGTTTTGTCCGAGCCAGGTTTAATAGCCTGATGGCTGAGGGGAAGTAACTATTCCTGAACCTGGTTGTTGCAGTCTTCAGGCTCCTGTACCTTCTACCTGAAGGTAGCAGGGAGATGAGTGTGTGGCCAGGATGGTGTGGGTCTTTGATGATACTGCCAGCCTTTTTGAGGCAGCGACTGCGATAAATCCCCTCGATGGAAGGAAGGTCAGAGCCGATGATGGACTGGGCAGTGATTACTACTTTTTGTAGTCTTTTCCTTTCCAGGGCGCTCAAATTGCCGAACCAAGCCATGATGCAACCGGTCAGCATGCTCTCGACTGTGCACCTGTAGAAGTTAGAGAGAGTCTTCCTTGACAATCCGACTCTCCGTAATCTTCTCAGGAAGTCGAGGCGCTGATGTGCTTTTTTGATGATTGCATTAGTGTTCTCGGACCAGGAAAGATCTTCAGAGATGTGCACGCCCAGGAATTTGAAGCTCTTGACCCTTTCAACCATCGACCCGTTGATATAAATGGGGCTGTGGGTCCTCCTCCTACTCCTTCCAAAGTCCACAATCAGTTCCTTGGTTTTGCTGGTGTTGAGGGCCAGGTTATTGCGCTGGCACCATATGGACAGTTGCTCGATCTCTCTTCTGTACTCTGACTCATCCCCATCAGTGATACGCCCCACAATAGTGGTGTCGTCAGCGAACTTGATGATGGAGTTCGCACTGTGGTTCGCTACGCAGTCATGGGTATAGAGTGAGTACAGCAGGGGGCTGAGCACGCAGCCTTGAGGTGCTCCCGTGCTGATTGTTATTGAGGCTGACACATTTCCACCAATACGAACAGACTGTGGTCTGTGGACGAGGAAGTCAAGGATCCAGTTGCAGAGGGATGCGCAGAGACCCAGTTCTGCGAGTTTGGTAACCAGTTTGGAGGGGATGATTGTGTTAAATGCCGAGCTGTAATCAATGAATAACAGCCTGACATATGAGTTTTTGTTGTCCAAGTGGTCCAGTGCGGAATGGAGGGCCAGCGAGATCGCATCCACCGTTGATCTGTTGTGGCGGTACGCGAACTGCAGTGGGTCCAGGTTTTTGTCGATGTAGGAGTTGATTTGCTCCATGATCAACCTCTCAAAGCACTTCATCACCACCGGCGTTAGTGCCACTGGTCGATAGTCATTGAGGCATGTCACCTTACTCTTCTTGGGCACCGGTATAATTGATGCCCTTTTAAAGCAGGTGGGGACCTCAGACCTCAGAAGTGAGAGGTTGAAAATGTCCGTAAAAACTCCCGCCAGTTGGTCCGCACAGGTTTTTAGAACACGACCGGGTATACCATCAGGACCAGGTGCTTTTCGGGGGTTCACCCCTCTGAAGGATTTCCTGACATCGGCCTCTGTGACTGAGACTGAAATGCCCTCGCAGCGAATGGGGGATCGGGAAGGCACATCAGTATTCTCCCTGTCAAAGCGTGCGTAAAACGCATTGAGCTCGTCAGGGAGTGATGTTACACCGGCATTCGAGCTGCCTCCTGGTTTTGCGTTGTAGGAGGTGATTGAATTCAGACCCTGCCACAGCTGCCGAACATCTGTCTCGTCCTCCAGTTTGGAGCAGAAGTCCCTTTTGGCCTTTTTGATGGCCTTACCAAGGTCGTATCTGGTCTTCATGTAGGCCACTGTATCATCGGAGGTGAATGCCCTGTGTCTGGACTTCAGGAGAGTGCGGATCTCAAAGTTCATCCAAGGTTTCTGATTGGGAAACACTCGGGACCTTTGCATTATCAGAACTTACAACGTGCAAAGGAGTAACTTCTTCAGTGCCATATAGGTCATTATTAACATACCTATGCTATTACCAGCTGAAGCTATCCAAGTCACAATGGTGGACGAACTGTATTCAACATTGCTCCTGTAACTTTTTGCTCAGTAACTCTTCAGTTATATTACAAACTGATGCTAGTACTCAAAGATGAAAAATTTCCAATACCATCTCTAGTTACGCAGGTGGATGGGCTTTGCATGAGTTACCATTTTTCAGTTATATGGTATCAACTACCTATAAGACACTAGGTGTATTCTATGGGTTAAAAGTTTATTGTGTGAATATGCATAATCTGCATGCTCAACTCCAAGTTGATACACTATGGTGGTGGCATATGTTAATCACATGGGTGCAGTCAAGTTAAATATCCTGTGATAATTTACCTAACCTCGTTTGGCACTGGTATTTCATCACGTAAAAGTCTATGACAACACAGAATAGATGTTGTATCACAAAGTATTTAATGACATTGTGGTTCGATTGAACAGCGAATATCAATATGTTTACATCCAGGCTAAATCACCATTGTAAAATATGTGGCACAGTGGCAAATAGATGTATTCTCGCTACACTGAGAAGGAATATTTTTTATGTCTTTCCTCTATTTTGCCTCATCAGTCGGGTCTTGCACAAAATCCAGTAAGATCTCGTCTCAGGCATTTCGTACTGCCTGACTGGCCTATACAGCCATGGTTCCCGCTAAATATTGGGAATAATATAGGACCTTATATGGTTATCCTAAACACTAAAATTTGGTGGTTCAACTCCGTGACTCGGGAAACCATCCTCTGCATGATAAAATCAATTTATAGACTTGCAGACTCTGAGAGACCGTTCCGGCGGCTCGGGTTGCCAGACTGATCTATGTGCATGCTCACTGCAGAGTGCAGGAATAGCACCAAAACACCAGCACATTTTTCCTCATCAGGAGATGGGAAGTGTTTTCTTTTAATGCCTATGTTGCATATATACAGCACGGATAACTAACATCTCGGAGTTCATTTTCAGATGGGTTTTTGACAATTAATTAAGTTACAGTACCATTAACTGTGCCAACGTGCTTCTCATCGTAGTTGCTGCTGTAATCGGGACCCACTCTGTTGGGTCTCACCCTCTGATATCCAGATTTCTAAAGGATATCTTTAACGCAAATTCTCCCAGGCCCAAGGTACTCGGAGATTTGTGATGTTAGTAGGTGTTCTAAACTGCTTCGCCAGCAGGGCCCAGCTACATCTCTATCCCTGGTCAAACTCACTTTCAAAGTGGTTATGCTCATGGCGCCAGTCTCAACGCCACAGGTCCAGCCACTACTTAAATTGTGACTGGACAGGATGGTTACATCTGCAAATAATATAATATTTTATATTTATGATGTAGTTAAGCAGAGCAGACCAGGGGCATCAGGTCCTAAACAATTTTTCATGGCATACCCCATGGACCTTTGGTTATCTGTGGTCACACATTTACAACAATACATCAAGGCCACCAAGAGCCGTAGAGGCTCTGCACTAGCAATGTTGTTAGTTACTAAAAACCTCATAAAGGTATCAATCCAGACCATCTCCAGGTGGTCAAACGGGGTTTGGCTTAACAGTAGTAGATACTAATATTCTATCTCACTCC
Organism: Amblyraja radiata; assembly: GCF_010909765.2. Classification (NCBI taxonomy): domain Eukaryota; kingdom Metazoa; phylum Chordata; class Chondrichthyes; order Rajiformes; family Rajidae; genus Amblyraja; species Amblyraja radiata. Next base: position 10,632,647 of record NC_045960.1, read on the forward strand.
ACTAGGGCTGCTACAGTATTAGCAGCAAGGGTTATGTACGTTCCACTGGACCACATCCTAGCAGCTGCAGGGTGGTCAAATGAACGAACGTTCCAACATTTTATAATAAACCATTGCCAGACCAGGGTTTTTTTTTACCAAATTCCATTATGTTTTGATTCATAGTTTCCCCCAGGATGGTAGGGGTCTATTATTTCTCTTTGATGATTAAAGCATCAGCATTTTAACAAACTATGTCATGGCTGAATGCATTAATCTTTCTCACTCATCCATGGTCAATTGATGCAGTATGTGACGCCTGGACTCGTATCCGGCATGAAATCACACAGTTTGAAGTTTGATCTTTATTTTATGAGGAGTTATGATGAGGGATTATGTGCCCTCCGCTCCCAACCCTCCTCATAAAAAGTTCAGCTGGTAGTTTCTAGTTTCTCTCCAATCTTACTATGTAGGGGAAGGGGTGGGGAGAGAGGGGAAGGGAGGGGAAGAGAGAGGGGTGGGGGTGGGAGAGGCGTGGGGTAAGGGGATAGAAGTGGATGAGTGGGGAGGGAGGGGTAGGGGGAGTGGTGGAAGAGGGACAGAGGGGTAGGTGAAGGGGGTGGTGGTAGAGAGGGAAGGGGGGTGGGGGAGAGAGGGAAGGGGGGTGGGGGAGAGGGGTGAGGAGAGGGAAACATCGAAGCATGGAAATTAAGTGCAGGAGTAGGCCATTCGGCCCTTCGAGCCTGCACCACCATTCAATATGATCATGGCTGATCATCCAACTCAGTATCCTGTACCTGCCTTCTCTCCATACCCCCTGATCCCTTTAGCCACAAGGGCCACATCTAACTCCCTCTTAAATATAAACAATGAACTGGCCTCAACTAACTTCTGCGGCAGAGAGTTCCAGAGACTCACCACTCTCTGTGTGAAAAATGTTTTCCTCATCTCAGTACTAAAGGATTTCCCCTTTATCCTTAAACTGTGACCCGCTTGTCCTGGACTTCCCCAACATCGGGAACAATCTTCCTGCATCAGACAAATGCAATTCAGGACTTTTCTATTCACAAGCAAAGTCAGAATGACGGTTAGTGAAGAATTCGAATAATCGCTGGAGCGTTCAGATGGTGCGTGCGCCTCCTGCACCAAAGGGGGGGGGGAGCGTGTGTCGTCACACACAAAGATCTTGTAGCGGAGATCTCCGCTATAAGATATTTGGTCACACACTATGCTCGCGCCTCCACAAACAGATGAGCGTCTTCTTGAATGGAGAGCGCGTGGCCGCCTCCACAAACAGTCACACACACTGTGGACCTGCCCCCACTAAAAATATTTTGTGTGGAAGGGGAGGAGGAGGGTGGAGAGGGAGAGGGAGGGGGGGGAGAAGAGGATGGGGAGAGAGGTGAAGGGGGGGTGGGGGGTGGAGGGGTTGGAGCGGGCGTGCATGAGTCGAGAGAAGAGAGAAGGGCAGAGAGTGAGAGAGGCTGGTTCAACAACAAAAAACCTGGATAAACTCAGCGGGTGCAGCAGCATCTATGGACCGAAGGAAACGGGCAACGTTTTTGGCCGAAACCCCTTCTTCCGGGTTTCGCTCCATAGATGATGCCGCACCCGCTGAGTTTATCCAGCTTTTTTTATTTCTACCTTCGATTTTCCAGCATCTGAAGTTCCTTCTTAAAGACAGAGATTGTGCACGGTAAGGGAATGAGGAGGGAGAGGGGGAAGAGTGTGGAGGGAGGGGGGGGAGGGGTGGGGGGAGAGAGAAGTGGAAGAGTGGGGAGGGGGAGAGGGGTAGCAGGAGTGGTGGAAGAGGGACAGGGGGAGTGGTGGACCCCTAAAGAATATTGTAAGTTTCTATAAAATACGCCCTCAATCTTCTAAAATCTAAGCGAGTACAAACCGAGTCTGGGGCTGATTCTATGGGTGAGATGCCAGTATTTTTTTCAATATTTGGTGGGGGGGGGGGGAGGATTTGATTAAAAATGTGTACATAAACACGACGAAATGTAATCAGGAGTTTCTATAAGATCCCCCCCCAATCTTGTGAAATCTGGCGAGTACAAGCCGAGTCTATCCAGTCTTTCTTCATATGAAAGTCCTGACATTCAAGTCATCAGTCTGGTGAACCTTCTCTGTACTCCCTCTATGGCAACAATGTATTTGAGCATTGGGCATTGTGACATCACACGATGGAACGTTCACCATTGGCTGGGTCTCCTGCAAAGGCATATTTAAATGCATCCATTTCGATTGGGCATCTGTGAGCATTGGGCATTGTGACATCACACGATGGAACGTTCAGCAGGGGCTGGTGCTGAAGTTGAATCTATGAGTGAGAAGCCAGTTTAGTTTTGAAATATTTGGGGGGGAGGGGGAAGGATTTGATTAAAAACGTGTACTTAAACACGACGGAATGTAATGAGGAGCGGATACTTAGAAAGAAAAGTGAAATCTCTACCGAAATGGAAAAGATGTCGGCGATTCTGCGTCCGGTTTCGGAGTTGCAGGGAATCAATGGAAGAAATGTGGCCGGAAGCCGTACATGTAAATGGATCCATTCCGATTGGACGTCTGCGAGCCTCGGGCATCGCGATTGGACGTCTGCGAGCATCGGGCATTGTGACATCGCACGGCGGGAATGAATCGAAAGGCAGGCAGGCAGCCGGACGGATGTCGGACGGATGGGGCGAGAGTTTTATAGAATAAGTAGACCAAGTGCAGACCCGTTGGGTCTGTTTCCCCAACGGCGTTTGCGGGGGGGTGGGGGGTTTGAGAAGAGGGGAGGGAGGGGAGAGGAGGAGGAGGAAACGGGATAGATTTGGGAGGGAAAGGAGAGCGGGGTAGGGGGTGAGAGATGGGGAGAGAGATTTCGGGGGGGGGGGGATGGGGAAGATGGGGAGGGGGGGAGAGAGGGGAAAGAGTGGGGAGGGAGAGTGGAGGGGAAGGGAGAGAGAAGTGGAAGAGTGGGGAGGGAGGGAGCGGTAGGGGGAGTGATGTACCTGCCTTCTCTCCATAACCCCTGATCCCTTTAGCCAACGCAGCCGTTCTCTACCCGTAGCCCCCACTGGGGGGGGGTGGGGGGCGGCATCACACACACTAACCACCCCCACACACAGAGTTGGAAAAGTGTATAAAGACCGTTCCCTACCCGTAGCCCCCAGCGGAGACGTGGTCGTCGAAGTCGGGTTCCGGCCGTATTAAAATAGCGTATATTGAAGTCGTCGAAGTCGGGTCCGTCTCCGCAACGCGGGGGGGGGGGGTGGCGGGGCGGCATCACACACACGAAGCATCCCCACACACAGAGTCTTAAAAGTGTAATGCCCCAACGCAGCCGTTGCCTACCCGCAGCCCCCACGGGAGACGTGGTCCTCGAAGTAGAGCCGTTCCCGAAAGGCCGTTTTTAAATGGCGTCGCATGAGGGTTTGCTGCGGGCGCCAGCAGCCGTTATGGTCGCTGGCCAGCAGGAGGTGACAAAATGAGTGAGGGGGGGGGGAGGAGAAGGTTTTAATGAAACATAACGAAATGTAATGAGGAGTGGATAGCTGGAAGGGAAAGTGAAATGTCTACCGAAATGGCTCCTTGTATGGGTGAGAAGCCAGTTTTTATTTGAAAAACTGGGGGGGGGGGGGGCGAGGAGGCATTACACTTTTGCGTTGGGGCATTACACTTTTAAGTGGTGAAAGTTCTGACATAACAGGAATCAGCCTGGTGAACCTTCTCTGTAATCCCTCTCTATGGCAACGATGTCTTTGAGCATTGGGCATTGTGACATCACACGATGGAACGTTCACCATTGGCTGGGGCTCCTGCATAGGCATATGTAAATGGATCCATTCCGATTGGACATATGTGAACATTGGGCATTGTGACATCACACGATGGAACGTTCAGCAGGGGCTGGGGCTGGTGAAGCTTCTGTGGGTGTGAAGCCAGTTTAGTTTTGAAATATTGGGGGGGGGGGGGGAGGTAGGATTTGATTTAAAACGTGTACTTAAACACGACGAAATGTAATGAGGAGCGGATACCTAGAAAGAAAAGTGAAATCTCTACCGAAATGGAAAAGACGTCGACGATTCTGCGTCCGGTTTCGGAGTTGCAGGGAATCAAAGGAAGAAATGCGGCCGGAAGCCGTACATGTAAATTGATCCGTTTCGATTGGATGTCTGCGAGCGTCGGGCATCGCGATTGGACGTCTGTGAGCATCGGACATTGTGACATCGCACGGCGGGAACGAATCGAAAGGCAGGAAGGGATCCGGACGCCAGCCGGACGGATGGGGCGAGAGTTTTAAATAATAGATAGATAGATAGATAGATAGATAGATAGATAGATAGATAGATAGATAGATAGATAGATAGATAGATAGATAGATAGATAGATAGATAGATAGATAGATAGATAGATATAGATATGATATCTATTTGTAATTTCAAAATCAACTCAGAAATAGTTGTTATTGAGCCTTTCTGATAAGGATTCAAATGTAAAACATTTTCCAAGATTTCGGTTTGGTGTGGTAATGGAAAAAAGGGTAGAGTAGCCTTCAAAAAATGTCTAATTTGTAAATATCTAAAAAAGTGTGAATTAGGTAAGTTATATTTATTGGAGAGTTGTTCAAAATACATAAAACAACCATCCAAAAACAAATCACGAAAAGCTACTAATCCCTTCCTCTTCCATAACAGAAAGGCTTGATCAGTACTAGAAGGTTGGAAGAGAAAATTAAATATGATAGTACTCGATAAGATAAAATCATTCAATCTAAAAAACTTATGAAATTGAAACCATATTCGAAATGTATGTCTTATTATTGGATTGGTCGTATATTTATTCAGTCGCATAATTGTAAAAGGTAACGAGGCCCCTAGAATAGAAGCCAATGATAGCCCTTGTATAGAATCACATTCAAGATTTATCCATCCTGGACATTGGGTATCTTCTAAATCTTTTGTCCAAAACGTTAAATAACGAGCATTAACAGCCCAATAATAAAATCTAAGGTTCGGCAGTGCCAAACCACCGTCTTTTTTTGATTTCTGTAAGTATTTTTTACTTAAAGCTGAGTCTCACGTTGCGAGTTGACACAAGAGGTACCCCGAGTGAAAGACTCGTGGTTGTGTACGAGATTGCAAGTGTATGATCAAGAGTTTAACCGAGTTCCCACGGGTATGACAAGTTTGCCGTTTACTTGTAATTTCTGCGATGTTCCAAGTTCGTCTCCCGAGTTACTCTTGAGCCACTGATTGAAGGTTTGTTTTAATAAGCAACAGTGTTATGTTTTAATAAGCAACAGTGTTAAAGAAGACCTTTCCATCCTGTGGCTTTGTTTTAAAGATAGAATTCAGCGCGGCCGCATCTATTGATGTGACCTACAAAGGGAAAATGCACACCGTCCAGTGCCAGAGCAGTTATACTTCTGATTTGTTTGAAACACACAGGTTTGATATGTTTTAATTGAATTTACTGCCATGTCTACACACTGCGGGGAGACGGGAGATTAAATCTTTGAATGTGGACGGATGTGCACATCAGATTGTTGTGAGACGGAGCTCAGGGTTCGCCTCCTGAGCTGCTTTGGTGCCCAGGCGTGAGTTGAGGTGGAGAGAGGTTGGGGGGGGGCATCATTAATCTGTCTGTGGTGACATGGCTCTTGGGTTAGGCTGGGATCATTCTCATCGGGATGATCTTAGAGCGGGAGACAAGTGTAGGAGAGGTGTACTGACTGTGTGGGCAGAACTTTGGAAGTGATTGCCCACCAGTTTCAAAAGCTGCTGTGCCTCCCTGTCCCTGGGATAGCAGGGGGCGATCAAACAGCACAATACCCCCCTCCCCCTCCACGCCAACACGAAGGGCAACGATCGCAAGGCTTTATCATCAGGAACAGCGGGCAGGCGACAATCACCTGCCATAACACGAGAGAGATCATGCACTGTTCTAGGTCTCCTTTGCGCGTCAGTGTTTGTCTTTCTCCACTCATTATTGGCCCTATCTGTCACCACCCCCACCTACACCCCTCTGCTTCCCGGCCATGTGTGTGACCTCTTCCCTCCCCTCTCCAGCTCCCCGCCCATTGCACTGGCGCGGGGGCTTTGCACTGTCTTCACGTCGGCGATGCCAGCAGGTCAGTGCCAGTCGCCCCAGGGCAGTCGCTCCCTTCAGTTTCCCAGAGACCCACAGCCAGCAGCAACTCCAGCCCAGCCCCGCTCCAACTCCAGAGGAACCCGCTCCCCGATAGGCCGGGTTCTCAGTGCTTGCAGTGGGCCTGGTGGGCCTCGGGGTCAGTGTCCCGTTGGTCCTGACGTCTCCGGCCACCCCCCTGGACAGGAGCTGAGACTGGGAACTGTACCGTCCTTGCCCCCTCCCTCTGCAACTGCAAACAACCCCACTCTCCTGCTCACCTAACCCACCCAACCCCCCCCCCCCACCTTCCCCTCCCAACTCCAGTCCAGTCCCGACCCCCTGGGAAACTGAAGGGAGTGACTGCCCCGGGGCAACTGGCACTGACCTGCTGGCATCGCTGACGTGAGGACAGTGCAAAGCCCCCGCGCCGGTGCAATGGGCGGGGAGCTGGAGAGGGGAGGGAAGGGGTCACACACATGGCCGGGAAGCAGAGGGGTGTAGGTGGGGGTGATGACAGATAGGGCCAACAATGAGTGGAGAAAGACAGAAACACCGACGTGCAAAGGAGACCTACAACAGTGCATGATCTCTCTCGCATTATGGCAGGTGATTGTCGCTGGGAAACTGAAGGGAGCGACAATCTGCTGCTGCCTGCCCGCTGAGTTAAAGAGTTCCCACGGTAGACTCACGATACACTAAGGTAAACGCACGGGCCACTACGTTCTTACAACGAGTTAAAATGTTTCAATTCTTAACCACAAGAGTAAAATTGACTCGGGGAAAATTTTAAACATGTTTGATTTTTTGCAAGAGTTGACAAGTTTCACGAGTACCTGCCGTTAGCGCCACGAGTCTCTAAATTGCGTCCACGAGTTCCGTACGTTAATCGTATGTTATTACCACGAGTTTTAACTCGGGGTACCTCTTGTGTCAACTCGCAACGTGAGACTCAGCTATTAGTCTGGAATTTTTATTCTGCCATATATATGATGAAATTTTGGAATCAATAATATCAAAGAAAGATTTACCAATAAAAATTGGTATCGTCTGAAATAAATACAAAAAATTAGGTAAGATAAACATTTTAATAGCATTGATTCAGCCGATTAAAGATACGGAAATTGGTGACCATTTAGTAAACTGTTGCTTGATATGGTCAATTAAAGGCGTAAAGTGAGCTTTAAATAAATCCTTGTGTTTCTTGGTAATCTTAATACCTAAATAAGGAAAACTTTCGGTAGTCAATCTAAATGGAAACTGTCCATAATTCGAAACTAGATTGTTTAATGGAAAAAGCTCACTCTTACTAAGATTTAGTTTATAACCAGAGAAACTTATAAATTGATTAAGTAGTGCTACTATTGCCGGAATAGATTTCTCAGGATTAGAAATTGAGATATGCAGATAACAGATCATCTGCATAAAGAGATAGCTTATGTGTCTTATTCCCGCGGACAATACCAAAAATATTAGGGAATTCCCTAATAGCGGTGGCGAAAGGTTGCAAAGCAATATCAAACAGTAAAGGACTTAAAGGACAGTCCTGTCTAGTACCTCAAAAGAGCCTGAAAAAAGGGGATCTCTGATTATTGGTAAGTACAGAAGCCTGAGGGATATGATATATCAGCTTGATCCAAGAAATACATTTTGGACCAATCTTAAATTTTTCAAGTGTATTGAATAAGTATTCCCATACTACTCTATCAAACGCCTTCTCGGCATCAAGTGAAATGACACATTCTGGGGTTTTATTTGACACTGTATATACGATATTCATTAATCTCCTAATGTTAAAGTATGAGTAACGATTTTTAAACTGGGGCTCAACACCCCCCTGTGTGCCTGGGTCCTGGACTTTCTCACCGCCAGGCCCCAGGTAATCAAGATGGGGGGAAATACATCGAAGTCCCTCACCCTGAGCACAGGATCCCCCCAGGGTTGCATCCTCAGCCTCCTACTGTACTCCCTGTACACACAAGGTCAGGTTCAGCTCCAACTTGATAATCAAGTTTGCTGATGACACTGTGGTGGTGGGCCTGATCCCAGATGACGACGAGAAGGCCTACCGGGAGGAGGTGGCTGATCTGGCACACTGATGTCAGGACAACAGTCTCCTCTCGAATATCAAAAAAACTAAGGAGCTGATCGTAGACTTTAGGAGGGCACATCATCCGAGGACGTACACACCATTGAAGATAAATGGGGATACTGTGGATAGGGTGAGCTGTTTTAAATACCTGGGAGTCCACATCTCGGAGGATATGACATGAACATCACACGCTGCAGCACTCGTGAGTAAGGCAAGGCATCACCTTTTTAAGCGGCTTTTTCACGGGGCGACTTGACGCAAGAGTTAACCAGAGTTTAACATCGTGGGAACCTCGTGCGATAACAGTACGGCATTCGTGGACCACCGTGGACCACCGTGGCGCTAACGGCAGGTAATCGTGTAACTTGGTAACTCGGGAGAAAATTCAAGCAAGTTTGAATTTCTCCAAGAGTGACTTGTACACTTGTGGTTGAGCATTGCAACATTATATGAACGTAGTGGCCAGTGCGATATCCGTGCGATATCCGTAATGACTCTTGCGGTTACCGTGGGAACTCCTGCGAACGGTGAACCCGGAAGCTGGACAGAGGGGACAGAAGGTGAGTAAAAATTGTCTTCTGTGGGATTGAATTTAAAAAATAAAGATTTGCATCCGCATATGGACATCAACTTATTCATGAGTTATGTTAATGAGATTCAAGAAAATAACTATAATCTTTCAAAGGGACTTTAAAAGGGACTTTACTGAAAGGTCCCGCATTTTTATGGTCCGTGAGGAATTTTTCACATGTACTTCTTTGAGAGATACAGTTCGGAGTCTTCACCGACTAGCGATCGATGCCTTTCCGAAGCAGGGTCCGGAACGCTACCAATCAATGTTCTCCAGAGACCCGTGTGAGGAGTGAACTGCACATGCTGGTTTAAACCGAAGACAGACACAAAAAGCTGGAGTAACTCAGCGAGTCAAGCAGCATCTCTGGAGAAAAATAGCTGATGTTTCGGGACGAGACACATCTTCAGACTCAATTCCGATTAGGATGTCTGAAGAAGGGTTCCGATTCGAATCGCCACCTATTCTTTTTCTCCAGAGATGCTGCCTGACCCGCTGACTTACTCCAGCTTTTTATGTTTTTCTTCCCAGATCTGACTTACCTGCTGAGTTACACCAACATTTTGTGTCCTTTTGTGCATATTAACCAGCATCTGCAGTTCCTTTAGACATTACCTAACTTCAGATTTTAGAGATATAGCGCGGAAACAGGCCCTTCGGCCCACCGAGTCCGCGCCGACCACCTATTCTTATCCGGCTTCAGAACGGTTCTTCCTTCCATTCGTTTGGGCACTGACCCGACCTACCAACCTACCTCAATGCGGACATTGGACTTTTTCCCCCTGGAACTGTCCTGAAAACATATATTCGGAACTCAGGTATTTTCCTCTTCGCTCTACCTGGTGTTCTTGTGCATGTGTCGGAGGGAACAGCAGATGCCGGTTTAAAGAGAATGCTGGAGTAACTCGACGGTTCAAAATGCTGGAGTAACTCAACGGGACATGCAGCATCTCTAAAGAGAAGGAACGGGTGACGTTTCGGGTCGAGGCCCTTCTTCAGACTGTACGTGGCTTGGTTATATTCATGTATAGCATTATCTGATATGATTGTATAGCACGCAAACAAAAGTTTATTCCCTGCATAGAATCATACAGCGTAGAAACAGGCCCTTCGACCCAACTTGCCCACACCGACCAATATGTCCCATCTACACTAGTCCCACTTGCCCGCGTTTGGCCCATAACCATCTAAACCTATCCTATCCATGCTTCAGTCTAATGCGTCTTAAACATTTTGGTCGCCCAATTATAGGAAGGATGTCAACAAAATAGAGAGAGTGCAGAGGAGATTTACTAGAATGTTGCCTGGGTTTCAACAACTAAGTTACAGAGATAGGTTGAATAAGTTAGGTCTTTATTCTCTGGAGCGCAGAAGGTTAAGGGGGGACTTGATAGAGGTCTTTAAAATTATGAGAGGGATAGACAGAGTTGATGTGATCAAGCTTTTCCCTTTGAGAATAGGGAAGATTCAAACAAGAGGACATGACTTCAGAATTAAGGGACAGAGGTTTAGGGGTAACATGAGGGGGAACTTCTTTACTCAGAGAGTGGTAGCGGTGTGAAATGAGCTTCCAGTGGAAGTGGTGGCGGCAGGTTCGTTGGTATCATTTAAAAATAAATTGGATAGGCATATGGATGAGAAGGGAATAGAGGGTTATGGTATGAGTGCAGGCAGGTGGGACTAAGGGAAAAAAGTTGTTCGGCACGGACTTGTAGGGCCGAGATGGCCTGTTTCCGTGCTGTAATTGTTATATTGTTATATGGTTATATGGTTATATGAGCCAATTCAACCAAGGGAGGATATTTATAGTGTGAAAAAAAAAGTGACATCATTTGTGCCACGTGATGATTTGACAACACTTCACAATGTTCATTCAAGATTTAACGGGAAAGCTCGGGAGACGGACAAGTCACTCGCACAAATAACAGAAATGCCGAGTACCGTGGGAACTCTTTATCTACCCCCTGTTATATCGTGTGATATCATGCTAGACCACGACCACTTCACTCTGGTTACATCTTGCGTCAAGTCGCCCCGTGAAAAAGCTTTTTCACGGGGCGAGTTGACGCAAGATGTAACCAGAGTGAAGCGGTCGTGGTCCAGCACGAGTTTCGCACGATATAACGGGAGGTAGATATAGAGTTCCCACGGTACTTGGCATTTCTGTTATTTGTGCGAGTGCCTTGTCCGTCTCCCGAGCTTTCCCGTTAATCTTGAATGAACATCGTGAACTGTAGTGTTGTTAATCACGTGGCACAAACGATGTTACTTTGTTTTCACACACTATATTGGTTTTTTTCACACACTATATTCCTCCCTTGGTTGAATTGGCTCATTTGGAGACATGCCTATACTAAGTATTTTCGAGTACAGGATGGTGATTATTTTCATTGACGCGCTGTATGCAGCAGCCCACTATGTGCATCGAGAACGCTTGCGTGAAGGCAGAAGGGTGAGATTAATTAAAAGAGAATTAAGAGGAAGTCTCACTGGGTGAAGCCCATCTTTCAACGGAGACCTCAATTTGGACAATATGATCAGCTGCTTAATGTACTGTGCGAAGAGGATAAAAGTGCATTCACAAACTTTGTCAGAATTTCACCCGAGCTCTTTAATGAGCTGAAGAATAATCTGGTTTTTTTTAGACAAATGTTGTTTGGTGTGATGCACCTTCTCTCAATATGTGCCAGAAGTCGTCTTTTTATTTTGTCAAATAGGAATAAAGACTTTGTCTCACATTGACCGTGATGGTTATCTTATTTTATTATCTACTGAGAGGTGAAACTTTCAAACGTTTAACCAGTCAGTAGACAGACACTAAATAGTAACAATCGAGCCATAAATGGTGTATACAAGGTGAAGGGAACAACGCTGTGTGCAAGATAATGTTTAAAATCATGCGAGGAATCGATCGGGTAGATGCACAGTCTCTTGCCCAGAGTAGGCGAATCGAGGACCAGATTACATAGGTTTAAGGTGAAGGGGAAATGATTTAATATGGATCTGATTAAATACTGTCAGTAGTAAACCCGATCAAAAATAACATCAGGACGTCTATTAAACACCAGAGATCCCAGTAAACACCCAGCCGAGACTTATTACAGGTCTAGTGGAAAGACACAAAGCGCTGGAGCAACTCAGCGGGTCAGGCAGCATCGCTAGACAACATGGATAGATGATGTTTCGGGTCTGGACTCTTCTTCAGCGCTGAGTTACTCCCGCATATTGTGTCTTTCCAATGCAGATTAGCGTCTGCGATTCTTTGCTCCTGCATTACGGGGTCTATCTCGATTCCCGATAAAGTCTAAAACCCATCCTCCAGAGTTCTCAGCCCAGGGCGCCCATAAACAAGCCCTTAACTCCACACTGGGGACAGAGGCTGAGAGGTGTACAAAACCATGAGACGAACAGGCAGGGAAATAGACAGAGTCCAGGGTAATATATGTCCTTTGCCCACAGAGGGGATTCGAGGACCAGAGGGCATAGGTTCAAGGTGAGTGGGGAAGATCTAATAGGAATCTGAGTGAGGGGTAACATTTTCGCACAAAGGGTGGTGGGTGTATGGAACAAGCTGCCAGAGGAGGTAGTAGAGGCTGGGTCCAACCCTACATTTAAGAAACATTTAGACAGGTACTAGGATAGGACAGGTTGGGAGGGATATGGACCAGACGCAGGCAGATGGGACTAGTTTCGATGGGACATTTTGGCCGGTATGGGCAAGTTGAGCCGAAGGGCCGGTTTCCACACTGTAACTCGATAAAGCCAGTGAGTATACGATCTATGATAGTCCGAGTGTCTCGAATGAGGTAGGTAGTAGTTCAGGAATGCTCTGTGGTTGGTGTTAGGATGGTTCAGTTACATAAGTGCTCAAATGTAGGCACCGTTTTCGCAGTGGAAGCTCCGAGACTGTGCAGCGGGCGATTGGCGTGTTGGCTGAGACTCCTGTTATCCATGCAGGGGATTGACCTCAGTCTGAAAAAGGCTCTCGACCCGAAACGCCACCCGTTCCTTCTCTCCAGAGTTGCTGCCTGTCCGGCTGAGTTGCTCCAAGCAACTGGTGTCTATCTTCAAAGGACTGACCACCGGGCTGGATGTCGGGGCTGGCGTGTTGCGTTTGACAGACCGAACTGTCCAATTAATGGTAACAGATGGGCACTGAGGGAAGTCCCCCCCCCCCCTCTGTTTATCTGCCCTTTCTTTAACTTTTGTGCCTCTATGCAAGTATCTCGCGAGCCATCCCAGACTGCCCATTTCTGCTCCCCCTTCGTCTTAAACTACATTTCCCTAACAATTACTATCTTTGTTAGTTATAGGAGCAAAATTAGGCCATTCGGTCCATTAAGTCCACTCCGCCATTCAATCGCGGCTGATCTATCTCTCCCTCTCAACCACATTCTCGTGCCTTCTCCCCATAACCTCCTGACAGCCGCACTAATCAGGAGTGTATCTATCTCTGCCCCTATTCTTCACCCTTTTGACAGTAGTTTTGTTTTATTGGAGACGCGGGAGACAGCGGATGCTGGAATACTGAACAAAACACGAAATGCTGGAGGAACTCGGTGCATTTGTGTTTAAGAAGGAACTGCAGATGCTGGAAAATTGAAGGTACACAATAATGCTGGAGAAACTCAGCGGGTGCAGCAGCATGTATGGAGAGAAGGAAGTAGGCAACGTTTCGGGCCGAAACGTTGCCTATTTCCTTCGTTCCATAGATGCTGCTGCACCCGCTGAGTTTCTCCAGCATTTGTGTGTGTGGGTGGGAGTAGGGGGGAGGGGGGGGGGAGAGAGATAAGGCAGCCTGAAGAAAGGGTCGCCTGTCCATTTCCCTCCGTAGATGCTGCCTGGCCCGTGGAGTTCCTACAGTCTTAGAAACTGTTTTAGACAAAAAGAGACACAAACTGCTGGAGTAAAATAGCTCAGCAAGTGAGGTACCTGAACACTCAAAAATGAAAAAGAATGAAAATGTGATTATTTCACCTCCCTTCAACTATTTTGTGTTTCAGCATGAGAGGGATTATAACATTAGAGACATTCATCTTGTAGTGATGTGTTAATGAAGAATTGCAGACATCAATCTGATAGTAAAAAATATATATTTTTAACAATGAGGTAAAACAAGCACTGACAATCAAACTGCTCAGTTACTCACCGTTCGCAGGAGTTCCCACGGTACCCGCAAGAGTTATTACGGATATCGCACGGATATCGCACTGGCCACTACGTTGATATAATGTTGCAATGCTCAACCACAAGTGTACAAGTCACTCTTGGAGAAATTCAAACTTTCTTGAATTTCCTCCCGAGTGACCAAGTTACACGATTACCTGCCGTTAGCGCCACGGTGGTCCACGGTGGTCCACGAATGCCGTACTGTTATCGCACGAGGTTCCCACGATGTTAAACTCTGGTTCACTCTTGCGTCAAGTCGCCCCGTGAAAAAGCCACTTAACAGTGTAACAGTATTCACACAGTGATGATCATCACCACTCAGAGAGTGGTGAATCTGTGGAATTCTTTGCCACAGAAGGCTGTGGAGACCAAGTCAGTGGATATGTTTAAGGCAGAGATAGATAGATTCGTGATTAGTACAGGTGTCAGGTTATGGGGAGGAGGCTGGAGAATGGGGTTAGGAGGGAGAGATAGATTCAGCCAGAGTGATGCCTACATTAGGGGGTACTAGCTACAGGAAACGTCATCCATCCTATGCAGAGATGCTGCCTGTCCGGTGTGTTACTCCAGCTAATTTTCCCTTGTTGACTATTGTACCGTTTGACTATGAATGTCTGCAGTTCCATTGCATACAAATCTCCAGAATTTTACATTGCCCAAAGGCTGCAAAGTGTTGTGACTTTCAATATGCCATTAATAGGAATTCCCAGATGTAAAAGTGAGGGTAAACTGTGAGAGGTGGCAGAGACTAGGAAACTCCGAGCTACTGTGACTTAAAACTTGCAAAGTCAAAGGGCACTTTGCGGTACGGTCAAAGAAGTGAGTCTGGAGAGTTGGTTCAATATAAAACACAGATTCAAGGTAGATGTGCTTACAGAGCCAGACTTTTCTCCGTCTCATTGCTCAGACAACCAAGTTGAAACACAGAAAGGAGACAAGTTTTGCATTGCACTGTTATTGAGGTCATTTGGGATTTTAATACTGGAAAATAAGGTGCCACGTATAACAAACACCTGCCAGGACATTGAGACTAATTTCCAGACAGATGATGTCACTTGAATCCAGGTTAAACAAATTTAACACCTTTGTGAAGATGTTTTTGATTCAGTGTTCTTCTGGCAGGGTCGAACAATGGCAGCTGATACATTATGGAAATGCTGCTGGATTCTATCCCTGTGATGGACTTGGTGACATTAACTCTCTGTGTGCTGATTCCATGGATGTCTGAACAATTGTATCTGGAAGTTGAGCATGGAAAGACCACTTATATTTAATAAACCCACTCCCTTTTACGGTATTCTGGCTTTCCTTATCTCATGTATGTAAAATGAACAATGCAGATGATGGGAATCTGAAATAAAAAGAAAATATTGGGAACATCAGGCAAGTCGGGAACATCTGTTGAAAATGAAAATAAGTAAATATTTCCGGTCACAGACCCTTATTGGGAATTGGGAAAGGGAGATAAAGAAGGTAGCTTTAAGTTGCAGACAAGGAGGAAGGAGGGATGGATCTTACGAATTAGCAGGGAATGGAAGGATATGGATTATGTGTAATAGTTGATCTGAGCATCAGGTTCGGCAACTTAGCTTTACAAAAACAGGTCCACATCTTCTCAATTTATCCTTGGGCAAAGGGATAAAATGGGCAATATCTGATCCATTGACTCTCTCCAATGGAAATAAGCAGGTACTGAGACTGGGGGGAAATGGATATGCTCTGGTTAATATTCCACTTAGGTCTATAATGTCTCTGACAACCCTCTCCATGTCAGTTGGTGCATCGGCCTATCTTGTGGACCTGGTTGAAAGATGGGGAAGGTCCCAGGGCTGGGGCTTGGATGTTGGTGGATGAGGAAAACCACTCCCCCACCACTCACAAACCGATGCCATTAATGACCATCCTCACTGGTGACTCCACCTTCCCCAGAGCACGCCGTCCAGCAACAGTTAACACACACGTCCATTTAATTGTCAGTTGCAGGTCAAAGGCTTCCTCAGATTCAGCACTCTGATGGTTAATGATTCCATTAGCTCAGAACAAAACAATGTTTGCATAATTTATAACCTCTCCATTTCTCAGACACAATATTCAAAATCATCAGAAAACAGTATAAAAAGATTTGAACTCAGGGCTCAGACAACAGATCCAGCTGGAGGTGTGGAGAGTGACTGGGTGCATCCAACAGTGACCAGAGCAGAGCCCAAGATGCTGAGACTCTGTTTAACTCTCTCTCTCCTGCTGAGGCTGCGGGTTGCAGGAACAGGATCTAATGAACATGTAGTAGACGCGTGCAAGAGCATGATATGTTATGCTCTCCCGACAATCAAAGTGTATGATGTAAGTACTTTTGGGAATTATCAGGGATGGATAGTGGGGAAGAGAGGATATTTGCTGTTCCACACT
The DNA here is from genome assembly GCF_010909765.2 of Amblyraja radiata. Classification (NCBI taxonomy): domain Eukaryota; kingdom Metazoa; phylum Chordata; class Chondrichthyes; order Rajiformes; family Rajidae; genus Amblyraja; species Amblyraja radiata. The sequence goes on from NC_045960.1 coordinate 10,648,981, forward strand.
CAGCTCGGGGTTAAATTCATCCATAGTTTGAAACCCATCCCTGAAATCCTCTGTTGTACGTTGTTCTGTGTTGTGGACCTCACCCTGACAGACCAGGATGGACCTTGGACTCAGTTTGCTGAGTATCTTCACTTCCTCACTCCCGCTGGAGTTTATCCCAGATGGAATGGGGAGTAAGGAATATTTCCTGTATACTGACTGCACAATTATTTCCACTTTCAGTCTCAGAAATTATATCACAGCTGAAATTAAAAATGTGATGAAGATACAACAACAGTTTAACATGAATAGAGATTTTTGATCCGTGGATCGATGAACGTGATGTCTGACAATATTTAAAATATCTCAACAAACAATATGATCATTTGGAACCATTTTTGTTCAAGAATACAGGATGGTGCAGGGAGTGGGGTTGTATCAGCACAGGGAGACAGGGGGAACAGAGGTGGGGAATGGTGAGGTCAAGGCCTCAGGGACAACCTGTGGGGCAGTGTGGTCTGCGAGGTTAAATAACCACACTCAGGGTATCCCATCTGCAGGTTGTGTTGAGTGTAGACGCGTCTGCAGACTCAGACTCCTTCTGGTCTGGGTGCACCACAGACAGTGGGAGAACAGGTGCAATGTATCACCATAGCCCAGAAGTGACAGAACAGACACTGCCTCACCAGTAGGACCCCACTCCTCACCAGTTGGACCCCATCGTAACCAGTTGTAGGCCCAGACTCCACTCCCTCTGGGAGAATGGGCTCAGACTCCTCACATTCATCCCACACGGGAGCCTTTCTTTTTCCAGCGGAGCCTTTCACCAGCGTGGAAAGCCGGGGAACCTTCTGCTCCTTACAGCAAAGTTGACAGAATATAGGGAATGCAAATATTCCAGTGTTTTCTGTACATTCAACACATTCTCTCAGTTGTTCAGTCCAATCAGAGCATGGAGACTGTGAAATCCCCAATCACAGCTCCCAGCACAGATGCTGCCCCTGATCTCACCACTATTCCATTACTCCACACTTTCCTTTTCATCACTCTAGAATTATGAAGAGCACAGTGTAACAAACGTGCAGTGGCTTTATACGTTTGTTAATGGAACGGATTTGAAGACTGCAACAAAGATCGCCTTGGACAAATTTTTTGATTATTCACATTTCAATAATGCTGCAGGTACGTTAGTTATTTGTTCAATGTAACAGCATGGAATGTGGCTTATGTATCAGTGTCTGACCCATCTTATTTCAAACTAGTGTACAGGCAGGTGGACAGGATCCACATTTGGTCACCAGATGGTTTTCTGTGCTTCACGGAGAGACTGAAGGACACAGGATAGAAGGTTCCCAGTCAGCCCTTCCTGGCCATGCTGGACAAAAGCGGGAAACTCAATTCTTCCCAATTTCAATCCTATCACTCCCTTCCTGTGGTGAATTGACCAGAACTGTATACAGTTTTCCAGTTGTGATTTCATTCATCATCCATACATTTCCAGGTTGAGCTGAGCTGACAAGGGAATTCAGCTGTGCAGGTACACCGGCTGAGGTTCCATTGGGGGAGTTCTAAAATCCACAATCTGCTGTATGTGTGTGTCTGCGTTTGTACATGTGTGTGTGTATGTTTATGCGGATGTGCCTGTGTGGGTGGGTGTGTGCATGTCCGAGTGTGCATGTGATTCTAATTTTGTATGTGTGTGTGTGCATATATCTGAGTGAGTGTATGTGCATGTGTTTGTGTGTAAGTGCTTGCATGATGCTAAGTTTCTGTGTGTGATGCTGTGTGTATGTCTGTGTGCATATCTGTACTGCTGTGTCTGTACATTTGTGACTGACTCTGTGTGTGTATGTTTGAGTGTGTGCGTGTGTCTGAGTGTGTGCGTGTATGTGCACGGGTGTGCGTGTGCTCTTGAATATGCTCATGAACACGACAAACACTAACTAAACAATGAACTATGGATTGTCTTGGTTGCTGAATGGATTTGGGGATTTTGTAATAATATTGGTATTTATAATGTATTGAAAATTTATGTTTAGTGTGTTTTCTATGAAAAGTATCTTCACAGGTCTGTTATGCAAGTAAGAATATCATTGTCTGTTTTCAGTTGACGACAATTAAATATTCTTCACTCTTGACTCTTGTCCATAACTGAGAATGATTCTTCTCCACAGGTACAATCGTTCCCATCTCTGCTGCTTGGATAATTTATGCCCCATTTGTAAATGGCAGGATAAAACAGGAATTTTCATTTTTCATTACACTGCCTCTTCAAGTCGAAAGTCCACCTGATCCAAATGATCCATCAGTTTCTGTCGTCTTTCATCCTGAACAAACAGGTTATCTCAGGTGAGTATGTTTTTATTCAATTTTTATTCCGTTATTTGAGTTAGTTGTTTATTCCTTTGTCACGTTTCCACATGGCCTTCCTGACAACACTAGACTCATGCACGGTGGGACTGTGGTGAGTGGGCTGGTCCACACGGGTAGGGATCGTGACCATCATTAGTGGTGGTAAGAATGAGTTGGCTCCTGACTCACAACCTTCACTCCCTCTCCTGAGGACACGACCACTCTCCACACCGACAGGTTCAGCTGGAAACTGGATGTGACCGACACTCATTTCCACCTGACCCGATCTCTGGTGAGGGTTCGGTACCTGCAAACTAACATTGTTAACAACCCCTTTGCCAAACTTGCCGTTTAGTATTAGAACACATACTGATGCAAATATACTGGAGATAGACACAAAATGCTGGTGTAACTCAGCGGGTCAGGCAGCACCTCTGGAGAAAAGGAATAGGTGACGTTTCGGGTCGACCCTTCTTCAGAATCTATACAGACAGCACCCATAGTCGGGATTGATCCTGGGTCTCTGGTGCTGTGAGCGGTGTAAGGCAGCAACTCTACCGCTGTGCCACCGTGCCGCCCAATTGAGTTCAATTGATTAAATTCAATCTGCCGTTTCTCGGTCCATTTCAGGAACTGATCTATGTCCCACTGTCTACTTTCACAATATTTCTCACTGTCTGCAACTTCATCAGTTCTGGTGTTGCCTGCAAAATCCATGTTGGCAACATCCACTGTTCTACTCTCATTGATCACCTTCTCAACCTAAGTTCATAAGACATTATCTGCCATGGACAACGTCACACTGACTGACCCGAATAAGACCATCCAAATTAGGCAAGGCAAGGCAAGGCAAGTTTATTTGTATAGCACCTTTCAACAACAAGGTAATTCAAAGTGCTTTACATAAAACATTAAAAGCATTGGAAAGAAACACATATAAAATGACATTTAGATGTAAAACGATTATTAGATTATTCAGATAAAATAATTACAAAATTAAAAGCAATCAAATAAAATATTTAAAATAGAATTAAACCAGGAATAGAAGTTACAGTGCAGTATAGGTAATTAATAAATTGTATTGTTTACTGAAAGGCAGCGGCAAACAGAAAAGTCTTCAGTCTAGATTTAAAAGAGCTGAGAGTTGCAGCAGACCTGCAGTTTTCTGGGAGTTTGTTCCAGATATGTGGTGCATAAAAACTAAATGCTGCCTCTCCATGTTTAGTTCTGACTCTGGGGACACAGAGCAGACCTGTCCCAGACGATCTGAGAGGTCTGGGTGGTTCGTAGCTAAGCAGAAGATCAGAAATGTATTTTGGCCCTAAACCATTCAGTGTTTTGTAAACAACAGTAGTATTTTGAAATCAATTAGAGTAAATACTAGCCCGAAGAATCCTCTCCAATAGCTTCCCGGCCAATGATGAGAGGCTAGCCAACCTATAATGTCCAAGATTATCTCTATTTCCCTTCTTAAACAAAGGAATAACATTGGTTACTCTCCAGTCCTTCCAGACTTCAACTGTGGCGAGAGAGAATACAAAGATCTTCATCGAGGCTCCTGCTATCTCTTCTCTGGCCTCTCTCAATAACCTGACCCCGAACAGGCCATGGAGATTATCCAACTTAATGCTCTTCACGAGCCCCAACACCTCTTCCTTCTTGGTTTCAAACTGCACTCCCATTTCTGAAGAAGAGTCCTGACCTGAAGTGTTGCGATCCGTGTTCTCAGTATCACCACTGTTAGTACATTAGTTCTCCATAGTTCTCCAGGGATGCTGCCTGACCCATTGAGTTACTCCAGCATTTTGTAAACCTAATATCTGCAATTCATTGCATATTAATTAGTATTCTCCGTACAGATGTCACTGTTTTCAATGTTCCTTTCCTGAGTGAATGTTGATGCAAAGTTATCCTTTACTACCTCATTTACATCCTCTGACTCCAACCATATATTCCCTCCTTATTCTTGAGCAAAACTACCTTCCCTTTTTTTACCCTCTTGTTGGAATGTACAAACAAGAAACCTTGGGATTTTCTTTAATTCATCTTGACATTGATATTTCAACGCCGTTAAGCCTTTCTAATTGCCAGTTTGTGTACTTTCCTGAGTGCTTTATATTCTTCAAAGGAAGAGTATGTAAGGTTTAACTCAGTGGGACAGGCAACATCTCTGGACAGAAGGAATGAGTGATGCTTCGCGTCAAGACCCTTGTTCAGACCCATCTCGACCAAAACATCACCCATTCCTTTTGTTCAGTGATGTTGCCTGTCCCACTGAGGTACTCCAGCATTTTGTGTCTATCTTCAGTGTAAACCAGCATCTGCAGTTTCTTCCTAAACATCTTGAAACTTATGGACACAAGGTGCTGGAGTAACTAGCGGGTCAGGTAGCATCTCTGGAATCTGAAGAAGGGTTCCTACCTGTAACGTCACCTATCCATGTTCTCCTGAGGTGCTGCCTGACCCCCTGTGTTACTCCAGCACTTTGTGTCTTTGGTTGTAAGCCAGCATCTGCAGTTCCTTGTCTCTACTTATGGAGTTGTGATTGCTGTTCCTAAATACTCTTCCACTGTAACATAGTCCTGTGTTGACAATAAACTAATCTGGGATCTGGTAACATACCTCAATCACACCCCCATCCCAGATAACATCCTGGTGAATTACCTCTGAACATTCTGCAGCGTCATCGCACCTTTTTCATAGTAAAGATGCCTCCACATCCCCAGTATTTCCATTTGCCCTTCCCCACCAAAAGAACATCTTGCTGCCTTGACTTCATTCCTTCCCCTCCTCTAGTTTCTACAGAATTACCATCAGTTTCACAAGATTCCATCCCCAGACATATGCCCCCTCCCCCTCTCATTCAGTTGTTTGAAAGGTTTACTTCGATAGGGCCTTTAGGTCGGCATGGACAAGTTGGGACAAGGGGCCGGTTTCCATGCTCGATATTCCATGACTTGTACAAGGATTCCTGAATTGAGTGCTGCACCTTGTAACTGCCAACAGAGGTCAGCAGTCACACACAGGAGGAAAGCCGTGTGTTGCAACCATGGTGTTCAATGATCTGGGGGTTGAGTGATGAGGGTGGAGGAAGGAAAGCAGTGAGGGAGGAAAAAATAATTCATAGAAACATAGAAACATAGAAAATAGGTGCAGGCGGAGGCCATTCGGCCCTTCGAGCCAGCACCGCCATTCATTGTGATCATGGCTGATCGTCCCCTATCAATAAACCGTGCCTGCCTTCTCCCCATATCCCTTGACTCCACTAGCCCCTAGAGCTCTATCTAACTCTCTCTTAAATCCATCCACTGCCCTCTGTGGCAGGGAATTCCATAAATTCACAACTCTCTGGTTGAAAAAGTTTTTTCTCACCTCAGTCTTAAATGACCTCCCCTTTATTCTAAGAATTCAGATTGTCAAAAGTTGTGCCAGAGGAACTCAGCGTGTCAAAATGTATCTGAGGAGGGAAAGGAGTTGTCGGTGTTCGTGTCTAAACCCTGCGTCAGGACTGAATTCCGAGTCTCCCAGTGGGTAGCAGACTCTGCTTCTCACTGTCTGGGGCCGACTGTGTTCCCAGCCCAGAGAGAGTGATGATACCAGCTTCCTTTCAACCTCAGCGATCCGGAAAGTGGTCTTTCGTTCATTTAATGGAACAATTGTTCTTAATTGTTGACAGGACATTTGAGCGAAAACTGAAGACTATGAGGGACTCATGAATGAATTCAAACTGGACTTGGAGAAAGGCCACCAGTCCTTTCGCAAGCCATTATGTCTTTATCGGATGGTACAACACACGGGGACTTATGCAAATAGCATTTGCAACAAAGTGAAGCATAATCTCTCTCCAGAGGTTTGCTACATTTACAGATTCCAAAACAGTAGATGTGCCTAACTCTATTATTCTCTTTCACAAGGGTTCTCCCACAAACATCAGCAACAACATGTATTTCTGTGCATCTTAATGGAGTCAAACCTGCTGTGGGAATCAAGGGATATGGGGAAAAAGCAGGAACCGGTACTGATTTTGGATGATCAGCCATGATCATAATTGAATGGCGGTGCTGACTCAAAGGGACGAAGTCCTACTCCTGCACCTATTTTCTATGTTTCTACATTACACACATTGGATGAACCCTGGGCTGTTAGCCACTGTTGGGGTTTTGAACCATCCCCTGTATCCTCACACTCACACTCAGTCACAATGAACCAGCCACATTCACTCCAATGTGAGGCTTTCTCTGGTTAGACATCTGGGTGTTTGGGGAAAAAGCCATCAAGGCAGAGATATCTGTTCTAAGTCTCACACTGCAAGTTGTACAGGTGGGGACCTCCTCTGGCAACAGTATCTGTCCTCTGCAATGTGGAGAGTGTAATCCTGGGTTGTGTAGGAAAAGCCACTCATTGACTGGAGGAGTACTAGGGAACATTGCTCCTGTACACCAGTCCATTCTCACCTCCCCCTATCATTCAGTAGTTTGAAAGCTTTGCTTAGATGGGGCTTTAGGTCGGCATGGACAAGTGGGACAAGGGGCTGGTTTCCATGCTCGACATCCATGATGTACAAGGATTCCTGAATTGAGTCCTGCACCAAGTAACTGCCAACAGAGGTCAGCAGTCACACACAGGAGGAAAGCCGTGTGTTGCAAACATGTTGATTAATGATCTGAGGGGAGAGTGATGAGGGTGGAGGAAGGAAAGCAGTGAGGAGGGGAAAATTAATTCAGGACCCATCAAAAGTTGTGCCAGAGCGAACTCAGCGGGTCGAAGTGTATCCTGAGGAGGGAAGAGTGTTGGTGTTCGTGTGTAAACCCTGCATCCGGACTGAATACGAGTCTCCCAGTGGGGAGCCGGACCTCTGCTTCTCACTGTCTGGGGCCGACTGTGTTGCCAGCAGAGGGAGCGATGATACCAGCTCCCTTTGAACCTCAGCGCATCCGGGAAAGTGGTCTTTTGTTCACTTAATGGAACAATTGTTCTTAATTGTTGCAGGACATTTGAGCAGAACAACTGAAGACTATGACAGACTCGTGAATGAATCAAAACGACTTGGAGAAAGCCCACCGTCCTTTCGCAGCAATTATGTCTATATCGGATGGTACAACACACGGGGACTTGTGCAAATAGCATTTTCAACAAAGTGAAGCATAATCTCTCTCTCAGAGGTTCTACTACATTTACAGATTTTCAAAACAGTGAGATGTGCTAAACTTATTCTTCACTTTAACAAGGGTATCCACCCACTACCACCAACAACTGTATTTCTGTGGCATCTTAATGGAGCAAAACTGCTCTGGGAATCAAGGGATAAGGGGAAAAAAGCAGGACGGGTTACTGATTTTGGCTGATCAGCCATGATCATATTAAATGGCGGTGCTGGCCTCCAAGGGCCGAATGGGGTATTCCAGCACTATTTTCTATGTTGCTATGTACACACATTGGACGAACACTGTACATTGCCACTGTTGGGGTTTTGAACCATCCCTGTACCCGGTATAAACATTGCCCTCTAATGCCAGTTAGCCAGTTCCCACCTCCCACCCACAGGGCTGCAGTGAAGGGGGCTCACACCTCATTCCCAATGAACCAACCTACCTTCACTCCAATGTGAGCTTTCTCTGGTTGGACATCTGGGTGTTGGGAAAGAGCCATTCAAGCAGAGATATCTGTTCCAGTCTCCACACTGTACGTTGTACACGGGTGGGGGCTCATTGGGCAACAGTTGCCCTGTCCTCTGCAATGTGGAGAGTGTATCCCTGGGTGCTGTAGGAAAAGCAACTCATTGACAGGAGGAGCTACTAGTGGGACATTGCTGCTGTTAACACAGTCCATTTCAGCTGCTCTTGCGGCATTAATAAGCCCTTGTCTTAGATTTCTTTGTATGTGCTTCTGTTTTCCAAACTGCTGGGATGTATTCTCACTGTGAAATAAAGAGGGTGATGCATCATACCACTAGGTCTCTGGGTCGATTCTTACTCAGAAACAGAACTGGTCACTGATCAATCTCCAGTCCACAGTGACTCCCTTGGCTCAGCACAAGTTGGGGAGCCGCCCGATATGTGCCTTCACTGATGATTGGTGAAAATGCATCAGGAAGTCTTGCTGTATCTGTGCACAGCTTGATGAGACACACCACAAATACAATGATTGAAAGCAAACTATTAGTGCTGTAAATATGTAAGAACCTGTAGAAAATAGTGGAGATACTGAAATACGAGTGTATGTTATTCTCTAGACTCAACAGTACTCTGCTCTGCCCCAGCAACATAGAGTAGTGTCACAGGATCCTTGCTATGTTCATCGGTTCCTCAGTTGATAGGAGCAGAATTCGGCATTCAACCCAACAAGTCTACTCCACCATACAATCATGAGTGATCTATCTCTCCCTCCTAACCCATTCTGTGGCCTTCTTCCATAACCACAGGCACCCCTACTAATCATAATATGCAATATATGCCTTTAAAATACACAAAGACGGCCTCCACAGCTATTTTTTGCAATGAATCCCACAGATTCACCTCCCTCTGACTAAAGAAATTCCTCTCGTCTCCTTTCTAAAGGTATGTCCTTCTATTCTGAGGCTATGGTCTCTGGTCTTAGACTCTCCCACTAGTGGAAACATCCTCTCCACAGTGACTCTAGCCAGGCCTTTCACTATTCGGTAAGTTCAATGAGGTCTCCCCTCTTCCTTCTAAATGCCAGTGAGTACAGGCCCAGTGATGCAAACGCTCATCATATGTTAACCCAACCATTGCTGGCATGAGGAGTTTGTGTTCTGAAGAGAGATTTGGGAACATTGTTCTCTGCTCGCTGGAGCCCTTGAGTCTTGGCAAATCCTTGTAAATCATCTCTGCACTCTTTCCACCATACAATTAGAAAAGAACAACATAGAACTTTCATCTCCCAATGTATATGCCGAACAATAATGCCAAATTAAACTAATCTCCTCAGTCTGCAATTGATTCATATCTCACCACTCTTCACGCATCAATGTCTGTCTATCTAAAAGCCTTTTAAATGCCACTATCATATCTGCCCACCAACATAATGTAAATAATGTGCCCCACTCCCACATCTATATACTTTACCCCTCTGACCTTAAAGCTATGCCCTTCAATCTTTGACATGTCCCACCTGATAAAGGTTACAACTATCTACCCTTTCTAAGCCTCTCATTATATATATACTTCTATCAGGTCTCCTCTCAACTTCTGATGCTGCAGAGAAAACAATCCAAGTTTATCCAACTTCTGACAGCTAATATCCTGTAATCCAGGGAGAATTGTAAAGCTCTTCTGCACCCTCTTAAAAAGCCTCCACATCCTTTGTGTGATGGGGTGAGCAGAAGGGTGCACAATGCTCCAAATGCGGCCACATCAATTTTTTATAAAACTGCAAGATGACTTTTCTGCTCAATGCCTTGACCGATGAAGGGATGCACGCCAACACCCTCTTTACCCTCTGGTCTATTCTGTGCCACGTTCAAGGAGCGATGGAGCTGGGACCAAAATCCCTCTATCTATTCTGCCGTTAACAATCTAGTCATAACTATATACTGTCCCCTTACATTTTGCCCTAAGGTGCAACACCTCACACTTGCTTGGATGAAACCATCTACAATTTCACTATCTTTACTGCCTCGCCAAGGCACCGGCATAATCAAGGACCAAGTCTCACCATGGACACTCCCTCTTCACCCCTCTCCCAATCAGACAAGAGGTACTAGAATGAACAAGCACACCTCCAGATTCAGGGCAGTTTCATTCCAGCTGTTATCAGGCAACTGAACCATCCTATCACTAAGAGAGCGGTCCTGACTTACCATCTACCTCATTGGGGACCCTCAGACTATCTTTAATCAGACTTTACTGGACTCTATCTTGCACTAAAAATTATTCACTTTCCTATATTTCTACACTGTAACCATATATAATCTTTCTGCTGACTGGTTAGTAGGAACCAAAAAAGCTCCTTCGGCCTTCTACCTCTTCGGAGCCTTGCTGGAGCTTACTGTGCAGATCACGCTGCCAGTATCTGCCAACCTGGATCGACAGGCTGCTCCTTTGGGCCAGCTGCTCCTTCGGAGCCTTAGCGGAGCTCACAGCACAGGTCGCGCCTGCCAGTACAGCAAGCCTGGTTCGACAGGCTGCTCTTGAGGGTCCAGCTAGTGACTCCTGACTGCTCCTTTCAATGGAAGTAGCTGCACTGCCCTGTCAGCTTCTCTGCGTTCCACCGTCTGCTCTCTTTCGGAGCCTCCACGGAGGTAGCTGTACGGGCAGCACCCGTCAGCTTCTCCGTGTTTAGCCTCCTGCTCCCTTTTGGATCCTCAATGGCAATAGCTGCACGGGCCGCGCCCGTCAGCTTCTCCGAGTCGGGCCGCCTGCTCCTTTTAGGAGCATCAACGGCCCTCAATGGCGGTAGCTGTATGGGCCACGCCCGTCAGCTTCTCGAGTCCGGCCACTTGCTCCCTTTCGGAGCCTCAATGGCGGGAGCTGCACGAGCAGCGCCCATCAGCTTCTCCGAGCGTGCTGCACCTATTTTCGGAGCAGCAGCCCATTCCTGTGAACAAAGGTTACTTACCTGCCGGAACAGTTTCGAATTGATCCAACTCCCGCGCCATGGATCGACGTATTGACGCACATGCGGGCTGGCGGGTTCTTCACGTAATCTCATCACGAGACTTCGATATAAAATAGTAACATTAAACTCTCGTTTTATGAGGAGTTACGATGAGGGATTACGTGAAGAGCCCGCTCAGCACGCATGCGCGACATACTTCAAAGCAGCGGTGTGGAATCACAGACAGACACAGTTATTGAAATAAACATAGTAAAGAAAAGGAGACCTTAGTTATCAGTTTGACCCATATTATTGAGGGTGGGAGCGGGGGGCACGTAATCCCTCATCGTAACTCCTCATAAAATACAGATCAAACTTCAAACTGGTAAGTTCTCGTTTAATCTTACTATTTTACTTCGGAGTCACGTGAGTGACTACGTGAAGATTTTAAAGCTCTGTGATTTCAAACCGTGTAACAGTTCATACTTCACTCGCTGCCGAAGTCTTTCGAGGGAGGAAGTATGTTATCGTAATCAACCATGAATCTGTTTGTAAAAACAATAATGGTGTTATTAACAACAACAAGACCAAATGCTCCCCCGGGCTTAAATTATATATTTTTTGCAGATTCTTTTTCTGCAAACGATACAGGTTCTGTCAGTGGTTTGTTATAAAAGTTTGGAACGTATACTCCCTAGACCAACCCGCTGTAGCCAGGATGTGACCCATTGGCACGTCCATCCTCTTAGTCACTGATGTGGATGCTGTCCTGGTGGAGTAAGATTTATACACGTTAATATGTACTCCAGCAACTCCCAGTACTTGCTTGAGCCACTTGAGATAGTTTGGCTTGTCACCCGACCATAACGTTTCTTATGGCTGACCCTAAAGGCTTTTTCTCTCCCTCGAGGATTACTTATAGTGTCGATGTAGTTCAATAAGTGGGTCATGACACATAACCGTGGTTCAGGTGGGTATGCTCGGAATTCCATAATTAGACCTGATGTTCCTGGTCTGCTCTGTTTGCCCAGTCCCTAATGGTAATGTAACATGGTGAAGTGGACCATATTGTCCAATCGTAGTGGATGGAGGAAACTGGACTCTTTGTGCTGAGACAAGGCCATCAGCATGTCCCTTCAGGGTGGGCTGTTCCAGGGTGAGGGACCTAGCTGGTGACCATCCCCTAAGGTACGTCAGGTCCATACTGACATCCCAGATTTGGGTGTACTTGGGTCTGGGGGATTAACCTCTCCTAAATTTGATCACCAGCGGGAGGTACCGTATGGCCTGTGGTCCTGGTGCCCGAGTTAAGTAGGCTGACAGAGCACTTCTGGCTGAATCCTTCATTGTGGTGAAGACCTGCCAGAACTCCAGTACAGGTTTGTTGTAGTTGAATATGTAGTTCCTGTATTTGAATGGTATCTTCCCACTTCTTGATGTTTGCCAAGTATGTTCCCTAGTGGATATGCGATGGGATGCTATCCTTGTGTTGATAGCGCTATTGACAATCCAGGCCCAGCAGAGGTCTTCCCAATTCTGCAATCCAGGCCCAGTGATGGTCTTTTCAAATCTGCAATCCAGTAGTTTAATTTATCGTGGCATGTGCGTAGTACCAGGACTGATGAGGACGTAGTACCTGATGAGGTAGGAAAAAACGGTAAAAAACATAGATTAGATTCCCCCTCACGCTTCCTAATTCAGTGGGAATGAATTCATTGCCCCTGCCTCAAATTTGGTTTCTTGCGACATACATCGGTACGTGGAGAATTCAATTGAATACAGTGAAATCGATATCGGGTGTTCCATATTGCTATGTAATTCCAGCAATACTTGGGTTTAATATGTCTGTTTACAGTATTTAGCTCACCTAGTAGGTAAGTTTGCTGATGGTGGTATATTTTTGACGACCTGTAGTTTCCAATTGTTAAATAAATGTCACATGATATCGATTTATTCTGCCCAAGTGGTTTGTGTATGTCCCTACTGTGATGTTGTTAATTATAAACGAACATGCAAAATGGTGCACTGCAGGATAATATGTTTTGCCAATAGAGCGTACTCAAAATTTCCAAACTAGGTTTTACGCCTAGTGTCTATAGTGATGACGACTCCAGATTAGTCCATATGCCACCATGTTTTGGGTGAGGGTAGTTTAAACATTAGCACCTAGCCTTAATGGAAGGTTCAAGTTAAGTAGCTGGAACAGCTGCTACTAACTCCCAATACTCTTGCCACTGTTGAATGGTAGGTAGATACCATTAATTGTTACAGGCTGTGTCATACCGACTCTCCTATGCCAAGTTAAAGACAAGTGGGTAGAGTGTTGAATACCAAATAGTCAACAGTAGAGGATTTATATTTCAAGGTATTGCAATACTGGTTGATGCGTGGAGTGGACGGAGCAAGCCCCTCCCCATCTCCCTGTTCCAAATCAATTGATATATGGTCCCTTGATAAGGGACGAGTCAAAATAGAACTAACAACAACAGATACTCCGCTTGATCTTAGTCAAGGCTGAGAGCGATGGTTTCAATCGTAGATCTATCTGGATTGCATGCCAAGCTCGGCTAAAAGAATAATAGCTAAAGCTGTGATAGCTATACCCATGGATTAGTCGTCGTTAATATCATTGGAACATGCCATGACGATAGTTCCTTAATATAGCCAGGGCTGGTTAGAATATCTGGAACCAGTTTGGCTGTAATAGCCATAGTCGATAATTAATACTGCCAAGTTATCTTCAAGTTTTTTGAATGGGTACTGAATAGTATGCATCTTTTAAGTTGATGTCAACCATTAAGTATGCTTGGAATGAAAGGTTGGCAGTTTCAATATTCCAAGCGTGGCCTGGCGAGATACTCAAGTGGCAAGTCAATGACGGTGCGACATATACCATGTTGGGATTTTTAGAGCCAAAGGTTCATACTGGGTTTATTATGACCCCTTGATATCAATGATGGCAACATTACCATCTTGGTTGGTACCAAAGGTTCATATAGTCTTCTATATGACCCCTGTATAATTATTACCCCCAGTTGCTAGTCCCTCATGTTCTTATTAGTGGGAGTGTAGACCCCTAGGGTGCATGCTGTACTGGTATTGTATGGTCCCGGGGAAGGGACATATCAGATATAAACTGATAAGGCAGTTACTAATAATCTTAGCCAAAAGGCCGAGCAGGATGGGATCTAATTTAATTTTATCTTTGAATGCTTTGTTAGTACAAACCCTTCATCTTTTGTGTGATGGCAGGAACCATACTTATCTTATTTCACTGTTGTTCCGTGGTGTGTTCATCTCTTCGGTTTCTGGTTCCTTGTCCGTAGGGATGGTGTTGTTGGGGGTGGCACATTTTTCCAGGGGGCCTGCTCTGGACCCTGGCCTGAAAAAACAGGGCTTACTGGGGGTTGGCATGCGGGCCCCGAGCTTACACCGGTACTATTAGGTGGACGCCTACTGGTGGACGCGTAGAGGTACTGCTACTGGTTTCGTGTGGTGCTCATTCCAGACCCTGCCCTCTAGATGCCGAATTTTGGATACTTCTCCAGTTTTTTAGGCTTGGTTTGATAACTTAGCCAGCTAGCAGGATCTGTGGTTGAGAGGTCGGCATTCTCACAGTCCTGTAATTTTTTAAGTTGAGGGCAGGTTTTATAACTTCCTAAGAAGTTGCGGAGCACTGCAAGCAGTAGGGTCAGGTGTTTTGCCATACTACCCTGTCCCTCTGAAATGAGCATGCGAAATGATAACCGATGTCAGGGATATCAAACGCATTTTAAGATATTTGGGTTTTTAAGCTATGCTCAATGTACCCCCCAATAACGGTGGGCACTTTGAGTAAATGCAATTTAGGGGAGGCGTGATGAATCCAACACCTCATGACTACCTGTCTTGGAGAGGTTTTTTGAAAAGAACAGGTAGTAAGCTGGCCATCAGTTGAGACTAAAAAGCCATCTCGCTAGTGGTGGAGCCACATGGCGGCCACACCCAGCAACTCTTCCTGATCCTGTACCTCAAGCATACTCCCGATAAACTTCAGCCAGTGACCCCTCTTCTTGACCAGTCCAGTCTGGTCCCCATCAATCCCTCGACAAGGGAGATGGCCAATGCTGTTAGGGACTGGAGTGGGAGTGTTAGCTCCCTTGGCGGACTAGCCCCTGCTCCTGAGGCAAGTCTCGCTGGAGTTTTTAGCTCCATGACCTTCCTCTGGCTTGGAGACATAGACACTCTTGTTTCTTGTTTGAAGTGCTGACTCCATCTTCCGTGTCTGTCTCCAGCCTGAGGTTGGTCCTGACCTTGCTGTTAGAGGCGTCTGCCGTTTTCGGGCGGCATTTCAGCGGTTCTCGGGCGTCGAGTCTCCTTGTCGGGAGTCTGCAGGGGTTCGGCCGGTTTTTTAATTTCCCTCCAGTCCGCTGCTGTTGTTCAGACAGCTGTTTAGCGGACTGGGCATCAGCGCAGCACCCGTGTCTGTGGACCGCAGTGTGTGCGGTCCCGTTGCCGCCTCTCCCCCCTCCACTGTCGGCTCCTTCGCTGGAGTCGAACGGGGGCTGCTTCCCTCTGCTGCTTTGCTCCCCCTGGAGCAAAAACAAACGCAAAGTCGCTAGTTTAAACTGAAGGTAAATACTTACCTAACGGCCCTTTCCTTCAGGCTTGTAGCGGGAGCGCCTGACTCCCGCTGCGTCGCTGTTGCCTACGTGAACGCAATGTCGCGCATGCGTGCTGAGCGGGCTCTTCACGTTGTCACTCACGTGACTCCAAAGTAAAATCACAGTGTAGCAGTATTCACACAGTGATGATCAACACCACAATAAACACAAGGGTGAGTGCAAAGCTACAGAATGGTGCAAGAATGTGGTGTAATGCAATGTGGTTCAAAATATTATTCATGTACAATACCCAAATTAGATTGAGTTAGGAGTTAGAAGACATGTCTGCAGCTCCCAGGAAGGTTTTAGTTTGAGTTGAGTTCATTGTCACGTGTACGGAGGTACAGTGAAAAGATTTTGTTGCTTGCTAACCAGTCAGCAGAAAGACAATCCATGATTACGTAGAATACGTGGAAGGGGCATGAAAGACATGATCAGTTCAGGAGTGTGAGAGGACCACAGCCCAGAGCTGACAGAGCAGTCACTGCCCCATCAGTAGGATGCCATTCCCCTCTCCACTCCATCGTTACCAGTTGTGGCCCAGACCCCACTCCCTCCTCACACTCATCCCACCCTGGAACCTTTCAGCGGATGGAGGGGAGTTCAAAGAGGTTTGGTATGTCTCCGAATGCAACAAACAATTACAGATGTGCTGACTGGTTGTATCATGAGGTGATATTGCATTTCCAATTTACAGGAATACAAGAGTAGCAGAGAGTGGTGGACTCAACCTAATCCATCATGAATTCAGACCTTCTCACCATTGAAAGCATCAACATGAGGTGCTGTCATAAGAAGGCGGCATCTACTATCAAGGATCTTCACCATCTGGGCCATGCATTCTTCTCGTGTTTAAAATCAGGCAGGAGCTACATTAGCCTAAAGATCACAGCATCAGATTCAGGAACTTTTCTCTATGTTATAATATAACGCAGATAACCAATAACGTTCAAGACATCCCAACAGCCAATTTTCCATGTGAAGGAAGGAACTGCAGATGCTGGTTCACATCAAATATAGACACAAAATGACGGAGTAACTCAGCGGGTCAGACAGCATCTCTAGATTAAATTCAGAGAGTGGTTAATTTGTGGAATTCTTTGCCACAGAAGGCTGTGGAGGACAAGTCAGTGGATATATTTAAGGCAGAGATGAATAGATTCGTGATTAGTACAGGTGGCAGAGATTATGGAGAGGAGGCAGGAGAATGGGGTTAGGAGGGAGAGATAGATCAACCAGAATAATGCCCAGATTAGGGGGTACTAGCTGCAGGAAACATCACCCACTCCTTCTATCCAGAAATGCTGCCTGTTCCGCAGCATTACTCCAGCTAATTTTCCCTTGTTGACTATTGTACCGTTTGACATTAAATGCCTGCAGTTCCAATGCAGACAACTCCTCCAGAATTCTACAATCCTCAAAGTCACATAGGCTGCAAAGTGCTGTGAATTTCAATAACTCCCTGATGTAAGAGTGAGAGGTAAACTGTGAGAAGTAGCAGAGACTACGAGCTACTATGACTTAAAACTCATGGACAAAGCCAAGGAGTCACTGAAAATTTGCAAAGTCAAAGGGCACTTTGTGGTACGGTCAAAGAAATGAGTCTGGAGAGTTGGTCCTATATAAAACACAGATTCAAGGTAGATGTGTTTATAGAGCCAGACTTTTCTTTGTGTTATTGCTCAGACAACCAAAGTTGAAACACAGATAGGGGATAAGTTTTGCATTGCACTGTTATTGAGGTCATTTGAGGTTTTAATACTGGAAAATAAGGTGTCACGTATCACAAACACCTGCCAGAACTTCGAGACTAATTTCCAGACAGATGATGTCACTTGAATCCAGGTTAAACAAATTTAACACCTTTGTGAAGATGTTTTTGATCCAGTTTTCTTCTGGCAGGGTCGAACAATGCCAATGAAATGGCAGCTGATACATTATGGAAATGCTGCTGGATTCTATCCCTGTAAAGGACTTGGTGACATTAACTCTCTGTGTGCTGATTCCATGGATGTCTGAACAATTGTATCAGGAAGTTGAGCATGGAAAGACTGATTATATTTAATAATCCCACTCCTTTGAGGTATTCTGGCTTCTATTATCTAATGTATACAAATGAACAATGCAGATGATGGAAATCTGAAATAAAAACAGAAAATACTGGGAACATCAGGCAGGTCGTGAACATTGGGTGAAAATGAAAATAAATAGAAAGATTAAACGAGAACTTACCGTTTGCAGTTTGATTCTTATTTTATGAGAAGTTGAAGTGAGGGACTACGTGAAGAGCCTGCCAGCCCGCATGCGCGTCAATCTCCAGAGCAACTGTATGAAACCACAGACCACTTGCACGAACTTAAACTATAGAAAGATTAATAACCCTTGACTTAGATACATAGATACATAGAAAATAGGTGCAGGAGTAGGCCATTCGGTCCTTCGAGCCTGCACTGCCATTCAATATGATCATGGCTGATCATCCAACTCAGTATCCCGTACCTGCCTTCTCTCCATACTCCCTGATCCCTTTAGCCACAAGGGCCACATCTAACTCCCTCTTAAATATAGCCAATGAACTGGCCTCAACTACCCTCTGTGGCAGAGAGTTCCAGAGATTCACCACTCTCTGTGTGAAAAAGTTTCTTCTCATCTCGGTCCTAAAGGATTTCCCCCTTATCCTTAAGCTGTGACCCGTTGTCCTGGACCTCCCCAACATCGGGAACAATCTTCCTGCATCTAGCCTGTCCAACCCCACAAGAATTTTGTACGTTTCTATAAGATCCCCTCTTAATCTCCTAAATTCTAGCGAGTATAAGCCAAGTCTATCCAGTCTTTCTTCATATGAAAGTCCTGAATCCCAGGAATCAGTCTGGTGAACCTTCTCTGCACTCCCTCTATGGCTATAATGTCCTTCCTCAGATTGGGAGACCAAAACTGCACGTAATACTCCAGGTGTGGTCTCACCAAGACCCTGTACAACTGCAGTAGAACCTCCCTGCTCCTATACTCAAATCCTTTTGCTATGAAAGCTAACATACCATTTGCTTTCTTCACTGCCTGCTGCACCTGCATGCCTACTTTCAATGACTGGTGTACCATGACACCCAGGTCTCGCTGCATCTCCCCTTTTCCTAGTCGGCCACCATTTAGATAATAGTCTGCTTTCCTGTTTTTGCCACCAAAGTGGATAACCTCACATTTATATGATCTTTATGAGAATCATGGTTGGGAGTGGGGGGGGGGGGGGGGGGGGGGGGGCACATAGTCCCTCACTTCAATTTCTCAGAAAACAAAGATCAAACTTCAAACGGTAAGTTCTCGTTTAATCTTTCTATTTTATATCGAAGTCACGTGAATGACTACATGAAGCCTTCGAAGCTCTGTGGTTTCATGCAGTAAACCAATCTGTGTGTGAAACACTTAAACAGAAACACCATAAATGGTAGAAAAGACATGGGTTATTAACAACATGATGCTAACTTACATACATGTCCCTTGTCCTTAATCGGACCACAGTCCCAATTGGCTTTGAGTTACACAATAACTCATGCAACACTGTTCAGAATTCTATCTGCAATCATCCAGACATCTTCAACCAAATTTATAACTTCTGAAAGTGCACTATGTAAACCTCCTGCAGTTGCAAGAAGATGACCAAATGGGAATATCCATTCTATTGGCTGCTAATGAGCCAGCCCCCTTGGAAGAGTGAGACTTGAAATTATTTGAATTCGCACCCACTATTAGCTGCATACATTCTATTCATGTTGAGATAGTCTGCACCAACAATCTCTTGAGAAAACTATTAAATAACAATGAAGGAACTATCCTTCATCTCATAGGTACTAGTAAGCACAGTGTACCTGTATACATAATAACACCACCAATATCCGATCTGGTGGGTATGCTGTCAACTCCAAATTGTACCCAACCGTGCCCGTTTTGCTTTATGAGATCATTCCCATAACAAGCTACCCTCATGTCAGTTATGACCCAGCGACCAAGCTGGAGATTGAGTAAATACTGTGTTCTTTGTGCTGAAATCAGTTGCTAATAGCATAATTAACTGAAAAGATACTGCTCCCATTAGGAATACAGTAGATGAATATCTGCACAATAATTTTTACTGATAAACATTCCACACTACTATGAGTCTAGGCTTTAGAGTGTTCATGTAAAATACACCTTGCATAACGTTAGTCAACAGTGGGTGAATAAACCAATCATTTATTGTCCCACTTATAGTAGAGAGAAGGACAAAGCAGCACGAGCAGTATCAATTGTGCTATAATCGCTTCTCTAAGCCCAAACTGAAAGAGTCACAAACCTCTGCTACTTCTGTTTAAAAGTAGCTCACATGTGTCTATTTCACAAACTTTCCATACAACCATGCAGAGCCAGCTGCACCAGAAATAGGCTGGATTAGCCATCACTCGTGGCTTAGAGCAAGTAGGAGCTTCTTTCAGCTGCCTTTTACAATGGACACCCAGAATGAGTAGGCCAAATTGGCACTATAAAATCCATGTCGCCTCATCTTTAATATCGTAAGAGGCATCTACTGATAAAACCTCTGAGTCTTATCAGCTACAAAAGCATGTCATCTATAAACTCCATGACACAATGCCCTTTTGATCTGAGTTGGGCAGCATTAGCTTTAGAATCTTTGTAAATAGCCTAGGCCTGAAGACTAGGTAGAACCTCAAATTTCCACCACTGGCTTTGTCATCAAAAACACCATCTGTGCCTCTCGTGTATAGATACGGAAAAGTATGCATCTTCAAGATCGATTGAGGCCCGAAATCCTCTGAATCAGCCAAATTGCTGAAAGACAATTATCCATCTAAAATTGGTTAGCCAAACACATGATCAGACTAGCCAAATCCTAACCTTATTTGGCATGCCCCAATTTTGGTCAACCTTGAGAAAATATTAGAACTATATGTAAAGACTTCCAACTCGTGATGTCTTCACTACATGTTTTATTATAGATACTGGTATAAAACACACACTGTGCCCTAGCTGTCCGTGGTCTGTCACTGGAGCTAGAGAGCGAGAGAGACGTGGGGAGGCTACAGTTATACTGAAGACAATGGGGAGTGGTTAGTAGTGGTGAGGTCACTATGTTAAAGGAGCATGCACTGATCTACATCCTTCCCCTCGGAAAACAAAGTATTATAGCAGTGACAGTGCGACCACGACTCATACGCTAGAAACACCCCCCGCGCGTACACCGGCAGGAAACAGTTAACACATTCACGCAAACTCCCCGTAACGTACAGGCGGCTTGACCAACCGCCCGGAGCGGGTGCGCAGCCCACCCTCCCCCCCCCTCCGCAGGAAGAGCAGGGACGAGAGCTGGGGCGGCGACAGGGGAACGGGCAGGAGGACTTGCCGGAGAGGGAGGACGAGGAGAGCGGGGAGGAGAAGCGGAAGAAGCGGGCACGGGAGCGGGCGAGGAAGGCGAAGGCTGACTGGGAGGAGCCGGGGGAGAACGGGGCACACAGAGCTGAGACGGCAGGGTCCTGGGCATGCGAGGAGTGGAGGGCAGAGAGGAGGGAACCGGAGGGGCAAAAGGAGCTGCAGGGGGTGGAGCGGGCTCGTTGACCAGGAGCAAATGCTGGCGGGACCGGCGGTAGATGGTACCCTCGTAGTCAATGAGGTAAGACCGAGGAGAGCCCGCAGAGCCGACGACCACAGCTAGTCGGTAGTGGCCGGAGGGGGACCGCATCCGGACCACCTGATTCGGGAAGAGACGCGGAAGGGGACGACAGGACTTGTCGTGGGAGCGCTTCTGGATGGCCTGTTTCTGGGCAAATCGCTCCTGGACGGTGGCAGGGCTGAGGACGGCGGGCTGCAGAGATCGCTGGGAGACAGGGATCGGAGGGCATGTGGTGCGGGACATGAGCCGCTGAGCAGGCGAGCCCAGGGCAGGGTCACGGGAAATATTGCGGAGGTTGAGGATGGCCAGGTAAAAATCCGACCGCGAAAGTCTGCAATGCTCCAGCAACTCCTTTGCACTGCGGACGGCGCGCTCAGCAAGGCCGTTGCTTTGCGGGTACTCGGGGCTGCTGGTGATGTGGCGAAAGTTCCAGGATGCAGCGAAGGCGCTGAACTCCGCACTGGAGAACTGGCCGCCGTTGTCAGACTGCAAAGTAACTGGAAAGCCAAAGGTCGCAAACTGGTGGCGCAGCTTCCCGATGACAGCAGCAGATGTGAGGGTGGGCAGCTGATCCACCTCGAACCAGCTGGAGTAGGAGTCCACAAGGACCAGGAAGTGTTTGCCACGCCACTCAAAAATGTCAGTGGCGACCGACATCCACTGCAGGGCGGGGGCAGGCTGCTGCAGGAGCGGCAGGCGTTGTTGATGGAGAGCGAGGCAGTTGCAGGTCGAGCAGGCAGAGACCCTGTCCCGGATGTCTTGCGCCATGCCGGGCCAATAACACTGACTTTGGGCCTGGGACAGAGTGGCTTCGGCCCCGGGATGGCCGCTGTGGGCAGACTGGAAGTAGTGGTCCCGCAGCGCAGCAGGCACCACGGCCTTGTGGCCCTTCACCACCACGCCGTCGTGCAGTACTTGTTCATCCCGGACGAGGAAGTATGGCGCAGCACCATCAGGCAGAGATGAGCGATGTTCGGGCCAGCCACGGCGGATGACATCCGCAAGCTGCTGCAGGGCAGGATCCTTGGCTGTGTGATGGATCAGGGACTGCATCTGCTGGGAAGGCACAATGTTAACGTTTAATACCATCAGGTCAGACGACTCGTACGGGTGTTGGGCAGTGGACGTCAGCGGTGCGCGGGACAGCGTGTCGGCCACAAACATGTCCTTGCCCTTGCGGTACACAATTCGAAAGGTGAAGCGCTGGAGCTGCAGCATCATACGCTGCAGGCGGGATGAGGCAACGTGTATCGGCTTATTCAGGATCGTGACCAGCGGCTGGTGGTCGGTCTCAATAGTGAATGTCAAGTCTTCTAATATTTTTGCAGTTTCCCCGCTTGAAAGGGATTTGATTTATCTACCCCGAAATGATGAACTGGATTCACTCAGACCAAACACTTCTTTTCCACCTTTTATTTTCTCCTTCTTTTATTTTGGCAGATTAGTCTTTATCAGTTTAGGTCTTTATCAGTTTTGGTCTTTAACAGTTTTGGTCTTTAACAGTTTTGGTCTTTAACAGTTTTGGTCTTTAACAGATGAAAAACCGGCTGCCAATCGGGTCTGTAGAAAAATCAGTCCTGCTTGCCTTTTCTGGCTATCGCGGCAGTCTTTTCGGACAGTCTTTTTGATTTACTGCTGGATTCACTGCTCGCAAGTTTGTTGTCTCTCCTTCCCTGGCTTCTGGTGCTGTGTCCCTTTTGACCCCCAGGCAGAACTCGGCAGGCTGGGGTTCCGCCCACTTTAATCACTTCTCGTGATTTCAATTGTAGCATTTCTCTGCTCGAAAGTTTCTTGCATTTCAGTTTGACTTGACACCTCCCACTCGATCTTCCAATGGAACCACTTGGGAGATCGACGCTTTAAAGTCAAACTTTGAATGGGGGTTTGAACTTAGTCACCTGATGCATTTTTGTCTTGTTCTTCTACTGGAAGTAAGACAACTCCCCAGACTTTGAGTTTTACCCTCTTCTTGACGTCATCGTGTACGTGGTAGGGTCCAAAGAGGTCTACTGTTGTAAACTCAAAAGGAGCAGCAGGTTCAGTTCTTTCAGGCGGCAGATCACTCATTACTTGTTGACATTTCTTTGCTTTTGCTTTCTTGCAGATTATGCAGTGATCAACAACTTTTTGAGCAATTCTCCTTCCTTTTATGACCCAAGCCTTTTTTCTCATTTTAAGCAAGGTCCCAGCCACTCCGTCATGACTCTCCCTGTGAGCCTCCCGAGCTAGCAGCATGGACACCCAGGCATCAACGGGTAGGATGGGAACAGCAACTTTATCCTCTTCAAAGCTCTGCACTCTGCCACCACAAACCATCAGCCCAGAATCTTGGTCTTTATAGGCTACCAGTCGATCTGTTTTGGTGCTTGGGAAAGTTGTGCCCAATTGCGCAGCACAAAAAATGTCTTTTAGAGCATTTTCTCGTTCTCTTACTGTAATGACTCCTGTCAAAGAGATGGCCTCCCACTTTGGATTGTTTAGGGCTTTCCACAAGATGATACCACTTCTCCACTTGAATTTGACTGTGTAGCTCAAATACTTCTTTAAACGTGAGGCGAACACTGCTCCACACATCTCTGCTTTAACAGCGTCTCCTCTGTGGTCCAAGGGAGTTAACTTGGCCTTGGATTCCACAAGTCTGACAATTGGGCCATGGTCTGAATCCCATCTCAGGTACATCACTGCCCCGTAGGTGTGCTCACTTCCGTCAGAAAAGGTGATTCCCAAGGGTTCAGTTGCGGAGCAAGAGGGAGTCAGTGCCCTGACGAACTTGACTTTTCCAAGTTGTTCGTACTCTTCAAAGAGCTTAATTGCATCCTCCCTGAGTCCATCTGAGAGTGCCATGTCCCATGTGTCTCTGACTGAACAGCTTCCCTCTTTTGCTTCTTGGAAAGCTCTGCGTACTAGAATCGCTCCCTTTTGCTTAACAGGAGCCACTATGCCGATGGGGTCATATAGCCCTGCTACCTGGCTGAGAAGCTCTCTTCTTGTTAGGGGATTTGGCGTCTGAGTTTTGATTTGCTCTTGTAGAAGGCTTTGACCAAGCCGCATCCTTTTCTTTCTCTTGGAGAAATTGATTCCCACCATAACGTGGAGCATGTCCTCTTCTACAATGTAGCCCAGACCAAGTGCCTTGTTATCATCATCATGCATTTGGTTTGGTAGGATCATGCTTTTTGTTTTGCTTTTCTTTAAAGCATCACTGTCCTCCTTCCTCCCACTTTGGCCAGACAGAACCCAAGGCTTGAGCTCAAACCCACCAGCTTTTAGGATTCGTTCCACATTTGCTGTGATGATTCTCAACTGGTCGAGGCTGTTGTGAGATGTGAGGATGTCGTCACCATAGCTGTCTTTCTGGAGTACTTGCTGCTCATCCTTGAGGTGGGTAAAAGAAGGAAGATTAGCAGTCTCACGCATTGCCAACTGTGCAATGCACCCCGCAGGTTTGTCTCCGATGTTCACTCTTGTGATAGCATACTCTCCCAGCTCCTCGTCCTCGGAATCTCGCCAGAGGAATCTGTGTAAGTGTACTTCACGGTCCTCCAACCAGACTGAGTTATACATCTTCTTTATGTCTCCCAGAGCAGCATAGATTCCGCCTCTGAATCTGAGGAGGACGGCGCGAATTTGGTTGAGGACGTCTGGACCTTTCATCAGCAAATCATTTAAGCTGACACCATTGCACTTTTGGCTGCTGTTCCACACTAGTCTCACTGGGGTTGTGACAGAGTGGGGGTTTGGAGCAATAAGGTGACTCACATACCACACTGGTCCCTTCCAGTTTGCAATCATGTCTTCGGACAATTTGATTGCAGCCTTTCGGTCCACCATGTCGTGCACCTGAGCTGTGTAGGCACTTTTCCATTCAGGTTCTCTGGATAGCTGCCTCTCCGTCCTGAGAAATGTGGCTTCCACTGTCCTTTTATTATTTGGTAGAGAAGCTGGGTCTTCCAACCAAGGATAGCTGGCATGCCAATGTGGGTCTTTACTGTGACGGTCTCCTGTTACGTAGGTGAGGCCTTCCCTTACCACTTCGAGCTCTCTCTCTTCAGCAAGAGTCATTTCTTTTCCGCCTGGCTGGCAGTTTCCACAACGGCAACCCCCGCACTTTGGCTCACATGCTGCTCCAATGCTATCCCACTTCCACCAATCCAAGAAGTCCCGATTGGCGGTTGATGTACGTGACTTCTGGACTTTGACGGCGACCTGTCCGTTTGGTGAAAGTTCCTCAGGGACTGGGGCAGTGAGCTCCTCATACTTTAAAGCAGCTGCTCTCATTGATCTTGCGAAGTGTGTTTTGGACATGTGGGCTGACATGGTAAGCTTCTCAAACAGCTCAGGATGACAACCTCCAACAGTCTTTCCCAGTGGTCCATCCCACAGAATGAGATCTCCAACAGTTCTAATCCTCTGAGGCGCTAGCTGACCTTCTCTATGGCTTATGAGCAAATGTATCTCTTTTGGTCTCACAAGTTCCTCAAGTGGGACGTCTGGAAAGAACTTTTGCAGCTGCTGTGGTGTCACATGTTTGTGAACATCTGCAATGCTGTCCAATCCATAACAAACTAACTGGTGCGACTTGAGTGTGCCCTTGGGAGTCTTCACTCGGATCTTTAGAAGGTACCGCCTCGTCTCGACGTGGACCTTCATCCCCCCAACTCCATGGACGATAAGCGTGATGTCTTCACTCCTAAGGTTCAGTCTACTCGCAGCCTTGTGAGTTATGTAGTTGGTATCTGAAGCCAAGTCAATTAATGTCCCAACCTTTTGTCCAGCATTTGCTACGACCTCCAGAAGCATCAAAATCACTGGATGCTCTTGCAGTCCACCTTCCTTTAGGAGGCTTGGCTGATGCTTTGCAGTGTTGAAGGCTCTTGATGCAGTGTTGGAGAACACATCTCGGCATTGTTTTGCCAACTCTGGTGGAAGTTTGCTGAAAAACTCCTCTTGGTCCACTGTATATTTCTTCTTGCTTTTATCTTCCTCTGGACCAAATTTACTCCTTCTCTGATCCACACTGCTTTTCCTCATCTCATAATTGGGGCACAGATAAAAATGATGCTCAGGATTTTGTTCATCCTTGCAGATTAGATTTTTACACAGATATGCAGGTTTGCAGTATGAACCATCATCATGGACTTCAAGACACTTTTTGCATGCTCCCAACTTCTTTACTGCAGCTCTTTTCTCTGTCAGCTTTAGCCCTCGAAACTGCTTGCAGAAGTACAGCTTCCTTTTATGCTTCATGTCACCACAGACTACACAACTTGTGTGGTCATTTTCTGACTTGGTAGACTTGGTTCTGGCATGTCTTGGTTCAGTCCGAGTTTCCTTTCTACTCGGCTCCTCGTCCCTCAGTTGCTCGAGCTGTTCGTATATGCTCTCCTGCTCTTTGAGAAATGACAAGAGACTGTCAAACCGTTTCTCTGGTGCCACACCATCTCTCTTGTCAGCTACATAAACCAGCCATTCCTTCTTAAGGGTTTCTGGAAGCTTTGTTTCAATTGATTTTGTCATCAGTGGATTTTTAATGGCGCCTGTGTCTCCGAGATGGCTCAAGTCATTAAGCGCCTTTTCCACAGCTTGAATTAATTCCACTATTTTACGTGGCTGATGTCCTCTGACAGGTGGGATTCTCTGAAGCTCCTCCACTATCTCAATAGCCATAGCTGTTTGATTTCCAAACCGGTTCTCTAGGACACGAAATATATCATCTGCAGTGTTATAACTTGTGAGGCGGAGGTCTCTTGTAATTTTGTCCTCCAGACTGTCCAGCAATTGAACCTTCTTCACCTCATTTGATCCAGTGGGTTCACCTTGCTTTTGCAGTGCTTCCCAATCCTTCCTCCATCTATAAAAGTCACGCTTGTTTCCAGTAAACTTAGGAAGGGCCGTGGGCCTCAGTCTGATGGCTGGTGAAGGATAATTGAAAGCTTTCGCCGCTTGTGCTAATCCTTCAGCGTCCTTCTTTATTCTTGCCTGTATGAAGTCAGCCTTCCTGGAAACCAGCTTGGGGACGAGAAGCTCGAGTGTTCTTAGGTGTTTCTGGAAGCTCTCTTGCTCATCCAGAGGGACCCAACGTTTCCACCGACTGTACGTCTCCTTTGCAGTCTCTACCAGTTTCTGCAGGTGGTTAAGCATGAATTCATATGCTTCTTGGTTGCTATTTGATGGTGCGGTGGCAGCAGCAAGTTCACATGCACCATCTGCTGTCTGTAGTGAGGTGGATAACTCAACATTTCCAAAGTTTGCCCATAGAGTGTCCTGGATGAGCCCTTTGACCTCTTTTAGTTTCGACTCACACTCCTTTGCAGTCTTTGCCAGGTCGGCATTTTGCTGTTCAGTTAACACAGT
This sequence comes from Amblyraja radiata, assembly GCF_010909765.2. Taxonomy (NCBI): domain Eukaryota; kingdom Metazoa; phylum Chordata; class Chondrichthyes; order Rajiformes; family Rajidae; genus Amblyraja; species Amblyraja radiata. The sequence goes on from NC_045960.1 coordinate 10,676,524, forward strand.
TTCTTCATCTGCGTCCAGCTCCGCCTCCAGCTCTGCAATGAGTCCAGCCTCCACATCGTCATTGGCTTCCATGACTTTTTCGGCCTCCTGCATGAGTTTGTTGAACTTGTTCCTGAGCTCCTCTTCAGACATTTCTTCATGGTTCCTAATGATGCTGTTAACAAGACGAGAGAATGCCCGTTTTGCTGTTGTCCTCTTCAGCTTGAGCTGCTCAGCTGACTTCCCAGCAACTTCATCAGCCATGTTTTATCTTGACTTAACTGTCTTTTTTCCAGGTTTCCAGACCTCCTGGCCCCGCCCGGTTTTTCACTGTTAAGTCTTCTACTGTTTCCAGATCTCCTGGTCACAGCAGGTTTTTCACTGTCAAGTCCTTCTAATATTTTTGCAGTTTCCCCGCTTGAAAGGGATTTGATTTATCTACCCCGAAATGATGAACTGGATTCACTCAGACCAAACACTTCTTTTCCACCTTTTATTTTCTCCTTCTTTTATTTTGGCAGATTAGTTTTTATCAGTTTAGGTCTTTATCAGTTTTGGTCTTTAACAGTTTTGGTCTTTAACAGTTTTGGTCTTTAACAGTTTTGGTCTTTAACAGATGAAAAACCGGCTGCCAATCGGGTCTGTAGAAAAATCAGTCCTGCTTGCCTTTTCTGGCTATCGCGGCAGTCTTTTCGGACAGTCTTTTTGATTTACTGCTGGATTCACTGCTCGCAAGTTTGTTGTCTCTCCTTCCCTGGCTTCTGGTGCTGTGTCCCTTTTGACCCCCAGGCAGAACTCGGCAGGCTGGGGTTCCGCCCACTTTAATCACTTCTCGTGATTTCAATTGTAGCATTTCTCTGCTCGAAAGTTTCTTGCATTTCAGTTTGACTTGACAGTGAAGGTGTTGCCCAGGATGTAGTCCTTGAACTTCGAGCAGGCAAACATCACGGCAAGGAGCTCCTTCTCGATCTAAGCATACCGCTGCTCAGCAGGGGTCATGGTGCGGGAAGCGTAGGAGACAGGCAGCTGCAGCCTGTCCTAGAGCTGCAGGCAGGCAGCACATCGCAGGCGTCAGCACACCCGAAGTGCAATGAGATAGCTCGTCCTGGGACAATCTCCTGGGTGATCAAGGTGTCTCCCCAGCCAGGTAAGTGGTCTCCAACTGGAGGCGTGGGTTCGTATCCCACTTCTGACACCATGTAAAGAGTCCAAACTCGTGATGTCTTCACTACATGTTTTATTATAGATACTGGTATAAAACACACACTGTGCCCTAGCTGTCCGTGGTCTGTCACTGGAGCTAGAGAGCGAGAGAGACGTGGGGAGGCTACAGTTATACTGAAGATAATGGGGAGTGGTTAGTGGTGGTGAGGTCACTATGTTAAAGGAGCATGCACTGATCTACACTATACTCCTCTTGTTCTTGGGCAGACTACTCATCCTTTGTGAGATGTCTCTGTTTCCACTTGGATAACTACTTCTTCTTCTTGCGTATGGCGTGTACAGCCTAAAGCTGTAGGACAACTTGTTCTATTTGATATTACTTGATTGTGCACGCCAGGTTGATTGCATTCGTCGAAACAGGGCGGACCACGTGAAGGTTGCAATCTCCCACCCACACTTGGATAACCAGTTCCCTTTATTGACCATCAGGACGGACATTTTTGGCTTCTCTTGCCGCGGAGGAATAATCAACCAGAAAATGAACCTTATAATCGGTTGTGATTTGTAAACTGGAAAATACCAGAGGTTATCTGTCCCCACCTGTTTTTCGAACCCCCAACTTAAATATCGACAGCAGCTCTCATGTGACTAATGTAATAACATTCGCATACTCAAACCACCTCCAGTTCAATGTTGCTTTACTGTCTATGAGAAGACAGACGATAACCGAAGATGAGATCAAGGCAGTTTCTGAGAAAGCACTTGCTATAACATCCACCAAGAAGTTCCTTGGCCTCAGACAGAAGACTAACATTCAGCTGATCCTAGACTTTGCTCTGTCCCTTTGCACATACATCATGACGCGCTGGGTACAGTACTGAGTATGAAGAAAGCACAGCAACGATGGTGAGTGCTGAACCTGCGGATAAAATCCCTCTGGCTCTGATAGAAGAGTAGGCCTGGTGCTCCAACCAGCCTCCGTGGAGCGGTATCCTCTTACTCTTGAGAAATGTTAGCATAAATTGGATAGGCCTCAGGCCTATACCATCCTAGCCAATTGAGTTTAGACTGCGTATAGCACAGAAGACCCTTGTACAAGGTGACTCCTTCCCTGAGAAGTCTCAAATCTTTCTGGGGTTAAAGCCTTTTGACTTAGATTTTGCCATAACTGATGGCATTAACCTACAACCTCCAGTTTCTAACTGAATCAGAACATACATCAGATCCTTATGTAACTAGAATTGAAGCGTAGCATCCGCTTGGTGTGGGAAGACGGGTTCCCTGTCAACTCCTCACAGTCAGAGTCACCCTCGGAGTTGAAAATATCATAATGCAACTCTGAACCAGGAATTGCTGCTGCAGTCCTCTGCCTGGAATGACCAATCTCAGTCGCCAGAGAGCACAACACATTCTTTTCACTAAAGTGAGCGCGATGGCCCTGGGCCTAACAAAGCCTCTGGTTAGGTCTGAGTAGGCCTGGTGTTCCAACCAGCCTCAGACCAGCGCTTCCAGCATATAGTTTATATATAGAGGTGATATGCCAAGATACTGGAGCCCTACCCACATAGGATGGCTCTACCAGCTGCAAGTCTTAACCTTGCTAACATCAACCCTCTCCGAAGAGATACATTGCAACTGCATGTTACTGGCCCTGCATAAACGAGCAACTTTTTGGGGAATTACCTCAGGCCTTTTGGCATTTTGCGAAGGTCCAACTGTGTATTACATAGAAGTGCTAAAGCATCTTCTGCATTATTGAGAGCCGAACCCATCTACTGCCCTTGCAAAGGCCAAAATTACATCAGTTAATAGTCTTTGAATACGCTGAAATTTTTATTCTTGCCCACGTATTACCACGAGATATCCCAAATGGTGAGACTGACTTTTGGAGCATCTGGACTGGAATATTTCCAACACATACCTCCTTAGCTGATGAGGAGTTAAATCACTGATGCTCTTAGCCAGATCTCCTCCAGTGGATCTCCTATCCCCGAAGGAATGGCAAATTATGAGCAAGAGCTGGAACTCCTTCATATGATTAAACTGCAGCATATCCCCCATAAGTTCAGAGGATTCTAATTCCTTGACAACATCCCCATAGTCGGAGTTACTTATGTAATAATCTCCAGTACTGAGCGGGAAATAAAATAACGCAACCCTGAACCAGTTGTTGCCTCCCTTTTTCTGAACAGGAGATAATGTAACGCAAACCTGAGCCAGGTCCTGCTTCCCCTCTACTGAGCGGGAGATATATAACATAACCCTGAGCCAGGTGTTGCTTCCACAGGCATCTGACTGGAGCATCCTTTAAGTGTCTCCTGAGCCAGGAGCATAATTCTATTATATCCACACTGGGTAGATCGTGCCTGCTAATGACTCCGTGTCCGGGCTTGCTCCCTTCTGGAGCCTCAACGGAATCTAGAGGGGAGGAATATAACGCAACCCTGAGCCAGGTGATGCTTCTTTCAGTCATCTGGCTGGCTCCCTTTGAGCCTCAACCAGTTGCCTGGTCCTTTGGAGCCACAAAACCTGCTCCCTCTCGGAGCCTCAATGGCGGAACCACCGGCCGTGCCATCAGCCTATTGAATCCCGCCTCTTTCTCCCTCTTGGAGCCTTAATGGTGATAGCTGGACCGGCCGAGCCATCAGCCTAATGAATGAAGCAGCCTGCTTCCTTTTTTTAAATGTTTTTTTAAAAAAATTATTATTATTATTATTTATTTAAGAGCCTCCACGGCGGTTGTTCTGGCCGAGCCATCAACTGATTAAATTCCAGCCGCTAGCTCCTTTATGGAGCCTCCACGGCAGTCGCTGCATCGGCCGAGCCGGCAGCCGTTAATTTTAGCCGCCAGCTCCTTACGGAGCCTCCAAGGCGGTCGCTGCATCGACCGAGCCGGCAGCTGTTAATTTTAGCCGCCAGCTCCATTACGGAGCCTCTAGGGCAGAAGCTGCACAAGCTGTGCCAGCTTCTCCGGGCCCGCTTGCTCTATTTTCGGAGAAGCGGCCAGTTCCTGCAACAAAAAACCTTCTTACCTGCTGGAGCAGTTTCAAACTGCTCTGATTCTTGCACCATGCGTCGCCGTATTGGCGCGCATGCGGGCTGGCGGGCTTTTCACATAGTCACTCACGTGACTTTGATATAAAATAAATGTTTCACAGACCCTTATTGGGAATTGGGAAAGGGAGATAAAGAAGGTAGCTTCAAGTTGCAGACAAGGAGGAAGGAGGGATGGATGGGAAATGGGGGGCATCAGTGGAAGGAAGGGACAAGTGAAATGCGTTCAGAGGGCTAGTTAGGCAGTGATTGTGACTAAGTCATGAGTCTCTGTAGAGTGACTTGCCCACACCTCCTCCAGCCCTGCCTCTTGCAAAGGTGCCATCCCCTACTCAATTTGTCCGTCTCTGCCACATCTACTCCTACATGAGGCTATGTCTCCTCTTTGACCAACACGTCTGCAGTTCTGGTCGCCAATTACAGGAAGAATGCGGAGGCTTGGGAAAGTGTGCAGGGGAGGTTTACCAGAATGATGCCTGGATTAGGGGGTACTAGCTACAGGGAGCAATTGGACAGACTTGGATTGTTTTCGCTGGAACGTTGGAGGTTGTGGAGAGAGTATATAAAATTATGAGAGGCACAAACAGGATACAGGGTAAGAAGCTTTTTCCCCATATTAAAACAAAATCAAATACTAGAGGGCATAGCTTTAAGCTGAGAAGGACAAAGTTTAAAAGAGATGTGGGGGGCAAGTTTTTAACACAAGGTGTGGTGAGTGCCTGGAACATGCTGTCAGGCGTGGTGGTTGAGGCTGATATGATAGTGGTATTCTAGAGATTTTTGGATCAATTTACGGATATACAGGGAATGGAAGGATATGGATTATTTCTAAGAGTTGATCTTAGCATCAGGTTCGGCACCTTAGCTTTAAAACACCAAGTTCCACATCTTCTCATTTTATCCTTGGGCAAGGGGATAAAATGGGCAATATCTGATCTACTGACACTCTCCAATGGAAATAAGCAGGAACTGAGACTGGGGGGAAATGGATATGCTCTGGTTAATATTCCACTTAGGTCTATAATGTCTCTGACAACCCTCTCCATCTCAGTTGGTGCGTCGGCCTGTCTTGTGGACCTGATTCAAAGACGGGGAAGGTCCCAGGGCTGGGGCTTGGATGTTGGTGGATGAGAAAACCCACTCCCCCACCACTCACAAACCGATGCCATTAATGGCCATCCTCACTGGTGACTCCACCTTCCCTAGAGCTCGCCGTCCAGCAACAGTTAACACACAAGTCCATTTAATTGTCTGCTGCAGGGTCTCAGGCTTCCTCAGATTCAGCACTCTGATGGTTAATAGTAAGATTGAACGAGAACTTACCAGTTTGAAGTTTGATCTTTATTTTATGAGGTGTAACGTTGAGGGATTATGTGAAGACCCCGTCCAGTACGCATGCGTGTCAATCTTCAAAGCAGCGGTGTGAAATCACAGAAAACAGTTGTTGAACTGAACATAGTAAGATAAGAGAACCATAATACCAGTTGAACTTTATGATAGAGGGCTGGGAGCGGAGGGCACGTAATCCCTCAACGTTACTCCTCATAAAATAAAGATCAAACTTCAAACTGGTAAGTTCTCGTCTAATCTTACTATTTTACTTCGGAGTCACATGAGTGACTACGTGAAGATTTTAAAGCTCTGTGATTTCATGCCGTGGAACCGAGTCCAGGCGTCATACACTGCATCAGTAGGCCAATGATGAGTGAACATTAAGAATGCATTCAGACATGACATAGATCTAGACATGTTGATGCTATTAATGAATAATAGTGGCAATAGTAACCTCCCTCAACCTGGAGGAAGTATGAACCATACCTAACATAGAGTTGGCAAATACCCCTGATCTGGCAATAGGTTTATTCTGAATATTTGGACAGATCAATAGTTTGACCATCCTGCAACCGCTAGGATGTGGTCCATCCCTGCTGCTGAGGTATAGCGGTCCTGGTGGAGCGAGAGTCAATGTCAATGTACACTCCTGTATATGCCAGACCCATATAACCATCTGGAGAAGGTTCATAGTGATTCCTTCTAACAAGATTATATGTAACTAATAATATTGCTGTCAGTCTATAAAGCTCTTAGGAACCTTGACATACTGGTGTAAATGCGTGATCACATGCAACCCAAGGTCCATGGGGTATGCAACTCTAGTTTGGTCTTGTGTCCCTGTCTAATCTGCTTGATTAATCATAAACAAAACATGTTATTATAGCCCGCAGATATGATTATCCTATCCAGTGTTGCAATGACTGGACCCATAGCGCTGTACTCAGTGCCATGGCGTAATCACTAGTACGTGAGTATGACCATGGGCAGGGATGTTGCTGGTGCCCATCGGTGAAGTGACGTAGTACAATGTTAACAACCCATATCTCTGCGTCCCTAAACCTGGGAGGTTTTAAGCTGACGATACCTTCATTCTCTGGATGTCAGAGGGTGAGGCCGGACAGAGTGGTTTATGTACTCATCAGCCAAATGATTAGGAGGTACTTAAGGCACAGTAATGGAATAGTAACTTAATGTTATAATCCCATAAAACTGAATTTTAATGTGTCAGTCATCCGTGCCGAGTTAAACGTAAGGAAGCATAAACAATGCTTCCCATCTCCTATGCAGATAGCTGCTATTTGGTGCTATCCCTGCAATCTGTAGTGAGCACTCTTAACGCTCATGGTTTGACAACCCAAGCCGCAGAAACGATCTCTCAGAGTCTGTAAGTCTATGATTGATTATATCATGCAGAGGATGGTTTCAACATCACAACTGAACCAGCATCTTTTTACCGCAATTAACCATGTAAGGTTTATGTTCATTCTTCGCCTCAGCAGGAGCCATGGGTGTATAACCCAGGCAGGCACTATGAAAACCCGGAAGCGGGAATCTTGCTCAATTTTGCAAACCCGTCTATTGAGGCCAAATGGATGAAGACATAAAAGAACATTCCTTCATAGTGTAGTGAGAATGCACCCTTCGCCACTGTATGCCTCGTTCACTGTTGATTGAAACTGGATGCAAGCAACTCAATAGTTATTGTTCTATCAATCCACATTGTCATTAAATACTTTGTGATCACACATTCATTCTGTGTTGTCATTGATTTTGCATAATAATGCACCAGTGCTAAATGTGGTTTGGTAAAACTATCACCGGATATTTTGATTTGATTGTACCTTTGTAATTAATATATACCACCACCAAAGTGTATTACCTTGGACTTGTGCATGCCGTATATGCATATCCACATACTCTTTAATGCCCAGAATGCACCTGGTGTCCATTGGCAGTTGATACCATGACTGAACACTTGATAACTCATGCTAATCCCATCTGCCTCCGTAACTAGAGATGGTATTAGTAAATTAACCATCTTTGGGCAATAGCATCAGTTTGGAAATGACTGAAGATTTACGGATAAGAGGTTTTAGTGGAGCAAAGCTGTCCATCATTGTGACTTTGACTGTTTCAGCTAAAAATAGCAGAGGTCTTATTTTTTGTCTCAGAGCTGATCCCAGACTAATAAATGGATGATTGTATCCCAACAATCAATAGTTTCAGTTGGTATCAACTTAATTTGAATTTAACTGGACGGGTGAGAACCTCAATTTCTCAAATACAGCTATGTGGCTGATAAGGCTAATTTAGTAAAATACAGTATGTTCAATATCATCCAGATTGGCCATGTCACTTATTTGTTAACTCTGTGCAGTCGAAGCACTGATTGTAGTGATTTGGTAATAATCTGGAAACTGAAGTTAGCCCATTTTGCAACGCCACTAAGTGTATCATTGCCTCATCCAGTTAAATTTCAAATATCTTCTGTGAAAGGAAATGATCACATGGAAATTATTCAGAAATGTCTATACTGCACATGCGGGTTGAGGCTGTTGACATTGATCAGTCCACATCCCATATTGTGCGCCTGCCTTGAAGGGCAAACTCCACCATACCTGTTGTGCAGTATAAACTAATAATAATAATAATGGATGGGATTTATATAGCGCCTTTCTAATACTCAAGGCGCTTTACATCGCATTATTCATTCACTCCTCAGTCACACTCGGTGGTGGTAAGCTACTTCTGTAGCCACAGCTGCCCTGGGGCAGACTGACGGAAGCGTGGCTGCCAATCTGTGCCTACGGCCCCTCCGACCACCACCAGTCACTCACACACATTCACACACATTCACACACAGGCAAAGGTGGGTGAAGTGTCTTGCCCAAGGACACAACGACAGTATGCACTCCAAGCGGGATTCGAACCGGCTACCATCCAGTTGCCAGCTGAACACTTAGCCCATTGTGCCATCTGTCATCCCAGAACTAAACTAATCTTATGTTATCCCAAACCAGTGTAAATATTCAAACCAGTTAAGTATTACCAACTTTTATCCGTGACGGGAGACGTCATCGATGTGGCTCCATACCTTTATCCGAATAGGAGGACTTATGCAACCCGACCCAGGAGCTGCCTCAACCATGTGTGCATGATTTTGCACTTCTGCTCCTGAGAGGTAGAGGAGCTCGAGTACGGGGTTGGCGCATCTTCCAGGAAGGCCGTTCTGGGCTATTGCCTAAAAACGACCTTTGTTCTGGTTGTACGGCCTTCAAGCTTTCACCAGCTTCAGTGCATCGTGGTTTGCTGGTGGGTGCGTAGGGGTGCTGCCACCGGAGATGTGAGGTCTTGTGTGATGATGTGGCCTTCCTGAGCCCGATGGCCTTCGTCGAGCTCCTGCTGCTGGTTTTGTTGTTCCTGCACCCCCTGCACACTTGTGGTATCTTCAGCCAAAAACCCCTGTCTTCAGAGTCAGCCCAGAAGTGACTCCTAATGCTCCCCTCTGTCGAGGGAGATGCATTAAGCAGCCCTCAATAAGTTGCTGCCTTGGGCGTCCTAGGACCCCATGGTGACTAGACTCCATATACCGGAGCATGCTACATTGGAGCATCTGCTCCATCAACCGCTCCATGCGGGATATGCGATACACAATACACACAATACAATTTACTTGTCACTTGAACCTCATAGAGGCTCAAGTGAAATGTTGTTTCGGCAGTCATACACACAAGAAAAAAAGACCCAAGACACAACACAATTTACACATACATCCATCACAGCGCATCTCCTCTTCGCTGTGATGGAAAGCAAAAAAACTTATCTCTCCCCTGCACTCTCCATTCCCCTCCCTATGTCAGAGTCAAAGCCCCCGGTGGGCGATGGTAATTGTCCCGCGGCCATTAACGCCGCTCCGGGTGATGCAAGGCCGCGCTCCGGGTCTTAGTGTTGGAGCCCCCGGCGGGCACTAGCAAAGTCCCGCAGCCGTTGAAGCCACGCCGGACGATGTCAGGCCCCGCTCCAGGTACTCCTCGACCCCGCGACTCGGGCGGGAGAAGTCGCCGTTGCGGAAGCCCCGAAAAGTGGTCCCCCAGCAGGGACCCGCGGGCTCCCGATATCACCGTCCACCAGACCTGCGGCTGGAGCTTCCGAATCTCCGGGGGGCGGGTCGCAGCCGAGCGCCACCACAGCTCCACCCGCTCCGGACTCAGCCAGCTCTGCGATGGTACGTAAGTCCGCAGCTCCGCGACTGGAGCCCCAGGACGTTCCTGCTGGAGGCTGCTCCACGTTGCAGCCCCAACGACAACGGAGACCCGACAGGGAAAAGGTCGGGTTCTCCGTGCAGGGGAAAGATTTTAAACGTTTCCCTCCCCACCCCCAGCCCCCCACCCCCACCCCCCCCCCCCCCACACACACACACACACAAACCCGATCAAAAAAATAAAAACTACATTAAAACGGTACAAAAAATAACAAAAAGACAGACGGACTGCAGAGGCCGCTGTGACGTGAGTCGCGCCGCCCACCGATCACAGTGCTCCCGCCGGTGGTGAGTCTTCACAGCCCGACTTGTCCGAGTCATCGGGCCTGTCCAACTTTGCTTGGCCTTCCCGTCAGTCTGAGGTGTCGATTCCGACTGTGCAGGTACCAGGTCCAAGACTGATGATCGATTAGCGGTCCAGGTGTAGCCAACCGCTGCTGACTGCCCGCACTCCCGTGGTCCTCCGCCGTCAGTCTCCATTTGGACTTAGTCCATGGTTCCTTTCCTGTAACACATCCTCACAGAAATAGAACTAAACAACTTGAGAGTAAAGAATTTCCCTGCAGGTCCTGTTTTAAACCTTCTGTTGCGGGGGCAACGCTCCACCCCACCTTCGAGCTTGTTCTCGAGGTCATTGTATGCAGCCGGGGTTCCCTAGTAGTCGGGCTTCCCCCCCCCCCGCCGTGCTGGGTATCCCCGCGGTCAGGAAAATGACAATAAAGATATACTATGCTATGTTTCATCCCCCCCAGGTTCCACCGGCACCAGGATGAAGCTGCTGGCTCCAACGCCAGCGGCCCGAGAGGCGAATTCACCGCCGCCCGCTCCCACATTCCGCGGTCTTTAATGCGGCCAAATGTCGGGTATGCCCGAGGTTGTGACCGGTATTCCCTTGACTGGGCCCTCCGGACTTCGCCTCGGGCTTAAACAGGACCTCAAAGTAGAGGTTCCTGTAGGAAGATAAATCCTGGAAAAAGTTTTAAAAACTTAACTTCAGGTCTGACTGTTGGCAGGAGAATCGCGTTCAGCCTGCCAGTCGTACGCAATGCGTTAGACGATATGACACGCATGCGTCCTGGCGGGTTCTTCACGTAGTCACTCACGTGACTCCGAAGTAAAATGTCCTTTGTATCCTTGTAACCTTGTATCAAGCATGTACAATCCCCTCCCAGCAGAGGGCAGCAGTCACACACATAGGGAGGCGGTGAGTACTGTAATCTTGGAGATCATTGATCTGAGAGGAGAGTGATGATAGGTGGGTGCAGAGAAGGATTGAGGGAAAGAGAGACAATTCAGACCATCAAATAATGTGTTGGAGGAACTCAGCGGGTCAAACGGCATCTGAGGAGGGAAAGGAGTTGTTGGTGTTTGTATCTAAACCCTGCATCAGGACTGAATTCCGAGTCTCCCAGTGTGGAGCAAACTCTGCTTCTCACTGTCTGGGGCCGACTGTGTTCCCAGCCCAGAGGGAGCGATTATGCCAGCTCCCTTTCAACCTCAGCGATCTGGAAAGTGGTCTTTTGTTCACTTAATGAAATAATGATTCAATGTTTATTCTGAACTGTTCACAGGACATTTCAGAGAAAACTGAAGAATATGAGCAACTCGCCAATGAATTCAAAAAGGACTTGGAGAAAGACCACTGTTCCTTTAACCGCCATCATGTCTACATCAGATTGTTCAACCCACAGGGACTTGTGCAAATGGCATTTGCAAAAAAGTAAAACATAATCTCTCTCTCAGAGGGTCTGTTACATTTACAGATTGCAAACAGTGAGATGTGTTATACTCTATCCTTAACTTTAGCAAGGGTCTCCCACCTACTATAACAACAACATGTATTTCTGTGGTAGACAAAAACGCCGAAGAAACTCAGCGGGTGAGGCAGCATCTAAGCAGCAAAGGAATAGGTGACGTTTCGGATTGAGACCCTTCTTCAGACTGATGTGGGGGTGGGGGGAAGAAGAAAGAAAGAGGCGGAGACAGTGGGCTGTGGGAGAGCTGGGAAGGGGAGGGGAAAGGAGAAAGTCTACCTTCGATTTTTCCAGCATCTGCAGTTCCTTCTTAAACATGTATTTCTGTGGCATCTTAATGGAGCAAAACCAGCTCTAGGTGATTTACACATTGGATGAACCCTGTACGTTTGCCACTGTTGAGGCTTTGAACCATCCCCTGTGCCCTGTGTATAAACATTGCCCTTTAATCCAGTTGCCAGTTCCTACCTCCCAGCCACAGGGCTGCAGTGAAGAAAGCTCACACTTCAGTCAGAATGAAACAGCTACATTCACTCCAACGTGAGGCCTCCTTTCCCATTCACTGGTAGGTATTTTAAATTCACTGTTCACTGCCTTGATTCTGTGTCGGGGCCCCAATCAGCTATTGCCACTGACTACCCCAGACAGAGGAGTCACAGCGGCTGCAGTTCTGTTTAAACATGTTTATAATTAACTCCCCCCCCCGGACTTCCAATTTATTTCCCAACGTTCAATGACCTACCAGTTGTCTTGTTGCCGAGAAGCTACTGGAGAATGAAACAGAATCACTCAGTCAGTGATAAGAAGCATCACATTAGCTGGGTTGACATCTGGAAGTTGGGGAAAGAGACATCAAGGCAGAGATATGGAGTCATAGAGTGATACAGTGCGGAAACAGACCCTTCAGCCTAACTTGTCAACGCCGACCAACATGTCCTCTCTACACCAGTTTCACTTGCATGCTTTTGTTCTAACCTTTCCTACCCATGTTCCTGTCTACTTGCATGCTAATCGTTGTGAAACTGCCTGAACTACCTCCTCCGGCAGTTGTTCTGTATATCCACCAGTCTTTGTGTGAAAGTTACCCCTCAGATTCCTATAAAATCTTTCCTCCTTCACGTTAACCCTCTGGTTCTCGATTCCACCATTCTGGGCAAAAGACTCTATGCGTCTACCCGATCTATTCCTCTCATGATTTATACACCACTGTAAGATCACCCCTCACCCTCCTGAGCTCCCAGCCTGCTCAACCTATCCCTGGAGCTCACACCCTCAAGTGCTGGCAACATCCTTATAAATCTTCTCTGCACCCTTTCCAATTTAACAACATCTTTACTGTAACATGGTGCCCAGAACTGAACACAATATTCTAAATGCGACCTCATCAACATCTTATATTACTGCAACATGACCTCCCAACTTCAATACTCAGTATTCTCACTGATGAAGGCCAATGTGTCAAAAGCCAAAATACCTGTGACCTCTGACTTTTGTTCAGTCTCCAAACTTTGGCGGGTGTCAGGAGTTATGGGGAGAAGGCAGGAGAATGGGATTAGGAGGGAGGGATCAATCAGACATGATTAAAGGGCGGAGTAGACTTGATGGGTCGAATGGTCTAATTTATAGATACAGCACGGAAACAGGCCTTTCGGCCCACCGAGTCCGCACCGCCCAGCGATCTCCGCACATTAACACTATCCTACCCACAATATGGACAATGTTTACATTGAAACCAAGCCTATTAATCCACAAACCTGTACATCTTTGGAGTGTGGGGGGAAACCGAATTTCTCAGAGAAAATCCACGCGATCACAGGGAGAACGGATCAACTCTGTACAGAGTTGTACAGGAACTTGTATAAGGAACTTGTATTAGGAACTTGTATATTGCTACTGAAGAAAAAGATCTTGATGCAAACTGCGAGGTGCTGTGGGTTAGCATTCACATAAAGGGGCTAAAGCCGACATACATCGGGGTATTTTACCGCCCTCCATCATCAGGGCAGGAACATTTAAGAGAACTTGAAGCTTCTTTATCTAAGATTCTGAAGTCTGCTTCTGTATGGCTCTTGGGTGATTTTAATCTCCCTGATATAACTGGTCCAGCAATTCTCTTCGCACTGGGGGAAGAAATACCACATGTAGCAGGATTATGTTGGATTTGGTCAATGATTTTAACCTCACTCAAATGGTTGATAAGCCCACTAGAGACATAAATATACTTGACGTGTTTTGTCAGCCATCTCTCCTTTGTAGAAAGTTGTGATATCAGGCATAATATCACAAGCCCTTCAGGCTTTGGAAAGTGGTGAAATCATTGGACAAAGTCAGCATGGATTTACGAAAGGTAAATCATGTCTGACGAATCTTATAGAATTTTTCGAGGATGTAACTAGTAGCGTGGATAGGGGAGAACCAGTGGATGTGGTGTATCTGGACTTCCAGAAGGCTTTCGACAAGGTCCCACATAAGAGATTAGTATACAAACTTAAAGCACACGGCATTGGGGGTTCAGTATTGATGTGGATAGAGAACTGGCTGGCAAACAGGAAGCAAAGAGTAGCAGTAAACGGGTCCTTTTCACAATGGCAGGCAGTGACTAGTGGGGTACCGCAAGGCTCAGTGCTGGGACCCCAGCTATTTACAATATATATTAATGATCTGGATGAGGGAATTGAAGGCAATATCTCCAAGTTTGCGGATGACACTAAGCTGGGGGGCAGTGTTAGCTGTGAGGAGGATGCTAGGAGACTGCAAGGTGACTTGGATAGGCTGGGTGAGTGGGCAAATGTTTGGCAGATGCAGTATAATGTGGATAAATGTGAGGTTATCCATTTTGGTGGCAAAAACAGGAAAGCAGACTATTATCTAAATGGTGACCGACTAGGAAAAGGGGAGATGCAGCGAGACCTGGGTGTCATGGTACACCAGTCATTGAAAGTAGGCATGCAGGTGCAGTAGGCAGTGAAGAAAGCGAATGGTATGTTAGCTTTCATAGCAAAAGGATTTGAGTATAGGAGCAGGGAGGTTCTACTGCAGTTGTACAGGGTCTTGGTGAGACCACACCTGGAGTATTGCGTACAGTTTTGGTCTCCAAATCTGAGGAAGGACATTATTGCCATAGAGGGAGTGCAGAGAAGGTTCACCAGACTGATTCCTGGGATGTCAGGACTGTCTTATGAAGAAAGACTGGATAGACTTGGTTTATACTCTCTAGAATTTAGGAGATTGAGAGGGGATCTTATAGAAACTTACAAAATTCTTAAGGGGTTGGACAGGCTAGATGCAGGAAGATTGCTCCCGATGTTGGGGAAGTCCAGGACAAGGGGTCACAGCTTAAGGATAAGGGGGAAATCCTTTAAAACCGAGATGAGAAGAACTTTTTTCACACAGTGAGTGGTGAATCTCTGGAACTCTCTGCCACAGAGGGTAGTCGAGGCCAGTTCATTGGCTATATTTAAGAGGGAGTTAGATGTGGCCCTTGTGGCTAAGGGGATCAGAGGGTATGGAGAGAAGGCAGGTACGGGATACTGAGTTGGATGATCAGCCATAATCATATTGAATGGCGGTGCAGGCTCGAAGGGCCGAATGGCCTACTCCTGCACCTAATTTCTATGTTTCTATGTTTCTATAAGCGACAATGATGCTGTTATTGTCCAAGCCCAGATGTCAGCCAAAGCAGTTAGACCACCGAGAAGGAAGATTTTCTTCCACAAAAAGGCAGATTTCTCTTCCATAGATGAACTCATATTAGAATTTAATGAGAAATTAACCGGATATTATGTGGCAACAACAGACATAAACATGCTGTGGTTAGATTTTATACAAGTTCTTGTCCAGGCCATGGTACGTTTTATTCCGTCAAAAATGTGTTCCACCAGATATAATTTACCGTGGGTAAATTCATCAATTAGGCGTGCAATTAGGAAAACAAAGGGGCTTTATAACAGAGCATGAAAATCTGGGTCAGCTACATCAAGAAAATGAGTCAGGAAGTATTTGGAATCTCAAGCCTTACATCAATGGGGCGGACCGTATCTTTGGCAGCAGACAAAGTAGAAGTGTTCATTCAGCAGTTTTGTTCGGTTGTTACTGAAGAAAAACCTAGATGAATTCCCGTCATTGAACTCACAACAAACTCCAAAAATTGCAGATCTTAAGGCACCAAAGAACGGGGTGCAGAAATTATTGGAAGAAATAAAACCAAAGAAGGCATCAGGCCCAGACCAGATACCAGCCAGAGTTTTAAAGAAATGTTCAGCAAGCTTAGCTCCAGTATTCCAAAAGATGTTTCCGAAGTCTGTGGTTTGTGGAGAACTCCCAGAAGATTGGCTGAATGCTAACATTGTCCCCATTTATAAAAAAGGAGATAGGATAAATCCTGCAAATTATCGCCCAGTTTCACTGGCCTCCATGCCATGCAAGATTCTCGAACATATAATCCACCGACATATTATGGACCATATTGACTTCCACAAGGTACTAACAAACCACCAACATGGCTTTAGACAGGGTCAATCATGTGAAACCCAACTGGCGGGACTCATCGATGATCTAGCCAGGTCACTCGATAACAAGGGTCACACTGACCTGATTATATTAGACTTCAGTAAGGCTTTTGATAACGTTCCCCATAAATGGCTCCTGTATAAGCTCAACCATGTAGGAATAGACGGCAACCTCTTAAAATGGATTGAGATCTTTTTGACAAGGAGACACCAGCGAGTTCTCTTGGAGGGAGAGACGTCTATTGAAACTTCTATGACAGCAGGTGTACCAAAGGGGGCTGTCACGGGTCCATTGCTCTTCCTACTGTATATCAATGACATTCCTAATACAGTTTCGTCCAGAGTTTGGCTCTTCGCAGATTATGCCATAATTTATAGAGAGATTAAAATGCCAGAAGACAGCTTGTCCTTACCTAATGATCTGGATGCTCTCTGTGAGTGGGGAAAAACCTGGCGGATGTCACTCAATACAACCAAATGTCATACCATGCATGTCTCACACAAGATTAAACCACTTTTATCAGAATACAACATGGGTAGACATACATTGCTTGCTGTCAACCATCACCCATATCTAGGTCGAATTAAGTAAAGATTTAAGATGGACGACGCATGTTAGTCAAGTGTCTGACAAAGCAAATAGAACTCGGCCTTCTCAAAAGAAATTTTCACGCATGTAGTACATCCGTCAAAGAGAATGCCTACAAGTCCTTTGTCAGGCCCAAATTGTAGTATTGTGGAGCCGTATGGGATCCTTTCAACAACAACAACAACAAGATCACCCTGGAGAAAGTACAACGCCGAGCAGCCCGCTTTGTATGTAATGACTACAAGCGCAAATCAAGCATGAATAATATGCTGACTTCTCTCGGATGGGATACCCTAGAGCTCCACAGAATCAGGCTAAGACTTATTGCAATTTACAAGGAGATTTACAAAATCACGGCATCAAATCTCCCGTCATCCCAGAGCACAAACTGCCATGAAACAAGACAAAATAACGGACCCTTCATCATCAACTCACTAAATTTCAATAAACTTTGTTACCAATATTCCTTTTACCCAAGGACAATAAGGGAATGGAATAGGTTAGCACCCAACACACGTGCTGCTCCTGATGTTGTCATTTAAAAAGGGGATTGAGCAACTAGATCTCCTCAACTTGGTCAAAAAGGCCCACTTCAAAATGTAATCGCTACTCTACTCACTCCGACGTGTGCGAGATAACCACTGATGAGGTGTTTGTGTAGTAATCAACCAGAGCCAGAACCAGAACCAGACAACATCCGTAGTCAGGATCGAAAGCTGGTCTCTGGCGCCGTAAGGCAGCAACTCTACCGCTGCGCCACCGTGCTGCCGATTTGTCTGCATTAGAAGTGCAGGTATTCATAGTCAAACTATATAATAGTGAAGAAGGGAAAATTGGCTGTTGGGGTGACTTGCACTTTATTGGTCAACTGAACGATAAACTATAACATAGCAGCAGACTGACAGAGACCATTCTGTTGCTTTGCGCTGACCCTTGTATTTACTGTGGAGTTTATCATTTCTGTGGGAATAATGGTTTATCTGTGATTTTCATGTGAACAAGAAATGTCATTGCAGCCTGGTGCATCAGACAAAATGTGAATCCTTCATTCCCATTCTTCTCACTGCCTTCAGCAGTACAATCCCACTCCCCCGTATCCTGGGGACTTGAACAAAAGAAGATTCCCCCCTTGCCACCTGTTCTCCCCACCCACACACCGTCAAGCAACAGGTCACATTGTTTGCTGTAATATTTCAAATATTATCCAACTCAACAATCTTTTACTGTTCATGTGTTTAAATGCTACCAGATAGTTTTAATGTGATGATTAAATTTCAGCTAAGACACTATATTTGTGACTGATAATGGAAATAATTGTGCAGTCAGTACACTGATGTGATCCGGTAACATTCCTCAACCCCCCACCTTTGCCTCTGGGATAAACTCCAGAGTGAGTGAAGATGTGGAGACACTGAACAAACTGAGTCCAAGGTCCCTCCATGTCTGTGTAGGAAGGAACTGCAGATGCTGGTTTTCACCGTAGACACAAAATACTGGAGTAACTCAGCGGGACAGGCAGAAACTCTGGATTTTCTGGTCAAGACCCTTCTTCGGACTGAGAGTGAGGGGAGAGGGAAACACAGTGATGAGGAAGTGTAAGGTGGGAAAACAAGACACCAAAGGGGATGAAGATCAAGGAAAATGTAGAATAGATCCTTGTTATCTAGGAGAAGGTGACAACGAAACATACAGTGATAAGATTAAATCAGGGGACAGTCAGACTGGTCGGAGAACTAGGATGGGGGAGGGATGGAGAGAGAGTGAAAGCAAGGTCGCTTGAAGTTAGAGAAGTCAATATTTATCCGCTGGGTGTAAGCTGTCCAAGCAAAATATGAAGGTCTAAATGCTGGAGAAACTCAGCTGGTGAGGCAGCATCTATGGAGATGGGTTGATTATTAACTTTGCAAATGGCACCAAAATTGTGGGTAATAAGGAAGGCTGTCAAAAATACCATGGGATACAGATCAGTCACACGTATAGTTTAGTTAGTTCAGTTCAGTTTAGTTTAGTTTAGTTTAGTTTAGTTTAGTTTAGTTCAGTTTAGTTTAATTTTGTTTAGTTTTGTTTAGTTTTGTTTATTGTCACGTGTACCGAGGTACAGTGAGAAGCATTTGTTGCGTGCTAACCAGTCAGCGGAAAGACAATACATGATTACGGTCGAGCTATCAGTGTAAAGATACATGATAAAGGGAATAACATGAATAACGTTTAGTGCAAGATAAAGTCAAGTAAAGTCCGATCAAAGATAGTTTGAGAGTCTCCAATGAGGTAGATAATAGCTCACGACAGCTCTCTAGTTGTTGGTAGGATGGTTCAGTTGCCTGATAACAGCTGGGAAGAAACTGTCCTGGACATAAATGTAGATGGATTGGTTATTAAGTTCGCAGATGACACCAAAATTTGTGGAGTTGTGGACAATGAGGACGGCTGTCAGAAATATCATGATGTACAGATCAGTCACATGTAGTTTAGTAAAGTTTAGTTTAGTTTATTTTAGCTTAATTTATTGTCATGGTTACAGAGGTACGACAAAAAGCTTTTTTGCTGCATGCAAACCAGTCAGCAGAAAGATTATATAGGATTACAGTGTAGAAATACAGGGTAAAGTGATTAATGTTTAGTGCAAGATAGAGTTCAGTAAAGTCCGGTTAAAGATAGTCTGAAGGTCCCCAATGAGGTAGATGATAAGTCAGGACCACTCTCTCGGTGATAGGATGGTTCAGTTGCCTGATAACAGCTGGAATGAAACTGCCCCTGAATCTGGAGGTGTGCTTTTTCATTCTTGTACCTCTTGCCTGATGGGAAAGGGGTGAAGAGGGAGTGTCCGTGGTGAGACTGGTCCTTGATTATGCCGGTGGCCTTGCCGAGGCATTAAAGATAGTGAAATTATAGATGCAGTTTCATCCAAGCAAGTGTGAGGTTTGCACTTAGGGAGAATGTAAGGGGACAGTATATAGTTAATGGCAAGATTGTTAATGGCAAGAATGGATGGAGGGATTTTGGTTCCAGCTCCATCGCTCCTTGAACGTGGCACCGAGTAACATATTTACATTATGTTGGTGGGCAGATATGATCGTGGCATTTAAAAGGCTTTTAGAAAGACAGACATAGATGTGTGAAGAGTGGTGAGGTATGAATCAATTGCAGATCGAAGAGATTAGTTTAATTTGGCATTATTGTTCGGCACAATACATTTGGAGCTGAAGGTTCTGCTCCTATGTTGTTCTGTTCTATTGTATGTGGAAAGAGTGCAGAGAAGATTTACAAGGATGTTGCCAGGACTCAAAGGATCAAGCGAGCAGAGACCAATGTAACCAAATCACTCTTCAGAACACTAACTCCTCATGCCAGCAATGATTGGGTTAACATATGATGAGCGTTTGACGTCACTGGGCCTGTACTCACTGGCATTTAGGAGGAAGAGGTGGGCCCTCATTGAAACTTACCGAATAGTGAAAGGCCTGGCTAGTGTCAATGTGGAGAGGATGTTTCCACTAGTGGGAGAGTTTAGGACCAGAGACCATAGCCTCAGAATAAAAGGACATACCTATAGAAATGAGATGAGGAAGAATGTCTTTAGTCAGAGGGAGGTGAATCTGTGGCAAACAGCTGTGGTGGGCGTCTTTGTGTATTTTAAAGTCACAGATTGGCATATTATTGATTAGTATGGGTGCCAGGGGTTATGGGAAGAAGGCCGCAGAATGGGGTTAGGAGGGAGAGATAGATCAGCCATGATTTTATGGTGGAGTAGACTTGTTGGGTTGAATGGCCTAATTCTGCTCCTATCAGTTATGAACCTATGAACTAGCAATGATCCATTGAAACTACGTTGCTGGCAAGAGCAGAGTACTGTTGAGTCTAGAGAATAAACATACACTCCTATTTCAATATCTCCACTATTTTCTATAGTTCTTACCTATTGACAGCACTAATGGTTTGCTTTCAATCATCGTATTTGTGGTGTGGTCTCATCAAGCTGTGCACAGATGCTGCAAGACTTCCTGATGCACTTTCATCAATCATCAGTGAAGGGCAACATATCGTGCGTCTCCCCAACTGTGTGCTGAGCCAAGGAGTCACTGTGAGGCTGGAGATGTGATCAGTGACCAGTTCTGTTTCTGAGTAAGAATCGACCCAGAGACCCAGTGTTATGATACATCACCCTCTTTATTTCACAGTGAGAATACATTCCCAGCAGTTTGGAAAACAAAGCACATACAAAGAATCTAAAGACAACGGCTGATTAATGCCGCAAGAGCAGCTGAGAATGGACTGGTGTTAATGGGAGCAATGGCCCACTAGTAGCTCCTCCAGTCAATGAGTTGGTTTTCCTACAGCACCCAGGGATTACTCTCTCCACATTGCAGAGGACACTGTTGCCCAGAGGAGGCCCCCACCCGTGTACAACTGTGCAGCGTGGAGACTTGGAACAGATATCTCTGCATTGATGGCTCTTTCCCCAAACACCCAGATGTCCAACCAGAGAAATCCTCACATTGGAGTGAATGTAGGTGGTTTATTGTGTCTGAAGTGTGAGCCCCCTTCACTGCAGCCCTGTGGGTGGGAGGTGGGAACTGGCAACTGCATTAGAGGGCAGTGTTTATACACGGGTACAGGGGATGGTTCAAAACCCCAACAGTGGCAAATGTACAGTGTTCGTCCAATGTGTGTAACATAGCAACATAGAAAATAAGTGCTGGAATAGCACATTCGGCCCTTTGAGCCAGCACGGCCATTTAATATGATCATGGCTGATCATCCAAAATCAGTAACCTGTTCCTGCTTTTTCCCCTTATCCCTTGATTCCCAGAGCAGGTTTTGCTCCATTAAGATGCCACAGAAATACATGTTGTTGTTGTAGTGGGTGGGAGACCCTTGTTAAAGTGAAGAATAGAGTTTAGCACATCTCACTGTTTGAAATCTGTAAATGTAGTAGAACCTCTGAGAGAGAGATTATGCTTCACTTTGTTTCAAATGCTATTTGCACAAGTCCCCGTGTGTTGTACCATCCGATAAAGACATAATGGCTGCGAAAGGAACGGTGGTCTTTCTCCAAGTCCTTTTTGAATTCATTCACGAGTCTGTCATAGTCTTCAGTTTTCTGCTCAAATGTCCTGTCAACAATTAAGAACAATTGTTCCATTAAATGAACAAAAGACCACTTTCCGGATCGCTGAGGTTGAAAGGAAGCTGGTATCATCGCTCCCTCTGGGCTGGGAACACAGTCGGCCCCAGACAGTGAGAAGCAGAGTCTGCTCCCCACTGGGAGACTCGTAATTCAGTCCTGATGCAGGGTTTAGACACGAACACCGACAACTCCTTTCCCTCCTCAGATACATTTCGACCCGCTGAGTTCCTCTGGCACAACTTTTGATGGCCTGAATTATTTTTTCCCTCCCTCACTGCTTTCCTTCCTCCACCCTCATCACTTTCCCCTCAGATCATTAATCAACATGTTTGCAACACACGGCTTTCCTCCTGTGTGTGACTGCTGACCTCTGTTGGCAGTTAAGCGGCCTTTTCACGGGGCGACTTGACGCAAGAGTTAACCAGAGTTTAACATCGTGGGAACCTCGTGCGATAACAGTACGGCATTCGTGGACCACCGTGGACCGGGACCGTTGGAGACAGTGGAGGAGGGTCAGGGCGGTGAGTACTTAAATCGGGCACGGGGCTTGTTTTCACAGAGGCCCGGGACCGTTGGAGACAGCGGAGGAGGGTCAGGGCGGTGAGTACTTAAATCGGGCACGGGGCTTGTTTTCACAGAGGCCCGGGACCGTTGGAGACAGCGGAGGAGGGTCAGGGACAAGTGTCGATCGCCTGGATTGGGGTCGGAGAGGAATTTCCCGGATTTTTTTCCCGAATTGGACCTGGGTTTTTATCCGTTTTTTTGCCTCCCCCAGGAGATCACGCGGTTCTTGGGGTGGAGAGGGGTGATAGCGGTATAAAGGGGAGGGTAGTGTCTTGTGTTCTGTGTCTTGTGTCTACTGTTTGTGGGTAAGTGTGTCTGTTTAGTGTTCAGCCATGAGCGAATGGCGGTGCGGGCTCGACGGACCTGGTGGTCTACTCTCGCACCTACTTTCTATGTTCCTATGTTTCTATGACCACCGTAGCGCTAACGGCAGGTAATCGTGTATCTTGGTCACTCGGGAGAAAATTCAAGAAAGTTTGAATTTCTCCAAGAGTGACTTGTACACTTGTGGTTGAGCATTGCAACATTATATGGACGTAGTGGCCAGTGCGATATCCGTAATAACTCTTGCGGGTACCGTGGGAACTCCTGCGAACGGTGAACCCGGAAGCTGGACAGAGGGGACAGAAGGTGAGTAAAAATTGTCTTCTGTGGGATTGAATTTAAAAAATAAATAAAAATAAAGATTTGCATCCGCATATGGACATCGACTTATTCATGAGTTATGTTAATGAGATTCAAGAAAATAACTATAATCTTTAAAAGGGACTTTAAAAGGGACTTTACTGAAAGGTTACGCATTTTTATGGTCCGTGAGAAATTTTTCACATGTACTTCTTTGAGAGATACAGGTCGGAGTCCTCGCCGACTAGCGATCGATGCCTTTCCGAAGCAGGGTCCGGAACGCTACCAATCAATGTTGTACAGAGACCCGTGTAAGGAGTGAACTGCACATGCTGGTTTAAACCGAAGACAGACACAAAAAGCTGGAGTAACTCAGCGAGTCAAGCAGCATCTCTGGAGAAAAATAGCTGATGTTTCGGGACGAGACACATCTTCAGACTCAATTCCGATTAGGCTGTCTGAAGAAGGGTTCCGATTCGAATCGCCACCTATTCTTTTTCTCCAGAGATGCTGCCTGACCCGCTGACTTACTCCAGCTTTTTATGTTTTTCTTCCCAGATCTGACTTACCTGCTGAGTTACACCAACATTTTGTGTCCTTCTGTGCGTATTAACCAGCATTAACCAGCGTCTGCAGTTCCTTTAGACATTACCTAACTTTAGATTTTAGAGATATAGCGCGTGGGAACTCCTGCGAACGGTAAACCCGGAAGCTGGACAGAGGGGACAGAAGGTGAGTTAAAAAGGTGGTCTCAATATCGACAAGGGAACATGTGTCCTTTGAGGACGTCCCACCTAATTGTCATTGTTGGATAATCTTTTTAACAGGAACACTTGCAGAGATGGCTCCCAGAAAATCTCAAAGAAAGGGGGTAAAGCGTGTCAGAGATGTTTTTGCCATGTTGCTCTATTCAGTTTCTATATTGTTTCAGTTTCTATATCTATATTGTTGCTCTTTTCTGTTTCTCTGGGGGTCGGGACGGGACTGGAGTTTGGAGGGAATGGTGGGGGAGTCGAGGGAGAGGAGGGGGAGACAGATGGGGGTGTCTTCATTTACTGGCGGCGGGTGTCTGTCACTGAAACAGGCAGGTGAGATTTCACATCCACCTTGTGTGTGCCTCTCTCTCTCTCTCCCTCCCTCCTTACACAGGCTGAGAGACTCTGCCTCTGTGAGTGTACGTCTCTTTCTCCCCCTCTCCCACACACAGTAAGACCGAGGTACTGTGCTCAGTCCATCTGTGTCTCCCACATACACAGTAAAACATGTCTCCAAATGAGCCAATTCAACCAAGGGAGGATATTTATAGTGTGTGAAAAAAAAAGTTACATCATTTGTGTCACGTGTAGTTCACGATGTTCATTCAAGATTTAACGCGAAAGCTCGGGAGACGGACAAGTCACTCGCACAAATAACAGAAATGCCGAGTACCGTGGGAACTCTTTATCTACCCCCCGTTATATCGTGCGAGACTCGTGCTGGACCACGACCACTTCACTCTGGTGACATCTTGCGTCAACTCGCCCCGTGAAAAAGCCCCATCAGAACAGATATCTCTGCCTTGATGTCTTTTTCCCCAAACACCCAGATGTCTAACCAGAGAAAGCCTCACATTGGAGTGAATGTAGCTGGTTCATTGTGACTGAAGTGTGAGTGTGAGGATACAGGGGATGGTTCAAAATCCCAACAGTGGCTAACATCCAGGGTTCATCCAATGTGTGTAATGTAGAAACATAGAAAATAGGTGCAGGAATAGGCCATTCGTCCCTTTGAGTCAGCACCGCCATTCAATATGATCATGGCTGATTATCCAAAATCAGTAACCTGTTCCTGCTTTTTCCCCATATCCCTTGATTCCCACAGCAGATTTGACTCCATTAAGATGCACAGAAATACATGTTGTTGTTGATGTTTGTGGGAGACCCTTGTGAAAGTGAAGGATAGAGTTTAGCACATCTAACTGTTTGGAATCTGTAAATGTAGCAGAACCTCTGAGAGAGAGATTATGCTTCACTTTGTTGCAAATGCTATTTGCATAAGTCCCCGTGTGTTGTACCATCCGATAAAGACATAATGGCTGCGAAAGGAACGGTGGCCTTTCTCCAAGTCCAGTTGAAATTCATTCATGAGTCACTCATAGTCTTCAGTTTTCTGCTCAAATGTCCTGTCAACAATTAAGAACAATTGTTCCATTAAATGAACGAAAGACCACTTTCCAGATCGCTGAGGTTGAACGGAAGCTGGTATCATCGCTCCCTCTGGGCTGGGAACACAGTCGGCCCCAGACAGTGAGAAGCAGAGTCTGCCACTGGGAGACTCGGAATTCAGTCCTGACGCAGGGTTTAGACACGAACACCGACAACTCCTTTCCCTCCTCAGATACAGTTCGACACGCTGAGTTCCTCTGGCACATCTTTTGACAATCTGAATACTTAGAATAAAGGGGAGGTCATTTAAGACTGAGGTGAGAAAAAACTTTTTCAACCAGAGAGTTGTGAATTTATGGAATTCCCTGCCACAGAGGGCAGTGGATGGATTTAAGAGAGAGTTAGATAGAGCTCTAGGGGCTAGTGGAGTCAAGGGATATGGGGAGAAGGCAGGCACGGTTTATTGATAGGGGACGATCAGCCATGATCACAATGAATTGCGGTGCTGGCTCGAAGGGCCGAATGGCCTCCGCCTGCACCTATTTTCTATGCATCTATGAATTATTTTTTCGTCCCTCACTGCTTTTCTTCCTCCACCCTCATCACTCAACCCCCAGATCATTGAACACCATGGTTGCAACACACGGCTTTCCTCCTGTGTGTGACTGCTGACCTCTGTTGGCAGTTACAAGGTGCAGCACTCAATTCAGGAATCCTTGTACAAGTCATGGAATATCGAGCATGGAAACCAGCCCCTTGTCCCAACTTGTCCATGCCGACCTAAAGGCCCTATCGAAGTAAACCTTTCAAACAACTGAATGAGAGGGGGAGGGGGCCATATGTCTGGGGATGGAATCTTGTGAAGCTAATAGTAATTCTGTAGAAACTAGAGGAGGGGAAGGAATGAAGTCAAGGCAGCAAGATGTTCTTTTGGTGGGGAAGGGCAAATGGAAATACTGGGGATGTGGAGGCATCTTTACTATGAAAAAGGTGCGATGACGCTGCAGAATGTTCAGAGGTAATTCACCAGGATGTTATCTGGGATGGAGTGATTTTGGTATGTTACCAGATCCCAGATTAGTTTATTGTCAACACAGGACTGTGTTACTGTGGAAGAGTATTTAGGAAACAGTAATCACAACTCCATAAGTAGAGACAAGGAACTGCAGATGCTGGCTTACGACCAAAGACACAAAGTGCTGGAGTAACACAGGGGGTCAGGCAGCACCTCAGGAGAACATGGATAGGTGACGTTACAGGTAGGAACCCTTCTTCAGACTCCAGAGATGTTACCTGACCTGCTTAGTTACTCCAGCACCTTGTGTCCATAAGTTTCAAGATGTTTAGGAAGAAACTGCAGATGCTGGTTTACACTGAAGTTAGACACAAAATGCTGGAGTACCTCAGTGGGACAGGCAACATCACTGAACAAAAGGAATGGGTGATGTTTTTGGTCGAGAGTGGTCTGAAGAAGGGTCTTGACGCGAAGCATCACTCATTCCTTCTGTCCAGAGATGTTGCCTGTCCCACTGAGTTAAACCTTACATACTCTTCCTTTGAAGAATATAAAGCACTCAGGAAAGTACACAAACTGGCAATTAGAAAGGCTTAAACGGGCGTTGAAATATCAATGTCAAGATGAATTAAAGAAAATCCCAAGGTTTCTTGTTTGTACATTCCAACAAGAGGGTAAAAAAAGGGAAGGTAGTTTTGCTCAAGAATAAAGGAGGGAATATATGGTTGGAGTCAGAGGATGTAAATGAGGTAGTAAAGGATAACTTTGCATCAATATTCACTCAGGAAAGGAACATTGAAAACAGTGACATATGTACGGAGAATACTAATAATATGCAATGAATAGCAGATATTGGTTTACAAAATGCTGGAGTAACTCAATGGGTCAGAAGAGCATTAAGTTGGATAAATCTCCATGGCCTGTTCGGGGTCAGGTTATTGAGAGAGGCCAGAGAAGAGATAGCAGGAGCCTCGATGAAGATCTTTGTATTCTCTCTCGCCACAGGTGAAGTCTGGAAGGACTGGAGAGTAACCAATGTTATTCCTTTGTTTAAGAAGGGAAATAGAGATAATCTTGGACATTATAGGTTAGTTAACCTCTCATCATTAGCCGGGAAGCTATTGGAGAGGATTCTTCGGGGTAGTATTTACTCTAATTGATTTCAAAATACTATTGTTGGTTTACAAAACACTGAATGGTTTAGGGCCAAAATACATTTCTGATCTTCTGCTTAGCTACGAACCACCCAGACCTCTCAGATCGTCTGGGACAGGTCTGCTCTGTGTCCCCAGAGTCAGAACTAAACATGGAGAGGCAGCATTTAGTTTTTATGCACCACATATCTGGAACAAACTCCCAGAAAACTGCAGGTCTGCTGCAACTCTCAGCTCTTTTAAATCTAGACTGAAGACTTTTCTGTTTGCCGCTGCCTTTCAGTAAACAATACAATTTATTAATTACCTATACTGCACTGTAACTTCTATTCCTGGTTTAATTCTATTTTAAATATTTTATTTGATTGCTTTTAATTTTGTCATTATTTTATCTGAATAATCTAATAATCGTTTTACATCTAAATGTCATTTTATATGTGTTTCTTTCCAATGCTTTTAATGTTTTATGTAAAGCACTTTGAATTACCTTGTTGTTGAAAGGTCCTATACAAATAAACTTGCTTTGCCTTGCCTTGCCTAATTTGGATGGGCTTATTCAGGTCAGTCAGTGTGACGTTGTCCATGGCAGATAATGTCTTATTAACTTAGGTTGAGAAGGTGATCAATGAGAGTAGAACAGTGGATGTTGCCAACATGGATTTTGCAGGCAACACCAGAACTGATGAAGTTGCAGACAGTGAGAAATATTGTGAAAGTAGACAGTGGGACATAGATCAGTTCCAGAAATGGACCGAGAAACGGCAGATTGAATTTAATCAATTGAACTCAATTGGGCGACACCGCTCACAGCACCAGAGACCCAGGTTCAATCCCGACTATGGGTGCTGTCTGTATAGATTCTGAAGAAGGGTCGACCCGAAACGTCACCTATTCCTTTTCTCCAGAGGTGCTGCCTGACCCGCTGAGTTACTCCAGCATTTTGTGTCTATCTTCAGTACAAACCAGCATCTGCAGTTCCTCCCCACACAAAAGAGTCTCCAACCTGAAATGTTAAACGTTTATCTTTCCACAGACGCTGCCTGACATGCTGAGTTTTTCCAGCATTTCTGTTTATTTCAGATTTCAGCCATTTGTAGCTTTTATTAATTTTCATTGAAAAATTGCTTTATTTGGATGTGGCACAGATTCTGGAAAGCACGAACCAAACATCATGCACTATGGTGTAGGTGCGAATAAGAGGGAGACCATTTAGAACTGAGATGAGGACAACGTTTTTCACCCAGAGAGTTGTGAATTTGTGGAATTCTCTGCCTCAGAAGGCAGTGGAGGCCACTTCACTGGATGCTTTCAAAAGAGAATTAGATAGAGCTCTTAGGGCTAGCGGAATATAGGAATTTGGGGAGAAGGCAGGAACGGGGTGCTGATTATGGATGATCAGCCATGATTACAGTGAATGGTGATGCTGGCTCGAAGGGCCGAATGGCCTACTCTTGCACCTATTTACTATGTAATTCCTGAACAACACGAGCCAGTATATTTGCATCAGTAAGTGTTCTAATACTAAACGGCAAGTTTGGCAAAGGGATGGTTAACAATGTTAGTTTGCAGGTACAGAACCCTCACCAGAGATCGGGTCAGGTGGAAATGAGTGTCGGTCACATCCAGTCTTCAGCTGAACCTGTCGGTGTGGAGAGCGGTCATGTCCTCAGGAGAGGGAGTGAAGGTTGTGAGTCAGGAGCCAACTCATTCTTACCACCGCTAATGATGGTCACGATCCCTACCCGTGTGGACCAGCCCACTCACCACAGTCCCACCGTGCATGAGTCTAGTGTTGTCAGGAAGACCATGTGGAAACGTGTCAAAAGAACAAACAACTAACAGAAATAGGAATAAAAATTGAATAAAAACCAACTCACCTGAGATAAGCTGAATGTTCAGGATGAAAGACGACAGAAACTGATGGATCATTTGCATCAGGTGGACTTTCGACTTGAAGAGGCAGTGTAATGAAAAATGAAAATTCCTGTTTTATCCTGCCATTTACAAATGGGGCATAAATTATCCAAGCAGCAGAGATGGGAACGATTGTACCTGTGGAGAAGAATCATTCTCAGTTATGGACAAGAGTCAAGAGTGAAGAATATTTAATTGTCATCAACTGAAAACAGACAATGATATTCTTACTTGCGAAACAGACCTGTGAAGATACTTTTCATAGAAAACACACTAAACATAAATTTTCAATAAATTATAAATACCAATATTATTACAAAATCCCCAAATCCATTCAGCAACCAAGACAATCCATAGTTCATTGTTTAGTTAGTGTTTGTCGTGTTCATGAGCATATTCAAGAGCACACGCACACCCATGCACATACACGCACACACACTCAGACACACCCACACATTCAAACATACACACACACAGAGTCAGTCACAAATGTACAGACACAGCAGTACAGATACGCACACAGACATACACACAGCATCACACACAGAAACTTAGCATCATGCAAGCACTTACACACAAACACATGCACGTACACTCACTCAGATATATGCACACACACACATACAAAATTAGAATCACATGCACACTCGGACATGCACATACCCACCCACACAGGCACACCCGCATAAACATACACACACACATGTACAAACGCAGACACACACATACAGCAGATTGTGGATTTTAGAACTCCCCCAATGGAACCTCAGCTGGTGTACCTGCACAGCTGAATTCCCTTGTCAGCTCAGCTCAAACTGGAAATGTATGGATGATGAATGAAATCACAACTGGAAAACTGTATACAGTTCTGGTCAATTCACCACAGGAAGGGAGTGATAGGATTGAAATTGGGAAGAATTGAGTTTCCCGCTTTTGTCCAGCATGGCCAGGAAGGGCTGACTGGGAACCTTCTGTCCTGTGTCCTTCAGTCTCTCCGTGAAGCACAGAAAACCATCTGGTGACCAAATGTGGATCCTGTCCACCTGCCTGTACACTAGTTTGAAATAAGATGGGTCAGACACTGATACATAAGCCACATTCCATGCTGTTACATTGAACAAATAACTAACGTACCTGCAGCATTATTGAAATGTGAATAATCAAAAAATTTGTCCAAGGCGATCTTTGTTGCAGTCTTCAAATCCGTTCCATTAACAAACGTATAAAGCCACTGCACGTTTGATATACTGGGCTCTTCATAATTCTAGAGTGATGAAAGGAAAGAGAGGAGTCAATGGAATAGTGGTGAAGTTCAAAGGCAGCATCTGTGTTGGGAACTGTGATTTTGGAGTCTGATGAGTTCACAACCTCCATGCTCTGACTGGACTGAACAACTGAGAGAATGTGTTGAATTTACAGAAACACTGGAATATTTTCATTCCCTATATTCCGTCAACTTTGCTGTCAGAAGCAGAAGGATCCCCGGCTTTCCACACTGCGTGAAAGGCTGCTCTGGAAAAAGAAAGGCTCCAGTGTGGGATGAGTGTGAGGAATCTGAGCCCATTCCCCAGAGGGAGTGGGGTCTGGGCTACAACCATTAATGATGGGGTGAAGTGGGGAATGGGGTCCTACTGGTGAGGCAGTGTCTGCTCTGTCAGTTCTGGGCTGTGGTGATACATTGGACCTGTTCTCCCACCGTCTGTGGTGCACCCAGACCAGGAGGAGTCTGAATCTACAGACGAGTCTACACTCAAACCAACCTTCCTGTAGACGGGATACCCTGAGTGTGGTTATTTAACCTCACAGACCCACACTGCCCCACAGGTTGTCTCTGTGGCGTTGACTCCACCATTCCCCACCTCTGTTCCCTCTGTCTCCCTGCGCTGATACAACCCCACTCCCTGCACCATCCTGTATTCTTGAACAAAAATGGTTCCAAATGATCATATTGTTTGTTGTGATATTTTAAATATTGACAGACTTCACGCTCATCGACCCACGGAACAAAAATATTTTTTCATGTTAAACTGTTGTTGGATCTTCATCACATTTTTTAATTTCAGCTGCGACATAATTTCTGAGGCTGAAAGTGAAAATAAATGTGCAGTCAGTATACAGAAAATATTCCCTGTGGGATAAACTCCAGAGGGGGTGAGGAGTGTGCAAGTGAAGATACTCAGCAAACTGAGTCCAAGGTCCATCCTGGTCTGTCAGGGTGAAGTCCACAACACAGAACAACGTACAACAGAGGATTTCAGGGATGGGTTTCAAACTATGGTCGAATTTAACCCTGAGCTGAGTGTGGAATAGCAAATATCCTCTCTTCCCCACCATCCATCCCTGATAATTCCCAAAAGTACTTACATCATACACTTTGGCTGTCGGGAGAGCATAACACATCATGCTCTTGCACGCCTCTACGACACGTTGATCTGCTCCTGTTCCTGCAACCTGCAGCCCGAGGAGGACAGAGAGAGTTAAACAGAGTCTCAGCATCTTGGGCTCCGCTCTGGTCACTGTTGGATGCACCCAGTCACTCTCCACACCTCCAGCTGGATCTGCAGTCTGAGCCCAGAATTTAAACCTTTTTATATTGTTTTCTGAATATTATTTTGAATAACATGGCTGTCAGGTTATATAAATGAAGTCAGGTTATATATTATGCAAACATTGTTTTGTTCTGAGCTAATGGAAGCATTAACCATTAAAGTGCTGAATCTGAGGAAGCCTGAGACCCTGTAGCAGACAATTAAATGGACTTATGTGTTAACTGTTGCTGGACAGCGAGCTCTGGGGACGGTGGAGTCACCAGTGAGGATGGTCATTAATGGCATCGGTTTGTGAGTGGTGGGGAAGTGGGTTTTCTCATCCACCAACATCCATGTCCCAGCCCTGGGACCTTCCCCATCTTTGAATCAGGTCCACAAGACAGGACGATGCACATACTGAGATGGAGATGTTTGTCAGAGACATTATAGACATAACATAGAAACATAGAAAATAGGTGCAGGAGTAGGCCATTCGGCCCTTCAAGCCTGCACAGCCATTCAATATGATCATGGCTGATCATCCAACTCATTATCCTGTACCTGCCTTCTCTCCATACCCCCTGATCACTTTAGCCACAAGGGCCACATCTAACTCCCTCTTAAATATAGCCAATGAACTGGCCTCAACTACCTTCTGTGGCAGAGAGTTCCAGAGATTCGCCACTCTCTGTGTGAAAAATGTTTTTCTCATCTCGGTCCTAAAGGATTTCCCCTTTATCCTTAAACTGTGAACCCTTGTCCTGGACTTCCCCAAAATTATTTTATTTTTTAAATTTTTTTTTTAGATTTCTTTTGTTTTATTTATTTATTTATTTATTAGAAGTAGACATATTATAAAATGTAGTTACATATTATAGTAAAAAAACTTTTCATATACATCAGTCATACATTATTAAAATTTTCCATTATCAATTACTTCTGCTTCTAGTGTTTTTATTTTTTATAGAAAGAGGGAAAAAGAGAGGGTAGAAAGTTACAAATAAAAAAGAAAGCAAAAAAAAAACACAACAGAAAAACAAGGGAGGTGGAATGGGTTACCTGTAATACATCAATGGAGATAGGTTCGTAGGTTATAAAGTATAGCTTTTCATCTATTTCTGAGTTCAAGTTTCAGCTGGGTCCTCGTGCTGTGCCAATCTATCCCTTCCGATAGTTAATGAATGGAGCCCAAATTTTATGGAAAGATCTTGTTTGTCCATTAAGACAAGTCTAATTCTTTCTAAGTATAGGGTCTCTGACATTTCCGTAATCCACATTTTAATTGTGGGGGTTGTAGGGCCTTTCCAAAATTTTAATATTAATTTTTTTCCGGTTATTATACTGTAATTGAGGAAATTTCTTTGGTTTGTTGTGAGTGTTAAGCTTTGTTCTGATATTCCAAGTATTATTAATTTTGTGTCTGGGTCCAGTTTTGTATTAATAACTTCTGAAGTTATTTCAAAAATATCAGTCCAGAAATGTTTAAGTTTTATACAGTTTGCAAACGTATGTGTTAAATTAGCCTCTAAATGTAGACATTTATCACAAATAGGAGAGATTCGTGGGAAGATTCTATTTAGTTTTATTTTAGAGAAGTGTAGTCTATGTAAGACCTTGAATTGTATTAAAGTATGTCTGGCATTTAATGAACATTGATGTATTTGTTGTAAACTTTCGTCCCACATATCTTTCGTGATAGGATGACCTATTTCATTTTCCCATTTGTATCTATATGGTTCGGTCGGTGGTACCTCGTTATTTAGTAGGGTGTTATAAATATAAGCTATAAGTTTTATCAGCTATCAGTATTAGGATGCTTGTTCAGACATTCATCAAGAATTTCTGATTCCCTATTCCTGTAGACTTGTGTATTAGATTTAACACAATCTCTAATTTGTAGATATCTGAAGAAATTATTTGAGTGCAGTCCATAATTCTGTTGTAACTCTTGAAATGAAAGAAAAGTACCTTTCCCATAAAGATGTCCTATATTTTTGATTCCATAATGTTTCCATTGTGTGAAACCTTTGTCCATAAAGGATGATTTGAATAAAGGATTATTTACAATGGGAAGGCAGAGTGGTATATTATTCAATTTTAAATCTTTTTTTATTTGTTTCCAAATTTGTATTCCACTATGTATTATGGGGTTTTCTTTATAGGTTTTTTTGTGCAGTTTTGTGGGGGCAAATATGATCGGTCCAATTTCAAAAGGTAGACAGTCTTCCTTTTCCATCATTAGCCAATCTGGTTGTTGATCCATTTCTTCCAGCCAGAAATTCATGTTTTTAATATGGACTGCCCAAAAATAAAATAAGAAATTTGGCAAAGCCAGACCTCCATTTATCTTTGATTTACATAAATGTTTTTTACTTATTCTATGATTCTTATAATCCCAGACAAAACTTGTAACAATGGAATCGACTTTTTTGAAAAAAGTTTTTGGGATATAGATCGGAATTAATTGAAGTAGGTACCGCAGTTGCGGTAAAAAAATCATTTTTATAGCATTAATTCTCCCAAGCATAGAAATGGGGAGTGTTTTCCAGTATTGAATATTCTTATGTAGTTTATTCAGTAAGGGTGGGAAATTTAGTTTAAATAAAGAGGTATATGTCTTAGTTACATAGATTCCTAAGTATTTAAATTTATCTTTAACTATTTTAAAAGGGGATTGTTGTATTGTATGTAAATTGAATTTTGTTATTGGCATGATTTCGCTTTTATTCCAATTGATTCTATATCCCGAAAACTGACCAAATTGAGTTATTAGATTTAATAGGTTTGGAATACTAGTTTCTAATTTTGTAATATATATTAGTATATCATCTGCATATAAGGAGATTTTATTCCTTGTGTCTCTAGTATTGTATCCAAATATTCCTGGATGGTTTATAACGCTTTCTGCTAGGGGTTCGATTGCAAGAGCAAATAATAGTGGGGATAGTGAGCATCCTTGTCTACAGCCTCTAGAGAGATTAAATTTAGTTGATAACATTTTGTTTGTTAATATTCTAGCTGTTGGATTAGAATATAACAATTTAACCCATGTACAGTACTTCTCTCCTAGTTTAAATTTTTCCATCACCGAAAATAAATATGGCCATTCTACCTGGTCAAATGCTTTTTCAGCATCTAACGAGATAATTGCTAGCTCTGCGTTAGGGATTCTATTGGAGTATATAATATTAAATAATCTTCTCAGATTATAAAATGAATACCGTTTGGGGATAAACCCTGTTTGGTCGGGATGTATTAATTTGCTGATCACTAAGCTCAATCTATTAGATAGAATCTTAGTTAATATTTTCTGATCAGTATTTAAGAGGGCTATAGCTCTGTATGAACCTGGGTCTTCAAGATCCTTGTCCGTTTTTGGTATAAGTATGATTGTAGATTCATTTAGAGTTTCTGGGAGTTTCTGTTGAGTATACGCGTATTTGTACATTGTCTGTAGGCGTGGGGAAAGCAAATCATAATTTTTTTTATAAAATTCGGAATTTAGACCATCGGGTCCTGCCGACTTTCCGTTTTTTAAGGACTTTATTGATTCTTCAATGTCTTTTATCGTAATTTCAGCCCCTAGCAATTCTCTCTCTTTCTGATCTAGACCCGCAAATTTACAATTCTGTAAAAATGTTTCCATTCCCGTTGATTGTTCTGTTATTTTAGATGAATACAATTTTTGGTAGTATTGTAGAAATCTATCATTAATATCTTTAGGCAGTGTTAATGTTTCTCCCTTATCTGTTCTAATTTTGTATATTGTTTTTTCCCCGTCCAATTTGCGAAGTTGACGCGCTAATAGTTTTTGTGGTTTGTCACCAAATTCAAAATTTAATTGTTTTGTATGTTGATAAAGTTTTATAACTTGGTCTGAATAAATCTTGTTTAATTTATATTTCAATACTGCAATTTTATTGTGTTTTATCGTGGATGGTGCTGCTGCATTTTCTGTGTCTAATTGCTTTATTTCCATTTCCAGTTTCTGTTGTTTGGCCCTATTCTCTTTATTAAAAAATGATTGGGAAGAAATTAATGCTCCTCGTACAAATGCTTTAAATGTTTCCCAAAGAAGGGAGGCAGAGATTTCAGGGCTATCGTTAGCCTCAAAAAACATTTTAATCTGTTTTACTAGATATTCATTACATGACTTATCTTTTAAGATTTGGGGATTAAATCTCCATTGTGACTGTGTCTCTGCCATTCCGTTTACTTTGATCATAAATGTTAATGGGGCGTGGTCTGAGATTATGATGTTATGATATTGTGAGTTATAGGTAAATGGGATAAGTTTTGAATCTACTCAAAAATAGTCTATCCTTGAGTAAGTTTTATGTACTGGTGAGTAAAATGAATATTCTCGGCCCGATGGATTTTCAATTCTCCAAACGTCCTTAATATTAGTAGTATTAATGTATGAATTTAAAAATTCACTTGATCGAGATTTTAGTTTTCTTTGAGTTGATGATCTATCCAAACAAGCATCCAAAGTACAATTTAAATCTCCACCCATTATTATGTTTTGTTGTGTACCTTCCGGGATATTGTTAAGAATTCTCTTAAAAAACAGAGGGCTATCAAAATTTGGTCCATACACATTGAGGAGAGTCACCTTTTTTAAGTATAACTCCCCTATTATTACAATATATCTGCCTTCAATGTCTTCTATCGTTGATATATGTTTAAAGGGTATACCTTTACAAATTAATATTGCAACACCTCTTGATTTATGTGAGAATGAAGAGTGGTACGCTTTAGCAATCCATTTTGCTTTCATTCTGTGTTGTGCTTCCTTTTTAAGATGAGTCTCCTGGAGAAATATTATATCTGTTTTCAATGATTTTAAATGAGCTAACACTTTGCCTCTCTTGATAGGTTCATTAATTCCCTTAACATTCCAACTACAGAATTTAATTCCCTCACCCCCAATTTTTATATTCATGTCTTGCATCTTGTGATTAAGTGGTAGAGCAGATGATTCAGCACACTCAACCCTACCTTATACTTGAACTTCAGGTAGATGAATTTTAGGTCACGTCTGTTTTCCATCCGAACATATCTCCTTAAATAAAATATGTAATTTCATTCCAAATACAAAATATAATATGATATAAGATTAAAAAAAGGTGATAGCAAATAGGGTTAGTAAAGTGTGGAAAGTTAAAAAGAAAAGCAACTACAACTACAATTAGTGCAGTTAGTGATAGCCACCCTAATGTGGCTAAGCATCTATGGACTTCCGTAGATTTTGGTTTATAAAAATACTAGCTCCGTACTTTCCTTGAAAGGAAAGTTTCCAATTCGATGCATACAATTTGTGGGGGGGAAAGAAATATTGATTATATTCCATTAATGGTATAATTAGTAGTCTCAAATTGAAATGTTAGTTTTGTATAATATAAACATTTATCAAAGAATAATCAAAAACGAAAACATCAGAGAGAGAGCCATCAAACATTTCTCATTATAAAATACCTGAATCATACTTTACTTATATTTCATACTTTTAATTAATTCTTAAATAATCTAAATAATCTTATTATCATTAGTTAGTGTTAGTTAATATTCTTGATTATTAATAGTTGTTAGAGGTTAGTACTAGAATGTTAGTATTATATATCCGTTGCAGGAAATATACCCAATTCTTATTGCGAATTTTAGGCAACTCTTAAATATAATAGTTTAAAGTTTAGAGTTCCATATCTTCTCTGCGAGATAGCAGTATCCGGGTAGGTGTTAAGAGTTGAATATTTTTCAATCTTCGATCTTGTCCTCGACGTTCTTGGCAAATTCAAATGCTTCCGTGTGCTTGATGAAGAAGTATTCCTTCTTCTCGTAACTGACTCTTAGTGTTGCGGGGTATAACAGTCCATATCTCAGATTCTTTATGTTCTTCAGTATTCTTCGTGTTTCTGTGAACAACGCTCTTTTCTTAGCAACTTCCACAGGGTGATCTCTGAATACGCTAATCTTGTCTCCTTCATATACAAGATTTCTGCTTTTGCCAATTTTCCTCATCATGTCATCCAATACATGGTCATATTGGACCTTTACTATCATTATTCTTGTTCGGTCGCCCACCTTTGGGGGACGTCTCGGCACTCTGTGCGCTCGGGCAAGGAATGGCGCCTGGTCCAGGTTCAAAATTGTTTTCAGTACTTCTGCAGCAAATTCACGGGGGTCACGAGTCCCCTCTCTGCCTTCCTGGATGGCCACGATTCTTAAGTTCTGACGCCTCTGTCGTCCCTCCAAGTCTGTACATTTTTCAGTTATTTGATGCAATAACTTTGATAGGCGTTGGTTCTCAGTGATGAGTTGTTTTGTAGTTGCGGTGCTTGTCTCAGTAAGTTCCTCAAGTTCTTTTACAATCTTGTAGTGTTGGTTTAATGTCAGGAGAATAGGTTCAAGTTTAGAATCAAATCTGGATTCCATCTTATTCAGTTTTTCATTTACTTCTTCAACATTTTGAGTCATATTTCTTTCCATATCTAATTTCCAGTCTTCAAGGACTTCGTGTACAATCTCTGTAACATCTTCTTTAATTTGTTCTTTAATTTCTTTTTTAAAAGATGCCAGCTCCTCTTTAACCTCTTGAAAGTTCTGTCTAAGATTTTTAAGTTCCTCCTTAAGGAACGTTTTTAATTCTTCCATCTCAGTCTTTTTCTTCTTCTTTGAGATGTCTTCTCGGAATGCTGTTAAACCTGAGGCCGAGGCTTCAGTTGGGCCTACCTCTTTAGTCTTGCCATTTTTTGCCTTGTGGGGGGGAGTATGTTGAGTCGACATACTGCCGGTGTCGCGTGCCTGATGACGTCACGGGCTTAGTGCAAAACAATCGGTCCCGTTTTCTGCAGGTAGGATCTGTCTTTTCCCCCCGTTTTTTCGTTTTTTTCACGGAGCTAGTTGGCGCGAGTCTCTCCTACTCCATAGCGCCACCGGAAGTCCGACTTCCCCAACATTATGAACAATCTTCCAGCATCTAGCCTGTCCCAACCCCTTAAGAATTTTGTAAGTTTCTATAAGATCCCCCTCAATCTTCTAAATTCTAGCGAGAACAAGCCGAGTCTATCCAGTCTTTCTTCATATGAAAGTCCTGACTTCCCAGGAATCAGTCTGGTGAACCTTCTCTGTACCCCCTTCATGGCAAGAATGCCTTTCCTCTGATTGGAGACCAAAACTGTACACAATACTCCAGGTGTGGTCTCACCAATACCCTGTACAACTGCAGTAGAACCTCCCTGCTCCTATACTCAAATCCTTTTGCTATGAATGCTAACACACCATTCACTTTCTTCACTGGCTGCTGCACCTGCATGCCTACTTTCAATGACTGGTGTACCATGACACCCAGGTCTCATTGCATCTCCCCTTTTCCTAATCGGCCACCATTTAGCTAAGAGGCTACTTTCCTGTTTTTGCCACCAAAGTGGATAATCTCACATTTATCCACATTATACTGCATCTGCCATGCATTTGCCCACTCACCCAGCCTATCCAAGTCACCTTGCAGCTTCCTAGCATCCTCCTCACAGCTAACACTGCCCCCCAGCTTCGTGTCATCTGCAAACTTGGAGATGTTGCGGTAGGGTCAAAGAAGTGAGTGTGAAGAGTTGGTTCTCCATATAAAACACGGATTCAAGATAGATGTGTTTATAGAGCCAGACTTTTCTCTGTCCTCATTGCTCAGACAACCAAAGTTGAAACACAGAGAGGAGACGAGTTTTGCATTGCACTATTATTGAGGTGTAAGTGGAATATTAACCAGAGTATATCCATATTTTCCCAGTCTCAGTTCCTGCTTATTTCCATTGTAGAGTCAGTGGGTCAGATATTGCCCATTTTATCCCCTTGCCCAAGGATAAAATGAGAAGATGTGGACCTTTTTTTGTAAAGCTAAGGTGCTGAACGTGATGCTCAGATCAACTATTACACATACTCCATATCCTTCCATTCCCTGCTTATCCGTAAGATCCATCCCTCCTTCCTCTTTGTCTGCAACTTAAAGCTACCTTATTTATCTCCCTTTCCCAATTCCCAATTAGGGTCTGTGACCTGAAACATTTAGTTTTCAAGAAGGAACTGCAGATGCTGGAAGATCGAAGGTACACAAAAATGCTGGAGAAACTCAGCGGGTGCAGCAGCATCTATGGAGCGAAGGAAATAGGCGACGTTTATGGCCCGAAAACCTACTTCAGACTGATGGGGGGTGGGGGGGGGAGAAGGAAGGAAAAA
The DNA here is from genome assembly GCF_010909765.2 of Amblyraja radiata. Classification (NCBI taxonomy): domain Eukaryota; kingdom Metazoa; phylum Chordata; class Chondrichthyes; order Rajiformes; family Rajidae; genus Amblyraja; species Amblyraja radiata. The sequence continues at coordinate 10,716,471 of NC_045960.1, forward strand.
GGGAGGAGGAGGAGCCCGAGGGCGGGGGGATTAGAGGAGACAGCTCGAGGGTTAAGGAAGGGGAGGAGACAGCAAGGGCTAGCAAAATTGGGAGAATTCAACATTCATGCCATCCGGTCGCAAGCAACCCAGGCGGAATATGAGGTGCTGTTCCTCCAATTTCCGGTGTTGCTCGCTCTGGCAATGGAGGAGACCCAGGACAGATAGGTCGGATTGGGAATGGGAGGGGGAGTTGAAGTGCTGAGCCACCGGGAGGGCAGGTTGGTTATTGCGGACTGAGCGGAGGTGTTCGGCGAAACGATCGGCCAACCTCCGCTAGGTCTCCCCGATGTAAATCAGCTGACATCTAGAGCAGCGGATGCAGTAGATGAGGTTGGAGGAGATACAGGTAAACCTTTGTTGCACCTGGAATGACTGCTTGGGTCCTTGAATGGAGTCGAGGGGGGAGGCGAAGGGACAGGTGTTGCATTTCTTGCGGTTGCAACGGAAAGTGCCTGGGGAGGGGGTGGTACGGGAGGGAAGGGAAGAATTGACAAGGGAGTTGCGGAGGGAGCGGTCTTTTCGGAAGGCAGACATAGGGGGAGATGGGAAGATGTGGCGAGTGGTGGGGTCACGTTGGAGGTGGCAGAAGTGGCGGAGGATTATGTGTTGTATTTGCTGGCTGGTGGGGTGAAAGGTGAGGACTAGGGGGACTCTGCCCTTGTTGCGAGTGCGGGGATGGGGAGAGAGAGCAGTGTTGCGGGGTATGGATGAGACCCTGGTAGTGTCTATGGTGGCGGAGGGGAATACCCGTTCCCTGAAGAACGAGGACATTTCCGATGCCCTGGTGTGGAACGTCTCATCCTAGGAACAGATGCGGCGTAGGCGGAGGAATTAGGAGTAGGGGATGGAGTCTTTACAGGGGGCAGGGTGGGAAGACGTGTAGTCCAGATAGCCATGTGAGTCAGTTGGTTTGTAGTGTATGTCGGTCAGAAATTTGTCCCCTGCGATGGAGAGTGTATGTCGGTCAGAAGTCTGTCCCCTGCGATCCACCCTTGTCACGATGCGCCGGCACCTGGAGTATTGTGTACAGTTTTGGTCTCCAATCAGAGGAAAGACATTCTTGCCATGAAGGGGGTACAGAGAAGGTTCACCAGGCTGATTCCTGGGAAGTCAGGACTTTCATATGAAGAAAGACTGGATAGACTCGGCTTGTTCTCGCTAGAATTTAGAAGATTGAGGGGGGATCTTATAGAAACTTACAAAATTCTTAAGGGGTTGGGACAGGCTAGATGCCCCCTGTCAGCCTTGATGCCGGACCCGACCTACCCGGCATCGCCGCCGGACCGGGGCACCCCCAACATGGCCGCCGCAACGCACCCGACTCATCTCGCCACCCCACCGCTATGGCCGACCCGCGCCGCCCCGCCGACCATCCACCCACCGGGACCTCCCACGCATCGCCCGCGGACCCCGACTCAACTGCCACTGGACTCCGACCATCGGGTCCGCTGACCTGCGCCACTGGACTCCGACCATCGGGTCCGCTGACCCGCGCCACTCCACCCCCCTCCAGCAACCCACAGCCGTCGCCTTACCTGAAGTCTGGACTCTGCACTGGACCTGGAGCCTCCACGCTGCTCACTCCCTCTCTCCTGGGCTTAACTCCACTGGGTGCTAGTGCCCGTCTGCCCAGCCTTGCAAACCTCAGTGGCTGTTCCACTGACTCTCCCCCATCCCCCTCCAACCATGTCACACCCGCTCTTCCCCACCCACATTACAGCCCCCTGACCACCCACCACCCCGCCAACACCCAAACCCCCCCCCCCCTACACATCGCCCCGTCCCCAGTCCACCCACCTGCCTTCCTCTGGCCCCAACTCCCTTCCCTGCTGGGTGTTCACCATCCTCCCCGACCTCCCCCTCCGCCTCCCAGCGCCCTTCCCTGGGAAGGAGTCCTCGCCCCCCAATGATGACCCTTTTTCCCGTCACCAACGCACCCCCTCCTCGTGGAACCCCTCTCGTAACATCCCGGCTCTGGAACTCTTTATCCAGAACTGCCGCCGCGACGTCAACCGCCTCAACTTCTCCACTCCCCTGTCTCACTCCAATCTCTCCCCCCCGAACGCACTGCCATTGAATCACTCCGCAAAAACCCAGATTGGGTTATCAAACCAGCCGACAAGGGAGGTGCCGTGGTAGTCTGGCGCGTCGATCTCTACAAAGCTGAGGCCACGCGCCAACTCTCGGACACCTCCTCCTACTTACCCTTGGACCATGACCCCACTGATGAGCACCAGGCCACCATCTACCGACTTCATCAATTCCCACGCCCTGCCCGACCAAGCTTCCAACCTCATCGTTCCCCAGCCCCGCACGGCCCGTTTTTACCTTCTCCCCAAAATCCACAAACCCGGCTCTCACGGCAGACCCATTGTCTCTGCTTGTTCGTGCCCCACCGAACTCATCTCCACATACCTTGACTCCATACTATCCCCCTTGGTCAAATCCCTCCCCACCTATGTTCTAGACACCTCAGACACTCTCCGCCGCCTCCACGCATTCCACTCTCTAGGCTCTCACTCCCTCATCTTCACCATGGATGTCCAGTCACTCTACACCTCCATCCCCCACCAGGATGGCCTCAAAGCCCTCCGGCTCTTCCTCGACCAGAGGAGCAACCTATACCCAGCCACTGACACTCTCCTCCGCCTAGCGGAGTTGGTCCTCACCCTCAACAATTTTATGTTTGACTCCTCCCATTCCCTCCAAACACAAGGCGTAGCTATGGGCACACGCATGGGCCCCAGCTACGCCTGCCTCTTTGTCGGGTACGTTGAACAATCCTTGTTCAATACGTACCAGGGCCCCATCCCCGACCTCTACCTCCGTTACATTTACGACTGCTTTGGGGCCACCTCCTGCACCCACATACAACTGACTGACTTCATCCACTTCACCACCAACTTCCATCCGGCACTCCAATACACCTGGACCATTTCCGACACTTCCCTACCATTCCTTGACCTCACCATCTCCATCGCAGGGGACAGACTTCTGACCGACATACATTACAAACCAACTGACTCACATGGCTATCTGGACTACACGTCTTCCCACCCTGCCCCCTGTAAAGACTCCATCCCCTACTCCTAATTCCTCCGCCTACGCCGCATCTGTTCCTAGGATGAGACGTTCCACACCAGGGCATCGGAAATGTCCTCGTTCTTCAGGGAACGGGTATTCCCCTCCGCCACCATAGATGAGGCTCGCACCAGGATCTCATCCATACCCCGCAACACTGCTCTCTCTCCCCATCCCCGCACTCGCAACAAGGGCAGAGTCCACCTAGTCCTCACCTTTCACCCCACCAGCCGGCAAATACAACACATAATCCTCCGCCATTTCCGCCACCTCCAACGTGACCCCACCATTCGCCACATCTTCCCATCTCCCCCTATGTCTGCCTTCCGCAAAGACCGCTCCCTCCGCAACTCCCTTGTCATTCTTCCCTTCCCTCACATACCACCCCCTCCCCGGGCACTTTCCGTTGCAACCGCAAGAAATGCAACACCTGTCCCTTCACCTCCCCCCTCGACTCCATTCAAGGACACAAGCAGTCGTTCCAGGTGCGACAAAGGTTCACCTGTATCTCCTCCAACCTCATCTACTGCATCCGCTGCTCTAGTTGTCAGCTGATTTACATCGGGGAGACTAGGCGGAGGTTGGGCGATCGTTTCGCCGAACACCTCCGCTCAGTCCGCTATAGCCTACCTGAACTCCCGGTGGCTCAGCACTTCACCTCCCCTGGGTTGCTTGTGTCCGGATGGCATGAACGTTGAATTCTCCCAATTTTGCTAGCCCTTGCTGTCTCCTCCTCCTCCCTTTTACCTTCCTTCTCCTCCCCCACCCCCCATCAGGCTGAAGAAGGGTTTCGGCCCGAAACGTCGCTGCATAGATGCTGCTGCACCCGCTGAGTTTCTCCAGCATTTTTGCGTACCTGAAACATTTACTTATTTTCATTTTCAACAGATGTCCCGACCTGCCTGATGTTCCCAGTATTTTCTTTTTATTTCAGATTTCCATCATCTGCATTGTCCATTTTACATACATGAGATAAGGGAAGACAGAATACCTCAAATGGAGTGGGATTATTAAATATAATCGCTTTCCATGCTCAACTTCCTGATACAATTGTTCAGACATCCATGGAATCAGCACACAGAGAGTTAATGCCACCAAGTCCATCACAGGGATAGAATCCAGCAGCATTTCCACAATGTATCAGCTGCCATTTCATTGGCATTGTACGACCCTGCCAAAAGGACACTGGATCAAAAACATCTTCACAAAGGTGTTAAATTGGTTTAACCTGGATTCAAGTGACATAATCTGTATGGAAATTAGTCTCAATGTCCTGGCAGGTGTTTGTTATACGTGGCACCTTATTTTCCAGTATTAAAATCCCAAATGACCTCAATAACAGCGCAATGCAAAACTTGTCTCCTCTCTGTGTTTCAACTTGGTTGTCTGAGCAATGAGACAGAGAAAAGTCTGGCTCTATAAACACGTCTACCATGAATCCGTGTTTTATATTGAACCAACTCTCCAGACTCACTTCTTTGACCGTACCGCAAAGTGTCCTTTGACTTTGCAAGTTTTAAGTCACAGTAGCTCGGAGTTTCCTAGTCTCTGCCACCTCTCAAAGTTTACCTCTCACTTTTACATCTGGGAATTCCTATTAATGGCATATTGAAAGTCACAACACTTTGCAGCCTTTGGGCAATGTAAAATTCTGAAGGATTTGTTTGCAATGGAACTGCAGACATTCATAGTCAAATGGTACAATAGTCAACAGGGGATAATTAGCTGGAGTAACACACCGGACAGGCAGCATCTCTGCATAGAATGGATGACGTTTCCTGTAGCTAGTAGTTCAAGTTCAAGTTCAAGTTCAAGTAAGTTTATTGTCATGTGTCCCTGTATAGGACAATGAAATTCTTGCTTTGCTTAAGCACACAGAAAAATAGTAGGCATTTACTACCCACATGAATAAATAAACTGGTAAAGTGCAAATAACAGAAAGTGGTTATTAATAATCAGAGTTTTGTCCGAGCCAGGTTTAATAGCCTGATGGCTGTGGGGAAGTAGCTATTCCTGAACCTGGTTGTTGCAGTCTTCAGGCTCCTGTACCTTCTACCTGAAGGTAGCAAGGAGATGAGTGTGTGGCCAGAATGGTGTGGGTCTTTGATGATACTGCCAGCCTTTTTGAGGCAGTGACTGCGATAAATCCCCTCGATGGAAGGAAGGTCAGAGCCGATGATGGACTCGGCAGTGTTTACTACTTTTTGTAGTCTTTTCCTCTCCAGGGCGCTCAAATTGCCTAACCAAGCCACGATGCAACCGGTCAGTATGCTCTCGACTGTGCACCTGTAGAAGTTAGAGAGAGTCTTCCTTGAAAATCCGACTCTCCGTAATCTTCTCAGGAAGTCGAGGCGCTGATGAGCTTTTATGATAATTGCGTTAGTGTTCTCGGACCAGGAAAGATCTTCAGAGATGTGCACGCCCAGGAATTTGAAGTTCTTGACCCTTTCAACCATCGACCCATTGATATAAATGGGGCTGTGGGTCTCCCTCCTACTCCTTCCAAAGTCCACAATCAGTTCCTTGGTTTTGCTGGTGTTGAGGGCCAGGTTATTGCGCTGGCACCATATGGACAGTTGCTCGATCTCTCTTCTATATTCTGACTCATCCCCATCAGTGATACGCCCCACAATAGTGGTGTCGTCAGCAAACTTGATGATGGAGTTCGCACTGTGGTTCACTACGCAGTCATAGGTATAGAGTGAGTACAGCAGGGGGCTGAGCACGCAGCCTTGAGGTGCTCCCGTGCTGATTGTTATCGAGATTGACACATTTCCACCAATACGAACAGACTGTGGTCTGTGGACGAGGAAGTCGAGGATCCAGTTGCAGAGGGATGCGCAGAGACCCAGTTCTTTTTTTTTTTTTTTTTTTTTTTTTTTATTATTCTTTTTTTTTTTTTTTTTTTTTATTTTATTAGAAGTAAGTACAGTCATATGGCACCAAAGTGCCTAATATATATTTTCATAATACATTTTATGTACAACTTCTTTTTTTTTTTTTTTTTGTTACACTGAAAAAAGATTAGAATAAGTAAAAGAAGTTAGATAGTAAAGGATAGAAAGATGTGAAATATATAGTGTGTGAAAAAAGAAAACGAGTAAATGAAGAAAGTTGAGAGAGAATAGAGAAAAGAAAAGAAAAGAAAAAAAAAGGAGATCATTATTTATAGTCTTGACCAACCCTCGTCCAGTCCTGAAACAGTTATTTTTTACAATTGTGTTGCACCATATGATTCCAAAAAAACGACGAATGGAGACCAACTCGTTATGAATTGGTCTGATTTATCCATTAGGAGGAATCGCATTTCCTCAAGATGAGCGGTGTCCAACATACTTGCAATCCACATTTTAAGCGTTGGTATTGATGTACCCTTCCAAAATTTAAGAATTAATTTTTTTGCTATTATTAAACCATAGTTAAGGAATAGATTTTGAGATGTGTTCAATTTATTCCCATCTTCCATTACGCCAAATATAATCATTTCAGTATTAGCTTCCATTCTTGTCTTGAATAATTTTGTAAATATTTCAAAAATATCATTCCAAAATCTATAAAGTTTTATGCAGGAGACTAAGGAGTGTGTTATAGTTGCCTTTTGGGCTAAACATTTATCACAAGTGGCGGATATATTTGGATAAAATGTGTTCAATCTTGTTTTTGAATAATATAATCTATGTACAATTTTAAATTGAATTAAATTATGTCTTACATTAATTGAACATTTGTGAATATATATCAGGTATTTTTACCATTTAACCTTCGTAATTTTTATCATTAGTTCCCGTTCCCACTCTTCTCTAAGTACCTCTGTCGATGGTAGGTCTATATTTAGAATACTATTATATAAATATGATATTAATTTTTGTGAGTCAGCTTCAATATTCATTGCCTCTTCCAATAAGTCAGGAGTTACTTTTTGATATCCTTGTATATATTTTTTCACGAAATCGCAAATCTGAAGATATTTAAAATATTGGTTGTTTTTCAATTTAAATTTTAATTGTAATTGTTGGAATGATAGTAAGTTTCCCATTTCATACATATCCCCGATCCTTCTAATTCCGAGACTTTCCCATTGGTTATATGTCTTATCAATAAGAGATGGTTTAAATAAAGGGTTATTCGCTATTGGCATTAACAGTGATAGATTTCTTAATTTTAAAGATAATTTTATTTGTTTCCAAATTCTTATTGTACCATATATAATTGGGTTCTTCTTATATATTGTGTTATTCAGTTTTTTTGGGGAGAAGAGGATCATTCCTATATTACTAGGATGGCAATCCTCCTTCTCCATTTCTATCCATTCTGTCTGTTGGGTAGAACTATCCAACCAATAAATCATATTCTTAATATGCACTGCCCAGTAATAATACATAAAATTCGGAAGTGAAAGTCCCCCGACCTCTTTTGGTTTACATAAGTGTTTTTTTGTGATTCTATGTGATCTATAGTCCCAAATATAATTAGTAATATTAGAGTCTAATTTTTTTTTAAAATATTTTGGTATATATACCGGTATAGATTGAAATAGGTATAGTAATTGTGGTAGGAAGATCATTTTTATTGCATTTATTCTACCTAATAATGATAAGGGAAGTGTTTTCCAAAATTTAATCAACGTATTAAGTTTATTTAATAAAGGCATGAAATTAGCATTGAATAATGCTTTATATTTTCTAGTAATCTGAATACCCAAATATTTAAATTTTTCTGTTGCGATTTTAAAGGGGAACTTCAGTAAGTGTGTAGGTTCTTGAGGTTTTAATGTCATGATTTCACTTTTATTCCAGTTTATTCTATATCCAGAAAAAGACCCAAATTCCTCTATTAAGTTTAATAAATTTGGTATGCTCGTTTGTGACTTTGTAATATATAAAAGTATATCGTCTGCATATAATGAGATTTTATTCTTTGAGTCTCTGGTATTATAGCCCTGAATATTCGGATGAATTCTTATACTTTCAGCCAGGGGTTCTATCATAAGGGCAAATAGCAGGGGTGATAGTGCACATCCCTGCCTATTACCCCTTGATAGTTGAAATTTTTGAGATAACATGTTATTAGTTAAAATTCTTGCCATCGGCTTATCATATAATAATTTTACCCATGTTATAAAATTCTCTCCCATATTAAATGTTTGTAGTACTTTATATAAGTATTGCCACTCTACCTGATCAAATGCTTTCTCTGCATCCAAAGAAATAATTGATATATCTTCTTCCTCTACTTTATGCGAGTACATTATATTAAACAGACGTCTCAGATTATTAAATGAGTATCTTTTAGGTATAAACCCCGTTTGATCAGGGTTTATCAATTTACTAATATATTTGCTTAATCTTCTTGCTAAAATCTTTGCTAAAATTTTCTGATCTGTATTTAAAAGTGATATAGCTCTGTACGAGCCCGGATCTTCTAAATCTTTATCTTTTTTTGGAATAAGCGTAATAGTTGATTCTGTTAGTGTTTCAGGTAGTTTGTTTTCTTTAAAAGCATGGGAGTATAAATTAAATAAATAAGGGGTTGTTATCTCCTGAAATTTTTTATAAAATTCATTATTAAAACCATCTGGTCCCGGTGTCTTACCATTTTTCAGCGATTTTATTGTTTCACCTATTTCTTTGATTGTAATTTGAGCTCCTAATTCCTCTTGTTCCAAAAGGTCCAGTATTGGAAGATTACAATTATCTAGAAATTTTTTTATTTTACTATCTTCTCTTTTAATTTTAGATGTATATAAGTTTTGGTAAAATTGGGCAAATCTATTATTAATATCTTTAGGTAGTATTAGTAATTCACCTTTCTCTGATTTAATTTTGGTTATACCTGTAGTATTTTCCTTTTCTTGTTTTTTCAATTGGCGAGCTAAAAGCTTATGTGGTTTGTCACCAAACTCAAAATGTTCCTGTTTTGTCATTTGGAATAGTCTTATTACTCTTGCCGATAAAATTCGATTAAGTTTAAATTTCAGTAATATTATCTTATTGTGTTTATCTGTCGTGGAATCTTTGGCATTATCCAACTCTAACTGTCTGATTTCTTGTTCTAACAACAATTGTTCTGTCTTATTCTTTTTATTTTGAAAACTTTGATATGAAATTATAATTCCTCTCATAAATGCCTTAAAAGTTTCCCATAATAAAGAAGGCAAAGTACCTGGTATATCATTTGTATCGAAAAAAAGTTCCATTTGTTGTTTTAAATATTGATAGCCTTGCACGTCATTTAAAATATGTGTATTAAACCTCCAAAAATTTTTTTACCCGGCATTCCCTCAAATTTTACTGAAAATGTCAACGGGGAGTGATCTGAAATACTACTAATGTGGTATGTTGGGTTGTTTGTATATGGCATTAATTTCATATCCACTAAAAAATAATCAATTCTTGAATAAGTTTTATGCACCGAAGAGTAAAACGAGTATTCCCTTCCAACTGGATTAGCAGATCTCCATACATCTATTATATTAGTATTTTTTATATATGTATTTAGAGACTGCGCGGAGGTTGGGCGATCGTTTCGCCGAACACCTCCGCTCAGTCCGCTATAGCCTACCTGAACTCCCGGTGGCTCAGCACTTCACCTCCCCTGGGTTGCTTGTGTCCGGATGGCATGAACGTTGAATTCTCCCAATTTTGCTAGCCCTTGCTGTCTCCTCCTCCTCCCTTTTACCTTCCTTCTCCTCCCCCACCCCCCATCAGGCTGAAGAAGGGTTTCGGCCCGAAACGTCGCTCCATAGATGCTGCTGCACCCGCTGAGTTTCTCCAGCATTTTTGCGTACCTGAAACATTTACTTATTTTCATTTTCAACAGATGTCCCGACCTGCCTGATGTTCCCAGTATTTTCTTTTTATTTCAGATTTCCATCATCTGCATTGTCCATTTTACATACATGAGATAAGGGAAGACAGAATACCTCAAATGGAGTGGGATTATTAAATATAATCGCTTTCCATGCTCAACTTCCTGATACAATTGTTCAGACATCCATGGAATCAGCACACAGAGAGTTAATGTCACCAAGTCCATCACAGGGATAGAATCCAGCAGCATTTCCACAATGTATCAGCTGCCATTTCATTGGCATTGTACGACCCTGCCAAAAGGACACTGGATCAAAAACATCTTCACAAAGGTGTTAAATTGGTTTAACCTGGATTCAAGTGACATAATCTGTATGGAAATTAGTCTCAATGTCCTGGCAGGTGTTTGTTATACGTGGCACCTTATTTTCCAGTATTAAAATCCCAAATGACCTCAATAACAGCGCAATGCAAAACTTGTCTCCTCTCTGTGTTTCAACTTGGTTGTCTGAGCAATGAGACAGAGAAAAGTCTGGCTCTATAAACACGTCTACCATGAATCCGTGTTTTATATTGAACCAACTCTCCAGACTCACTTCTTTGACCGTACCGCAAAGTGTCCTTTGACTTTGCAAGTTTTAAGTCACAGTAGCTCGGAGTTTCCTAGTCTCTGCCACCTCTCAAAGTTTACCTCTCACTTTTACATCTGGGAATTCCTATTAATGGCATATTGAAAGTCACAACACTTTGCAGCCTTTGGGCAATGTAAAATTCTGAAGGATTTGTTTGCAATGGAACTGCAGACATTCATAGTCAAACGGTACAATAGTCAACAGGGGATAATTAGCTGGAGTAACACACCGGACAGGCAGCATCTCTGCATAGAATGGATGACGTTTCCTGTAGCTAGTAGTTCAAGTTCAAGTTCACGTTCAAGTAAGTTTATTGTCATGTGTCCCTGTATAGGACAATGAAATTCTTGCTTTGCTTAAGCACACAGAAAAATAGTAGGCATTTACTACCCACATGAATAAATAAACTGGTAAAGTGCAAATAACAGAAAGTGGTTATTAATAATCAGAGTTTTGTCCGAGCCAGGTTTAATAGCCTGATGGCTGTGGGGAAGTAGCTATTCCTGAACCTGGTTGTTGCAGTCTTCAGGCTCCTGTACCTTCTACCTGAAGGTAGCAAGGAGATGAGTGTGTGGCCAGAATGGTGTGGGTCTTTGATGATACTGCCAGCCTTTTTGAGGCAGTGACTGCGATAAATCCCCTCGATGGAAGGAAGGTCAGAGCCGATGATGGACTCGGCAGTGTTTACTACTTTTTGTAGTCTTTTCCTCTCCAGGGCGCTCAAATTGCCTAACCAAGCCACGATGCAACCGGTCAGTATGCTCTCGACTGTGCACCTGTAGAAGTTAGAGAGAGTCTTCCTTGAAAATCCGACTCTCCGTAATCTTCTCAGGAAGTTGAGGCGCTGATGAGCTTTTTTGATAATTGCGTTAGTGTTCTCGGACCAGGAAAGATCTTCAGAGATGTGCACGCCCAGGAATTTGAAGTTCTTGACCCTTTCAACCATCGACCCATTGATATAAATGGGGCTGTGGGTCTCCCTCCTACTCCTTCCAAAGTCCACAATCAGTTCCTTGGTTTTGCTGGTGTTGAGGGCCAGGTTATTGCGCTGGCACCATATGGACAGTTGCTCGATCTCTCTTCTATATTCTGACTCATCCCCATCAGTGATACGCCCCACAATAGTGGTGTCATCAGCAAACTTGATGATGGAGTTCGCACTGTGGTTCACTACGCAGTCATGGGTATAGAGTGAGTACAGCAGGGGGCTGAGCACGCAGCCTTGAGGTGCTCCCGTGCTGATTGTTATCGAGACTGACACATTTCCACCAATACGAACAGACTGTGGTCTGTGGATGAGGAAGTCGAGGATCCAGTTGCAGAGGGATGCGCAGAGACCCAGTTCTGCGAGTTTGGTAACCAGTTTGGAGGGGATGATTGTGTTAAATGCCGAGCTGTAATCAATGAATAACAGCCTGACATATGAGTTTTTGTTGTCCAAGTGGTCCAGTGCGGAGTGGAGGGCCAGAGAGATCGCATCCACCATTGATCTGTTGTGGCGGTACGCGAACTGCAGTGGGTCCAGGTTTTTGTCGAGGTACGAGTTGATTTGCTCCATGATCAGCCTCTCAAAACATTTCATCACCACCGGCGTTAGTGCCACTGGTCGATAGTCATTGAGGCACGTCACCTTACTCTTCTTGGGCACCGGTATGATTGATGTCCTTTTAAAGCAGGTGGGGACCTCAGACCTCAGAAGTGAGAGGTTGAAAATGTCCGTAAAAACTCCCGCCAGTTGGTCCGCACAGGTTTTTAGAACACGACCGGGTATACCATCAGGACCAGGTGCTTTTCGGGGGTTCACCCCTCTGAAGGATTTCCTGACATCGGCCTCTGTGACTGAGACTGAAATGCCATCACAGCGAATGGGGGATCGGGAAGGCACATCAGTATTCTCCCTGTCAAAGCGTGTGTAAAATGCATTGAGCTCGTCAGGGAGTGATGTTACACCGACATTCGAGCTGCCTCCTGGTTTCGCCTTGTAGGAGGTGATTGCATTCAGGCCCTGCCACAGCTGCCGAACATCTGTTTCGTCCTCCAGTTTGGAGCAGAAGTCCCTTTTGGCCTTTTTAATGGCGTTACCAAGGTCGTATCTGGTCTTCATGTAGGCCACTGTATCATTGGAGGTGAATGCCCTGTGTCTGGACTTCAGGAGAGTGCGGATCTCAAAGTTCATCCAAGGTTTCTGATTGGGAAACACTCGGAAGGTTTTTGTAGGGATGCAGTCCTCCACACATTTCTTAATGAAGTCTGTAACGACTGTGGCATATTCGTTCAAGTCCGTTGCCGAGTCCTTGAACATTGCCCAGTCTACAGACTCTAAACAGTCCTGGAGTTGTTCTTCTGCCCCCCCCCCCCCTCCCCCGACCAGCTCTGTGTTGTCCTCACTTCTGGGGGTGCGTTCTTTAATTGCTGCTTGTAGGCAGGAAGAAGCAGCACCGCGGTATGGTCGGACTTACCGAAGTGAGGGCGAGGGATAGAGCGATAGGCATTCTTGATGGTGGTGTAGCAGTGGTCGAGGGTGTTAGGTCCTCTGGTGCAGCAGGAGACATGTTGGTGGAAGTTGGGGAGTGATTTCTTGAGGTTCGCCTTATTGAAGTCCCCAGCAATGGTGGTAAATGCCTCGGGGTAAGATGTCTGGTGTTTGTTGACCACGGCGTGCAGCTCCTCCAGTGCCAGACGGACATCTGCCTGGGGTGGGATGTAGACCGCGGTCAGGATTATGGAGGTGAATTCTCTCGGGAGGTAGAAGGGATGGCACTTCACCACCAGATGTTCGAGGTGTGGAGAGCAGGAGTTGGACAGGACTGCCACGTCTGAACACCACGCAGAGTTGACCATGAGGCAGACGCCCCCTCCTCTCCCTTTCCCAGATGCCAAGGTACGATCCATACGGTGGATGGAAAACCCTTCAGGCTGGACCGCTGAGTCTGGGGAGCTGGGGGTGAGCCATGTCTCTGTGAAACAGAACACAGAGCATTCCCTCAGCTCCCTTTGATAAAGCAGTCTTGCCCTTAAGTCCTCCACTTTGTTTTCAAGGGACTGTACATTAGCCAATAGGATAGTAGGGAGAGGGGGCCGAAGGCCCCTGTGCTTCATTCTGACCTGAAGTCCTGCCCGACGGCCACGTTTCCGGACACAATGGAGGCTTCCCCTTTGTTTCCAGGTACTGTACTTGCTGTACCTGCTGTTTCTGCGGACCTGCGCTGGAACGGGGATTCCCTCACAGACGGCAGCTCCAGCTCCGTAACGAACAGGGGTTCCCTCAGAGTCGGCAGCTCCAGCTCCGTTGTTCCTGGGAGATCCAGCCGTACCCCCTAATGTAGGAATCATTCCGGCTGATCTATCTCTCTCTCCTAACCCCATTCTCCAGCCTCCTCCCCATAACCTGACACTTGTACTAATCACGAATCTATCTAGCTCTGCCTTAAACATATCCACTGACTTGGCCTCCACAGCCTTCTGTGGCAAAGAATTCCACAGATTCACCACTCTCTGAGTTACTCCGTCATTTTGTCAATATATTTGATGTAAACCAGCATCTGCAGTTCCATCCTTCACAGGGAAAATGTTGGGATGTCTTGAACATTATTGGTTATCTGCGTTATATTATAACATAGAGAAAAGTTCCTGTCTTCTTACTCGTAACTCAATCTCATTTGGGTAATGTACATGAATAATATTTTGCACTGCATTGCATTACACCACATTCTTGCACCATTCTGTTGCTTTGCAATCACCCTTGTGTTTATTGTGGTGTTGATCATCACTGTGTGAATACTGTTACACTGTGATTTTCATGTGAAGATATTTCATTGCAGTCTGGTGTATCTGACAAAATGTGAATCCCATTCTCCACACTGCCTTCAGCTGCACCAACCCCACTCTCTCAATCATCCTAGATACTTGAACGAAAGAAGATTCACACTTGCCATCTATTCTCCCCACTCAATAGGCCACGTTGTTTGATGTAATATTTCAAATATTGCCAAACTCAACAAACTGGGGTTGATTAACAATCTTTCATTTTTCCCTGAATTAAAATAATACTTGATATATTTTATGAGATTATTTAATTTCAGCTGAGACATTCAGCTGAAAAGGGAAATAATTGTGCAGTCAGTGATCCGGGTATGATGTGATCCAGCAAGATTCCTGCCCTCCCTTTTCCACTGGGACAAACTCCAGAGGAAGTGAGGGTGTGGAGACTCTGAGCAAACTGAGTCCATGGATGTAGGAGATAGACACAGCTGGTACAGAACCTTTTCATACTTCTAGTTTCCCTCTCCCCTGCCACTCCGCCAGAAGGAAGGTCTCAACCCGAAACGTCACCCATTCCTTCTCTCCGGAGATGCTGCCTGTCCCGCTGATTTACTCCAGCATTTATTGTCGATCTTCGGTATAAACCAGCATCATTCCTACAACCAAGGATGCTGGAATTTGGAATCATTGACCCTTGGAGTGCTGAATCTGAGGACAACGATAGTGTTCTGGGAGGAAGGATGAGTTGTAACATATGGAACAACCCACCACTGGTATTAAGTCACTGGGAATTTCACAGCCTGATGGAGAGAGGTGGATTCATGTAGAAAAATCAGAGACTTCCCTGGCAACCTCCTGTGAAGAGTGCTTGGTAACTTCAGGCTTCAGTACCTCCTGCCCAACTGCATCAGTGAGAAAAGGACCTGACCCAAATGGTGAGGAGCTTGGTGATAGATGTCACCTTCCTGAGGCAACACTTCATTCAAGTTTTATTTTAATTCAGGGAAAGATGAAAGATTGTTAATCAAAGTTTATTGAGTTTGGCAATTTTGGAAATATTACATCTAACAATGTGGTGCATGAGTGGGGAGAATAGATGGCAAGTGTGAATCTTCTTTCATTCAAGTATCTAGGATGATGGAGAGAGATTGGTGCAGCTGAAGGCAATGAGGAGAATGGGGTTCACATTTTGTCAGTTACACCAGGCTGCAATGAAATTTCTTGTTCACATGAAAATAGAAAGATTAAACGAGAACTTACCATTTGATGTTTGACTTTATTTTATGAGAAGTTGGAGTGAGAGACTACGTGAAGAACCCACCAGCCCGCATGCCTGTCAATCTTCAAAGCAACTGTATGAAACCACAGATCACTTGCACGAACTTAAAATATAGAAAGATTAATAACGCTTGACTTACCAAATGATCTTTATGAGAGTCAGGGTTGGGTGTGGAGGGCACGTAGTGTAGTCTCTCACTCCAACTTCTCATAAAATAAAGATCACATTTCAAACGGTAAGTTCTCATTTAATCTTTCTATTTTATATCAAAGTCTCGTGGTGAGACTACATGAAGCATTCGAAGCTCTGTGGTTTCATGCAGTAAACCAAACTGTAATAAAAAAAATGGAAGAAGCCGCCACCCGAATAGAGGAGCTGGAAAAATGGAGTGTCGCTGCAAACATCATACTCCAAGAAACACTGAAAGACCAGAAGTTACTTGTCGACAAATTGAACGATCTGGAGTCCAGATCCCGAAGAAATAATCTGCGGGTATACGGTGTGTCGGAGGGTGCGGAAGGTAGCTCAGTACCTCAGTGTGTGGAGAAACTGCTAAGAAGTGAAATGTCAATCCCTGAAATGACAGATTTACAGAATCAATGAGCACACAGATCCCTGACACAGAAACCAAGCCCCAGCTCCCCTCCGAGATCCATAATTGTCCACTTTCTCCAGTTTAAAGTTAAAGAGATGTTTCTCAAACAGGCATGGCAAAAGAAGATACAACTTGGAGAACGAATTTTAAGGATAAGGGGGAAGTCTTTTAGGACTGAGATGAGAAAAACATTTTTTACACAGAGAGTGGTGAATCTCTGGAATTCTCTGCCACAGAATGTAGTTGAGGCCAGTTCATTGGCTATATTTAAGAGGGAGATGTGGCCCATGTGGCTAAAGGGATCAGGGGGTATGGAGAGAAAACAGGAACAAAAAATGATCAGCGATGATCATATTGAAGGCGGTACAGGCTCGAAGGGCCGAATGGCCTACTCCTGCACCTATTTTCTATGTTTCTATGAATGCTGTCTTTTGACCATGACTATACCACCATTGTAGTACAACAACGTAAGGCATACAAACATGTTAAAAGCATCCTAAAAGAGGAAGGAATCCGCTTTCAGACACCATTTACCAAGATACGTATTCACTGGGAAAGCGAACGCAAGGGAAGTCGTGCGATAGCTACAACGGAGAGGCTACAAAGTGGAAGAGCTGCGGGGAGACACGGACATGCCGCCACTGCGTGAACAACTCCGCCAAACGGTGCGGTGGCAGCTCGTCGAGAGACATGGAGAATCAGAGACAGATGGGCATGGGAGCGCCTTCAAGAGTTACAACGAAACTCAAGCTCGAACTGAATTATGATTATGAAGGTACGCATAGACATGGATAACACAGTGGCCTATGCCACAATATGTTAGAATACTGAGTTCTTATGGAATCCTAAGTTTACAAATATCTCTATAGATATATATATTCATAGACAAATCTGTTTATAAGCCTAGTTCTAAAAATATCACCAAGCATCACAGATCTCATGTGAGTGTAATTAATGTTGATTTAATACAACTTTCTGTATTAGATAAATCCAACTGTTAGGGAGTTTGGCGAAATATTAGAGGTAGAATGAATGGAGGGACCCATAGAGGCTTATTCCCCCTTATCTAGGAGAGGGCCCTTTATTGGTGTTAGGCTTCCCCCCTCAATTTACAAAGGGATTCGGGATCTATGATGGAGAGAGAATACCCTTTTTTGGGAGTCCATATATGTTTTGATGTTTGTTTTGTTTTGCCAGGTAAAACACCTTTGTTTGTTCATATGTTTTGGTTGTTCAAAACGGTTCTGGTGTTGAGTTGAGGGGATACAGTGAAATCAATCACACTAAGTGTAATGATGCAATGTCAAGGACTTAAGCTGATGTCTCTAAATGTTAATGGTTTGGGTAATCCAATTAAGAGGGCTAAAGTCATGACTAAATTGAAAAAAGTGAAGATGCATATTATTTTCTTTCAAGAAACCCATTTATCGTGACAAGAGCATGAGAAGCTGAAACGATTTGGATATAAAACACATATTATAGCTCACATACTTGTAGTCATAAAAGAGGAGCAGCAATCTTGATATCAAACTCAGTTAACTTCAAAATGTTTAAAGAAATTAAAGACAAAGAAGGGAGGTATATCATAGTAAAGGGCAAAGTTGATAATAATATCCTGACACTGGTGAATATCTATGCTCCCCCAAATAGTGATAAACATTTTTTCAAATCCCTATTTGATATTATTGCAATGGAAGCAGAAGGAATTTGTATATGTGGGGGGGATCTGAATGTTGTACTAAATCATAGGCTTGATACGACAAGTAAAAAGAAGAATAAGAGCGAGTTAACAAAACTACTAAACACTACCTGCAAAGAATTTGGTTTGCTTGATGTCTGGAGGAATTTTCACCCTCCAGAAAGAGACCATACACATTACTCAATACCGCACACAGTTTACTCCAGAATAGACTATTTCTTAATGCAGAAAGAAGACTGTTATAGGGTAACGGATTGCAGAATTGGTGTGACAGATGTATCAGACCATAATGCCATATATTTAACAATTCAAATGGACAGTAGAAGGAAAAACACAGTGTGGTGATTAAATGTTGGATGCTAATTACTGAATGATAAAACAACTGTTAATTATATTAAATTGGAAATCAAAACTTATCTAGAGGAGAATGACAATGGGGAGGTGGACCCATCCATACTATGGGACTTATTGAAGGCTGTAATACGAGGTAGGATAATAGCTCGGGCATCACATATTAAAGAGGCCAGAATGAAAACATGTAATAAGTTTATATCAGACCTGAAGGATTTAGAACAGAAGTACAAAAATAATAAGGACCAGAGAACATAAACAAATATAAGATTTGAGGGGACTAATGGATGGATAATTGGGTCAAGAGGTGGAGAAAAAAGTAAGATTTGTAAAACAGGCACATTATGAGCTAGGCCCTAAATCCACTAAAATACTTGCCCGAAGGCTACGCAAACAACAGGCTGACAACACCATACACAAAATTAAGGACCCCTGTACACAGAAATTGAAGAGTAATCCAAAAGAAATAGAATATATCTTCCAGGAATATTATAAATAATTATATACACAAACCTCTACAGTAGATGGGGAATCAATGAGGACCTTTTAAAGTACAATAGATCTGCCCTGTATTGGAGAGACACAAAATAAAAGAATCATAGCATAAATATCACTGGAGGAGATTGAGAAGAGAATTGGTAGGATGAAAACCAACAAGGCCCCAGGCAGCGACGGTTTCCCTATAGAATGGTATAAAATATTTTGGAATGAGCTGAACCCACTTCTTCTGAGAACCTTTAACTGGATTATCAAAGAAGGCAAGACACCCCTGTCATGGAAAGAGTCAATTATAATATTAATCCCCAAAGAGAACAAAGACAAGGAAAATTGTACCAACTACAGACCGATATCAATTCTAAATGTGGACTATAAATTATATTCTTCAATTATCTCCAAACGATTTGAAAGGTTCATGCCAGATTTAGTTGATGAAGACCAGACTGGTTTTATAATAGGCAGACAAACACAGGACAGTATTAGAAGAACCCTACATGTAATACACAAGATTCAAAAGGAAAGTACGCACGCTGTCCTGATAAGCCTAGATGTGTAAAAGGCTTTCGATAGGGTTAATTGGGAATTCTGATATCAAACACTAGAAAGATTTGGCTTTACCGACGATTCAATTCAAGTTATTAAAGCAATTTGCCAGCAACCTACTGCAAGAGTTAAGGTGAATGGGTCCTTAACTGAGAGATTTGCGTTAGGAAGAGGAACGAGACAGGGATGTTGTCTTAGCCCTACCCTGTTTGCTATATATATTGAACCATTGGCTCAAGCGAATCAACAAGATAGGGAACTGAGGGGAGTAACTATAAGAGACAGGGAACATAAAATTGGCCTTTTTGCAGATTACATAATGATGTATCTCACGGAAGTAAACACCTCAATTCCAAGGATGATGGGGTTCACAGAGAAATTTAATTTTTATGCAGGATATAAAGTGAATATTTCAAAAACTCAAACCCTATTTAATTGTGCTCCTCCAGATTAAATCAAGCAAAAGTATAATATTAAATGGGATTCAAAATCAATGAAATACCTAGGGGTACATAAAACAAAAAATTTGTCAATGTTGTATGGGGCCAATTATAATGACATCAACCAAAACATATCAAAGAATATAGAAAGATGGTCCACCTACCCAATGTATTTTAGTAGTAAGATAAATGTGGTGAAAATGAATATTTTGCCATGGCTATTGTACTTGTTTCAATCTCTGCCAATAAAGATACCATTAAAATAATTCACAGAATGGGATAAATTAATATCTAGATTTATTTGGGGAGGAAAGAAGGCCAGAATTCGATACACTACACTCCAGTTGCCAAAGTACAAAGGTGGAATGGGACTTCCAAATTTTAGGATATATTTCTATGCAGCCCAACTTCGACCACTAATTAATTGGTGTGAGGACAGTTATATAGCTAGGTGGAAAGAGATTGAGACATATATCGCTGACTTCCACATCCAAACACTCTTGGGAGAAAAAGCGTTTCCTGGACATATCAGGAGTATGATCGATCCAATAACGATATTTACTTTAGAAACCTGGTTCACACTTACCAGCCAACTTAAACTGAATAAACGACAAAAAATATTAAGATGTATAGCTTTGGATAATGAATTTAAACCAGGGATGTATGACTCAACATTTAAAGAGTGGATGAAGAAAGGAATGACTGCATTTTGTACTGTTACTGAAAATGGAGACCTAAGATGTTTTCAAGATTTGAAGGATAGATAGATTTGCACTTCGGAACCAAGACTTGTTTAGATACCTCCAACTGAGAGATTATTACAATAAAAAAGTAAAAAGGGAGGCACTAGAAGAAAGCAATCCAGTGATAGAAGTGATAGTTAATGCGAATCATCAAAAAACATTAAGGATTATTTCTTAATTTTCATAGTTTAATGGAATGTCAAGCTAAAACTACATTTAATGTAAAATTTAAGTGGGAAAAGGAATTGAACATCACAATCTCAGAAGAAGAATGACATCCACTAATTCACAAAAATGGAGAGAATTTAATTCGAAAAATGTGATTTGTTTCTTTATTACGCCTAACATAAAAAGCAAGCAAATTCTAAGGCAGCAAACATGCTGGAGGCAATGTGGCCAAACAGACGCAAATCATGCACATATCTTCTGGAGTTGCCCCAAAATAGAACCATTTTGGGACAGAGTGAATTCAGAATTAAAGGAAGTATTAGGATATATAGTCTCCAAGAAGTGTTCCATTTTATACCTGGGTAACATAAATACAATGGTGCTGAAGGAAGATCATTACTTGGTTAAAATCCTACTCACAGCTGGCAGAAAGGCCATTACAAGAAACACAAGACACACCCAGACTTAGACAAAGGTTAGACATAGTACAGGAAATATTTGTCATGGAGAAAATGACATATTCTCTAAGAGTGAAAGAAGACGAGTTTAACAGAAAATGGGGGATATGGATTAGGTATAGAAATAAAGACATCAACAATGTATAATTTTATTGACAATAATGTAAGTTATTGGAAAATGTTTTAATAAGAAAATAGTTCTGTACATTGCATCATTAATTGTAAACGGAACCCCCCACTGCACTGTTGTAAGTTTCACTGCATTGTTGTATGTTTCGTTGTTATATTTGTGTTTTATTTGTGTATGCATAAAAGCAATAAAGACGAAAGTTTAAAAAAAAAGAAAGATTAATAACGTTTGACTTACCAAAGGATCTTTATGAGATTCAGGGTTGGGAGTGGAGAGCACGTAGTCTCTCACTCCAACTTCTCATAAAATAAAGATCAAACTTCAAACGGTAAGTTCTCATTTAATCTTTCTATTTTATATCGAAGTCTCGTGATGAGACTATGTGAAGCCTTCGAAGCTCTGTGGTTTCATGCAGCAAACCAATCTGTATGTGAAAACACTAAACAAATAAACCATAAATGGTAGAAAATACATGTGCCATTAACAACACGATGCTAACTTTACATACATGTACCTTAATCGGACCACAGTCCCACTTGCCTTTGGGTTAGATACTAGCTCATGCAACACTGTTCAGAATTCTGTCTGCAACCATCCAGACATGTTCATCGAAATGTTATAACTTCTGAAAGTGCGCTTATCTGAGCCTCTTGCTGTTGCAAGAAGATGATCAAAGGGGAAATCCATTCTATTGGCTGCTAACGAGCCAGCCCCCCTGTTAGAGTGAGACTTGAAATTATTTGAATTCACTCCCGCTTTTAGCTGCTTATACTCCATCCATCTTGAAATAGTCTGCACTAACAATCTCTTGTGAAACTATTAAATAACTATGAAGAAACTATCTTTCATTTCATAGGCACTTAGTAACCTCAGTGTACGTTTTTACAAAACACCCCCAATCCCCGATCTGGTGGGTATGCTGTCAACTCCAACTTGTACCCAACCGTGCCCAATTTGCTTTATGAGTTCATTCCCATAAAAAGCTAACCTTATGCCAGATATGACCAAGAGATCCAGACGGAGATTGTGTAAAGACTGTGCTCTTTGTGCTGAAATCAGTTGTCATGAGCATAATTAACTAAAAAGATACTGCTCCATAATTAGGAATACAGTTGATGATAATCTGCAGAATAATTTATACTGTTACGGACGTGAGCACACAGTTAGCTGCAGACTCCGCCCAGGACAGGAAGGCTCTGCAGGAACGGAAGGGACGTCACGACCGCGGTGCCACAGGTGCTGTCGCCGAGGGAGGACGGACGGAGCCGCGGCTCGAGAGACTAACAGAGACTAACAGAGGCAAAGAGGTTTGCCTCGCACTGCAAGGGAGCAGTGGACCAGACAGGAAGAGCGGACGGAATTACCACTAGACAGCCAAACCAGTAGGTAATTTACGGCTGGGGTGAGTACTTTCCCATTTATAGGAGGTAGGATTATATAAATAAGGGGTGTATCAATACAGTAGGGGATTCTTAAACAGGACCAGTTAATTACCTATATAAGATGGGCGGTCAGGAGATGTGCCAATACTGCGAGATGTGGGAATTTGTCGACACCATTGATGTAGAAGATCCCTACAGCTGCAGTAAGTGTTTGAGGCTAGAGGAACTCCAGCTCCGCATTGATGAGCTGGAGACCCAACTTCATACGCTGCGGTACATCAGGGAGGGGGAGTATTACCTGGATGTTTTGTGCCAGGGGATGGTCACACCGACCAGTTTAACTAATTCAGTAGGCAGTGAGCAAGGAAAGGAAGGTGTGGCCATAAGCGAGGCAGGTAGGGGGAACCAGGAGGAGATGCGGCAGGAGCCACAGCCCTTGTCCCTGACGAGCATGACCGAGGCTCTTACTCAATGTAAGGACGGGATCAGGGGCTGTGGGAGGGATGAGCAACCTGGCTGCAGCACCGTGGATCAGGAGGCCATTCAAGAGGGGGGAGTTAGAAGAAATGCCGTAGTGATAGGGGATAGTATTATTCGGGGGGTAGATAAGGTTCTCTGCGGCCAGCAGAACATGTCCCGAAGGCTGTGTTGCCTACCCGGTGCTAGGGTTAAGGATATCTCTGCGATGCTGGAGAGAAATTTGCAGAGGGAGGGGGAGGATCCAGTGGTCGTGGTCCATGTGGGGACCAATGACATAGGAAGGACGAGGAAGGAGGATCTGCTGAAGGAGTTTGAGCAGTTAGGGAATAAATTAAAAAGCAGAACCTCGAGGGTACTGATCTCCGGATTGCTACCTGAGCCACGGGCCAAATCGGCGAGGGTACGTAAAATTAAAAAGCTAAATGCGTGGCTCAAAGACTGGTGTGGGAATAATGGGTTTGGTTTCTTGGGCCACTGGCACCAGTACTGGGACAGGGGGGATCTGTTCTGTAAGGACGGACTTCACCTGAACGGTGCTGGGACTGGGGTCCTGGCAAATCATATAACTAGGGCAGTAGAGAGGTCTTTAAACTAAGTAGCGGGGGGGAGGTATCAAGGGGGGTAATAACGGCAGGGGTAGAGGAAATAGAGCAGGGTATCAGTGGGGAAGCGGAAATTCAAAATGTGACAGGAGACAGAATTTGTGAAGATAAAGATCTAGATGTAAAAGGGGCAAAAACGGAAAGGAAGGGTAGTAAAAATCATCTGAAAGTGCTTTATCTAAATGCACGGAGTATTCGTAATAAGATAAATGAATTAACGGTGCAATTAAGTATATATAGTTATGATATCGTGGCCATTACGGAGACATGGCTGCAAGGAGATCAGGACTGGGAGTTAAATATAGAGGGGTACTCGACAATTAGGAAAGATAGACAGGAAAGAAAGGGAGGAGGGGTGGCCCTTTTAATAAGGGAGGGAATAACGGCAATAGAGAGGAAGGATATTGCGTTGAAGGATCAGGATAGTGAAACAGCTTGGGTACAGATAGAGAATAATAAGGGGAAAAAAACACTAGTGGGTGTAATTTATAGACCTCCAAATAGCTGTGACGCTGTTAGTCAGAACATAAATCTGCAAATAGTTGACGCATGTAAAAAGGGAACTGCTGTAATCATGGGGGACTTCAATTTTCATATTAATTGGGCAAACCAAACTGGGCAGGGTAGACTAGAGGAAGAGTTTATAGAATGTATTAGAGACGGGTTCCTAGAACAGTATGTCACCGAACCGACAAGGGGGGAGGCAATCTTGGATCTGGTCCTGTGTAATGAAGCAGGATTAATTAAAAATGTCATAGTTAGGGACTCGTTGGGAACAAGTGACCACAATATGGTCGAATTCCATATTCAAATAGAAGGGGAGCAGGTTGAAACTCAGGCTAGGGTGCTTAGTCTAAATAAGGGGGATTATGAAGGTATGAGGACTGAGCTGATCAAAGTTGACTGGGATAGCAGACTCAAAAATAAGACGGTACATGAGCAGTGGTGTACGTTTAAGGGTATACTGTATAACCTTCAAGAAAAATTTATTCCTATGAAGAAAAAAAGGGGTAAGGGTAAGAACAGTCAGCCATGGCTCAGTAAAACTATAAAGGATAGTATTCGGCTGAAGGCAAGGGCATATAAGGTAGCCAGAGATAGTGGGAGGGTAGAGGATTGGGAAGCATTTAAAGGTCAGCAAAAAATAACTAAGAGATTAATTAAGACGGGGAAAATAGACTATGAAAGGAATTTAGCGAACAACATAAAAACTAATAGTAAGAGTTTTTATAGCTATATAAAAAGAAAAAGGGTGGTTAAGGTGAACGTTGGTCCATTGGAGGGTGAGACTGGAGAGTTGTTGGTGGGGAACATGGAAATGGCAAAGGCATTAAACGAGTATTTTGTATCAGTCTTCACCATAGAAGACACAAAAAATATTCCAACGCTGGATAAACAGGGGGCGGTAGGAATGGAGGAGCTAAATACTATTAAGATCACCAAGGAGGTGGTATTAGGGAAATTAATGAGACTGAAGGAGGATAAATCCCCTGGGCCTGATGGATTACATCCAAGGGTCTTGAGGGAGATAGCGGTGGGGATTGTGGATGCATTGGTGATAATTTTCCAAAACTCCCTGGAGGCAGGAACGGTCCCAGTGGATTGGAAAATGGCCAATGTAACACCTATATTTAAAAAAGGAAGTAAACAGAAGGCGGGTAACTATAGACCGGTTAGTCTAACATCGGTGGTGGGTAAAATGTTAGAGACAATTATTAAAGAAACACTAACGGGGCACTTGGATAAACATGACTTCATCGGACAGAACCAGCATGGTTTTGTGAAGGGGAAGTCCTGTTTAACGAATCTGCTCGAATTCTTTGAGGAAGTAACAACCCGGGTGGATAAAGGGGAACCGGTGGATGTGGTATACTTGGACTTCCAAAAGGCTTTTGACAAGGTGCCACATAAGAGACTATTGCTAAAAATAAAAAATTATGGGATTGGGGGTAATATATTAGCATGGGTAGAGGATTGGCTAACAAATAGGAAGCAGAGAGTGGGGATAAATGGTTCATACTCGGGATGGCAACCGGTAACTAGCGGGGTTCCGCAAGGGTCGGTGCTGGGACCCCAGTTGTTCACAATTTATATAAATGATTTGGAGGAGGGAACCAAGTGTAATATATCAAAATTTGCGGACGATACAAAAATGGGAGGAAAAGTAGGGGATGAGGAGGATAGGAAGAGTCTGCAAAAGGATATAGATAAGCTAGGTGAGTGGGCAACAACTTGGCAGATGAAATTTAATACTAATAAATGTGAAGTCATTCACTTTGGGAAAAAAAATGATAGGGCAAGTTATTTTCTAAATGAGGAGGAGCTGCGTTGTAATGCAACGCAAAGGGATCTAGGGGTATTAGTACATGAATCACTAAAAGTTAGTATGCAGGTGCAGCAAGCAATCAGGAAGGCCAATGGAGTTTTGGCCTTTATTGCTAGGGGGATTGAGTATAAAAACACGGAGGTCTTGCTGCAGCTGTACACAGTATTAGTGAGACCACATTTGGAATACTGTGTACAGTTCTGGGGTCCATACTTAAGAAAGGATGTACTAGCCCTGGAGGCAGTGCAGCGAAGGTTTACAAGATTAATTCCTGCAATGAGGGGATTGACATATGAGGAAAGGTTAAGTAGGCTGGAACTCTACTCTTTGGAGTTTAGAAGAATGAGAGGCGATCTCATTGAAACATATAAGATCGTGAGGGGCCTTGATCGGGTGGATGCACCGAGGATGTTCCCAATGATCGGGGAAACTAGAACTAGGGGACATAGTTGCAGAATAAGGGGGGGCTCTTTTAAAACTGAGATGAGGAAGAACTTCTTCACCCAGAGGGTGGTTAATTTATGGAATTCACTGCCCCAGGGAGCAGTGGAAGCAGAAACTTTAAATATATTTAAGACTAAAATAGATGTTTTTTTAGCTGCCAAGGGGATAAGGGGCTACGGGGAGAGGGCAGGGATATGGACCTAGGTATGGTTAGTATAGTAAGACCTGAGTGATCTCCTGGACAAGTGTCGATCGCCTGGATTGGGGTCGGAGAGGAATTTCCCGGATTTTTTTCCCGAATTGGACCTGGGTTTTTATCCGGTTTTTTGCCTCCCCCAGGAGATCGCGAGGTTCTTGGGGTGGAGAGGGGTGATAGCGGTATAAAGGGGAGGGTAGTGTCTTGTGTTCTGTGTCTTGTGTCTACTGTTTGTGGGTAAGTGTGTCTGTTTAGTGTTCAGCCATGAGCGAATGGCGGTGCGGGCTCGACGGACCTGGTGGTCTACTCTCGCACCTACTTTCTATGTTTCTATGTTTCTATACATATTCCACACTACTTTGTATCTAGACTTTAAAATGTTCATATAAAAGACCCATCCATAACCGTAGACAACAGTGGGTGAATAACCAATCATTTATTGTCCCACTTATAGTACTAGATACAACGACAAAGCAGCACGAGCAGTGTCAATTGCGCTATAACATAGTCGCTTCTCTTAACCCCAAACTGAAAGAAGCCACAAACCTCTTATATTTTTGTTTAAAAGTAGCTCACATGTGTCTCTTCACAAAACTTCCATACCACCATGCAGTGATAGATGCACGCGAATAGGCTGAACTTGCCACCGCTCGTGTATTCAAGCAATTATAGGAGCTTCTTTCAGCAGACATATTCACAACAGAAGCCCTGGTTTAGTAGGCCAAGTTGGCACTAATATAATCATGTGTTCAAAAGGGAACTGCAGATGCTGGAATATCGAAGGTACCCAAAATTGCTGGAGGAACTCAGCGGGTGCAGCAGCATCTATGGAGCGAAGGAAATAGGCGACGTTTCGGTCCGAAACCCTTCTTCAGACGTCTGAAGAAGGGTTTCGGCCCGAAACGTCGCCTATTTCCTTCGCTCCATAGATGCTGCTGCACCCGCTGACTTCCTCCAGCAATTTTGTGAACCACTAATATAATCATGTTGCCTTGTCTTGAATTATCGTAGGAGGCATCTACTGGTAAAAACCGTGAGTCTTATCTGTGGGTAGGGTACGAGACAAAACCCCTAAATATGTAGTAGATAATGCTGGGTCCAGAATGGACTTCCTGGATGAATAACAAAACCTAGAAATTCTAGGGGAGCCTTGGTTGATGAAACAGCTAACTCTGAGTCACCTGATCTACTTCCTACAATAATCATGTTGTCTATAAACTCCATAACAAAATGCCCTTTAGATCTGAGTAGAGGCAGCATTCACTCTCGTGTATTGATATGGGAAAGAATGCTTCTTGAAGATCAATTGAGGCCCTAAATACTCTGTAATCAACTAAATTGCTGAATGACAATTATCCATCTTAAACTGGTTATGCCAAGCACATGATCAGACTAGCTAAATCCTAGACTGATTTGGCATCCTCCACTTCCTTCAATCTTGAGAAAATATTAGAAATATACCCCTCTTGTACTTGGGCAGACTGCTCATCCTTTGTGAGATGTCTCTGTTTCAACTTGGATAGCCATAGGTTCCTCTTTTAACCATAAGTACGGAAATCTTGGCTTCTCTACCGCGGAGGAATTAATCAGCCAGAAATTGAATCTTGTAACCGTTTATGATTTGTAAAACGGAAAATTCGGAGGTTATCTGTCCCCACCTGTTTGTTGAACCGTCTCACCTATCTCTGACTTGAATATCGACAGCACCTCTCATGCGACTGATGAATAACATTGGCATACCTCAACCGCCTCCACCTCATCGTCGCTTTGCTGTCCATGACGAGAAAGCACTTGCTAAAAAACCACCAAGGCTGCCAATAAAATAATAGACAAAAGGTGGTTATCATCCCCTGCCACCAAGATCCAGCAATCGCTGAGACTGACACCACCAAAAATGGCCTCAGACAGATGACTAATATTTAACTGATCCAAGACTTTGCTCTGTCCCTTTGCTCAGGCATCATGGCCAGCTGGGGATGATACTGAATATGTGGAGTGCGATGCATCCATGTTGAGCATTGAAACCTGTGAATAAAAAGCCCTCTGGCTTGGTTAATTGTGTAGGCCTGGTGCTCAGTGTAGCAGTATCTGCCACTCAATTGGTAGAGATGATATGTATGCAGGTAAATGTGAGTCTTACCCACAAAGGGTGTATTTACCACACCCACCGCAGCCTTGAAATTCCCTTGCGAGTCTTTACTTGTTAGCCCAAGTCTTCTCCAAAAATATACCAGCAGACTGCACATGCTAACCTAGCACAACATTAGCATACATTGGGTTGACCTCAGGCCTATACCCTCCTAACACAATTGAGTTTAGGCTGCGCATTACACAAAAGTGCTAAGGCGTCTACTGAAATTCAGACAGCTGAATTCCCTCTACTGACCTTGCAAAGCCGAATCCTTCCCTGAGAATCTCTGACTTTCTGGGGGTTAAAGCCTGTTCACTTTGATTTGCCCTTCATATAGCCTCAAATGGTGGCATTAACCTACTAAAACCTCCAGTGTCTGGCAGAATCAGCACATACATAATATCCAGCAGTGTCCTGCATGATCTATTCAATCAACTGATGAAAAGTCAAATAGCCAATGCTACTTGCCAGTTTTATCTCTAACAATTCTCCTATCCCCGAAGGGATAGCAAATTTAGTCACAAGTGCCACCAGATGCCACTACGGCATTTTTACTTTTATTATTATTTATTTATTAAATATATATATATATTTTTAAAAACTTTTTACAACCCAAACCTGCAAGTCAGGTAAAAAAACCTACATGCCCGATCGGCCTTTTGCTAATTAGTTACCTATCCCCCAGAGGATGGCAAATGATGTTCCAGCAAGCTGGCAACTCTTTAGCCGATCTGAAAAAATAAGCATGTGTTGAGGGAATCCTCAAACGACCTCACTCTACTGGGCAGCCTGATAACCTCAATCATAGATGTTGAGGCAGTGCTTCCCTGGCTAATATGATCTAATGGACGGCCAGTTTCAAGTTTGTCTACCCTGAACCAGGACAGACAAGCTGTTCCTTCTTGGAACTTAAAGAGGTTGCTGTGCAGGGCTGTGCTGTGCTGTGCCAGTGTTTCTGCATCAACCTGCTCTTCTCCAGATGCAGTGAAGGGTACTAGATGGACTATGCTGCCAGTATTTCCAAACCCGGGTCGACAGACTGCTCCATTTCAGAGCTTTTACGAAGGTTAGTAAGGAGACCTTACCTGCCAGCTTCTCCGCGCCCAGGTCGACCTCCTTGTTGGAGCTTCAGCGAAGTTCCTTTTCAGGCCCTATCTGTCCACAACTTCAACCCCACGCTTGCCAAACAGCTCACTTTCGGGGCTATAAAAGCTATTGCTGTTCAAAGCGCGCTTGCCAGCATCTCTGAGCCCGGTGGGACAGACCGCTCCTTCAGCCTTTTGCCTCTTCGGAGCCTTGCTGGAGCTTACTGTGCAGATCGCACTCCCAGTTACTCCCAGCCTGGTTTGACAGGCCGCTCCTTCGGCCCCTTCTTCTCCTTTGGAGCCTTAGCGGAGCTCACTGAACAGGCCACGCCTGCCAATACTCCCAGCCTGATTCGACAGGTTGTTCCTGCGGGCCTTCTACCTCTTTGGAGCCTTGCTGGCGCTTACTGTACAGATCACGCTGCCGGTATCTGCCAACCTGGATCGACAGGCTGCTCCTTTGGGCCAGCTGCTCCTTCGGAACCTTAGCGGAGCTCACAGCACAGGTCGCGCCTGCCAGTACAGCAAGCCTGGTTCAACAGGCTGCTCTTGAGGGTCCAGCTAGTGACTCCTGACTGCTCCTTTCCGGAGCCTCAATGGAAGTAGCTGCACTGCCCTGTCAGCTTCTCTGCGTTCCACCGTCTGCTCTCTTTCGGAGCCTCCACGGAGGTAGCTGTACGGGCAGCACCCGTCAGCTTCTCCGTGTTTAGCCTCCTGCTCCCTTTTGGATCCTCAATGGCAATAGCTGCATGGGCCGCGCCCGTCAGCTTCTCCGAGTCGGGCCGCATGCTCATTTTAGGAGCATCAACGGCCCTCAATGGCGGTAGCTGTATGGGCCACGCCCGTCAGCTTCTCGAGTCCGGCCACTTGCTCCCTTTCGGAGCCTCAATGGCGGGAGCTGCACGAGCAGCGCCCGTCAGCTTCTCCGAGCGTGCTGCACCTATTTTCGGAGCAGCAGCCCATTCCTGTGAACAAAGGTTACTTACCTGCCGGAACAGTTTCGAATTGATCCAACTCCCGCGCCTTGGATCGACGTATTGACGCACATGCGGGCTGGCAGGTTCTTCACGTAGTCTCATCACGAGACTTCGATATAAAATAGTAAGATTAAACTCTAGTTTTATGAGGAGTTACGATGAGGGATTACGTGAAGAGCCCGCTCAGCACGCATGCGCGACATACTTCAAAGCAGCGGTGTGGAATCACAGACAGACACAGTTATTGAAATAAACATAGTAAAGAAAAGGAGACCTTAGTTATCAGTTTGACCCATATTATTGAGGGTGGGAGCGGAGGGCACGTAATCCCTCATCGTAACTCCTCATAAAATACAGATCAAACTTCAAACTGGTAAGTTCTCGTTTAATCTTACTATTTTACTTCGGAGTCACGTGAGTGACTACGTGAAGATTTTAAAGCTCTGTGATTTCAAACCGTGTAACAGTTCATACTTCACTCGCTGCCGAAGTCTTTCGAGGGAGGAAGTATGTTATCGTAATCAACCATGAATCTGTTTGTAAAAACAATAATGGTGTTATTAACAACAACAAGACCAAATGCTCCCCCGGGCTTAAATTATATATTTTTTGCAGATTCTTTTTCTGCAAACGATACAGGTTCTCTCAGTGGTTTGTTACAAAAGTTTGGAACGTATACTCCCTAGACCAACCCGCTGTAGCCAGGATGTGATCCATTGGCACGTCCATCCTCTTAGTCACTGATGTGGATGCTGTCCTGGTGGAGTAAGATTTATACACGTTAATATGTACTCCAGCAACTCCCAGTACTTGCTTGAGCCACTTGAGATAGTTTGGCTTGTCACCCGACCATAACGTTTCTTATGGCTGACCCTAAAGGCTTTTTCTCTCCCTCGAGGATTACTTATAGTGTCGATGTAGTTCAATAAGTGGGTCATGCCACATAACCGTGGTTCAGGTAGGTATGCTCGGAATTCCATAATTAGACCTGATGTTCCTGGTCTGCTCTGTTTGCCCAGTCCCTAATGGTAATGTAACATGGTGTAGTGGACCATATTGTCCAATCGTAGTGGATGGAGGAAACTGGACTCTTTGTGCTGAAACAAGGCCATCAGCATGTCCCTTCAGGGTGGGCTGTTCCAGGGTGAGGGACCTGGCTGGTGACCATCCCCTAAGGTACGTCAGGTCCATACTGACTTCCCAGATTTGGGTGTACTTGGGTCTGGGGGATTAACCTCTCCTAAATTTGATCACCAGCGGGAGGTACCGTATGGCCTGTGGTCCTGGTGCCCGAGTTAAGTAGGCTGACAGAGCACTTCTGGCTGAATCCTTCATTGTGGTGAAGACCTGCCAGAACTCCAGTACAGGTTTGTTGTAGTTGAATATGTAGTTCCTGTATTTGAATGGTATCTTCCCACTTCTTGATGTTTGCCAAGTATGTTCCCTAGTGGATATGCGATGGGATGCTATCCTTGTGTTGATAGCGCTATTGACAATCCAGGCCCAGCAGAGGTCTTCCCAATTCTGCAATCCAGGCCCCGTGATGGTCTTTTCAAATCTGCAATCCAGTAGTTTAATTTATCGTGGCATGTGCGTAGTACCAGGACTGATGAGGCCGTAGTACCTGATGAGGTAGGTAAAAACGGGAAAAACATAGATTAGATTCCCCCTCACGCTTCCTAATTTAGTGGGAATGAATTCATTGCCCCTGCCTCAAATTTGGTTTCTTGCGACATACATCGGTACGTGGAGAATTCAATTGAATACAGTGAAATCGATATCGGGTGTTCCATATTGCTATGTAATTCCAGCAATACTTGGGTTTAATATGTCTGTTTACAGTATTTAGCTCACCTAGTAGGTAAGTTTGCTGATGGTGGTATATTTTTGACGACCTGTAGTTTCCAATTGTTAAATAAATGTCACATGATATCGATTTATTCTGCCCAAGTGGTTTGTGTATGTCCCTACTGTGATGTTGTTAATTATAAACGAACATGCAAAATGGTGCACTGCAGGATAATATGCTTTGCCAATAGAGCGTACTCAAAATTTCCAAACTAGGTTTTACGCCTAGTGTCTATAGTGATGACGACTCCAGATTAGTCCATATGCCACCATGTTTTGGGTGAGGGTAGTTTAAACATTAGCACCTAGCCTTAATGGAAGGTTCAAGTTAAGTAGCTGGAACAGCTGCTACTAACTCCTAATACTCTTGCCACTGTTGAATGGTAGGTAGATACCATTAATTGTTACAGGTTGTGTCATACTGACTCTCCTATGCCGAGTTAAAGACAAGTGGGTAGAGTGTTGAATACCAAATAGTCAACAGTAGAGGATTTATATT
This sequence comes from Amblyraja radiata, assembly GCF_010909765.2. Classification (NCBI taxonomy): domain Eukaryota; kingdom Metazoa; phylum Chordata; class Chondrichthyes; order Rajiformes; family Rajidae; genus Amblyraja; species Amblyraja radiata. Next base: position 10,749,671 of record NC_045960.1, read on the forward strand.
TCAAGGTACTGCAATACTGGTTGATGTGTGGAGTGGACGGAGCAAGCCCCTCCCCATCTCCCTGTTCCAAATCAATTGATATATGGTCCCTTGATAAGGGACGAGTCAAAATAGAACTAACAACAACAGATACTCCGCTTGATCTTAGTCAAGGCTGAGAGCGATGGTTTCAATCGTAGATCTATCTGGATTGCATGACAAGCTCGGCTAAAAGAATAATAGCTAAAGCTGTGATAGCTATACCCATGGATTAGTCGTCGTTAATATCATTGGAACATGCCATGACGATAGTTCCTTAATATAGCCAGGGCTGGTTAGAATATCTGGATCCAGTTTGGCTGTAATAGCCATAGTCGATAATTAATACTGCCAAGTTATCTTCAAGTTTTTTGAATGGGTACTGAATAGTATGCATCTTTTAAGTTGATGTCTACCATTAAGTATGCTTGGAATGAAAGGTTGGCAGTTTCAATATTCCAAGCGTGGCCTGGCGAGATACTCAAGTGGCAAGTCAATGACGGTGCGACATATACCATGTTGGGATTTTTAGAGCCAAAGGTTCATACTGGGTTTATTATGACCCCTTGATATCAATGATGGCAACATTACCATCTTGGTTGGTACCAAAGGTTCATATAGTCTTCTATATGACCCCTGTATAATTATTACCCCCAGTTGCTAGTCCCTCATGTTCTTATTAGTGGGAGTGTAGACCCCTAGGGTGCATGCTGTACTGGTATTGTATGGTCCCGGGGAAGGGACATATCAGATATAAACTGAAAAGGCAGTTACTAATAATCTTAGCCAAAAGGCCGAGCAGGATGGGATCTAATTTAATTTTATCTTTGAATGCTTTGTTAGTACAAACCCTTCATCATTTGTGTGATGGCAGGAACCATACTTATCTTATTTCACTGTTGTTCCGTGGTGTGTTCATCTCTTTGGTTTCTGGTTCCTTGTCCGTAGGGATGGTGTTGTTGGGGGTGGCACATTTTTCCAGGGGGCCTGCTCTGGACCCTGGCCTGAAAAAACAGGGCTTACTGGGGGTTGGCATGCGGGCCCCGAGCTTACACCAGTACTATTAGGTGGACGCCTACTGGTGGACGCGTAGAGGTACTGCTACTGGTTTCGTGTGGTGCTCATTCCAGACCCTGCCCTCTAGATGCCGAATTTTGGATACTTCTCCAGTTTTTTAGGCTTGGTTTGATAACTTAGCCAGCTAGCAGGATCTGTGGTTGAGAGGTCGGCATTCTCACAGTCCTGTAATTTTTTAAGTTGAGGGCAGGTTTTATAACTTCCTAAGAAGTTGCGGAGCACTGCAAGCAGTAGGGTCAGGTGTTTTGCCATACTACCCTGTCCCTCTGAAATGAGCATGCGAAATGATAACCGATGTCAGGGATATCAAACGCATTTTAAGATATTTGGGTTTTAAAGCTATGCTCAATGTACCCCCCAATAACGGTGGACACTTTGAGTAAATGCAATTTAGGGGAGGCGTGATGAATCCAACACCTCATGACTACCTGTCTTGGAGAGGTTTTTTGAAAAGAACAGGTAGTAAGCTGGCCATCAGTTGAGACTGAAAAGCCATCTCGCTAGTGGTGGAGCCACATGGCGGCCACACCCAGCAGCTCTTCCTGATCCTGTACCTCAAGCATACTCCCGATAAACTTCAGCCAGTGACCCCTCTTATTGACCAGTCCAGTCTGGTCCCCATCAATCCCTCGACAAGGGAGATGGCCAATGCTGTTAGGGACTGGAGTGGGAGTGTTAGCTCCCTTGGCGGACTTGCCCCTGCTCCTGAGGCAAGTCTCGCTGAGTTTTTAGCTCCATGACCTTCCTCTGGCTTGGAGAAACAGACACTCTTGTCTCTTGTTTGAAGTGCTGATTCCATCTTCCGTGTCTGTCTCCAGCCTGAGGTTGGTCCTGACCTTGCTGTTAGAGGCTGTCTGCCGTTTTCAGGCGGCATTTCAGCAGTTCTCGGGCGGCGAGTCTCCTTGTCGGGAGTCTACAGGGGTTCCGGCCTGTTTTTTAATTTCCCTCCAGTCCGCTGCTGTTGTTCAGACAGCTGTTTAGCGGACTGGGCATCAGCGCAGCACCCGTGTCTGTGGACCGCAGCATATGCGGTCCCGTTGCTGCCTCTCCCCCCTCCACTGTCGGCTCCTTCCCTGGAGTCGAACGGGGGCCGCTTCCCTCTGCTGCTTTGCTCCCCCTGGAGCAAAAACAAACACAAAGTCGCTAGTTTAAACTGAAGGTAAGTACTTACCTAACGGACCTTTCCTTCAGGCTTGTAGCGGGAGCGCCTGACTCCCGCTGCGTCGCTGTTGCCTACGTGAACGCAATGTCGCGCATGTGTGCTGAGCGGGCTCTTCACGTAGTCACTCACGTGACTCCAAAGTAAAATCACAGTGTAGCAGTATTCACACAGTGATGATCAACACCACAATAAACACAAGGGTGAGTACAAAGCTACAGAATGGTGCAAGAATGTGGTGTAATGCAATGTGGTTCAAAATATTATTCATGTACAATACCCAAATGAGATTGAGTTAGGAGTTAGAAGACATGTCTGCAGCTCCCAGGAAGGTTTTAGTTTTTAGTTGAGTTCATTGTCACGTGTACGGAGGTACAGTGAAAAGATTTTGTTGCTTGCTAACCAGTCAGCAGAAAGACAATCCATGATTACGTAGAATACGTGGAAGGGGCATGAAAGACATGATCGGTTCAGGAGTGTGAGAGGACCACAGCCCAGAGCTGACATAGCAGTCACTGCCCCACCAGTAGGATGCCATTCCCCTCTCCACTCCATCGTTACCAGTTGTGGCCCAGACCCCACTCCCTCCTCACACTCATCCCACCCTGGAACCTTTCAGCGGATGGAGGGGAGTTCAAAGAGGTTTGGTATCTCCGAATGCAACAAACAATTACAGATGTGCTGATTGGTTGTATCATGAGGTGATATTGCATTTCCAATTTACAGGAATACAAGAGTAGCAGAAAGTGGTGGACTCAACCTAATCCATCATGAATTCAGACCTTCTCACCATTGAAAGCATCAACATGAGGTGCTGTCTTAAGAAGGCGGCATCTACTATCAAGGATCTTCACCATCTGGGCCACGCATTCTTCTCGTGTTTAAAATCAGGCAGGAGCTACATTAGCCTAAAGATCACAGCATCAGATTCAGGAACTTTTCTCTATGTTAAAATATAACGCAGATAACCAATAATGTTCAAGACATCCCAACAGCCAATTTTCCCTGTGAAGGAAGGAACTGCAGATGCTGGTTCACATCAAATATAGACACAAAATGACGGAATAACTCAGCGGGTCAGACAGCATCTCTAGATTAAATTCAGAGAGTGGTTAATTTGTTGAATTCTTTGCCACAGAAGGCTGTGGAGGACAAGTCAGTGGATATATTTAAGGCAGAGATGAATAGATTCGTGATTAGTACAGGTGGCAGAGCTTATGGGGAGGAGGCAGGAGAATGGGGTTAGGAGGGAGAGATAGATCAACCAGAATAATGCCCAGATTAGGGGGTACTAGCTGCAGGAAACATCACCCACTCCTTCTATCCAGAGATGCTGCCTGTTCCGCTGCATTACTCCAGCTCATTTTCCCTTGTTGACTATTGTACCGTTTGACTATAAATGCCTGCAGTTCCAATGCAGACAACTCCTCCAGAATTCTACAATCCTCAAAGTCACATAGGCTGCAAAGTGTTGTGACTTTCAATAACTACCTGATGTAAGAGTGAGAGGTAAACTGTGAGAAGTAGCAGAGACTACGAGCTACTATGACTTAAAACTCATGGACAAAGCCAAGGAGTCACTGAAAATTTGCAAAGTCAAAGGGCACTTTGTGGTACGGTCAAAGAAGTGAGTCTGGAGAGTTGGTCCTATATAAAACACAGATTCAAGGTAGATGTGTTTATAGAGCCAGACTTTTCTTTGTGTTATTGCTCAGACAACCAAAGTTGAAACACAGATAGGGGATAAGTTTTGCATTGCACTGTTATTGAGGTCATTTGAGGTTTTAATACTGGAAAATAAGGTGTCACGTATAACAAACACCTGCCAGAACTTCGAGACTAATTTCCAGACAGATGATGTCACTTGAATCCAGGTTAAACAAATTTAACACCTTTGTGAAGATGTTTTTGATCCAGTTTTCTTCTGGCAGGGTCGAACAATGCCAATGAAATGGCAGCTGATACATTATGGAAATGCTGCTGGATTCTATCCCTGTGATGGACTTGGTGACATTAACTCTCTGTGTGCTGATTCCATGGATGTCTGAACAATTGTATCAGGAAGTTGAGCATGGAAAGACTGATTATATTTAATAATCCCACTCCTTTGAGGTATTCTGGCTTCTATTATCTAATGTATGTAAATGAACAATGCAGATGATGGAAATCTGAAATAAAAACAGAAAATACTGGGAACATCAGGCAGGTCGTGAACATTGGGTGAAAATGAAAAGAAATAGAAAGATTAAACGAGAACTTACCGTTTGAAGTTTGATTCTTATTTTATGAGAAGTTGAAGTGAGGGACTACGTGAAGAGCCTGCCAGCCCGCCATCCAGAGCAACTGTATGAAACCACAGACCACTTGCACGAACTTAAACTATAGAAAGATTAATAACCCTTGATTTACCGATGATCTTTATGAGAATCAGGGTTGGGAGTGGGGGGGGGGGGGGCACGTAGTCCCTCACTTCAATTTCTCAGATAACAAAGATCAAACTTCAAACAGTAAGTTCTCGTTTAATCTTTCTATTTTATATCGAAGTCACGTGAATGACTACATGAAGCCTTCGAAGCTCTGTGGTTTCATGCAGTAAACCAATCTGTGTGTGAAACACTTAAACAGAAACACCATAAATGGTAGAAAAGACATGGGTTATTAACAACATGATGCTAACTTACATACATGTCCCTTGTCCTTAATCGGACCACAGTCCCAATTGGCTTTGAGTTACACAATAACTCATGCAACACTGTTCAGAATTCTATCTGCAATCATCCAGACATCTTCAACCAAACTTATAACTTCTGAAAGTGCACTATGTAAACCTCCTGCAGTTGCAAGAAGATGACCAAATGGGAATATCCATTCTATTGGCTGCTAATGAGCCAGCCCCCTTGGAAGAGTGAGACTTGAAATTATTTGAATTCGCACCCACTATTAGCTGCACACATTCTATTCATGTTGAGATAGTCTGCACCAGCAATCTCTTGAGAAAACTATTAAATAACAATGAAGGAACTATCCTTCATCTCATAGGTACTAGTAAGCACAGTGTACCTGTATACATAATAACACCACCAATATCCGATCTGGTGGGTATGCTGTCAACTCCAAATTGTACCCAACCGTGCCCGTTTTGCTTTATGAGATCATTCCCATAACAAGCTACCCTCATGTCAGTTATGACCCAGCGACCAAGCTGGAGATTGAGTAAATACTGTGTTCTTTGTGCTGAAATCAGTTGCTATTAGCATAATTAACTGAAAAGATACTGCTCCCATTAGGAATACAGTAGATGAATATCTGCACAATAATTTTTACTGATAAACATTCCACACTACTATGAGTCTAGGCTTTAGAGTGTTCATGTAAAAGACACCTTGCATAACGTTAGTCAACAGTGGGTGAATAAACCAATCATTTATTGTCCCACTTATAGTACTATAGAGAAGGACAAAGCAGCACGAGCAGTATCAATTGTGCTATAATCGCTTCTCTAAACTCAAACTGAAAGAGTCACAAACCTCTGCAACTTCTGTTTAAAAGTAGCTCACATGTGTCTATTTCACAAACTTTCCATACAACCATGCAGAGCCAGCTGCACCAGAAATAGGCTGGATTAGCCATCACTCGTGGCTTAGAGCAAGTAGGAGCTTCTTTCAGCTGCCTTTTACAATGGACACCCAGAATGAGTAGGCCAAATTGGCACTATAAAATCCATGTCGCCTCATCTTTAATATCGTAAGAGGCATCTACTGATAAAACCTCTGAGTCTTATCAGCTACAAAAGCATGTCATCTATAAACTCCATGACACAATGCCCTTTTGATCTGAGTTGGGCAGCATTAGCTTTAGAATCTTTGTAAATAGCCTAGGCCTGAAGACAACCCCTAGGTAGAGCCTCAAATTTCCACCACTGGCTTTGTCATCAAAAACACCATCTGTGCCTCTGGTGTATAGATACGGAAAAGTATGCATCTTCAAGATCGATTGAGGCCCGAAATCCTCTGAATCAACGAAATTGCTGAAAGACAATTATCCATCTAAAATTGGTTAGCCAAACACATGATCAGACTAGCCAAATCCTAACCTGATTTGGCATGCTCCAATTTTCGTCAACCTTGAGAAAATATTAGAACTATACTCTTGTTCTTGGGCAGACTACTCATCCTTTGTGAGATGTCTCTGTTTCCACTTGGATAACTTCTTCTTCTTCTTGCGTATGGCGTGTACAGCCTAAAGCTGTAGGACAACTTGTTCTATTTGATATTACTTGATTGTGCACGCCAGGTTGATTGCATTCGTCGAAACAGGGCGGACCACGTGAAGGTTGCAATTTCCCACCCCCACTTGGATAACCAGTTCCCTTTATTGACCATCAGGACGGACATTTTTGGCTTCTCTTGCCGCGGAGGAATAATCAACCAGAAAATGAACCTTATAATCGGTTGTGATTTGTAAACTGGAAAATACCAGAGGTTATTTGTCCCCACCTATTTTTCGAACCCCCGACTTAAATATCGACAGCAGCTTTCATGTGACTAATGTAATAACATTTGCATACTCAAACCACCTCCAGCTCAATGTTGCTTTACTGTCTATGAGAAGACAGACGATAACTGAAGATGAGATCAAGGAGGTTTCTGAGAAAGCACTTGCTATAACATCCACCAAGAAGATCCTTGGCCTCAGACAGAAGACTAACAGTCAGCTGATCCTAGACTTTGCTCTGTCCCTTTGCACATACATCATGACGCGCTGGGTACAGTACTGAGTATGAAGAAAGCACAGCAACGATGGTGAGCGCTGAACCTGCGGATAAAATCCCTCTGGCTCTGATAGAAGAGTAGGCCTGGTGCTCCAACCAGCCTCCGTGGAGCGGTATCCTCTTACTCTTGAGAAATGTTAGCATAAATTGGATAGGCCTCAGGCCTATACCATCCTAGCCAATTGAGTTCAGACTGCGTATAGCACAGAAGACCCTTGTACAAGGTGACTCCTTCCCTGAGAAGTCTCAAAACTTTCTGGGGTTAAAGCCTTTTGACTTAGATTTTGCCATTAACCTACAACCTCCAGTTTCTAACTGAATCAGAACATACATCAGATCCTTATGTAACTAGAATTGAAGCGTAGCATCAGCATGGTGTGGGAAGATGGGTTCCCTGTCAACTCCTCACAGTCAGAGTCACCCTCGGAGTTGAAAATATCATAACGCAACTCTGAACCAGGAATTGCTGCTGCAGTCCTCTGCCTGGAACGACCAATCTCAGTCACCAGAGAGCACAACACATTATTTTCACCAAAGTGAGCGCGATGGCCCTGGGCCTAACAAAGGCCTCTGGTTAGGTCTGAGTAGGCCTGGTGTTCCAACCAGCCTCAGCGCAGCGCTTCCAGCCGTTAGTTTATATATAGAGGAGATATGCCAAGATACTGGAGCCCTACCCACATAGGATGGCTCTACCAGCTGCAAGTCTTAACCTTGCTAACATCAACCATCTCCGAAGAGCTACATTGCAACTGCATGTTACTGGCCCTGCATAAACGAGCAACTTTTTGGGGAATTACCTCAGGCCTTTTGGCATTTTGCGAAGGTCCAACTGTGTATTACATAGAAGTGCTAAAGCATCTTCTGCATTATCGAGAGCTGAACCCATCTACTGCCCTTGCAAAGGCCAAAATGACATCAGTTAATAGTCTTTGAATACGCTGAAATTTTTATTCTTGCCCACGTATTACCACGAGATATCCCAAATGGTGAGACTGACTTTTGGAGCATCCAAAGTCTGGCAGTTCATCTGGACTGGAATATATCCAACACATACCTCCTTAGCTGATGAGGAGTTAAATCACTGATGCTCTTAGCCAGATCTCCTCCAGTGGGTCTCCTATCCCCGAAGGAATGGCAAATTATGAGCAAGAGCTGGAACTCCTTCATATGATTAAACTGCAGCATATCCCCCATAAGTTCAGAGGATTCTAATTCCTTGACAACATCCCCATAGTCGGAGTTACTTATGTAATAATCTCCAGTACTGAGCGGGAAATAAAATAACGCAACCCTGAACCAGGTGTTGCCTCCCTTTTTCTGAACGGGAGATATTGTAACGCTCCGACTAGGAAAAGGGGAGATGCAGCGAGACCTGGGTGTCATGGTACACCAGTCATTGAAAGTGGGCATGCAGGTGCAGCAGGCAGTGAAGAAAGCGAATGGTATGTTAGCTTTCATAGCAAAAGGATTTGAGTATAGGAGCAGGGAGGTTCTACTGCAGTTGTACAGGGTCTTGGTGAGACCACACCTGGAGTATTGCGTACAGTTTTGGTCTCCAAATCTGAGGAAGGACATTATTGCCATAGAGGGAGTGCAGAGAAGGTTCACCAGACTGATTCCTGGGATGTCAGGACTGTCTTATGAAGAAAGACTGGATAGACTTGGTTTATACTCTCTAGAATTTAGGAGATTGAGAGGGGATCTTATAGAAACTTACAAAATTCTTAAGGGGTTGGACAGGCTAGATGCAGGAAGTTGGGGAAGTCCAGGACAAGGGGTCACAGCTTAAGGATAAGGGGGAAATCCTTTAAAACCGAGATGAGAAGTACTTTTTTCACACAGAGAGTGGTGAATCTCTGGAACTCCCTGCCACAGAGGGTAGTCGAGGCCAGTTCATTGGCTATATTTAAGAGGGAGTTAGATGTGGCCCTTGTGGCTAAAGGGATCAGGGGGTATGGAGAGAAGGCAGGTACAGGATACTGAGTTGGATGATCAGCCATGATCATATTGAATGGCGGTGCAGGCTCGAAGGGCCGAATGGCCTACTCCTGCACCTAATTTCTATGTTTCTATGTTTCTATGTAAACCTGAGCCAGGTCCTGCTTCCCCTCTACTGAGCGGGAGATATATAACATAACCCTGAGCCAGGTGTTGCTTCCACAGGCATCTGACTGGTGCATCCTTTAAGTGTCTCCTGAGCCAGGAGCACAATTCTATTATATCCACACTGGGTAGATCGTGCCTGCTAATGACTCCGTGTCCGGGCTTGCTCCCTTCTGGAGCCTCAACGGAATCTAGAGGGGAGGAATATAACGCAACCCTGAGCCAGGTGATGCTTCTTTCAGTCATCTGGCTGGCTCCCTTTGAGCCTCAACCAGTTGCCTGGTCCTTTGGAGCCACAAAACCTGCTCCCTCTCGGAGCCTCAATGGCGGAACCACCGGCCGTGCCATCAGCCTATTGAATCCCGCCTCTTTCTCCCTCTTGGAGCCTTAATGGTGATAGCTGGACCGGCCGAGCCATCAGCCTAATGAATGAAGCAGCCTGCTTCCTTTTTTTAAATGTTTTTTTTTTTAAATTATTATTATTATTATTTATTTAAGAGCCTCCACGGCGGTTGTTCTGGCCGAGCCATCAACTGATTAAATTCCAGCCGCTAGCTCCTTTATGGAGCCTCCACGGCAGTCGCTGCATCAGTCGAGCCGGCAGCCGTTAATTTTAGCCGCCAGCTCCTTACGGAGCCTCCACGGCAGTCGCTGCATCGGCCGAGCCGACAGCTGTTAATTTTAGCCGCCAGCTCCATTACGGAGCCTCTAGGGCGGAAGCTTCTCCGGGCCCGCTGCCCCTATTTTCGGAGCAGCGGCCCGTTCCTGCAACAAAAAACCTTCTTACCTGCTGGAGCAGTTTCAAACTGCTCTGATTCTTGCACCATGCGTCGCCGTATTGGCGCACATGCGGGCTGGCGGGCTTTTCACATAGTCACTCACGTGACTTTGATATAAAATAAATGTTTCACAGACCCTTATTGGGAATTGGGAAAGGGAGATAAAGAAGGTAGCTTTAAGTTGCAGACAAGGAGGAAGGAGGGATGGATGGGAAATGGGGGACATCAGTGGAAGGAAGGGACAAGTGAAATGCGTTCAGAGGGCTAGTTAGGCAGTGATTGTGACTAAGTCATGAGTCTCTGGAGAGTGACTTGCCCACACCTCCTCCAGCCCTGCCTCTTGCAAAGGTGCCATCCCCTACTCAATTTGTCCGTATCTGCCACATCTACTCCTACATGAGGCTATGTCTCCTCTTTGACCAACACGTCTGCAGTTCTGGTCGCCAATTACAGGAAGGATGCGGAGGCTTGGGAAAGTGTGCAGGTGAGGTTTACCAGAATGATGCCTGGATTAGGGGGTACTAGCTACAGGGAGCAATTGGACAGACTTGGATTGTTTTCGCTGGAACGTTGGAGGTTGTGGAGAGAGTATATAAAATTATGAGAGGCACAAACAGGATACAGGGTAAGAAGCTTTTTCCCCATATTAAAACAAAATCAAATACTAGAGGGCATAGCTTTAAGCTGAGAAGGACAAAGTTTAAAAGAGATGTGGGGGGCAAGTTTTTAACACAAGGTGTGGTGAGTGCCTGGAACATGCTGTCAGGCGTGGTGGTTGAGGCTGATATGATAGTGGTATTCTAGAGATGTTTGGATCAATTTACGGATATACAGGGAATGGAAGGATATGGATTATTTCTAAGAGTTGATCTTAGCATCAGGTTCGGCACCTTAGCTTTAAAACACCAAGTCCACATCTTCTCATTTTATCCTTGGGTAAGGGGATAAAATGGGCAATATCTGATCTACTGACACTCTCCAATGGAAATAAGCAGGAACTGAGACTGGGGGGAAATGGATATGCTCTGGTTAATATTCCACTTAGGTCTATAATGTCTCTGACAACCCTCTCCATCTCAGTTGGTGCGTCGGCCTGTCTTGTGGACCTGATTCAAAGATGGGGAAGGTCCCAGGGCTGGGGCTTGGATGTTGGTGGATGAGAAAACCCTCTCCCCCACCACTCACAAACCGATGCCATTAATGGCCATCCTCACTGGTGACTCCACCTTCCCTAGAGCTCGCCGTCCAGCAACAGTTAACACACACGTCCATTTAATTGTCTGCTGCAGGGTCTCAGGCTTCCTCAGATTCAGCACTCTGATGGTTAATAGTAAGATTAAACGAGAACTTACCAGTTTGAAGTTTGATCTTTAATTTATGAGGTGTAACGTTGAGGGATTATGTGAAGACCCCGTCCAGTACGCATGCGTGTCAATCTTCAAAGCAGCGGTGTGAAATCACAGAAAACAGTTGTTGAACTGAACATAGTAAGATAAGAGAACCATAATACCAGTTGAACTTTATGATAGAGGGCTGGGAGCGGAGGGCACGTAATCCCTCAACGTTACTCCTCATAAAATAAAGATCAAACTTCAAACTGGTAAGTTCTCGTTTAATCTTACTATTTTACTTCGGAGTCACATGAGTGACTACGTGAAGATTTTAAAGCTCTGTGATTTCATGCCGTGGAACCGAGTCCAGGCGTCATACACTGCATCAGTAGGCCAATGATGAGTGAACATTAAGAATGCATTCAGACATGACATAGATCTAGACATGTTGATGCTATTAATGAATAATAGTGGCAATAGTAACCTCCCTCAACCTGGAGGAAGTATGAACCATACCTAACATAGAGTTGGCAAATACCCCTGATCTGGCAATAGGTTTATTCTGAATATCTGGACAGATCAATAGTTTGACCATCCTGCAACCGCTAGGATGTGGTCCATCCCTGCTGCTGAGGTATAGCGGTCCTGGTGGAGCGAGAGTCAATGTCAATGTACACTCCTGTATATGCCAGACCCATATAACCATCTGGAGAAGGTTCGTAGTGATTCCTTCTAACAAGATTATATGTAACTAATAATATTGCTGTCAGTCTATAAAGCTCTTAGGAACCTTGACATACTGGTGTAAATGCGTGATCACATACAACCCAATGTCCATGGGGTATGCAACTCTAGTTTGGTCTTGTGTCCCTGTCTAATCTGCTTGATTAATCATAAACAAAACATGTTATTATAGCCCGCAGATATGATTATCCTATCCAGTGTTGCAATGACTGGACCCATAGCGCTGTACTCAGTGCCATGGCGTAATCACTAGTACGTGAGTATGACCATGGGCAGGGATGTTGCTGGTGCCCATCGGTGAAGTGACGTAGTACAATGTTAACAACCCATATCTCTGCGTCCCTAAACCTGGGAGGTTTTAAGCTGACGATACCTTCATTCTCTGGATGTCAGAGGGTGAGACCGGACAGAGTGGTTTATGTACTCATCAGCCAAATGATTAGGAGGTACTTAAGGCACAGTAATGGAATAGTAACTTAATGTTATAATCCCATAAAACTGAATTTTAATGTGTCAGTCATCCGTGCCGAGTTAAACGTAAGGAAGCATAAACAATGCTTCCCATCTCCTATGCAGATAGCTGCTATTTGGTGCTATCCCTGCAATCTGTAGTGAGCACTCTTAACGCTCATGGTTTGACAACCCAAGCCGCAGAAACGATCTCTCAGAGTCTGTGAGTCTATGATTGATTATATCATGCAGAGGATGGTTTCAACATCACAACTGAACCAGCATCTTTTTATCCGGAATCAACCATGTAAGGTTTATGTTCATTCTTCGCCTCAGCAGGAGCCATAGGTGTATAACCCAGGCAGGCACTATGAAAACCCGGAAGCGGGAATCTTGCTGAATTTTGCAAACCCGTCTATTGAGGCCAAATGGAGGAAGACATAAAAGAACATTCCTTCATAGTGTAGTGAGAATGCACCCTTCGCCACTGTATGCCTCGTTCACTGTTGATTGAAAGTGGATGCAAGCAACTCAATAGTTATTGTTCTATCAATCCACATTGTCATTAAATACTTTGTGATCACACATTCATTCTGTGTTGTCATTGATTTTGCATAATAATGCACCAGTGCTAAATGTGGTTTGGTAAAACTACCACCGGATACTTTGATTTGATTGTACCTTTGTGATTAATATATACCACCACCAAAGTGCATCACCTTGGACTTGTGCATGCCGTATATGCATATCCACACACTCTTTAATGCCCAGAATGCACCTGGTGTCCATTGGCAGTTGATACCATGACTGAACACTTGATAACTCATGCTAATCCCATCTGCCTCCGTAACTAGAGATGGTATTAGTAAATTAACCATCTTTGGGCAATAGCATCAGTTTGGAAATGACTGAAGATTTACGGATAAGAGGTTTTAGTGGAGCAAAGCTGTCCATCATTGTGACTTTGACTGTTTCAGCTAAAAATAGCAGAGGTCTTATTTTTTGTCTCAGAGCTGATCCCAAACTAATAAATGGATGATTGTATCCCAACAATCAATAGTTTCAGTTGGTATCAACTTAATTTGAATTTAACTGGACGGGTGAGAACCTCAATTTCTCAAATACAGCTATGTGGCTGATAAGGCTAATTTAGTAAAATACAGTATGTTCAATATCATCCAGATTGGCCATGTCACTTATTTGTTAGCTCTGTGCAGTCGAAGCACTGATTGTAGTGATTTGGTAATAATCTGGAAACTGAAGTTAGCCCATTTTGCAACGCCACTAAGTGTATCATTGCCTCATCCAGTTAAATTTCAAATATCTTCTGTGAAAGGAAATGATCACATGGAAATTATTCAGAAATGTCTATACTGCACATGCGGGTTGAGGCTGTTGACATTGATCAGTCCACATCCCATATTGTGCGCCTGCCTTGAAAGGCAAACTCCACCATACCTGTTGTGCAGTATAAACTAATAATAATAATAATGGATGGGATTTATATAGCGCCTTTCTAATACTCAAGGTGCTTTACATCGCATTATTCATTCACTCCTCAGTCACACTCGGTGGTGGTAAGCTACTTCTGTAGCCACAGCTGCCCTGGGGCAGACTGATGGAAGCGTGGCTGCCAATCTGCGCCTACGGCCCCTCCGACCACCACCAGTCACTCACACACATTCACACACATTCACACACAGGCAAAGGTGGGTGAAGTGTCTTGCCCAAGGACACAACGACAGTATGCACTCCAAGCGGGATTCGAACCGGCTACCTTCCGGTTGCCAGCTGAACACTTAGCCCATTGTGCCATCTGTCGTCCCAGAACTAAACTAATCTTATGTTATCCCAAACCAGTGTAAATATTCAAACCAGTTAAGTATTACCAACTTTTATCCGTGACGGGAGACGTCATCGATGTGGCTCCATACCTTTATCCGAATGGGAGGACTTATGCAACCCGACCCAGGAGCTGCCTCAACCATGTGTGCATGATTTTGCACTTCTGCTCCTGAGAGGTAGAGGAGCTCGAGTACGGGGTTGGCGCATCTTCCAGGAAGGCCGTTCTGGGCTATTGCCTAAAAACGACCTTTGTTCTGGTTGTACGGCCTTCAAGCTTTCACCAGCTTCAGTGCATCGTGGTTTGCTGATGGGTGCGTAGGGGTGCTGCCACCGGAGATGTGAGGTCTTGTGTGATGATGTGGCCTTCCTGAGCCCGATGGCCTTCGTCGAGCTCCTGCTGCTGATTTTGTTGTTCCTGCACCCCCTGCACACTTGTGGTATCTTCAGCCAAAAACCCCTGTCTGCAGAGTCAGCCCAGAAGTGACTCCTAATGCTCCCCTCTGTCGAGGGAGATGCATTATGCAGCCCTCAATAAGTTGCTGCCTTGGGCGTCCTAGGACCCCATGGTGACTAGACTCCATATACTATATGGAGCATGCTACATTGGAGCATCTGGTCCATCAACCGCTCCATGCGGGATATGCGATACACAATACACACAATACAATTTATTTGTCACTTGAACCTCATAGAGGCTCAAGTGAAATGTTGTTTCGGCAGTCATACACACAAGAAAAAAAGACCCAAGACACAACACAATTTACACATACATCCATCACAGCGCATCTCCTCTTCGCTGTGATGGAAAGCAAAAAAACTTATCTCTCCCCTGCACTCTCCATTCCCCTCCCGATGTCAGAGTCAAAGCCCCCGGTGGGCGTTGGTAATTGTCCCGCGGCCATTAACGCCGCGCCGGGTGATGCAAGGCCGCGCTCCGGGTCTTGGTGTTGGAGCCCCCGGCGGGCACTAGCAAAGTCCCGCAGCCGTTGAAGCCACGCCGGATGATGTCAGGCCCCGCTCCAGGTACTCCTCGACCCCGCGACTCGTGCGGGAGAAGTCGCCGTTGCGGAAGCCCCGAAAAGTGGTCTCCCCGCGGGCTCCCGATATCACCGTCCACCAGACCTGCGGCTGGAGCTTCCGAATCTCCGGGGGTCGGGTCGCAGCCGAGCGCCACCACAGCTCCACCCGCTCCGGACTCGGCCAGCTCTGCGATGGTACGTAAGTCCGCAGCTCCGCGACTGGAGCCCCAGGACGTTCCTGCTGGAGGCTGCTCCACGTTGCAGCCCCAACGACAACGGAGACCCGACAGGGAAAAGGTCGGGTTCTCCGTGCAGGGGAAAGATTTTAAACGTTTCCCCCCCCACCCCCCCGCCCCCCCCCCCCCCCCCACACACACACACACACACAAACCCGATCAAAAAAATAAAAACTGCATTAAAACGGGACAAAAAATAACAAATAGACAGACGGACTGCAGAGGCCGCTGTGACGTGAGTCGCGCCGCCCACCGATCACAGTGCTCCCGCCGGTGGTGAGTCTTCACAGCCCGACTTGTCCGAGTCATCGGGCCTGTCCGACTTTGCTTGGCCTTCCCGTCAGTCTGTGTCGATTCCGACTGTGCAGGTACCAGGTCCAAGACTGATGATCGATTAGTGGTCCAGGTGTAGCCAACCGCTGCTGACTGCCCGCACTCCCGTGGTCCTCCGCCGTCAGTCTCCATTTGGACTTAGTCCATGGTTCCTTTCCTGTAACACATCCTCACAGAAATAGAACTAAACAACTTGAGAGTAAAGAATTTCCCTGCAGGTCCTGTTTTAAACCTTCTGTTGCGGGGGCAACGCTCCACCCCACCTTCGAGCTTGTTCTCGAGGTCATTGTATGCAGCCGGGGTTCCCTAGTAGTCGGGCTTTCCCCCCCCGCCGTGCTGGGTATCCCCGCGGTCAGGAAAATGACAATAAAGATATACTATGCTATGTTTCATCCCCCCCAGGTGCCACTGGCACCAGGGTGAAGCTGCTGGCTCCAACGCCAGCGGCCCGAGAGGCGAATTCACCGCCGCCCGCTCCCGCATTCCGCGGTCTTTAATGCGGCCAAATGTCGGGTATGCCCGAGGTTGTGACCGGTATTCCCTTGACTGGGCCCTCCGGACTTCGCCCCGGGCTTAAACAGGACCTCTAAGTAGAGGTTCCTGTAGGAAGATAAATCCTGGTAAAAGTTTTAAAAACTTAACTTCAGGTCTGACTGTTGGCAGGAGAATCGCGTTCAGCCTGCCAGTCGTACGCAATGCGTTAGACGATATGACACGCATGCGTCCTGGCGGGTTCTTCACGTAGTCACTCACGTGACCGAAGTAAAATGTCCTTTGTATCCTTGTAACCTTGTATCAAGCATGTACAATCCACTCCCAGCAGAGGGCAGCAGTCACACACATAGGGAGGCGGTGAGTACTGGAATCTTGGAGATCATTGATCTGAGAGGAGAGTGATGATAGGTGGGTGCAGAGAAGGATTGAGGGAAAGAGAGATAATTCAGACCATCAAATAATGTGTTGGAGGAACTCAGCGGGTCAAACGGCATCTGAGGAGGGAAAGGAGTTGTTGGTGTTTGTATCTAAACCCTGCATCAGGACTGAATTCCGAGTCTCCCAGTGTGGAGCAGACTCACTGTCAGGGGCCGACTGTGTTCCCAGCCCAGAGGGAGCGATTATACCAGCTCCCTTTCAACCTCAGCGATCTGGAAAGTGGTCTTTTGTTCACTTAATGAAATAATGATTCAATGTTTATTCTGAACTGTTCACAGGACATTTCAGAGAAAACTGAAGAATATGAGCAACTCGCCAATGAATTCAAAAAGGACTTGGAGAAAGACCACTGTTCCTTTAACCGCCATCATGTCTACATCAGATTGTTCAACCCACAGGGACTTGTGCAAATGGCATTTGCAAAAAAGTAAAACATAATCTCTCTCTCAGAGGGTCTGTTACATTTACAGATTGCAAACAGTGAGATGTGTTATACTCTATCCTTAACTTTAGCAAGGGTCTCCCACCTACTATAACAACAACATGTATTTCTGTGGTAGACAAAAACGCCGAAGAAACTCAGCGGGTGAGGCAGCATCTAAGCAGCGAAGGAATAGGTGACGTTTCGGATTGAGACCCTTCTTCAGACTGATGTGGGGGTGGGGGGAAGAAGAAAGAAAGAGGCGGAGACAGTGGGCTGTGGGAGAGCTGGGAAGGGGAGGGGAAAGGAGAAAGTCTACCTTCGATTTTTCCAGCATCTGCAGTTCCTTCTTAAACATGTATTTCTGTGGCATCTTAATGGAGCAAAACCAGCTCTAGGTGATTTACACATTGGATGAACCCTGTATGTTTGCCACTGTTGAGGTTTTGAACCATCCCCTGTACCCTGTGTATAAACATTGCCCTTTAATCCAGTTGCCAGTTCCTACCTCCCAGCCACAGGGCTGCAGTGAAGAAAGCTCACACTTCAGTCAGAATGAAACAGCTACATTCACTCCAACGTGAGGCCTCCTTTCCCATTCACTGGTAGGTATTTTAAATTCACTGTTCACTGCCTTGATTCTGTGTCGGGGCCCTAATCAGCTATTGCCACTGACTCCCCCCCCCCCCCCAACGGACTTCCAATTTATTTCCCAACGTTCAATGACCTACCAGTTGTCTTGTTGACGAGAAGCCACTAGAGAATGAGACAGAATCACTCAGTCAGTGATAAGAAGCATCACATTAGCTGGGTTGACATCTGGAAGTTGGGGAAAGAGACATCAAGGCAGAGATATGGAGTCATAGAGTGATACATTGCGGAAACAGACCCTTCAGCCTAACTTGTCAACGCCGACCAACATGTCCTCTCTACACCAGTTTCACTTGCATGCTTTTGTTCTAACCTTTCCTACCCATGTTCCTGTCTACTTGCATGCTAATCGTTGTGAAACTGCCTGAACTACCTCCTCCGGCAGTTGTTCTGTATATCCACCAGTCTTTGTGTGAAAGTTACCCCTCAGATTCCTATAAAATCTTTCCTCCTTCACGTTAACCCTCTGGTTCTCGATTCCACCATTCTGGGCAAAAGACTCTATGCGTCTACCCGATCTATTCCTCTCATGATTTATACACCACTGTAAGATCACCCCTCACCCTCCTGAGCTCCCAGCCTGCTCAACCTATCCCTGGAGCTCACACCCTCAAGTGCTGGCAACATCCTTATAAATCTTCTCTGCACCCTTTCCAATTTAACAACATCTTTACTGTAACATGGTGCCCAGAACTGAACACAATATTCTAAATAGGACCTCATCAACATCTTATATTACTGCAACATGACCTCCCAACTTCAATACACAGTACTCTCACTGATGAAGGCCAATGTGTCAAAAGCCAAAATACCTGTGACCTCTGATTTTTGTTCAGTCTCCAAACCTTGGCGGGTGTCAGGAGTTATGGGGAGAAGGCAGGAGAATGGGGTTAGGAGGGAGGGATAAATCAGACATGATTAAAGGGCGGAGTAGGCTTGATGGGTCGAATGGTCTAATTTAGAGATACAGCACGGAAACAGGCCTTTCGGCCCACCGAGTCTCTCACTGCCCGGCGATCTCCGCACATTAATACTATCCTACCCACAATATGGACAATGTTTACATTGAAACCAAGCCTATTAATCCACAAACCTGTACATCTTTGGAGTGTGGGAGGAAACCGAAATTCCCGGAGAAAATCCACGCGATCACAGGGAGAACGGATCAACTCGGTACAGAGTTGTACAGGAACTTGTATAAGGAACTTGTATTAGGAACTTGTATATTGCTACTGAAGAAAAAGATCTTGATGCAAACTGCGAGGTGCTGTGGGTTAGCATTCACATAAAGGGGCTAAAGCCGACATACATCGGGGTATTTTACCGCCCTCCATCATCAGGGCAGGAACATTTAAGAGAACTTGAAGCTTCTTTATCTAAGATTCTGAAGTCTGCTTCTGTATGGCTCTTGGGTGATTTTAATCTCCCTAATATAACTGGTCCAGCAATTCTCTTCGTACTGGGGGAAGAAATACAACATGTAGCAGGATTATGTTGGATTTGGTCAATGATTTTAACCTCACTCAAATGGTTGATAAGCCCACTAGAGACATAAATACACTTGACTTGTGTTTTGTCAGCCATCTCTCCTTTGTAGAAAGTTGTGATGTGACATCAGGCATAAGCGGTGGTTAAGTCCAGCTTCTTTCACCTAAGGAAGCTGGCAAAGGTGAAGCCCATTCTCGAGCGGCAGCATTTTGAAACAGTAATCCATGCCTTTATTACATCTAGGCTGGATTACTGTAACACACTCTACTCTGGAGTCGCACGAGCTTCATTGGCTCGTCTCCAGCTTGTTCAAAATGCTGCCACTCGCCTTTTGACCGGAACTCGAAAGAGGGAGCACATTACGCCAATTTTGGCCTCCCTTCACTGGCTCCCAGTGCACTTTCGAGTTCATTTCAAAATTCTTTTATTTGTTTTAAAATCGTTGAATGGGCTCGCCCCGCCTTACCTCTCTGAGCTGCTCCACCTATATGCTCCTGCCCGGTGCCTCAGGTCAGCTGATCAGCTGCTCCTTGAGGTACCAAGGTCTAAGCGGAAGCTCAGAGGGGATAGAGCCTTTTCTGTTGCTGCTCCGGCACTCTGGAACACCTTGCCGCTGCACATCAGACAGGCCCCCTCACTGTCCATCTTCAAATCCTCCCTAAAAACACATTTTTATTCTTTGGCTTTCGACACTGGCTGAGGCATTGCTCCTGTTCTTAGTGCTTTTAATGTCTTTTAATTTTTAGTGTGTTTTTTATAGTCCTTCGTTTTACAGTTTTTAATGGTTTTTAATGGTTTGTAATAGCTTTTTGTCCATGAGTTCTCATGTACAGCACTTTGTGGCAATTGCAGTTGTTTAAAGCGCTTTATAAAAAAAAATAAAAAATAAAAATAATAAGCGACCATGATGCTGTTATTGTCCAAGCCAAGGTGACAGCCAAAGCAGTTAAACCACCGAGATGGAAGATTTTCCTCTACAAAAAGGCAGAGTTCTCTTCCATAGATGAACTCATATTAGAATTTAATGAGAAATTAACTGGAGATTATGTGGCAGCAACAGACATAAACATGCTGTGGTTAGATTTTAAACAAGTTCTTGTCCGGGTCATGGAACATTTTATTCCGTCAAAAATGTGTTCTACCATACTGATCCTCTTAGAATTAATGAAGCATTTGCTAAATTCTACGCTGAACTATACGTTTCTGATTGTCCTCCCACTGCAGGTGACATGCTCAGTAGTATGACGTTTCCCCGAATTGACGATGAAGCCACGAGAGACTTGGGTGGTCCCATAACTGTTGCTGAGGTCCAAGCAGCCATCACATCGCTGCAAAGCGGAAAGTCACCCGGCCCTGACGGCTTCACTGTAGAATATTACAAAGCTTTCTCTGCTCTCCTCGCACCAGTCCTGAGAGCTATGTACAATGAGGCGTTTTTACATCATCGCTTACCGCCCACCTTGTCGTGGGCTACTATCTCCCTAATTCTTAAAAAGGAGAAAGATCCCCTGCTTTGTAGTAGCTATAGACCAATTTCACTTCTGAATGTGGACCTCAAAATCCTCTCTAAAGCCCTTTCGCTCCGTCTTCAACGAGTGATGCCCTCTATTAACTCGTTAGACCAAACAGGGTTCATACCAGGCCGACAGGCATCCCACAATACTAGGCGTCTCCTTAACATCATCCATTCACCGAGTAGTGAGACCCCGGAGATAGTGGTCTCCCTCG
The DNA here is from genome assembly GCF_010909765.2 of Amblyraja radiata. NCBI lineage: Eukaryota > Metazoa > Chordata > Chondrichthyes > Rajiformes > Rajidae > Amblyraja > Amblyraja radiata. The sequence goes on from NC_045960.1 coordinate 10,770,757, forward strand.
ACGCCGAAAAAGCTTTCGCCAGGGTCGAGTGGAGGTACCTATATGAGGCGATGGACAGGTTTGGCCTCGGTAACAGTTTTATTCTTTGGGTCAGTCTATTATACTCGTCCCCGGTGGCCTCAGTACAAACAAACGGCACACTGTCGCCCCACTTCCCCCTTCAGAGAGGTACCAGACAGGGTTGCCCGTTATCACCACTTCTGTTTGCTGTCACGATAGAACCCTTGGCGGTCTGGTTACGCTCAGAGAAGGGCTTTAAAGGTATTACACGGTTCGACACAACTCATAAAGTCTCATTGTTATAAACTTAACTACCAAAAGAGTGAGCTATTACCGATTAACTCATTGGCTAAGCAGCTCCCTCGCTCTTTAACCTCATTCAAATGGGCAGAGGACTGGTTTCGCTACCTCGGCGTCTTTATCACAACACCCTTATCTGATATGTTCCGCACAAACTTTCTGCCTCTGGTTGAGAAAGCCGAAAGAGATTTTGACCGCTGGTCAGTTTTACCGCTATCCCTCATGGGCCGGATAAATCAGGTCAAGATGGTCGTCCTACCCAAATTCCTGTATCTTTTCCAGCACGTCCTTATACTTATCACTAAATCTTTTTATAATCAATTAGAAAGGACAATATCTAAATTTTTATGGGGTAGCAAACCGGCTAGAATCCGAAAGGCGATACTGCAGTCTCCTAAGAGTGACGGCGGTTTGGCACTTCCTGACTTTAGGCGATACTATTGGGCAGCTAACTTGCAAAAACTCCTGTATTGGATGAATGATGATTGCGACCACCTATTGACCTGGGTACACATGGAAAAGGCGAGTTCACGTCACCCGTTGCGGTCTGTCCTATGCTCCCAACTCCCCCTTCCTAAAACATCTGTGGGTGCAGGCCCAATTGCGTCCCTCTCGCTCAAGATATGGAGTCAACTCAGGAAAAACTTTGGTTTACAAGGCCCTTCCATCTTGACCCCACTGCTTAAAAACCACATCTTTAAACCTTCAAGTACAGACCATGCATTCAAAACCTGGCATAGCAACGGTATCAGTAGTATCAAAAACCTATACAAGGATGGCATCTTATCGTCTTGTCCAACTATAGCCTCCCAAACTCCCACCTTTTTCGTTTTTTCCAGATTAGGGATTTTGTGAAGAAGACATTCCCCCATTTCCCAAATCGCCCCCTGAAACCCTGACCGATACCATCTTAGCTGTAGATCCCAACCGGAAGAAATGCATCTCTGTTTTGTATAACTTGTTAGGGTCGGTTATATTGAAACCTCATACCTCATTAAAAGCTGCGTGGGAGGGTGAGCTGAATACGAAACTAACAGACCAGCAATGGGACTCTGGATTTGATCCATTCTTCCTCCATATGTGCCCGTCATGGCCTAATCCAATGCAAAGTCCTTCACAAAGTCCACTACACAAATGCAAGATTATCTAGAATTTACCCCGCTGTTAGGGACACCTGCAACAGATGTAATCAATCTCCTGCCAACCATAGCCATATGTTTTGGTCTTGCCCTAAGCTAGCAGCCTTTTGGAGGAGTGCTTTCGACTTGATAAGCAGAGCCTACAGCCAGACTATTCCTCCAAACCCACTGTCAGCCATTTTCGGTACACCTCCCAACACCAACCTCTCTGTTGCGGTGAAACGGGTCCTAGCTTTTACAACCTTGTTAGCCCGGAGACTGATCTTGCTTAATTGGAGGCTCACCTGTCCCCCGACACACGCCCGCTGGATTAAGGAGGTGCTTTACAATTTAAAGCTTGAAAAACTTAGGTTCTCTCTCAAAGGCTCTACCAAGACATTCCTAGATACATGGAACCCTTTCTTGGAACTTTTTAACTCTCTCAACTTGTCCCCGGACTCGGAAGAGGACTGAGTGCTCTCCACCATTGTTCTGCTCTACTGCAGCTGCTCTCCCCTTAACCCCCCCCCCCTCCCCACACTTATTTAGTTAATTACTTACTTATTTACTGTTATTAGTGACCATTTTTTTTAAATCTTTTTTTTAAACTTTATTTATTTATTTATTTATTTATTATTTTTTTGATATATATATATATTTTTTTAGTACTTTTTGTTTCGTTTATCTTACCATATTTGTGTGGGTGTGTATGTATGTGAGTGTTGTTTGTCCCCGTTTGGTTCCGACCTGATTCGGGTGGGTTGAAGGTGGGTACATTGAAGGGTAAGGGCTTTGAGGGTCGCTTACATACTGTTGTACAATTATGCCTTGACTGTCACTGTCTGTTATCATTGGATGTATGCAAATTGCTGTCAAATTCAAATAAAAAGATTTAAATCATGAAAAACAAAACAAAAAATGAAAAAAAAAAAAATGTGTTCTACCAGATATAATTTACCGTGGGTAAATTCATCAATTAGGCGTGCAATTAGGAGAAAAAAAAGGCTTTATAATAGAGCATGAAAATCTGACGTTCAATTGACAGACAAATCAGGAAAGCACATCAAGAATACATCCATGATGTGATAGGGGAAAGTTTAAAATCAGAAGACACAAAGCCTTTCTGGAATTAATAATAATAATAATAATGGATGGGATTTATATAGCGCCTTTCTAATACTCAAGGCGCTTAAATTACCCTTCTTCAGACCATTCTCGATCTAAAACATCACCAATTCCTTCTTTTCAGTGATGCTGCCTGTTCCACTGAGTTACTCCGGCATTTTGTGTCTATCTTAATTGTAAACCAGCATCTGCAGTTTCTTCCTAAACATCTTGAAACTTATAGACACAAGGTGCTGGAGTAACTAAGCGGGTCAGGTAGCATCTCTGGAGTCTGAAGAAGGGTTTCTACCTGAAATGTCACCTATCCATGTTCTCCTGAGGTGCTGCCTGACCCCCTGTGTTACTCCACAATAAAGATGCCACCACATCCCCGGTATTTCCATTTGCCCTTCCCCACCAAAAGAACATCTTGCTGCCTTGACTTCATTCCTTCCCCACCTCTAGTCTCTAAAGAATTACCATCAGCTTCACAAGATTCCATCCCCAGACACATGGCCCCCTCCCCTTCTCATTCTGTTGTTTGAAAGGTTTGCTTAGATGGGGCCTTTAGGTCGGCATGGACAAGTTGGGACAAGAGGCCGGTTTCCATGCTCGATATTCCATGACGTACAAGGATTCCTGAATTGAGTCCTGCACCAAGTAACTGCCAACAGAGATCAGCAGTCACATACAGGAGGAAAGCCGTGTGTTGCAACCATGGTGTTCAATGATCTGAGGGGAGAGTGATGAGGGTGGAGGAAGGAAAGCAGTGAGGGAGGGAAAGATAATTCAGACCATCACAAGTTGTGCCAGAGGAACTCAGCGTGTCGAAGTGTATCTGAGGAGGGAAAGGAGTTGTCGGTGTTCGTGTCTAAACCCTGCATCAGGACTGAATTATGAGTCTCCCAGTGGGGAGCAGACTCTGCTTCTCACTGTCTGGGGCCGACTGTGTTCCCAGCCCAGAGGGAGTGATGATACCAGCTCCCTTTGAACCTCAGCGATCCAGAAAGTGGTCTTTTGTTCACTTAATGGGGCAATTGTTCTTAATTTTTGACAGGACATTTGAGCAGAAAACTGAAGACTATGAGAGACTCGCCAGTCAATTCAAAAATGACTTGGAGAAAGACCACCGCTCCTTTCGCAGCCATTATTGAAACATACGTAACCAAGGGCTGACTGGCCTCCTTCTGTCCTGTGTCCTTCTGTGTCCTTCAGAAACATTATAGACCTAAGTGGAATATCAACCAGAGCATATCCATTTTACCTCAGTCTCAGTTCCTGCTTATTTCCATTGGAGAGTCAATGGATCAGATATTGCCCATTTTTCCCCCTTGCCCAAGGATAAAATGAGAAGATGTGGACCTGTTGTTTTAAAACTAAGGTGCCGAATCTGATGCTAAGATGAACACTTACACATACACATAATCTATATCCTTCCATTCCCTGTATATCCGTAAGTTGATCAAAAAATCTCTAAAATACCACTATCATATCATTCTCATCCATCACCCCTGACAGCACGCCCCAGGCGCTCACCATACCTTGTGTAAAAAACTTGCCCCGCACATCTCTTTTAAACTTTGTCCTTCTCATCTTAAAGCTTCTTACCCTGTATCCTGTTTGTGCCTCTCATAATTTTATATACTCTCTCCACAACCTCCAACGTTCCAGCGAAAACAATCCAAGTCTGTCCAATTGCTCCCTGTAGCTAGTACCCCCTAATCCAGGCATCATTCTGGTGAACCTCCCCTGCACACTTTCCCAAGCCTCCACATCCTTGGCGACCAGAACCGCAGAGGTGTTGGGCAAAGAGGAGACATAGCCTCATGTAGGAGTAGATGTGGCAGAGACGGACAAATTGAGTAGGGGACGGCATTCTTGCAAGAGGCAGGGTTGGAGGAGGTGTGGGCAAGTCACTCTCCAGTGACTCATGACTTAGTCACAATCACTGCCTGACTGGCCCTCTGAACGCACTTCACTTGTACCTTCCTTCCACTGATGTCCCCCATTTCCCATCCATCCCTCCTTCCTCCTTGTCTGCAACTTAAAGCTACCTTATTTATCTCCCTTTCCCAATTCCCAATAAGGGTCTTTGACCAGAAACATTTACTTCTTTTCATTTTTTAAAGATGTTCCCAACTTGCCTGATGTTCCCAGTATTTTCTGTTTTTATTTCAGATTTCCATCATCTGCATTGTTCATTTTCATACATAAGATAATAGAAGCCAGAATACCTCAAAGGGAGTGGGATTATTAAATATAATCGCTTTCCATGCTCAACTTCCTGATACAATTGTTCAGACATCCATGGAATCAGCACACAGAGAGTTAATGTCACCAAGTCCATCACAGGGATAGAATCCAGCAGCATTTCCATAATGTATCAGCTGCCATTTCATTGGCATTGTTCGACCCTGCCAAAAGAACACTGGCTCAAAAACATCTTCACAAAGGTGTTAAATTTGTTTAACCTGGAACAAAGGGATTAACTGTAAGGAAATTAGTCTTGAAGTTCTGGCAGGTGTTTGTTATACGTGGCACTTTATTTTCCAGTATTAAAATCCCAAATGACCTCAATAACAGCACAATGCAAATTAGTCTCCTCTCTGTGTTTCAACTTGGTTGCCTGAGCAATGAGGCAGAGACAAGTCTGGCTCTATAAACACATCTACCTTGAATCTGTGTTTTATGTAGGACCAACTCTCCAGACTCACTTCTGTGACCATACCGCAAAGTGCCCTTTGACTTTGCAAGTTTTAAATCACAGTAGCTCGTAGTTTCCTAGTCTCTGCCACCTCTCACAGTTTACCTCTCACTCTTACATCAGGGAGTTATTGAAAGTCACAACACTTTGCAGCCTTTACTTCACAGCCGTAAAATTCTGGAGGATTTGTCTGCATTGGAACTGCAGACATTCATAGTCAAACGGTACAATAGTCAACAAGGGAAAATGAGCTGGACAGGCAGCATCTCTGCATAGAATGGATGACGTTTCCTGTAGCTAGTACCCCCTAATGTAGGCATCATTCTGGCTGATCTATCTCTCCCTCCTAACCCCATTCTCCAGCCTCCTACCCATAACCTGACACCTGTACTAATCACGAATCTATCTATCTCTGCCTTAAACATATCCACTGACTTGGCCTCCACAGCCTTCTGTGGCAAAGAATTCCACAGATTCACCACTCTCTGAATTTAAGCTAGAGATGCTGCCTGACCCGCTGAGTTAAGGGCCTGTCTCACTTAGAAGACCAAATGCTTTGAGAGGCTGGTGGAGAAACACATCTGCGCCTTCCTCCCTCGGAACATGGACCCGTTGCAGTTCGCATACCGTCCGAACAGATCCACGGACGATGCGGTCTCCCAGGTCTTGCACGCCGCTCTCTCCCATCTGGACAGCCAGAAGGGGGGCTACGTGAGGATGCTGTTCATAGATTACAGTTCAGCCTTCAACACAATAGTCCCCACCAGACTGGCCGGGAAGCTAATGGAATTGGGGCTCAACACCTCCCTGTGTGCCTGGGTCCTGGACTTTCTCACCGCCAGGCCCCAGGTAGTCAAGATGGGAGGAAATACATCAAAGTCCCCCACCCTGAGCACAGGATCGCCCCAGGGTTGCGTCCTCAGCCCCCTATTGTACTCCCTGTACACACATGATTGTGTGGCTAGGTTCAGCTCCAACTCAATAATTAAGTTTGCTGATGACACTGTGGTGGTGGGCCTGATCTCAGACAACGATGAGAAGGCCTACCGGGAGGAGGTGGCTGGTCTAGCACACTGGTGCCAGGATAACAGCCTCCTCTTGAACATCAAAAAAACGAAGGAGCTGATCATGGACTTTAGGAGGGCACATCATCCGAGGACGTACACTCCATTGACGATAAATGGGGATCCTGTGGAACGGGTGAACTGTTTTAAATATCTGGGAGTCCACATCTCCGAGGATATGACATGGGCATCACCCGCCACAGCACTCGTGAGTAAGGCAAGGCAGCGCCTTTACCACCTCAGGCAATTGAGGAAATTCAGAGTGTCTCCGAGGATCCTCCAGTGCTTCTATGCAGCGGCGGTGGAAAGCATCTTGTCCGGGAACATTACCATCTGGTTTGGGAATTGCTCTGCCAAGGACAAGAAGGTTCTGCAGAGAGTAGTGCGTTCGGCCGAACGCACTATGGGAACTTCACTCACCCCCCTGCAGGAACTATACATCAGGAGGTGCAACTCCAGAGCCAACAATATCATGAGAGACCCCTTCCACCCCTGCAACGGACTGTTCCAGCTGCTACGGTCAGGCAAATGCCTCCGTTGCCATGCGGTGAGAACGGAGAGGTTGAGGAGGAGTTTCTTCCCAGAGGCCATTCGGACTGTAAACGCCTTTCTCACCAGGGACTAACTCTACTGAACGTTTTTCCTTCCATTATTTATTATGTAAAAGAATATGTGTGTTATGATTGTGTTTATAGTTTGTTTGGTTGTTTGGTCGTTTGTCTTTTTGCACAAAAGCCCGAGAGCATTGCCACTTTCATTTCACTGCACATCTCGTATGTGTATGTGACAAATAAACTTGACTTGACTTGACTTAACAGCAACCTCTGGTGACCTTGCTCGCTACCCAAAAAAAATCAAGGTCGAGGTGACCTGCAACCTCCTACCACCTCCCACGCATATGTTGAAAACCTTCTTTGACTATGAAGAAACCGGCTTCGACTAGACCTGCGACTAAAAAATTATCGATTTTTAAAACAGCAACCTATTTTTAATCGAGGCCGGTTTTAATCATGATGAAAAAATAGCAGCAACCTAGATGAAGCCTCCACCACACGGAAACCACTTTCGACCATTAGAGAGAGTGACCAAAGCCTCCTGTGACCTCATGGAAACCTTGGGTGGCGGGCAAGGTCACCCGGGATTGCTGTTTAGGCCTCCTCAGTGGGACAGGCCGTCATTTTGTGTCTATATTTGATGTGAACCAACATCTGCAGTTCCTTCCTTCACAGGGAAAATTGGCTGTTGGGATGTCTTGAACATTATTGGTTATCTGCGTTATATTATAACATAGAGAAAAGTTTCTGAATCTGATGCTGTGATCTTTAGGCTAATGTAGCTCCTGCCTGATTTTAAACACGAGAAGAATGCGTGGCCCAGATGGTGAAGATTCTTGATAGTAGATGCCGCCTTCTTAAGACAGCACCTCATGTTGATGCTTTCAATGGTGACAAGGTCAGAATTCATGATGGATTAGGTTGAGTCCGCCACTCTCTGCTACTCTTGTATTCCTGTAAATTGGAAATGCAATATCACCTCATGATACAACCAATCAGCACATCTGTAATTGTTTGTTGCATTTGGAGACACCAAACCTCTTTGAACTCCCCTCCATCCGCTGAAAGGTTCCAGGGTGGGATGAGTGTGAGGAGGGAGTGGGGTCTGGGCCACAACTGGTAACGATGGAGTGGAGAGGGGAATGGCGTCCTACTGGTGGGGCAGTGACTGCTTTGTCGGCTCTGGGCTGTGGTCCGCTCACTCTCCTGAACTGATCATGTCTTTCATGCCCCTTCCACATATCCCATGTAATCATGGATTGTCCTTCTGCTGACTGGTTAGCTCACAACAAAATCTTTGAACTACATTACATTACACTACATTCTTGCACCATTCCGTTGCTTTGCACTCACCCTTGTGTTTATTGTGGTGTTGATCATCACTGTGTGAATACTGTGTTACACTGTGATTTTCATGTGAACAAGAAATTTCATTGCAGCCTGGTGAATCTGACAAAATGTGAATCCCATTCTCCTCACTACCTTCAGCTGCTCCAACCCCACTCTCTCCGTTATCCTAGATAATTGAACGAAAGAAGATTCACACTTGCCATCTATTCTCCCCACTCAATAGGCCACATTGTTTAATGTCATATTTCAAATATTGCCAAACTCAACAAACCTTGATTAACAATCTTTCCCTGAATTAAAATAAAACTTGATATTTTTCATGAGATGATTTAATATCAGCTGAGACACTATTTTTAGACTGAAAAGGGAACTAGTTGTGCAGCCAGTGATCCGGATATGATGTGATCCGGCAAGCTTCCTGCCCTCTCTTTTTCACTGGGCCAAACTCCAGAGGGAGTGAGGATGTGGAGACTCTGAGCAAACTGAGTCCATGGATGTTGGAGATACACAGCAGGTACAGAACCTTTTCCCTCTCCTAGTTTCCCTCTCCCCTGACACTCACTCTGAAGGAGGGCCTCAAACAGAATCGTCACCCATTCCTTCTCTCCGGAGATGCTGCCTGTCCAAAGTTATTCCAGCATTTATTGTCGATCTTCGGTATAAATCAGCATCCTTCCTACAACCAAGGATGCTGGAATTTGGAATCATTGACTCTTGGAGTGCTGAATCTGAGGACAACGATAGTGTTCTGGGAGAGAGGATGAGTTGTAACATACGGAACAACCCACCACTGGTATTACACCACTGGGAATTTCACAGCCTGATGGAGAGAGGTGGATTCATGTAGAAAAATCAGAGACTTCCCTGGCAACCTCCTGTGAAGAGTGCTTGGTAACTTCAGGCTTCAGTACCTCCTGCCCAACTGCATCAGTGAGAAAGGACTTGACCCAGATGGTGATGATCCTTGATGATAGATCTCACCTTCCTGAGGCAACACTTCATGCAGGTGCTTTTCATGGAGGATATGGCTGTGTCCATGATGGGCTGTGATGAGACCACCACTCTCTGCAGCCTAATGCCCCTCTGTATTTTACATTCCGTGGGGACTGAAGGAAAAAATAATGAAAGATTTTTGGGGTTTGAACATGCCAATTATGTGAGGCCTCTGATGCAAAAGTGTGACGTAATAGTAAGATTAAACGAGAACTTACCAGTTTGAAGTTTGATCTTTAATTTATGAGGAGTTACGATGAGCGATTACGCGAAGAACCCCGCCAGTCCGCATGCGCGTCAATCTTCAAAGCAGCGGTGTGAAATCACAGATAACAGTAACTGAAGTAACATAGTAAGATTATAAACCAGACCTTCCAGATGACCTTTGTTGAAAGGTCAGTTGAAAATGAGAGGCAAAGCACAGGCAGACTTTACTCAGAGCTCCCGTAGATTTGGAAGCAACAGCAACAAAGAGAAGCAGGAGAAAACACTGATTGGCTCTAGCCCATGGGAGGAGAGTTAGAAGTGAGTCAGAGGGGGAAAACAGTTGAAAACTGAGGAATTTGGTTTGTAAATTGGTAAATTAGGCAATTTATCAGTCAATATAAGCAAGACGGCTCTTAAAGAGTGGCAGTGAGGGAGCGGCCATGTGAGGGAAGTCCCCTGTGAGAAAAGTGTGAGTCTTTGGCTCGAGAGTCTTCGGCGAGGAGGCTGAACAGAGGACGCTATGCAAAACGCTGGAGAGGGAGAGACGAAAGAAGGAGATGTCAGGCAAGCTGATCCAATGTGATGCTTGCAGTATGTGGGAGGTCAAGGACACTGCTGGTGCCTCTGGCTGCTACAAATGTGAGAAGTGCATCCAGGTACAGCTCCTGAAGGACCGTGTTGTGGAACTGGAGAAGCAAGTGGATGACATAAAGTGCAAGTGAAATTAATTTGCCAGCAGCAGTACAATGAAAAAGAACACACAAAAACGCACCAAAAAAATTTAACACAAACATCCACCACAGCATTCATCACTGTGGTGGAAGGCACTCCTCCATTTTCCCCCATGGTCGGAACCTCAACCCTCCGCAGCCACCGCTGCGGGCGTCCAGATGATTAGACAAGGCAAAAGTCCAGGTAAGTCCGGAATCGGTGCCTCCCCACCAGAGACTGCAACTTCAGTTTGCTGTAGGCCGCAGGCCGGCGGTCAAAGATTTAAAGTTCCCGCCGCGCTGCAGCCAGAAGCACCGCAGAGCCGGCGGTTGAAGCTCCCCTCCAGGGGTCCCCGTCTAGGGACCCCGCTCCTGATGGTAAGCCCCCGCAGCGCCCGCGGTAGAAGTTGGCCGCGGACCGGCAGTCGGAGCTCTTCTCCTCCCGGGTCCCCAACGAGGGATCCCACGCCCAGGACGCTGCGCCGGCTGGAGCTCTGCAGACCCCGGCTTCAGGCTGCCGCGGGCCAGCGAACGGAGCGCTCCCGTCTGGCGAGCCCCGGCGAGGGATCACCCTCTCTGCGACGAGAGTCCACGCTGCACCTGCAGCTGAAGCCCCGGGTGCGTCTCCGGGAGAGGCCGCACCGATCCTCGATGTTAGGCCACGGGGGAGGCGACATGGAAAAAGTCGCCTCTCCGTGGAGGAGGCAACCGAAACGATTTCCCCCTTACCCTCCCACACCACCCCCCACATGACACACAAAGAAAAAACATGCATTTAAACACACTAAAAAAAAATAAAGTTGAAAAAACTTGCAGCGCCCCCACCGACCTCTCTGCATCTGAAGCAACAGATGGAATTGTTTTATGAGACAAATGATACACCAGGTATCTCGGCTTCGTTATTATGGGAATCTTTTAAGGCCTTTATTAGAGGTTCTATTATTTCATATCAAGCATATCAAAATAAAAAGAATAGGATGGAACAACTGGAATTAGAAGAACAGATCAGACAGCTGGATTCAGAAAATACTATAGATCCTTCTATGGATAAACATAATAAAATAGCAGTCTTAAAATTCAAGTTAAATCAAATTTTCTCTGCAAGAGTTATCAGGTTTTTTCAAATTACTAAACAGAAAAACTTTGTATTTGGCGACAAACCGCATAAACTTCTGGCAAGCCAGTTGAGAAAAATGGAAAGATCATACTATTCAAAAAATTAGATCAGAAAAAGGTGAGTTGTTTACACTCCCTAAAGATATTAACTAAAGATTTTTACACTTCTATCAAAATTTAGACACATCTAAAACTTCAATAGAAACGATAACAATTAAAAACTTCCTCGACAATTGCAATCTTCTATCACTCAACGTGGGGGAACGTGAAGAATTAGGAGTGCAGATCACAATAAAATAAATTGAAGAGACTATTAATTCACTGAATAATGGTAAAACGCCAGGCCCAGACGGGTTTAGTAATGAATTTTATTGAAAAATGTATCTCCCGGCGTTTACAAGCCCTTTATATACACGCATTTAAAGAACAAACGCTATCACAATCTTTAGCCAAATCAACTATTGCATTGATACCCCAAAAAGATCTCGAAGAGCCGGGATCATATAGAGCAATAGCTCTGCTAAATACAGACCAGAAAATATTAGCTAAAACCCTGGCAAGAAGACTAAGCAAATACGTTAGTAAATAGTAAGATTAAATGAGAACTTATCAGTTTGAAGTTTGATCTTTATTTTATGAGGAGTTACGATGAGCGATTAAGTGAAGAAGGCCGTCACCACGCATGCGCGTCAATCTTCAAAGCAGCGGTGTGAAATCACAGATAACAGTAATTGAAGTAACATAGTAAGGCTAAAGAAGACTAGAACTACCAGATGACCTTTATAATATTGGGAGCAGTGGGCTCGTAATCGCTCATCGTAACTCCTCATAAAATAAAAATCAAACTTCAAACTGGTAAGTTCTCGTTTAATCTTACTATTTTACTTCGGAGTCATGTGAGTGATTCCGTGAAGACTTTGAAGAACAAGAGCAACTAGGAGCACAGGTTTCAATTAAAGAAATAGAAGAGACAATAAATTCACTGAAGAATGGTAAAACACCGGGACCAGATGGATTCAGTAATGAATTTAATAAAAGATTTTACGAGATAATCTCATCACGTTTACACAAGCTATATACATATGCATTTAAAGAACAGACACTACTAGAAACATTGGCGGAATCAACTACTACACTCATACCCAAAAAAGTTAAAGACCTAGAAGATCCTGGGTCATACAGAGCTATTGCATTATTAAATACAGATCAGAAAATACTAGCGAAAACTCTGGCAAGAAGATTAAGTAAATATGTTAGTAAATTAATAAATGCGGATCAAACGGGGTTTATACCCAAGAGACATTCATTTAATTAATCTGAGACGTCTTTTTAATATAATGTATTCACACAAAATTGAAGAAGACTTATCAATTATTTCATTGGATGCAGAAAAAGCATTTGACCAAGTAGAATGGGAATACCTCTTCAAAGTACTGCAGAAATTTCAAATGGGAGAGAATTTTATTACATGGATAAAATTATTATGTGACAGGCCGACTGCTAGAATATTGACTAACCACATACTTTCTCCGAAATTTCACTTATCCAGGGGCAATAGACAGGGTTGTGCATTATCACCCCTGCTATTTGCTCGTGCGATAGAGCCTTTAGCGGAAAGTATCAGAAGGCATCCGAATATTCACGGTTATAAAACTAAACATTCCAATAATAAAATATCATTATAGGCATTAGACATATTACTATACATTACAAAATCGCAAGTTAGTATACCAAATATATTAAATCTAATAGAGGAATTTGGTTCCTTCTCAGGATATAGAATAAACTGGAACAAAAGTGAAATCATGGCGATAAAACCCCAAGAGTCGATACACCTTTTAAAATTCCATTTTAGAATCGCTACAGAAAAATTTAATACTTGGGTATCCAAGTAACCAGAAAATATAACTCTTTATTCAATGCAAACTTCCTGCCTTTAGTTACTAAATTAAAGGCTTTGATTCAATTCTGGAAAACACTTCTGATGTGAGTATAGGAGCAGGGAGGTTCTACTGCAGTTGTACAGGGTCTTGGTGAGACCACACCTGGAGTATTGTGTACAGTTTTGGCCTCCTAATCTGAGGAAATACATTCTTGCCATAGAGTAGTGTACAGAGAAGGTTCACCAGACTGATTCCTGGGATGTCAGGACTTTCATATGAAGAAAGACTGGATAGACTCGGTTTGTACTCGCTAGAATTTAGAAGATTGAGGGGGGATCTTATAGAAACTTACAAAATTCTTAAGGGTTGGACAGGCTAGATGCAGGAAGATTGTTTCCGATGTTGGGGAAGTCCAGAACAAGGGGTCACAGTTTAAGGATAAGGGGGAAATCTTTTAGGACCGAGATGAGGAAAACATTTTTCACACAGTGGTGAATCTCTGGAATTCTCTGCCACTGAAGGTAGTTGAGGCCAGTTCGTTGGCTATATTTAAGAGGGAGTTAGATGTGGCCCTTTTGGCTAAAGGGATCAGGGGGTATGGAGAGAAGGCAGGTACAGGATACTGAGTTGGATGATCAGCCATGATCATATCGAATGGCGGTGCAGGCTCAAAGGGCCGAATGGCCTACTCCTGCACCTATTTTCTATGTTTCTATGTTTCTATTAGAGAATAGACAGAATAAACGCCATAAAAATGATTTTTCTCCCACAAATTCTCCACATTTCAATCAATACCGATATATTTACCTACATTTTTTTTTTTAAACTCGACTCCTACATCACAAATTTTATTTGGGATTATAAATCACACAGAATTCATAGACGAGATTTATGTAAACCCAAAGAATTCGGTGGACTGACACTCCCCAATTTCTTGTACTATTACTGGGTAGTGAATATTAAAAATGTAATTTACTGGCTGGACAATTCAGCCCAACAGGTAGAGTGGTTAGTAATGGAGAGAGAGGATTGTGCGCCTTTTAACATAGGTGCGATCCTCCTCTCCCAATAAAGTTGAAGAATACAATATACAAGAAAAAACACATTATTCATTGTACCTTACGAATTTGGAGACAAGTAAAACTTACTCTTAAATTAAGAAATCTATCTCTTGTTTCTCCTATAGCTAATAATCCATCATTTAAACCATCTATTATAGATAAAACGTTCACTCACTGAGAAAGACTAGGAATCAAAAGATTGGAGAATTGTACGAAATGGGAAACCTTTTATCATTTCAGAAATTACAATCCAAATACCATCTCAGAGGTAATCAATATTTTAGATATCTTCAAATTTGAGATTATTTGAAAAAATATACACACGAATATCAAACTCTGATGCCAGATATATTAGATGAAGGTATGAACAGAAACGCAGAATCATTCTAAATTTAGAAATTCCATCATCAGATGCAATTAGAAAAGAATGGGAACAGGAATTAAGTTTAAAATTTTCCAAAGACAGATAGGATAAATATCTTCTATATGTACATAACTATATTAAACAAAATCTTCCCAAATGTATCCCCCATCTGCGACAAATGTTTATCTCAAGAAGATAATATAACACACTCCTTCGCCTCTTGCATAAAACTCCAGAAATTTTGGAAAGAAATCTTTGAAATCTTCACAAAATTATTAAAAACAAAACTGGACCCCCATATAGAACAAATTATTTTTGGAACAACAGGTGCCTGCTCTGAGCTATCAATATTTCAAAGACATCTCCTCAACTACGGCCTGATAATGGCAAAAAAACTCAAATTTTGGAAAAATGCATCCACCCCAACGCTTAAAATGTGGATTACAAGCATGTCTGAGACTCTACTTCTTGAAGATATGAGAATCGTTTGAGCAGGAAAATCAGAGCAATTTTTAGACTTGGTCTCCTTTTATTGATTCATTACAAGTATAGTATGGTGCAACACAACTCTGGAAATAAACCGATTCACGAACTGGGTGATGGGTGTGGTGAGAAATGAAGCAGGTATATCCACACATAACGGTCCCTATTTTACTTTTTCTCTATTTTCTCTTTCTTTTTCTCCCTTTTTTATTATTTTATGGGTTTTTGTCTTTAATTTTCTACAGGCTATCACTTGTTCACCCCTGGACTACACACCTGGTAGTCTAGGGGTTTACATATCACTATTTCCTTCACTCTTTCTTTATCTCGCTCTTTCTCTCTTGGTCTATCTTTCTTGTTAAATTTAAAATAGAAGTTGTACATGAAATGTATTTTGTCATATGCCATGGTCTATACTACTGTACACTGCTTCTAATAAAAATACAAATTTAAAAAAAAAGAAGAGATTTTTGTAAAGTTTAAAATGTCAATAACTTGTAAAATATACAATCAAGTTGAAGGAAACTTGTTTCATTTACACCTTGAACCCGCGGTCTCCGGTGGGGATGCACTGATTCAGGACTTACCTGGACTTACCTTGTCTATACATCTGGACGCCGTAGCGGCGACTGCGGAGAGTTGAGGTCCCGACCATGGGGGGAAATGGAGGAGGACTGGCCAAATGTTGTGAGTTCCAGCACAGTGATGAATGCTGTGGTGGATGTTTGTGTAAATTTTTTTTACTGGGTATTGTGAGTTCTTTTTTAGTGTACCACTGTTGGCAAATTCATTTCCCTTGCACTTTTGTGCAAGTGACGAATAAAATTTGATTGATTGATTGATCACAAGACTATGGTGAGTAAGGTGGGCCACAAATTGTAGCGCTATCGTGTACCGTTTTGGCGGGGTTTTGGGATCTCATGCACACATGCATGCACGCATATATACAAACAATCAAAAACAAGATGAGAGTTTTAGTAATATACTAAACCAGGTGCGGATCCGTAGGGTCCATCCCCCAAGCCAATATTCCACCACTGACCCATAGCCCCCAACTGCGCAGGCGCGGCTGATGGGTTCCCATTGTAATGCCAGAGATCCCCATTGGGACGTGAGTCACGGCAACCCTCCACCAACTGCGCAGGCGCGGCCGGCAAATGGGAGCATGACTGCGACATTTTTAAAGTTCAAAATGGCAATAACTTGTAAAAAATAAGATCAATGTGAATGCATCTCACTCTCACTCTTCAGTCCTCTATCCCCTCCACCATTATCCTCCCTCTCCCCATCCTCCACCAACCACCCTCTGCTTCCTCCTTTCACCTCCTCCCTCCCCTCCTTCCTCTTCCCCTCCACTCCTCCATTGCCTCGCCATCCCACTTCCTACCTCTATCCTCCTCCATTCCCCCTCACATACCCTTGTCCTCACCATCCTTCTTCTTTCCCCTCTCCTCCTCCCCTCCCCCACTCTCTCTCTCTCACAACTCCCATCCTCTCCTTTCCACTACCCTCAGTCATTCCCACCCTCCCTCCATAACCCCTTTCCCCTTCCTAGCCCTCACCTGTCCCTCTATCCCCTTGCTCCCCCACTCCTCACCTCCCCCTATCCCATCCCCCCACTCTCTCCTCACCTCCCCACTGCCCTCCTCTCCCTCTATCCCCCACTCCCTACCTCGCCCACATAATATATATCGATTAAGGGAAAAAGGATGAAGAGAGAGAATGGGGTTTCTCAGAAATCAAAACTGTCAACTCTGTGTGAAGTAACAGGAGATGGGCAAGGTATTTGTGCGTATTTTTTCTTTGCTTTTACTAGAAGGAACTTGGGGCAGTCAATGGAAGTGTCTTGAGGGCAGTCAGTATTATGGTCGAGGAGTTGTTGAAGGTCCTTAAGTATATTGAAATGTACAAATCCCCCGGGCCTGATCAGATGTATCCAACAACTCTGTGGGAATCTAGAGTGGAAATTGCCGGTGCTCTGGGTGGGATTTGTGAGTATTCATTAAATACGGTGAGATGCCGGAAGACTGGAGGGTGGCAAATGTTGTGTGTCTATTTAAGAAAAGGCTGTAGGGGAATGCCTGAGAACTACAGACCAGTGAGTTTAACACCTGTGGTCGGATAGTTACCAGAGAGTATTCTGAGGGATAAGACACATACATTTAGATGGACAGGGGCTGATTAGGGTTGGTCAGCATGGTTTTGTACGTGGGAGATCGTGTCTCACAAATCTGATACAGTTTTTTGAAGATGAGGCCAAAGCTGTAGATGTTATTTATGATTAGTAAGTTTGCAGATTACACTAAATTGAGTGGCATTGTAGATAGTAAAGCTGGTTGTCAAAAATTGCAGCAGGATCTTGATCGGTTGGGAAGTTGGATTGTGGAATGGTTAATGGAATTAATACAGAGAAGTGTGGGTCGCATTATGGGAAGTCAAACAAAAGCCAATCCTACACAGTGAATGGAAGGGCTCTGGAGTGTTTTAGAGCAGAGGGATCTACGAATGTAGGTACATAATTCCTTGACATTGCCGACACAAGTAGATAGGGTGGTCAAGAAGGCTTTCTGCGCATTGGCTTTCATCAGTCAATTTAGTATAGAAGTTGGGTGATCATGTTACAGTTGTATAAGCCATTGGTGAGGCCACAGATAAACCATTAAGGGTAGAAAAAACATGGGTTATTAATACCATGATGCTAACTTGCATACATGGCCATTGTTCTTTTTTTTAATTTATTTATTAGAAGTAGACATATTATAAAATGTAGTTACATATTATAGTAAAAAAACTTTTCATATACATCAGTCATACATTATTAAAATTTTCCATTATCAATTACTTCTGCTTCTAGTGTTTTTATTTTTAATAGAAAGAGGGAGAAAGAGAGGGTAGAAAGTTACAAATAAAAAGAGAAAAATAAAAAACACAACAGAAAAACAAGGGAGGTGGAATGGGTTACCTGTAATACGTCAATGGAGATAGGTTCGTAGGTTATAAAGTATAGCTTTTCATCTGTTCCTGAGTTCAAGTTTCAGTTGGGTCCTCGTGCTGTGCCAATCTATCCCTTCAGATAGTTAATGAATGGAGCCCAAACTTTATGGAAAAGATCTTGTTTGTCCATTAAGACAAGTCTAATTCTTTCTAAGTATAGGGTCTCCGACATTTCCGTAATCCACATTTTAATTGTGGGGGTTGTAGGGCCTTTCCAAAATTTTTATATTAATTTTTTCCCGGTTATTATACTGTAGTTGAGGAAATTTATTTGGTTTGTTGTGAGTGTTAGGCTTTGTTCTGATATTCCAAGTATTATTAATTTTGTGTCTGGGTCCAGTTTTGTATTAATAACTTCTGAAGTTATTTCAAAAATATCCGTCCATAAATGTTTAAGTTTTATACAGTTTGCAAACATATGTGTTAAATTAGCCTCTAGATGTAGACATTTATCACAAATAGGAGAGATTTGTGGGAAGATTCTATTAGTTTTATTTTAGAGTAGTGTAGTCTATGTAAGACCTTGAATTGTATTAAAGTATGTCTGGCATTTAATGAACATTGATGTATTTGTTGTAAACTTTCGTCCCACATATCTTTCGTGATAGGGTGACCTATTTCATTTTCCCATTTGTATCTATATGGTTCGGTCGGTGGTACCTCGTTGTTTAGTAGGGTGTTATAAATATAAGCTATTAGTTTTTCAGTATTAGGATGCTTGTTCAAACATTCATCAAGAATTTCTAATTCCCTATTCCTGTAGACTTGTGTATTAGATTTAACATAATCTCTAATTTGTAGATATCTGAAGAAATTATTTGAGCGCAGTCCATAATTCTGTTGTAACTCTTGAAATGAAAGAAAAGTACCTTTCCCATAAAGATGTCCATAATTTTTCCATTGTGTGAAACCTTTGTCCATAAAAAATGATTTGAATAAAGGATTATTTACAATGGGAAGGCAGAGTGGTATATTATTCAATTTTAAATCTTTTTTTATTTGTTTCCAAATTCGTATTCCACTATGTATTATGGGGTTTTCTTTATAGGTTTTTTTGTGCAGTTTTGTGGGGGCAAATATGATCGGTCCAATTTCCAAAGGTAGACAGTCTTCCTTTTCCATCATTAACCAATCTGGTTGTTGATCCATTTCTTCCAGCCAGAAATTCATGTTTTTAATATGGACTGCCCAAAAATAAAATAAGAAATTTGGCAAAGCCAAACCTCCATTTATCTTTGACTTACATAAATGTTTTTTACTTATTCTATGATTCTTATAATCCCAGACAAAACTTGTAACAATGGAGTCGACTTTTTTGAAAAAAGTTTTTGGAATATATATCGGAATTAATGAAGTAGGTACAGCAGTTACGGTAAAAAAAATCATTTTTATAGCATTTATTCTCCCAAGCATAGAAATGGGGAGTGTTTTCCAGTATTGAATATTCTTATGTAGTTTATTCAGTAAGGATGGGAAATTTAGTTTAAATAAGGAGGTATATGTCTTAGTTACATAGATTCCTAAGTATTTAAATTTATCTTTAACTATTTTAAAAGGGGATTGTTGTATTGTATGTAAATTGAATTTTGTTATTGGCATGATTTCGCTTTTATTCCAATTAATTCTATATCCCGAAAACTGACCAAATCGAGTTATTAGATTTAATAGGTTTGGAATACTAGTTTCTAATTTTGTAATATATATTAGTATATCATCTGCATATAAGGAGATTTTATTCCTTGTGTCTCTAGTATTGTATCCAAATATTCCTGGATGGTTTCTAATGATTTCTGCTAGGGGTTCGATTGCAAGAGCAAATAATAGTGGGGATAATGGGCATCCTTGTCTACAGCCTCTAGAGAGATTAAATTTAGTTGATAACATTTTGTTTGTTAATATTCTAGCTGTTGGATTAGAATATAACAATTTAACCCATGTACAGTACGTCTCTCCTAATTGAAATTTTTCCATCACCGAAAATAAATATGGCCATTCTACCTGGTCAAATGCTTTTTCAGCATCTAACGAGATAATTGCTAGCTCTGCGTTAGGGATTCTATTGGAGTATATAATATTAAATAATCTTCTCAGATTATAAAATGAATACCGTTTGGGGATAAACCCTGTTTGGTCGGGATGTATTAATTTGCTGATCACTAAGCTCAATCTATTAGATAGAATTTTAGTTAATATTTTCTGATCAGTATTTAAGAGGGCTATAGCTCTGTAGGAACCTGGATCATCAAGATCCTTGTCCGTTTTTGGTATGAGTATGATTGTAGATTCATTTAGAGTTTCTGGGAGGTTCTGTTGAGTATAAGCGCATTTGTACATTGTCTGTAGGCGTGGGGAAAGCAAATCATAATTTTTTTTATAAAATTCAGAATTTAGACCATCGGGTCCTGCAGACTTTCCGTTTTTTAAGGATTTGATTGACTCTTCGATGTCTTTTATCGTAATTTCAGCCCCTAGCAATTCTCTCTCTTTCTGATCACAAACTTACAATTCTGCAAAAATGTTTCCATTCCCGTTGATTGTTCTGTTATTTTAGATGAATACAATTTTTGGTAGTATTGTAGAAATCTATCATTAATATCTTTAGGCAGTGTTAATGTTTCTCCCTTGTCTGTTCTAATTTTGTATATTGTTTTTTCCCCATCCAATTTGCGAAGTTGACGCGCTAATAGTTTTTGTGGTTTGTCACCAAATTCAAAATTTAATTGTTTTGTATGTTGATAAAGTTTTATAACTTGGTCTGAATATATCTTGTTTAATTTATATTTCAATTCTGCAATTTTATTGTGTTTTATCGTGGATGGTGCTGCTGCATTTTCTGTGTCTAATTGCTTTATTTCCATTTCCAGTTTCTGTTGTTTGGCCCTATTCTCTTTATTAAAAAATGATTGGGAAGAAATTAATGCTCCTCGTACAAATGCTTTAAATGTTTCCCAAAGAAGGGAAGCAGAGATTTCAGGGCTGTCGTTAGCCTCAAAAAACATTTTAATCTGTTTTACTAGGTATTCATTACATGACTTATCTTTTAAGATTTGGGGATTAAATCTCCATTGTGGCTGTGTCTCTGCCATGCCGTTTACTTTGATCATAAATGTTAATGGAGCATGGTCTGAGATTATGATGTTATGATATTGTGAATTATAGGTAAATGGGATAAGTTTTGAATCTACTAAAAAATAGTCTATCCTTGAGTAAGTTTTATGTATTGGTGAGTAAAATGAATATTCTCAGCCCGATGGATTTTCAATTCTCCAAACGTCCTTAATATTAGTAGTATTAATGAATGAATTTAAAAATTCACTTGATCGAGATTTTAGTTTTCTTTGAGTTGATGATCTATCCAAACAAGCATCCAATGTACAATTTAAATCTCCACCGATTATTAAGTTTTGTTGTGTACCTTCCGGGATATTGTTAAGAATTCTCTTAAAAAACAGAGGGCTATCAAAATTCAATCTGTGTTGTGCTTCCTTTTTAAGATGTGTCTCCTGGAGAAATATTATATCTGTTTTCAATGATTTTAAATGAGCTAACACTTTGCCTCTCTTGATAGGTTCATTAATTCCCTTAACATTCCAACTACAGAATTTAATTCCCTCACCCCCAATTTTTATATTCATGTCTTGCATCTTGTGATTGAGTGGTAGAGCAGATGATTCAGCACACTCAACCCTACCTTATACTTGAACATCAGGTAGATGAATTTTAGGTCACGTCTGTTTTCCATCCGAACATATCTCCTTAAATAAAATATGCAATTCCATTCCAAATACAAAATATAATATGATATAAGATAAAAAAGGTGATAGCAAATTGGGTTAGTAAAGTGTGGAAAGTAAAAAAGAAAAGCAACTACAACTACAATTAGTGCAGTTAGTGATAGCCACCCTAATGTGGCTAAGCATCTATGGACTTCCGTAGCTTTTCGTTTATAAAAATACTAGCTCCGTACTTTCATTAAAAGGAAAGTTTCCAATTCGATGCAAACAATTTGTGGGGGGGAAAGAAATAATGATTATATTCCATTAATGGTATAATTAGTAGTCTCAAATTGAAATGTTAGTTTTGTATAATATAAACATTTATCAAAGAATAATCAAAAACAAAAACATCAGAGAGAGAGCCACCAAACATTTCTCATTATAAAATACCTGAATCACACTTTACTTATATTTCATTCTTTTAGTTAATTCTTAAATAATCTAAATAATCTTATTATCAATAGTTAGTGTTAGTTAGTATTCTTGATTATTAATAGTTGTTAGAGGTTAGTACTAGAATGTAAGTATTATATATCCATTGCAGGATATTTACCCAATTCTTATTGCGAATTTTAGGCAATTCTTAAATATAATAGTTTAAAGTTTAGAGTTCCATATCTTCTCTGCGAGATAGCAGTATCCAGGTAGGTGTTAAGTGTTGAATATTTTTCAGTCTTCGATCTTGTCCTCGATGTTCTTGGCAAATTCAAATGCTTCCGTGTGTTTGATGAAGAAGTATTCCTTCTTCTCGTAACTGACTCTTAGTGTTGCGGGGTATAACAGTACATATCTCAGATTCTTTATGTTCTTCAGTATTCTTCTTGTTTCTGTGAACAACGCTCTTTTCTTAGCAACTTCCACAGGGTAATCTCTGAATACGCTAATCTTGTCTCCTTCATATACAAGATTTCTGCTTTTGCCAATTTTCCTCATCATGTCATCCAATACATGGTCATATTGGACCTTTACTATCATTATTCTTGGAGGGTCGCCCACCTTTGGGGGACGTCTCGGCACTCTGTGCGCTCGGGCAAGTAATGGCGCCTGGTCCAGGTTCAAAATTGTTTTCAGTACATCTGCAGCAAATTCACGGGGGTCACGAGTCCCCTCTCTGCCTTCCTGGATGCCCACGATTCTTAAGTTCTGACGCCTCTGTCGTCCCTCCAAGTCTGTACATTTTTCAGTTATTTGATGCAATAACTTTGATAGGCGTTGGTTCTCAGTGATGAGTTGTTTTGTAGTTGCGGTGCTTGTCTCAGCAAATTCCTCAAGTTATTTTACAATCTTGTGGTGTTGGTTTAATGTCAGGAGGATAGGTTCAATTTTAGAATCAAATCTGGATTCCATCATATTCAGTTTTTCATTTACTTCTTCAACATTTTGAGTCATATTTCTTTCCATATCTAATTTCCAGTCTTCAAGGACTTTGTGTACAATCTCTGTAACATCTTCTTTAATTGGTTCTTTAATTTCTTTTTTAAAAGATGTCAGCTCCTCTTTAAAGTTCTGTCTAAGATTTTTAAGTTCCTCCTTAAGAAACGTTTTTAATTCTTCCAACTCAGTCTTTTGCTTCTTCTTCGAGATGTCTTCTCGGGATGCTGTTAAACCTGAGGCCGAGGCTTCAGTTGGGCCTACCTCTTTAGTCTTGCCGTTTTTTGTCTTGTGGGGGGGAGTATGCTGAGTCGACTTACTGCCGGTGTCGCGCGCCTGATGACGTCACGGGCTTACTCCAAAACAATCGGTGCCGTTTTCTACAGGTAGGATCTGTCTTTTCCCCCCGTTTTTTCGTTTTTTTAACGGAGCTAGTTGGCGCGAGTCTCTCCTACTCCATAGCGCCACTGGAAGTTCCACATGGCCATTGTTCTTAACCGGATCATAGATCCAATTGACTTTGAGTTGGACAATAACTCATGCAACACTGTGCAGAGTTCTATCTGCAAATATTGAGACATATTCAACCAAATTTATAATTTATTAACATGCACTATGTAGGCCTCTTGCTGTATGATGAAAGGGAACTATCCATTCTATTGGCTGCTAATGAGCCATCAGCAATATCTTGAGACTATTGAAGATAGCTCAGTGCACTTGTATACCTAATGACACCCCCAATCTCTGCTCTGGTGGGTATGTTGTCAACTTCAAATGTACGCAATCATACCCATGTCAAACTACCCTAATGTCAGTTATGACCCCGAGACCAAGCCAGAGATAAAGTAAAGACTGTGCTGAGATCAGTTACTGAAACATAATCATCTTAAAAATACTGCTCCCATTAGGAATACAGTAGAAGAATATTTGCATAATAATTTACTAATATACATCACACACTATAATGAGTATAGGCTATTAGAGTGGCCATATAAAAGACACCCTGCATAACGTTAGTGAACAGCGGGTAAATAACCAATCATTTATTGCCCCACTTATGGTACTATAGAGAATGACAAAGCAGCACAAGCAATGTCAATTGTGCTATCACATAAACGCTTCTCTAGGCTCAAACTAAAAGCCACACAAAACTTCTGTTACTTCAGTTTAAAAAATAACTCACATATTTTGTTCACAAATTTCCCATACAATCTTGCAGAGCTAGCTGCCCGAGAAGACAGGCTGCCCCAGCGTAAGCGTGTACGTAGGATTTGCTTCAGTCACCTTACCATGGCCTGAATGAATAGACAAAATGGCACTATTAAATTTCATGTTGCCTCAAACCTAATATCACAAGAGGTATCTACTGATAACCCTCAAGTTTTATCAGCTGCAAAATTTTGCATATTATCTAAAACTCGATGCCACAATGCCCTTAGGTCTGTGTAGGGCTGCATTGGCTTCCACCACTTTCTTTGTTATCAAACACCAGATAATCTGTGCCTCATGTGAATAGATATGGCAAACTATGCATCTTCAAGATCGATTCTCTGAATCAGTTAAATTGCAGAAATGCAATCATCCATTTAAACTGGGTAACTAAACACATGATCAGATTAGCCAACTGCTAACCTGATTCGGCATGCTCCATGTTTTTGTAATCTTGAGAAGATCAGAAATATACCCCTCTAGTTCTTGGCCAGACCACTCATCCTCCGATGAGATGTCACTGATTCCCCCTCGGAACCACTGTTCCTCTGTTGACTATACGGACGGAAATTTTCTGGCTTCTCTTGCTGCGGAAGACGCATTATCTAGTTATTGATACATTTCGCTGATAATATATAATCAGAACCTTATAATAATAATAATAATAAATTTTATTTAATGGGCGCCTTTCAAACATCTCAAGGACACCTTACATAGTATATCGGAATAACATATAATCGGAATATAACAATAAAGACATCACAGAGACACAAATTAAAAACAGGATTCAATCCAAAAACAGAAAATCAAAAACACAGTGTGCAGAGAGAGCAGCGGCAGCCAAAGCGCGCCAGCGTCCACTCTCTCTTCACGGCAGCCATCTTGGACACAGACCTACAAGACTACAAATAGACAAAAAAATCATCCCCCCACAGTGGATAGCACTTATGACTAGATCTGAAACACAGTCTCCCCTTGATGTGGGAATAAAAGTACCCTGTCAACTCTTGACTATAAGAGTCACCACGAATTCTCAGCGTTCTACCTGAGTGGAATTTAGCATAATGCAAACCTGAATCAGGAATTGCTTCGCAGTCCTCTGACTGAAACTACTTGTCTGAGTCACCAGAGTGCACAACCCAATCTCTTCGACCCGCCACTCAATCAGGAATACCGGTATTATTATAAATACATTGTTGATTCACAACACGAACCTGCAGGTCAGATAAAAATATTATATGCCAAACCAGCTTCCTGCTGGTAGCTACCTATCCCAGAGAGGATGGCAATGATGATTCCAATGTACCGGCAACTCTACTAACTGAGTAGAAAATTAACCATGTGTTGAGGAAGACTTCACCTACTGAGCAGCCTGATAACCTCAATCACAGATGATGAGGCAGTGCTTCCCTGGCCAATATGACTCATATGGCCATCCAGTTCCATGATAGTCTACCCTGAACCAGAGTAACCAAGCTGTTCTTACAGAAGTTACTATGCAAGGCACCCTGCCAATGTCTCTGCATCAACCTGATCTATCCCAGAGACAGTGAAAAAATACTAGACAGCCCATGCTGCCAGTAAACTTAAAACTGGGCCAACAGACTACTCCATTTTGGAGTTTTATGGAGGTTAATAAAGAGACCTTACCTGCCAGCGTCTCTCAACCCGGGTCGATTTGCTTGTTGGAGCTACAGCAAAGTTCCATTTGCAGACCCTGTCTGCCATGCTTGCCATTTCTTCAGCTGATGTGATGTTAGATAGCTGATACTGCTGGCCAACTCGTCTTGTAGTGGCTGGCCCGTCCCCGAGGGAACATCAAATTTAGAGGCAAGAGCAGGCAGCTCTTCCTGTGCGACTCTCGTACATCATGCATTAAAGCATGGGATTCAGGCATAAGTCATGTTCGGAGTCATGTTCGGTGTCAGCTCCATACTGGACTCTGAACTTTCCCTTAAAGTGGGAGGAATAGTGCAACCCTGAACCAGGAGTTGCTCCAGGCATATGACTTGAACTGCCTGTGCATGCCTCCGTAACACGGAGCATATTATTTGGCACCATCTCCAACACTCCTTCATCCGAGTGGGAGGAATATTGCAACCCTGAACCAGGAGCTGCCTCAGGCGTATGACTCAAACTGCCTGTACATGGCTCCGTAACACGGAGCATTTTTTGTGCCACCATCTGATTTATCAGATGTTCCAATTGAGACAAACGGCCAATCACATCTGCCATAGATGTGGGGACAGAATCCCCTTGATCCAAATCGTCCGACAGGATTTGTCCCACAGACTTGGCTTTGACTTTGCCCCGACTTGGGGTTGCCAAGCTGCTCCCTCTAGGAGCCGAATCGGGACTAGCTGTGCAGATCGGCGTTCTGTCGGTATAAATCATCATTATTTATTGTACTTACCAGACAGGTTGCACCTGCTAGTGACTCCGAGTCCTTGCTCCCTTCTGGAGCCTCAACGGAGTATTTCCATATAACCATATAACCATATAACCATATAACAATTACAGCACGGAAACAGGCCATCTCGACCCCTCTAGTCCGTGCCGAACACATAATCTCCCCTAGTCCCATATACCTGCGCTCAGACCATAACCCTCCATTCCTTTCCCATCCATATAACTATCCAAACTATTTCAGGGAGGAATTAGAGCGCAACCCTGCACCAGGTGTTGTTTCCTCAGGCCTCTGACGCCCATATGACTCGGATGAGCTGGCATTATAATTGGAGTCACCTTCCCGATGGTCCGGTAGACAGAGTGAGAGAAATACTGCAACCAGCCAGTGGTGTCACAGGCAAATTACTGTACCCGTCTGAAATGCCTCCGGTATACGGAACATAGTTTGTTCATATGATTAAACAGAAGCATAGCCGCATAGGATCAAAGATTCGACTGCTTTGTCGATATCGACATGGTTGGGGTCTCTTATGAAAGATCTCCAACAGTCCCCTCTACTGAGTGGAAATTATGACGCAACCCTGCACCAGGTATTGCTCCACAGGTGTCTAATAAACACAGCTGAAAAAAGGCTTCCCAAGCCAGGAGCTCCTTTCTGGAGGGCCGCTGGTTCACCGCCTACACAGACCACAAGCCGCTCACTTTCGCCCTGGCGAAGGTTTCCGACCCCTGGTCCGCACGACAGCAGAGGCAATTCGCCTACATTTCTGAATACACCACATCCATCCTCCAGGTCGAGGGGAAAGAGAACCGGGTGGCCGACGCATTGTCCCGCCCCGCTATCGACGCCGTGTTCGAGGTGGCGCCCGGAATTGACTATTCTGCCCTGGCGGAGGTGCAGCTCACGGACGGTGAGATGCCCACCTACCGGACTGCCATCTCCGGCCTTCGCCTCGAGGATGTCCCTCTCGGTCCTGGAGGGATGACGATCCTGTGCGATGTGTCGACCGGTCAGCCGTGCCCCATCGTCCCTGCCGCCTGGCGCCGGGGGGTTTTCGAGGTTATCCACGGACTATCTCACCTATCAATCCGGGCGACGACGGCACTAGTGGCCGCTCGTTTCATGTGGCACGGTCTGTGCAAGCAGGTTGGCCACTGGGCTCGCACCTGCATTTCGTGCCAGACGGCGAAGATCTAGCGCCATGTCCGGGCGCCCCTCCGGGAGTTCAGTCTACCTCACCGGCGATTCGACCATCTCCACGTGGACATTGTGGGGCCTCTTCCGCCGTCCCGGGGCATCACCCACCTCCTCACGATGGTGGACCGCTTCACGTGGTGGCCAGAGGCCATACCATTGGCCGATACTTCAACGGCTACGTGCGCTCGTGCGTTGTCCGCGCACTGGATTGCTCGCTTTGGGGTGCCAGCGCACATCTCCTCGGACCGGGGGCCACAGTTCACCTCCGAGCTGTGGTCGGCCATGGCTCGCTTGCTGGGGGTGCGGCTGCACCACACCACGGCTTATCACCCGCAAGCTAACGGTCTGGTGGAGAGGTTCCACCGGCAGCTCAAGGCAGCGCTGAAGGCACGACTCTCCGGCCCGGACTGGATGGACGAGTTGCCATGGGTCATGCTGGGCATCCGGACTGCTCCTAAAGAGGACTTGGCCTCATCATCAGCGGAGCTCGTTTACGGGTCGCCACTCACGGTGCCCGGGGAGTTCGTGCCATCGGTGCTGGGGCAGCAGGGAACGCCCTCATCCACCTTAAAGCGCCTTCGCTAGCGAGTTGGCAGGCTCGCACCCGTCCCGACTTCCTTCCATGGGACATTTCACCCGCACATGCCATCAGCCATCCGGGACTGCCCCTACATTTTCCTGCCCCGTGATGCCCACTGGACACCACTCCAGAGGCTGTATGAAGGCCCGTTCCGGGTGCTGGAACAAGGGCAGACGACCTTTATGCTGGACATGGGGGGCTGGTCGGAGGCCGTGTCGATTGACCGGTTGAAGCCGGCACACCTGGACAGTGACCAGCCGGTGCTGGTTGCCCAACCTCGGCCTCGAGGGCGCCCCCCTTCATGGCCCCTCTGCCTGTCACTCCACCTGTCCTCCCGCCGGTCCCTCGACCTATCCCTCGACCTGTTTCTCCACCTGTGCCTCCGCCAGCCCCCCCGGTCGGCTGATGTGCGCCCGCCGGTGCGTTTCGTGCCTCGGGTTCTGGGGGGAGGGTCCTGTGGCAGCTCCCAAGGGTCGGGCCATCCTAACTGTCAAACCCCTCGGCACGGGAATGGTTCAGTCCAGAGGCGGCTCTTAAACAGTGGGTTTAAAGGCAAGGGTTTGGGTGCCATCTTTCTCTCGTAGACTTCCCTACAACCGGGAAGAACATAAATAAAGGTGCCTCTCGAAATACCTGACTCCTCTCTTTCGTTTCGGGACCTATGCACCACACTATTATCATTCCCAGTATGAGTGGACCCATGGCTGTGTAGGCCAGTCAGACACTATCAAAAGCCTGAGGCGGAGTCTTGCTGGATTTTAAGCAAGCACCGACTGATGAGGCAAAATGGAGGAAAGACATAAAGAATATTCCTCCCCAATGTAGCGAGAAAGCACCCATCGCCACTGCCCCTGAGAATGGCTGCCATGGCAACTGGTGATTGAGACTAGATGCAAACAAATCGATATTTGGTGTTCCATCAAACCACAATGTCATTAAATACATTGTGATCCAACATCTATTCTGTGTTGTCATTGATTTACATGAAGATACACCAGCGCCAAATTAGGTTAGGTAAACTATCACAGGATATTGACTTGATTGCACCCATGTGATTAATATATGCTACCACTGTAGTGTGTCGACTTGTAGTTGAGCATGTAGATATGCATATTCGCACAATAAGCCTTTAACCCATAGAACGCACCTAGTGATTTTAGGTAGTTGATACCATATAACTGAGGGAATGGTAACATGCACATCCCATCTGCCTCTGTGACTAGAGATGGGATAGTAATTTCCCATCTTTGAGCACTCGCATCAGTTTGTAAAATAACTGAAGGTTAAATGACCAAAAGTACTGGAGCAATGCTGAATACTCTTTGTCCATCATTGTGACTTTATAGCTTCAGCTGGTAATAGCATAGATCTGTTCACAATGACCTACATGGGTACTTGAGAGCTTGCTCCTTTGCACGATGTAAGTTCTGATAATGCAAAGGCCCCAATTACACAGCTGAAAACAGCCCCTAAATACCCAATTACACTGGTCACTTGATGAATAAACAACAAGATTGTTACACGCTTCCATTAATTCTAATCTTTTGCCCCAGGGCAGAGTCACAGACAATTAATAGCGTTAAAGGTAAATCGCAATCTATAACTCTAGTTGGTATCAACTTAAATTAACTGGATGGATGAGAAACCCCAATTTCTCAAATGTTGGTTTTGCGGCTGAAAACAGCTAATTTATGAAGATTCAGCGTTTTTAGAATTTCATCCAGATAGGCCATAAATATGTATTTTCGAGCTTTGAGCAGCCCAAGCACTGGCTTGGTAATTTGGTAAACAACCTGGGAATCTGAGTTAGCTCATTTCGCAACGCTTTAACTGCTATCGTTGCCCATCCAGCTAAATTTCAAATATCTCCTGTGAACCCTGTGAATGGGAACTGAATAGTAGTCATCTTTGAGATGGATGCATGCCATAAAGTATCCCATGGAAATCCATTGTTAGACAGTAACAAAGTTTCCCATTCTAAAAAGTATGTCCTGCACATGTGAATGTGAGTTAATCAAGGGTGATCCGACATCATCCATCTTCCGCTTGTATGGATCTCGACCCGAAACGTCGCCTATTCCTTCGCTCCATAGATGCTGCCTTACCCGCTAATTTTCTCCAGCTTTTTTGTCTACCAATGTGATCCCACCACTGATCACATCTTCCTATCTCCTCCCCTGTCGGCTTTCCGCAGACCGCTCCCTCTGTAACTCCCTGGTCAATTCGTTCCTTCCCAACCAAACCACCCCCTCTCCTGGCACGTTCCCTTGCAACCGCAGGAAATGCTACATTTGTCGCTTTACCTCACCCATTGACTCCATTCATGGACCCAAGAAGTCTTTCCAGATACGGCAGAAGATCACCTGCACCTCCTCAACCCTCATCTATTGCATCTGCTGCTCTAGGTGTCAGCTGGTCTACATCGGTGAGACCAAGTGTAGGCTTGGCCATCGCTTCGCCCAACACCTCTGCTCGGATCGCAATAACCAAACTGATCTCCTAGTGGCTCAGTACTTCAACTCCCCCTCCCATTCCGAATCCGACATTTCTGTCCTTGGCCTCCTCCATGGCCAGAGGGAGGCCCACTGTAAATTAGAGGAGCAGCACCTCATATTTCGCTTGGGCAGTTTACACCCCATCAGTATGAACATTGACCTCCAATTTCAGGTAGTCCCTGCTTTCTCCTCCCCTTCCCAGCTCTCCCTCAGCCCATTATCTCCGCCTCTTCCTTTCTTCTTCCCGCACCCCCGCCCCCATCCTCACATCAGTGTGAAGGTCTCGACCCCGAAACGTCGCCTATTTCTGTTAATCCTGGGTAAATTGGAGAGGTTAGGACTTCAAAATGGGGTAAAGTTTCAGAGTTGCTGGGAGATTTGGTCAATTGCAAGTTGCTCTGTGCAGAGTTGGGACAAGCTGTGAAGAGGTGCCAGCGTGTCTGGAGCTTAGATACAATTTGCAAGCAAAGAATGGGATCATCTAGAAACCCTGTCAATTAGGTGCAAAATGCATAGAATGGATTGGATGGCTGCAAACCAGACATACACCTTGTAAATAATTGTAAATAATGTGTTACACTTTGCCGAGTGTAGATTGGATGAGGTATTGAGCCTTGTCTGGGTTTTCTATAGATCAGGGTAAATGTTTCTAAGTTGGCTTCCTTACGAAGTCCGTTTTGAATACAATGTATTGAGCTGTTGTATCATAGAAACATAGAAAATAGGTATAGGAGTAGGCCATTCGGCCCTTCGAGCCTACACCGCCATTCAATATGATCATGGCTGATCATCCAACTCAATATCCTGTACCTGCTTTCTCTCCATACCCCCTGATCCCTTTAGCCACAAGGGCCACATCTTACTCCCTCTTAAATATAGCCAATGAATTGGCCTCAACTACCTTCTGGGTTAAGGAAATGTCTGTAATCGATATCTGTAATTGGGTTATTAAGAGACCACCCCTATGTGGTTCGGCCCCTCAATGGCCCGGGACATATAAAAGTTTGTTATCATGAGACTCAGCGTCGATCTTCTGGGAGAGAGCTTGGGACTGTGTGAAATTCTGGAATGTCTCTGTCTGAGCGAGGCCTAGAGGGCTTGAACAGGCAGACAAGAGGATCGAACCCCCGGTGGGATAGGTACAGTAGTTGAACTGTAATGCGCTTTTGGTAAAATAAAATTTAGTTGTTTCAAATGCTTGATTCAATGTTTTTACTGAAACTAGACTGGGGGGAAGCTTAGAAACAAGCGATTTACATTGGGGGCTCTTCCGGGATCTCAAAAGACCCCCAAACACAAGGTTGCGATCAAGGGTGTTGAGCTGTTTCGATCGCGAGTGCAGAAATCGGGCCCACGGTGCAGTTTTCGCATTGATTTTCGGCACTTCATGAGTCGGAGCAGATCAATCATTCGCGGGCTTGGGAAAGGGCCTAATCGAGATCATTAGAACTGAGTTCAGCAAGCACGTGGAAGTGGTTATCATGCCTTTGGATTGGAGGCCCATAAAACCAGTCTGAGGTTAGAGGCCCTGGTGGGGTTGGGTTGGAGGCCCTTTCCTGGGTTAGAGGCCCAAAACTTTGGTCGTAGTTGGCTGCTTTAACGTGAGCCAAACGTGCTTCATCGGGCGAGGAGTGGCCCAGGGTTAGACTTGGTATCCGAATTGGTGGAGTATTAAAATACAGGTCTTACCTTCGATCGGATCATTGCCGGGAGCGCGAATTGAAAAGGTGTGCTCTGAAAAACGGCATTGATAACTCATAGCGCGAAGCGGCTAGGTGCTGGATCCTCGGTGCTTAGCAGAGAGGTGTGTCTGTGTGTAGGTATCTGAGTTTCTCCCTGAAGTGACGGACGAAGAGCCTCGAGAAGGTTGGACAGAGAGAGTATAGATTGGCCGGAATACTCCAGTCCGTTCAAGAATTCAACTGGGCAATTTTAGTTTAATTCGAGAGCCCGCGTAGTAGACAAGATACGTACTAAAATTAGGAGTTTGAGTCTATATTTGCAAAGCCAAATTTTCAAATAATTAATTTCATATTGAAGTTCTGCCAGTAAGGTGGAATTCGAATTCCTGTATATAGAACATCGAAGTTGGTGCATGTCCATGATCGATTCCGATTAGCAGCTGATCAACAGTGAATAGTAACCCTCTGGTCGATTGTTGACTAGTACCTGATAGCGAAGAGTACCTGAGTGACGGGAGCCTCCCTACTTGACGAAAAGTAGCCCGAATAGCAAAGGGTACCTCTAATTGTCGATCTTAGAGAGGAGGGATAGAGGTCCCCCTACAGAAGTCCAATCTTAGCAGAGGGATAGTAACATTCGGGAGGAAATGTAATCATTTAAGGAATAGTACTCCTCAGCAAAGAGTAAACTAGGAAGGGGAAAATCTTTGGTATCAGAGGGAGAGGTTCATTGCGTGATAACAGCATGACGCAGCGTCGAAATCAAGTGTTCGTGAATTGTGCGCTAGTGCTTTAAATCATTTTGTAAATTGCAAAAATCTAGCTTTTCGTATTGTCATAGGATTCGGATTTTGTAAATATTCTATGTAAATAAAATTAGAGTAATTAAGTTAAGATTTAGATCGTGTTAAGTCTGCGGACCATCATTTGTGTTGCTGCTTGTGTGAGTGTTTACAGATTTTAAAGCTTGAAGGAAGAGTGTGTTTAAGTTAGATATTCGTATTTGTTTAAGATTGTTTTGTAAGAATCTGCATCAGGGTGGTTCGATCAGGGGTTGTACTCCTTCGATCGCTGCATCGGGGGAGGAGTCATCCCACTGATTGATTGCACCATGAGGAAGATTAATTAGAGTAGGGTTTACTGGATGCTTATAGTTTATATTGGGGTATTTTGGGTTAGTGATAATCGAGGGAATATTTTCGTTCTTAATTACAGTTCTGTTAGCGTGGTTTGGGTTTGTCTGTCTGTGCAAACTTAAAGTTAATTAAGTGAGAGAGAGAGTGCTGCTTGAGAGACTGCGAGTGGGAGTTGGATCCTTTATTTGAAAGTTTGGAATTGAATGCAGTGATTGGGATTTAACAGATAAGAGAGTTGGGAGCGAGTAGGAGCGAGTGGTTTTAATAATTGAACAGGAGTGATTGAATAGGAGAGGCTGGGAGACAGTTGAAAGGAAGCAATTGCTAGAGTAAGTGTGAATCAGAAAGACTGTTGACCTTCGTGTGGGAGAGATTCCATTGACCCTGGAGTCTGAGAGGAGGAGTGATTGAAAGATGTGTTAGTGTCTGGAACCTTTATTTTGTAATTTGTGTTTTGACCATTGTTCCAAGAATGTGGAATGTCTCTGAGAAGGATCGATCAAACAGATTGGAAAGCCCAATAATAATCCAGGGAGCTTCCAATTGAAGCGCATAGACTGAGAGGATTATCGGGGAAATAAAATGCAATTTTGAAAGACCAACTTTGGCCGTTGGGGGCACTAAAGTCTTTAATCGGGATAAACTATATAGAGACGATCCTTAAAAAATATGGGAATAGTGAGGAAGGAAACAAGTTCATTGGGATGTGGAGGATATTCTTCACTAAAAGAAAAATAAAGAAAGAAATGATTTTGCTGTCCACCCAACGAATGGCGGCTTGCAGGTTAGGAATAGGAGATAATGATAGAACTGATCCTTCTCAGGACATTTCAGAGCAGGGACAGGAAGAATTAGTAAGCCAACAGCAGGAGCAGGAGCAGGAGCAACCGCAGGAACAGGAGCAGAAGAGGGTGTCATCTTTCGGAAGGGAGACTACTAAAACGGCTCTTAAAGGGAAGGTGCCGACGGAAACAAAATCGGTTAAATTCGGTAAGAATGAAATAGGGTCTGCACATCTTGAAGGGAGAGATATTTAACATATGTCAGGGTGTGCAGAATTGTTTGGAGTGGAGCTAGAGCCACAGTATTCCTCACAGAACTCTCATGTTCCCAATTCGAAGAAACCATGCGCAGCCTGTGAGCGGGGCACACGGGAGGAGTCAGCGTTATCTTCGGCTCCTTCGCTAAATTTAAATCTGAAATAGACACATCAGGAAGAGATCTTCTATTTCCTAGGATTGTCCCACAGGTGGAGGACCAGAGGGGAAACCAAGGAGCTAGAAAAAAGACTCCATCAACATGGGTGCTGAAACTAATTAGGGATTCCCGTAGCGAGAGGATGAAAGAATCCTTCTTGAAGTACCGGGATAAAACAAATTGCCTTTCAGGAGTGAGATAGGGGTAGAATATGGATGGATTGGTCTGGACATCGATAATATTATTATGTCGGAACAATTCACCACGGAAGAGGATTTACTAAGGGCTCCCGGTAGACAATGTGTTTGTAGGGAGATGCCCGCATCAGGTATAAATGTCCCCCAGACCACAGACAGTCAGACATCAAGGCAGCCTGGTTCAGCGGCACTTCGGAAATTATATATTTGAATAAAAGAAATAAGAACAGACGAGGCTAAGGAGGAAGAAGACCTCAAGGCCTGGATAGACCTCCCGTTCAAAAAAGCGACCTTTCCTCGGTTTGGCTGGTGAGGTTGTAGAGCGATCGGGCCCGATCAGTGTTTTAGTTGTGGTGGACTAGGGCACTGGAGTCAGTCATGTCCCATGAGAGAATATTATCAGGAAGGAAGGGGGCAGAGAAGAAGGCCACGGGGTCACAGAAACCGATGGATTCAAAATGGATACCTAGACTCTAGGGACCCCGAAGGTACAGGACGAGGACACTGGCAGGCAGGGCCGGCCTTAGGAGGTGCGGGGCCCAATTGGGAACAATTTTGGTGAGCTCCAGGTTCCCAGCCAAGGTCTGTAGAATCATAGAAATATAAATAATGTCTATTATGGAATTTATATCTCCATGGGAGAATGGAAAGTAATCAAAATGTGCGCTTAAAAAGTGCCTGCGAGTTAATGGACCAAACAGATCTAAGCTACATTATGATATCAAATTGCACACATGTAAGCCTACAAGTAACAAACAAAATTGTAGATCACCTCTGAAAAGTACATAGTTACAATACCACTTGTTTTAGTGACTGTGAAATGGAAAAAAAAAAAAGTAATTTAATGAACTAGATCCTGGAAAAACAATATCCATTGGTGAAAAACCAGTCCAGGCATTAAATTTTCGGCTTCAGCCCCATCCTACCCTTTGGGCTTCTACCCCATCCTAACTTAGTTGTGTTTGTGTGTTATTTGTGAATGTGTTAGTTGTCTGTGCGTGATGTGTGTGGGTGGGAAGGAGAGAAGGGAGGGAGAGAAGCAAATTTCCTATAACGGAGATCTTTGGAGAGAAGGGAGGAAAGAGAGAAGGGAGGAAGGAGAGAAGGGAGGGAAGTAGAGAAAGAAGGGAGGGAGGGAAGGAGAGGAGAAGGGAGGGAGGGAAGGAGAGAAGGGAAAAGAGAGGAAGGAGGGAGGGAAGGAGAGAAGGGAGGGAGGAAAGAAGGGAAGGGAGGGAGGGAAGGGAAGGACAGAAGGGAGGGAGGGAGAGGGCTGGTGGCGGGAGCGGATGCCGGGGTCTGGGCGGGCGGGTGTGAGCTGAGGCTGAGGTTTGTAAACGTTGCTCCAAACCCCGGCCCGACCCTCCCTGTATTGTTCACCGCGTCTCCCCGGGGAGAGAGAGGGGTGGAGCTGGAGCTGTGTGCGTGAAGCACGGCAACTGGAGGGGCTGGAGCGCTGCCCCTGGACCGTGAGGGAACGATCCACCTCCCCCTCTCCCCCTTCTCCATTCACCCCTCACACCCCCCTCCCCGTCTACCTCTTTCTTTCCCCCTCCACTCACTCTCCACCTCACTCTCCCCCCCTCCACGGGGCCCCCTTAAGCGCAGGGCCCAATTGGGAGCAATTGGTCCAATTGGCTTAAGGCCGGCCCTGCTGGCAGGGAAATCAGGGGGATGGGGCATTCCAACAATCCAACCCATTTCGGTACCGCTGACCTGCCAGTTAACAGCAATACCATCAATTAAAATTAAAGGCGTCCTCACATGGCCTGAGAAACAGCACTATACATTAAAAAGAACACCACCCCTTCCAAGTAGGAGAAGATACATTGAATCCGACTCTTAAAGAAACCCTCACTAAAAGGAAGAAGTACGACAGTGAAACATGGTAGCTAGGATGAAAAGAGATGGCAACTAAGGATTGAAAATGGCACTAGGGAGAGAAGAAACAAACTTACCGCGCAGGAGAAATGGGAGTGGGGAAAGAAGATTATGAATTAATGTATTGCTGAGTTTGTGCCTCCAGGACAGTATATCAACGAGAGACTATCTGGGGAGTGAGGTAAAAGAATGCACAGACCCTTAAGAACGGGAGGAAGACAGCAAAAGGTAATGTAGTTCCCCAGAAAAAGGTGACCAGCAGGATGAACTGATACTGCCCTGCCCCTTTAAGACATTTGGGAAGGCCAGCAGGCAGAGCAATATGCTCCTCAGTATCCCTACTCCCTAGTAACTGAAACTACCATCAGAAAGGAAGAAGAAAAGGATCTACCCTAGTGCCCAACTTTAATAGTAAGATTAAACGAGAACTTACCAGTTTGAAGTTTGATCTTTATTTTATGAGCAGTTACGATGAGCGATTACGTGAGGAAGGCCGTCTCCACGCATGCGCGTCAATCTTCAAAGCAGCGGTGTGAAATCACAGATAACAGTTATTGAACTAAAATAGTAAGATTAGAGCTGACTAGAACTTCCAGAAAGATCTTTATGTTACGAGGGTTGGGAGCGGTGGGCACGTAATCGCTCATCGTAACTTCTCATAAAATAAAGATCAAACTTCAAATTGGTAAGTTCTCGTTTAATCTTACTATTTTACTTCGGACTACGTGAAGATTTTGAAGCTCTGTGATTTCATACCGTGGAAAACCGAGTCCACACAAGCACAGCTGCATCAGTTGACCACAGATAAGGGAAACATTCATTATGCATACAGACATGACACAGATCTAAAAACATGCTGATGCTGATAAATGAACCAATCATAAAAGTAGTAACCCCTCTCATCCGAGGGGAAGCTATAAATAGAATCTGAAATAGAGTTGGCAAATACGGTTTAAAAGAAAATGTTGGAACTCGTTCGATAGACCATCCTGCAGTCGGCAGGATGTGGTCCAGAGGACCGTACATAATCCTTGCTGCTGATGAAGTAGCAGCTCTGGTGTAGAGAGATAGAAATTTTGTATCTACTCCTGTATAAGCCAAAACCCCGTTTGAACCACCTGGAGATGGTCTGAACTAATACCTTCTTATGAGGTTATAAGTAACTAACAAACATAGCTAGTATGAGCTAAGGCACTAGGTGACCCTGACGTAATGAGAACTAGCTTGAGACCTGACACCCCTGGGCTGCCCTGCCTAACTAAATCGTAAACATGAAATATTATATTATCAGCTGGTATAACCATCCTGTCCAGTCCCAATTTATGCAATGACTGGACCCGAAGTGCTGAGAACAGCACCAAGGGGATAACCACCTTATGAGCCCCTAGCCAAAGATAGAGATATAGCTGAAGCCCCCTGGCGAAGTGTCAACACAACGTCAATATCCCATACTCCGTGTACTTGGGTCTGGGAGAACATGTGCAAAGATATCCTTAATAAACTGGAATCAGAGGGTGAGACCCGACAGAGCTGGGTCCCGCTCGCTGCAGCAAACATGATGAGAAAGCACGTCGAGCACAGTTAATGGGACTATAACTTAATTTATTGTCAAGGGCCCATAGAAAATGAACTCTAAGACGTCAGTGTCCGTGCCGTATACAGTGGCTTGCAAAAGTATTCATACCCCTTGAACTTTTCCACATTTTGTCACGTTACAACCACAAACGTAAATGTATGTTATTGGGATTTTATGTGATAGACCAACACAAAGTGACGTATAATTGTGAAGTGGAAGGAAAATTATACATGGTTTTCAAATTTGGTGTGTGGCGTGCAAAAGTATTCAGCCCCCTTTACTCTGATACCCCTAAATAAAATCCAGTGCAACCAATTGCCTTCAGAAGTCACCTAATTAGTAAATAGAGTCCACTTGTGTGTAATCTAATCTCAGTATAAATACAGCTGTTCCGTGAAGGCCTCAAAGGTTTGTTAGAGAACATTAGTGACAAACAGCATCATGAAGCCCAAGGAACACACCAGACAGGTCAGGGATAAAGTTGTGGAGAAGTTTAAAGCAGGGTTAGGTTATAAAAAAATATCCCAAGCTTTGAACATCTCACGGAGCACTGTTCAATCCATCATCCGAAAATGGAAAGAGTATGGCACAACTGCAAACCTACCAAGACATGGCCGTCCACCTAAACTGACAGGCCGGGCAAGGAGAGCATTGATCAGAGAAGCAGCCAAGGAGGAGCTGCAGAGATCCACAGCTTAGGTGGGAGAATCTGTCCACAGGACAACTATTAGTCGTGCACTCTACAAATCGGGCCTTTATGGAAGAGTGGCAAGAAGAAAGCCATTGTTGAAAAAAAGCCATAAGAAGTCCCGTTTGCAGTTTGCCACAAGCCATGTGGGGGACACAGCAAACATGTGGAGGAAGGTGCTCTGGTCAGATGAGACCAAAATTGAAGTTTTTGGCCTAAATGCAAAACGCTATGTGTGGTGGAAAACTAACACTGCACATCACCCTGAACACACCATCCCCACTGTGAAACATGGTGGTGGCAGCATCATGCTGTGGGGATGCTTTTCTTCAGCAGGGACAGGGAAGCTGGTCAGAGTTGATGGGAAGATGGATGGAGCCAAATATAGGGCAATCTTGGAAGAAAACCTGTTAGAGTCTGCAAAAGACTTGAGACTGGGGCGGAGGTTCACCTTCCAGCAGGACAATGACCCTAAACATACAGCCAGAGCTACAATGGAATGGTTTAGATCAAAGCATATTCATGTGTTAGAATGGCCCAGTCAAAGTCCAGACCTAAATCCAATTGAGAATCTCTGGCAAGACTTGAAAATTGCTGTTCACAGACACTCTCCATCCAATCTGACTGAGCTTGAGCTATTTTGCAAAGAAGAATGGGCAAAAATTTCAGGCTCTAGATGTGCAAAGCTGGTAGAGACATACCCCAAAAGACTTGCAGCTGTAATTGCAGCGAAAGGTGGTTCTACAAAGTATTGACTCAGGGGGGCTGAATATTTTTGCACGCCACACTTTTCAGTTTTTTATTTGTAAAAAAATTTGAAAACCATGTATTATTTTCCTTCCACTTCACAATTATGTACCACTTTGTGTTGGTCTATCACATAAAATCCCAATAAAATACATTCACGTTTGTGGTTGTAACGTGACAAAATGTGGAAAAGTTCAAGGGGTATGAAAACTTTTGCAAGCCACTGTATATGTAACATAGCATTTAAACAGAAACACTTCCCATCTCCTGAAGATGAAAATGTACTGCTAATTTGGTGCTATCCCTGCACTCTGCAGTGAGCACATACATGGATTGGTCTGACAACCCAAGCCACAAGAGCTGTCTTCTCAGATTCTGTAAGGTAATTAATTGATTAATCATACAGAGGCTGGTTCCCTGAGTCCCAGGCTGAACCAGCAAGTTTTATGTTTAGAAACCCCATATAAGGTTCTACTATAATCCCCAACATTTGCGGGAAACCATGACTACATAGGCCAGTCAGACAGTACGAAACCCTGAAGCGGGATCTTGCTGAATCATTGCAAGACCCGATTGATGAGGCAAAAATGGAGCAACGACACAAAAGAACATTCCTTCCTCGTGTAGCGAGAATGTATCTCTCGCCACTGCGATGCCACATGTCTTTACAACCCGTTGAATGAGCCTGGATGCAACCATATCGATATTTGGTGTTCCATCGAGCCATAATGTCATAAAATACTTAGTGATCCAACATTCATTTCTGAGTTGTCATTGATTTCACGTGATGATACACCAACGCAAAATAAAGTTTATTTTTATTTGGGTAATTATGACAGGATACTCTGACTTAATTGCACCCATGTGACCAACATCAGCCACCACCACAGTGTATCAACATGGAATTGAGCATGCATATCCACACAACAACTCAAAGTATGCACCTAGTGTCTATAGGTAGTTGATACTAACTGAAGAATTGGTAATTCATGCAAATCACATCAATCCTTAACTAGAGATGGCATTCGTAATTTCCCATCTTTGAGCACTAGCATCAGTCTGAAATACAACTGAAGATTTATTGACCAAACTACTGGAGCAATGCTGAATATTGTTCGTCCACCATTGTGATCCTGGTGGCTACAGTTGGTAATAGCATAGGTCTGTTAACAATTACCTAAATGGCACTTGAGAGATTACCCAATTGCACAGCTGAAAACACAGCTGCTATATGCCAATTACACTTGATGAATAGAAGACTGCTTGATAACAAGGTTGTTACAGGCTTCTACTGATTCCAATCTCTTGCCCCAGAGCATAGTCACAGATAAATAATAGTTAAAGGTACAACCGAAACCAATAGCTGTAGTTGGTATCCAACTTAATTTAACTGGATGGATGAAGAACCTCAATCTCTCAAATATAGTTGCGGCTGAAAAATAGTTGATTTTAGCAAAAACACAGCATTAAGAATCCAGATAAGCCATAACAAGTGTTTTTGAGCTCTGAGCAGTCCCAGCACTGGTTTAGTAAATTGGTAGATGAGCTGGGAGCTGAAATTAGCCCATTTACAATGCATTAACTGTTATCATGCCCCATCCAGATAAATTCCAAATCACTCCTGGGATCCCTGTGAATGGGACCTGAAATAGTATGCATCTTTGAAATCGATGCATGCCATAAAGATCTTAAAGAAATCAGTTTGTTAGACAGTAACGAAGTACCACATACGGAAAATCAATGTTGCAAATGCAAGTTAAATAAACTATGAACGAACATCCTCCATCTTTTACAATGAAACAGGCCATGCCTGCCATAATTCCGTGCCTGTCTTGAATCACAACTCTGGCCAGAATTCCCGAGCCTTCTCGAAAGGTGATCCTGACCATAAAACTGAGGCTGCCTCGAAAGACAACTCTGGCCACAGGCCCGTACGAAGCTTTTCAAAAAGGGGGGTGGCATGACAGGATTTGCGGAACCAGGGTTGGTTTACAGGGCAAGGCCAACTAATGCCCTTGCATTAGTAGAGGTAGTGGTAAATGGCAATATACATTCAGGAGCACCTGTTCCGTTGTTTTGCACAATCCGCAGGCATTGCCACTTTCATTTTACTGCACATCTTGTTTGTGTATGTGACAAATAGACTTGACTTACCTTGACTTGACGACAAATGATTTCCTGTTGTTCACAAACAAGGCACAAGGTAAGAAAAAGACGCCATCCACATGATTGCTATATACATGCTCGTAACTAGTCAGGGTTAAATCTTCGCCAGCATCCATTCTTATAAAAGGCACAATATTTGTATGTTGGACCCAGTTTAAAGTGATTCTGTATGAGGTACAGCATCTGAGAGGTTGGCAATAGCTTTAGCAGCTTCTTCATTGGTTGTGGTAGAATTAAGGAGAACTAGACCAAGTGCAGACCCGTTGGGTCTGTTCCCCCAACGTGCGGTTGCGGGGGGGGCGTCAAACACATTAACCACCCCCACACACTAACTACCCCCCCCCCCGCACACGCGCTAACTTGTCAATATATTAATGTAATTAATTTGCTCCTATTACCCCATAACCGCCCCATCTACTGACGCATAG
Organism: Amblyraja radiata; assembly: GCF_010909765.2. Lineage (NCBI taxonomy): Eukaryota > Metazoa > Chordata > Chondrichthyes > Rajiformes > Rajidae > Amblyraja > Amblyraja radiata. The sequence goes on from NC_045960.1 coordinate 10,813,495, forward strand.
CCACCAACTCACAGGCGTGTCTAGAGAGGGAGAGGGGGGGGGGGTAGAGAGTGAGGGCAGAGAGAGAAGGGGGGGAGGGGGAGGAACAGGGAGAGGGGGGGAACAGGGAGGGGGGAGGAACAGGGTGGGGGAGGAGAGAGATAGAGGGAGATAGAGAGAGAGAGAGGTGGGGGGGAGGAGAGAGAGAGAGGGAGATAGAGAGAGAGAGAGGTGGGGGAGAGGGAGAGAGAGGCGAGAGAGAGAGAGAGGAGGGGGAGAGAGAGAGGAGGGGGGAGAGAGAGACGGGAGGGGGCGAGAGAGGAGGGGGGAGAGAGAGACGGGAGGGGGCGAGAGAGGAGGGGGGAGAGAGGAGGGGGGAGAGAGAAAGGGGGGAGAGAGAAAGGGGGGAGAGAGAGGGGGAGAGAGAGAGGGAGAGAGAGGGGAGAGAGAGGGGGAGAGAGGGGGGAGAGATAGGGGGAGAGAGAGAGGGAGAGAGGGGGAGAGAGAGAGGGGGAGAGAGAGAGGGGGGAGAGAGAGAGGGGGGAGAGAGAGAGGGGGGAGGGAGAGAGGGGGAGGGAGAGAGGGGGGAGGGAGAGAGGGGGGAGGGAGAGATAGAGGGGGGAGGGAGAGATAGAGGGGGGAGGGAGAGAGAGAGGGGGGAGGGAGAGATAGAGGGGGGAGGGAGAGAGAGAGGGGGGGGGGAGAGAGGGAGAGGAAATGAGTGGGGATGATGGGGGGGGGCGCGGGCGGAAGGTTTGGGCCCCGGCGCCCCCCCCCCCACGGGAGTAGACGCGAGGCAGCGCGCTCAATGGGTGAAGTCCAACTGGCCGTCTGATCCCGCCCGGGCCAACTGCGCACGCGCGTATAGACGGCTCCATTTTACGTTGCTTCCCCAACTGCGCAGGCACGGATGGGCGCATTTGTTACTCCACCAGCGGCCGGAGCCAGAAATTCGGGCGATTTCCCACAAAGTGGAAACGCTGATTGTGCTCCGATTTAAAAAAAAAATTCTGTATTTTTTCTTACTCTGGGGGGAAAAAGGGGGTGCGGTCGCACCCAGCGCACCCCCCCTTCGGACGGCCATGGGCCACAATACTGGGCCTGCCTTGAAAAACTACTCCAGCCATAATTTGGAGCCTGCCTTGAAAGACAACACTGGCCCCATCATACTATCATTATCATTTGTACAAAAACAATTGTAAATATTACCAACTTGTAAATGGTCCACTTACCCCATGTTTCGGAAGAACCAGACCCACCTACCTCCATGGTTACCGGTGGTCTATGATAAGCCCAACGGCCCCTGATGTGGGTTCTATTCCCATCCTTGATTGGAGAGTAGGAATGGTAGTGTATGTGGATTCCATTTCCTGAGACCGGCTTAGACCTTGGCCTCTGCGCAGCTTTCAAGCTGCCACCAGCTTCAATGAACTGCTTACTGCCGATGAGGCATGGGGTGTGTCGTCGCCAATACGATGAAGCTTTGTTCGTCGTTGGTACCTTGATCAACCCTGCAGCTATAGCTTGCTCATCCAGGTATACCTGTTGGATAAGTCTTACCTGAAGAGAAGCTTCGGCGGCTGGTTTCACTTCCTCCAACGTCACCTCTGATAGCGCTGTTCACTGCCGGCACTTGTAGCGTGAGGGGAAACTCTGGCCCCTTCCGGGTTTACTGCCCACGGCAGTAACCCTTTCGTTTGCGAGTGTTTCCTTAGAGCCATGTGCATGTGCCCCAGTATGTTCCACGGACATACTTTGAATTTGAAGTCAGTTACACACTGACCACTCGCACTCCCCTCCACAGAGACGGAGATTCGTAAGCAGCCCTGACACAGGTGCTGCCGCAGGCCCCTCAGGATACCTTCATCTGACTCAGTATAAAACTGGCCTCTTACACTCCCCTCCTCAGAGAGGGAGACATCAAGCAGACCTGACACAGGTGCTGCTGCCTGTGGGCTCTCCATAATACCCGGGCTCAGATAGCTCCCTTTGTTTTTGGAGCATAACTCTTTGGAGCAACCTCTCCAATAGGTGCTCCAGATGGGTCAGTTTCCCAAACTCACTGCCCATAGAAGGAGGAGAGTCCTCCTGGCCCAACTCATCTGAGTCCAGGGCCCTGACAGACTTTTAGTGGCTTTTTCTCCCCTGCAGGGTAGCCAAGGTGCTCACTGCCGGCACCAAGTCTGTAGCCACTAGCTCTACCGCCAGTGACTCGAAAAGGCGAATTATTACCGCCGCCCGCTACCTGCACTTCCGCGGCATCCGTAGCGGGTTCCCCACTGTCCATGGCCGGGATTCCCCAATGTCACGACCGGGATTCCCTTCGGGAGTGTCGCTGACCCCCTTGTCAATGACTGGGATAGTGAGACCAACTTCACCTTGGTCTTTCCCCCCTCCTCCGGGGAGTGTCGCTGATCCTCCTTGTCAGCGACTGGGGTAGCGAGATAACTTTCCTTGGTCTCCCCCCTTTCTGGGGAAACCACCACTCGCAGTCCCTGGGTGTCGCTGACCTCCTTGTCAGCGACTAGGGAACGAACCCAACAGCCGCCGGCTACCCGCGTTCTTCCGCAGTCCGGACTGGGATTCCCCACAGTCCATAGCCGGTTTCCCCACGGCCTGTCCAACTTCGCCCCGAATCCAGCAGGCAAGCTCTGCAAGGAGCTTCCTGCAACACAAAACACAAACACAAACCCTAGAATTAACTTTTAAACTTACCTATAAGTTTAAACTTACCGCCAGTCAGTCATTGCGCAATGCGTGAGACGTAATGACGCACATGCGTGGTGACGGCCTTCTTCACGTAGTCACTCACGTGACTCCGAAGTAAAATATCACCTAGCTATTGGAGAAAGAAAAGGAAGGAGAATAAAGGACACTTTAATTATCTTTGAAATAAACAACGCCGACGACCTATAACGACTTCTGGGACAAATCACATTTTAAAGGACTGACTTCAAATAAAAACATTCCTCTGTGGTTTGGAGTAAAATACCTGAATTGCGTCTAAATTAGGGGTTTTAGAAATAAATTTATAAATTTTGGATTTGGTCTCGAAATTGTATGGTGATGAAATGGAGGGACTTTAAACATTTTTGAAATTTGGAATAGACTTGTGAAATCTGATTTAGGAATAATTGGAGTTTGATTATTAACTGACATTGTTATTATCTCATCCTCAGAAAGGCAGACAAAGATGGAACGGATTGTTCAAAGGGCATCAGAAGGATGGAATTTGGGAAGATCTGGTAACATGGAATTACTTAGGGAATATGAGAGTTGGAATTAGAATTGGGATTAAAACTGGAATTAAAATTGAAAATTAAAATGGGAATTGAAATTGAAATTGGAGTTGAGGAATTATTCAGTAATTAAGAACTAGTACCAGCGAGAACCCCTGGACAAAGAACAAAGCCAATAGAATTAAAGCGAGAACCCATAGACAGACAACGAAGCCAACATAGTAAAGAGCTAATAGAGTAAAGAACCAACATAATAGAGAATCAACATAGTAACGAGTTACCCCATAGTGAGGAGTGTATACATAAATAAGAAGAGGTACCGGAGGATAAACTTGGTTAACTGAAGGGGGAAACTTGTATTGTATTGAGAATAGCAGAGCCGATGCATATTTGCCCGATGGATTTGAATTGTTTAACCCTTGATGGTAAAGCAGTTTCTATTATAAAGGAGGAAAGAAATTGTCCCTGGATTTGGCATTCTTGATTGGATTTAGGATAAAATTGATAGCAATGGAAATTGATAGTTTAAATTTGAACAGCTGGGAATTCCACAGGAATTGGAAAGTAATTGTATTATCGGCTACAATGCTGTGGAATGAGAAAGATTACATGGGCATTGAAATTTGAAATAGTAAATTGAAGGACGAGACTGAATTTGGTTGAATTGGAACATTTATCATCGTTTTCTTTAAATTAAAGTCACGCCTGTAGAGGAATCTGGACTGAACCCAGTTGAAATTGATATGATTACCCGTCATCAGATATACATATTATAACATTGTATGAGTATGAAGAAGGCTAATTAGTGTCGATCCTAGAATAATAAACGGTATATTAGGGAACAGAAAAGGAATAGGGATACAGTAATAGAGCACAATATAATAGGTTCAATAGATAATAGAATAGGAATAGGTTTGAGGGAAATGGAATTATAGTAAATGAGTGGGAAAGCATGAGTGCATGATGGTAACTTGCTTGGTCCCAGGTTTTTCAGAATTTTCTAGGTTTTAGGTTTGACTGTGGAAGGTGATGGAAGACTGGGAAGTAACACGGATGGAGGGAAGACTCCTCAGACAGAACTTGTAAAGTTATGCCCATGAAAACTCGGGATGCTTGACAAGATTCTGGGAAGAAACATCTTCATCTTGTGTTGCTGATAGATGGGAAATGTAAAGCACGCTTGTGTATATATGGTTAGCTGATTATTGAGCCATTTTGGTTATCATTAATGATGGGTTATCATTATGATAAAAGGAGGGATTGTTAATCCTGGCTAAATTGGAGAGGCTAGGACTTCAAAATGGGGTAACATTTCAGGGTTGCTGGGAGATTTGGTCAATTTCGAGTTGCTCTCTGCAGAGCTGGGACAAGCTGCGAAGAGGTGCCAGCGTGTCTGGAGCTTAGATACAATTTGTAATCAAAGAATGGGAACATCTGCAAACCCTGTCAATTAGGTGCAAAATGAATAGAATGGATTGGATGGCTGCAAACCAGACATACACCTTGTAAATAATTGTAAATAACGTTGCTGAGTTACACTGTGATTGAGTTACAGAGTGTTGATTGGATGAGGTATTAAGCCTTGTCTGGGTTTTCTGTAGATCAAGGTAAATGTTTCTTTTTTTTTTCACTTAAATTTTTATTGGTTTTTATGAGATATTTTCAAAACAGTGCAACACCATCACCATGAATAAAACAAAGTAAGAAAAACAGCAATCAAAATAAAAAAATAAGTAGATCGGGGGGAAAAAAAAAAAGAAGTAAATAAATTTTAAAAATTGGAATAAGACCGTGTGGTTCACTTACCAAATTAAAAAAAGAAAAAACATTACATTGTTTAGTTATCTGGAGATAATTTAACATTCATACAAACATACCATCTAGTTCTATATAACGCAATCTTCCCATATCTAGCTCGGCATTTATCTAATTGGTGTCATGGCTCAAATAAACAGTCCATTTTTCCCAGATCTTCTCAAATGAATTCTCCTTGACTCTCAAGGAATATGTCAATTTCTCCATACTTTGAGCTTGGTAGAAAGCAGAGATGACCCGAGACCCCTTCTGTTTGTATGCATCCACAATCACATTGATCACATTATTTGAAGTTTCATCTAGTTCTGGCCTTATCTCTTTTATAAAGTAGTCTCTTAATTGCAAGTATCTAAAAAAATCTTTGTTTTCGAGACCATACTTTGACTTTAAATCTTGGAAGCTCATAAACTCACCATTTTCTGAAACTGTATACATTGCCGTTATGCCTTTTTGTGCCCATTCTTTGAATTTTGAATCATACACCCCTGGCTTAAACTTTGAGTCATATGCGAACCACTTCAATGCGTGAACCCCTCTTTTTAATTTGTATTTTTCCACTATAACATTCCATATTTCTAACGTAAATGCTACTATTGGATCCATAGCATGTCTCAAAGCCCCTCTCAGATATTTGTCTCCCACCAAAATCTGGGTCTGGTAACCCTGTATCTCCCTTTCCATTTCTTTCCATCAAGATTCATAATCAGGTCTACACCAACAAGCCAGAGGTCTGAGTTGAGCTGCATAAAAGTATTTCCTCAGATTTCGTAAAGCCATTCCACCCTTGCTTTTCGGCAATTGAAGTGTTGTTAGTTTTATTCTTGTTTTTTTGCTATTCCAAATGAATCTAGAGATCATTTTATCCCAGGCTATGAATTTATCTCGGGGAACATTAATTGGGAGAGATTGGAATAAATGTAGTAGTTTAGGTAGGATATTCATTTTTACCGTTTGTATTCTGGCACTGAAGTCTAGAGGAAGGGTCGACCACCTCTCAACATCCTTTTTGATGTTTTCTTCAATTTTGTTATAATTAGTTTCAAACAAGTTGGAAAGTGTTTTGGTTATAGTTACACCAAGATACTGCATCATTTTAGAGTTCCATTTCAGATTATATGCATCTCTGATTTGTTGGGATGGAGAATAATTGAATGAAAGAATTTGTGTTTTTGTTATATTCAATTTATACCCTGAGTAGTATCCATATGTTTCAAATAGGTTCATTAGATTTGGGAGATATATATCTGGTCGTTCAAGAAAAATAATGATATCATCAGCGAAAAGACCAATTATATGTTCTTTCCCTCCTATTTTGACCCCCTGCAGGTCTTCTCTCTGCCTTATTGCTTGTGCTAAGGGTTCAATATACAAAACAAAGAGAGTAGGAGAAAGACAGCATCCTTGCCTTGTGCCCCTCTCTAACTGGATCCTTTTTGATATGTTTCCAATTACCTTAATCCTAGCTGTAGGCTCCTGATATATTGTTTTAATACACCGAATTGCATCTTCATTGAAACCAAATCTCCTCAGTACTTCATATAAGAATACCCAACTAACACTATCAAAGGCTTTTTCTGCGTCTAAACTGACCAGGACCATATTTGTATCCTTTTTTTTAGCATTATCCACAATGTGGAGGGTTCTTCTAATATTATCCTGTGTTTGACGCCCCCGAATAAATCCAGTTTGGTCTTAATTAATCAGATCTGGTACAAAAGTCTCGAGTCTTTTGCAAATGATTGAGGTAAATAGTTTGTAGTCTACATTTAAAATTGAGATTGGCCTGAAATGTTTACATTGCTCTTTGTCTTTGCCTTCCTTGGGTAAAATGGTAATAATTGCTTCCTTCCATGATGGGGGAGCCCTGCCCTCTTTAAGGGTCCAGTTAAAGCAAGACAGGAGCAGAGGTGTTAGCTCTTTCTTAAAGGCCTTGTACCATTCTGGTGGAAACCCATCGCTGCCTGGTGATTTACTAGCCTTGAGTCTACTGATTGCAGCTTCCAGCTCCTCAACCGTAAATTGTGACGTAATGGTATTATTTTGTGTCTCACCAATGGATGGCAGATCAAGTGAGTTAAGAAAACTTCTCATTGTCCTTTCGTCAGCTGATGGTGGTTTAGAATAGAGTTTCTTATAGTATTCTTCAAATATTCTTTCTATCTCATCTGGCTCATGTGATAATTGATTGGTTTTAGGATCTCTTATTTTATGAATTGTATTAGAGGCCTGCTGTTTACGCAGGCGTCTGGCCAGGAGTCTAGTTGCTTTTGGACCTGCTTCATAATAGGTCTGCTCTACGAATCTTGCCCTTTTTTCCATATCTCCCCTGAGGATCTCATCTATCTCCCCCCTTTTTTCCTTAATCTGTTTTAGTACCAATTGATCCTGTATGTTTTTATGTTTTTTCTCCAATTCTTTCAGTTTTTCTACTTTATGTTCATACGTAGCTAGCCGGGCCTTTTTTGTGTGATGATGTCAGAGCGATCAGCTTTCCACGTATAACTGCCTTCATAGCATCCCACAGTATTACAGGATCCACATCCCCGTTATCATTCTCTTCTATGTACCTTTTTATCTCTTCCCTTATTTGTTCCACATTTGCCTTATTATTCAAAATACCCACATTGAGCCTCCAAACAGTATTTCTTTTTCTACTATTCAGGTGTACTGTCAAGCTGATCGCACTGTGATCAGATACATCTGCCACCCAGATTTTACACTCTGTGATCCTGTGACTTTCACCCGTATTCATTAAAAAGTAGTCAATCCTGGAGTAGACTGAGTGAGGTACTGAATAGTGTGTGTAGTCCCTTTCTAAAGGGTGAAATTCTCTCCAAACAAAGGTAAATGTTTCTAAGTTGGCTTCCTTACGAAGTCCATTTTGAATACAATGTATTGACCTGTTATATCATTGGGTTAGGAGAATGACTGTTATGTATGGAGTTAATCGATATCTGTAATTGGGTTATTAAGAGACCACCCCCATGTGGTTCGCCCCCTCGAGGTCCCGGGACATATAAAAGTTTGCTATCACGAGGCACAGCGTCGATCTTCTGGGAGAGCATATGGACTGCGTGAACTTCTGGAGTGTCTCTGTCTGAGCGAAGCCTAGAGGGCTTGAACAGGCAGACACAACGATTGAACCTGCGGCGGGATATATTCAGAAGTTGAACGGGAATGCGCTTTTGGTAAAATAAAATTTAGTTGTTTCAAGTGCTTGATTCAGTATTTTTACTGAAACTAGACTGGGGGAAGCTTAGAAATGAGCAATTTACATTTCCTTTGCTGCATAGATGCTGCCTCACCCACTGAGTTTCTCCAGCATTTTTGTCTACCCATTCACACAAGTTCTGTTATCCCACTTTCCTCACCCACTCCCTACGCATTAGGGACAATTTTACAGAGACAAGTTAAACTACAAAGCCAATGCGTCTTTGGGATGTGGGTGGAAACCCACACGCTTGCAGGGAGAATGTGCAAATTCCAGAACAAGGGGTCACAGTTTAAGGATAAGGGGGAAATCTTTTAGGACCGAGATGAGGAAAACATTTTTCACACAGAGAGTGGTGAATCTCTGGAATTCTCTGCCACAGAAGGTAGTTGAGGCCAGTTCATTGGCTATATTTAAGAGGGAGTTAGATGTGGCCCTTGTGGTTAAAGGGATCAGGGGGTATGGAGAGAAGGCAGGTACAGGATACTGAGTTGGATGATCAGCCATGATCATATTGAATGGCGGTGCAGGCTCGAAGGGCCGAATGGCCTACTCCTGCACCTATTTTCTATGTTTCTATGTTTCTAACACAGACAATGCCCGAGGACAGGATCGAACACAGATCTCTGGCGTGTGAGGCAGCAAGTCCACCAGCTGTGCCACTATATTTTGTTTTCCAACACACAAAAAAATATACGTTGATAACTTTGGTTACTTAAAAAAAAAAGAAACTGTCCATTTTCAGTCTTAAATCTCTAACTGATGCTATGTCCCCTTTTACAGCGACTGTATGTTTGAATTCAGTTCAAGACAATGGGGCAGTACATTGGCCATAAGGTTGCTGCCCCAAAGTGCCAGAGACCCAGAATTGATCCTGAATATGGGTGCTGTCTGTATGGAGTTTGCTCCTTTTCCCTTTGCATGGGTTTTCTCCGTGGTCTCTTGTTTCCTTCCACATTCCAAAGATGTGCAAGCACCTTTTTCAGACCCAAACCAAAATGTAATATTTTCCCTTTGTCCAGATTCTGTCTGACCTGTTGAGTTACTCCAGCTTTTTGTGTCTATCTTCAGTTTAAACCAGCATCTGCAGTTCCTTCCTACACATACAATACTATACGATAGAACTTTATTAATCCCAGGAGGGAAATTGTGTGTGTGTCATCTCTCCTTTAACAGAGTGACAAAAATTGAACACTATAGTTCAAATTTGGCCACACAACTGTAACATAACATCCAAACGTCTATACTCAAAGCGCTTACTGTTGACGGTCTTCTTGACCACCCTATCTACCTGTGATGCCACTTTCACGGAATTATGCACCTATATGTTTAGATCCCTCTGCTCTACAACACTCCCCCAAGCCCCACCATTCACTGTGAAGATGTTGCCATGGCTTCAATCCCAAAATGCAACAACTTGCATTTATCTGTATTAAATTCAAGCAACCATTTCTCAGCCCACCTTCCCAACCGATTAAGATCCTGCTGCAATTTTTGACAACCAGCTTTGATATTTACGATGCCACCCACTTTTGAGTCAACATCACCAGCTTTGCCATCATCCAGCTTAGTCCAACTTCTTCAAAAAACTCAATCAGATTTGTGAGTCATGATCTCCATGTACAAAACCATGTTGTCTACCCCTAATGCCCGTCTATCCAAATGCATATATATCTTATTTCGCAGAATACTCTTCTGTAACGCCGACCACATATGTTAGGCTCACTGGTCTATAGTTCCCAGACTTTTTCTTGCAGTCCTTCATAGAGGCACAATATTAACCATCCTCCAGTCTTATGGGACCTCACCCGCATCTAATGATGATTCATGTACTCATCCAGAGTGCCTGCCATTTCTTCTCTAGCTTCCGGCAGAATCCTCGGATATATTTAATCATGCCCGGAATATTTATTCACCTTCATACGCCTTAAAACATTCAGCATCCCCTTGAGTGTAATACTGACTGTCATCAAGACAGTTCCATTAACTGTGCCAAGTTGCCCAATCTTCATACCTTGTTCCATAGTAAACACAGAGGAGTAATACTCATTGAGGACCTCCTCCACACAGAGATGACCGCTTTAGTTTCTTGGGGGGGAGGTATTCTCTCTCTTGTCACCCTCTTTCCCTTAATATACTAGCAAAATATCTTTGGATTTCCTTTAGTATTATCTGCCAGAGCTATCTCCTGCCCCCTTTATGCCCTTCTAATTTACTTATCATGTATGCTCCTCGGTTGCCGAAGCTCATCCAGGGATACGCTTGATCCCAGGTGATGATCTGAAAAGACCTGATTGAAAAAAGGAAAAGTTGGGAACACAGAGCAAACCATGGAGAGGTTGATGTGGGAATGTAGACCTCACTCTGACCTGGCCCAACACTTGAATACAAAACTGTAAAGAGATTATAGGTAAACCATTTACACAACAGCTAAACTTGTTCCTGGCCCATTGCTCCTGATCACAACCTATTCTTCAGCACAGAAAAAATAAATTAAACGGAGCTGAATGTAATAATTTACTAATAAAAAGATAATATTAATTATATACTAACACATAAATAACTGGACTAACTCATGTATACTAATCTAAAACGTACTAGCTAAACCGAATAATGATTCAATTCTCTGGTTGTTTTTTTTTCCCTTCTTTTTGAAGTCAATAATGGACATGCTGTAGATTTATGATCGCCAGTTAAATATATTGGATTATTATACTAATATACTAAAACATGAGTAATCGATTCGGGAAGACAAATTCCCAGTTAAGCTCAAGGTAAACTACCAAGAAGCCAAGCTGGAAGGGAGTGAAACTGTTGGCAAGCAGCCAAGAATGTAATTTTGGTTAACCCCTTCAAACCAGCAATTACTTACTTAAATACACTGGGCATTGTCTGCTAAGTTAAATACAGTAATTATTAGTAAATAGTAAATACCTGTCCAGTTTAAGATTTCAATAGAACTACATGTTTGATGGTTTTCTCTATGCTACCCGGTTTTGATCTATTTTTCCTTTTTTATAATACTTGTATAAGGCAGCAGAGCTTAATGTAACCTAACATCTACGGAAGGTTTCAAGAATCTTTTGGTGTTTTTTTTCTTGCAGTATTTTTTTTTTAATGCTGTTTTATCACAATCTTTATGTTATTTAGCACTTTTTCAGATTTTTCTTTAAGGGCACATTTACGAGGGATATACCAACAGAGTTTAGCAGCTGTGAGCACCCACCCAACACCCAGAAGCTTGAGGTATTGTGTTGCACCATTTGACATAAAGGTACCAATGTAATTTACAATACAAGACGACGCGCAAAAGAAAATTGGAGGAATTCCGTTTTGTAGCTGGAACATAAGGGGCGCTAATGAGCCAATCAAAAGGAATAAGATTCTTGCCCAATTAAAATCATTCAATGGCGATATAATATTTCTACAGCTCAAGCTCAGACCAGGCTGAAGGCAAATTGGATCGGCCAAACATATCACTCCTCCTATCTCTCTAAATCTAGGGGTACCGCAATTATAATTCGTAAAGGTATACTATTTAAACATAAGAATACCATCGCACACAAAGAGGGGAGGTATGTCATAATTACTGGAGAGATACACTCTACTCCACTCACCATGGTAAATATTTATGCTCCTAATTTTGATAATCCGCAATTTTTTAATAAAATCCTGAATATATTTTCTGAGTACAATTACCAAAATGTGATGATTGGGGGAGATTTCAATTGCGTGCTGGATCAATATCTGGATAAATCTGCCCAACAAAAGAGACTTAATATAAAATCAAAATCCAGTGAACTTTTAAATACATACATAAAAAATACAAATATAACAGATGTATGAAGGATTGCAAACCTAGCCGGAAGGGAATATTCCTTTTATTCATCAGTACATAAAACCTATACACGTATTGACTACTTCCTAGTGGACACAAAATTAATTCCCTTTACAACTAATCCTAAATATCATAATAGTGTCATCTCTGATCATTCTCCATTAACCTTCTTCCTAAAACTAGAAGGAATGTTTAATAAAAAATCGTTTTGGAGGTTCAATCCCCAAATTTTAAACAACCCGGACGGTTGTATATACCTAAAACAACAGATGGAACTTTTTTTTGAGACTAACGATACCCCAGACATCTCACCCTCCCTATTATGGGAATCTTTTAAGGCGTTTATCAGAGGTTCTATTATTTCATACCAAGCTTTTCAAAATAAAAAGAATAGGACGGAACAATTGCAACTAGAAGAACAAATTACACAACTTGATTTAGAAAACGCAAAAGATCCAACTATAGATAAACACAACAAGATAGCAATATTGAAATTTAAACTAAACCGAATTTTATCTGCAAGAGTCATCAGATTATTTCAAATTACAAAACAGGAAAATTTCAAATTTGACGATAAGCCACATAAACTTCTGGCACGTCAGCTAAAAAAAGTGGAAAAGGTTCATACTATTCTAAAAATCAAATCAGATAAAGGGCGAATTGCTAATGCTGCCTAAAGACATCAATAAAAGATTTGCTCAATTTTATCAAAATTTATATACATCCAAAACAACAACAGAGAGCAATAAAATTATAAACTTTCTGGACAACTGCAATCTCCCAAAACTCAATCCGTTGGAACAAGAGGAATTAGGAGCACAGGTTTCAATCCAAGGAATAGAAGAGACATTAAATTCACTGAAGAATGGTAAAACACCGGGACCAGATGGATTCAGTAATTAATTTTATAAAAGATTTTACGAGGTAATCTCACCACGTTTACACAAGTTATTTACATATGCATTTAAAGAACAGACACTACGAGAAACACTAGCTGAATCAACTATTACACTCATACCCAAAAACGATAAAGACTTAGAAGACCCTGGTTCATAGAGCTACTGCATTATTAAATACAGATCAGAAAATACTAGCAAAAACTCTGGCAAGATGATTAAGTAAATACGTTAGTAAATTAATACATGCGGATCAAACGGGGTTTATACCCAAGAGACATTCATTTAATAATCTGCGACGTCTTTTTAATATAATGTATTCACATAAAATTGAAGAAGACATCAATTATTTCATTAGATGCAGAAAAATAGAATGGGAATACCTCTTCACAGTACTGCAAAAATTTCAGATGGGAGAGAAATTTATTTCATGGATAAAATTACTATATGACAGGCCGACTGCTAGAATTTTTACCAACCACATACTTTCTCCGAAGTTTCACTTATCCAGGGGCAATAGACAGGGTTGTGCATTATCACCCCTGCTATTTGCTCGTGCGATAGAGCCCTTAGCGGAAAGTATAAGAATGCATCCGAATATTCACGGTTATAATACTAAATATTCCAATAATAAAATATCATTATATGTAGATGATGTATTATTATACATTACAAAATCTCAAGATAGTATACCAAATATATTAAATCTAATAGAGGAATTCGGTTCTTTCTCAGGATATAGAATAAACTGGAATAAAAGTGAAATTATGGCAATAAAACCCCAAGACGACACACCTTTTAAAATTTCCTTTTAGAATTGCTACAGAAAAATTTAAATACTTGGGTATCCAAGTAATCAGAAAATATAATTCCTTATTCAATGCAAACTTCCTGCCATTAGTTACTAAATTAAACGCTTTGATTCAATTCTGGAAAACACTTCCGATGTCTCTAATAGGCAGAATAAATGCCATAAAAATGATTTTTCTCCCACAAATTCTTTACTTATTTCAATCAATACCGAGATATCTACCTAAAATTTTTTTTTTTAAACTTGATTCCCACATTACAAATTTTATTTGGGACTACAAATCACACAGAATTCATAGACGACATTTATGTAAACCCAAAGAATTCGGTGGACTGGCGCTCCCCAATTTCTTGTACTATTACTGGGCAGTGAATATTTAAAATGTAATTCACTGGTTTGACAATTCAGGTCAACAGGTAGAGTGGTTAGTAATGGAGGGAGAGGATTGTGCGCCTTTTAACATAGGCGCGATCCTTTTCTCCCCAATAAAGTTGAAGAATACAATATACAAAAAAAAAAAACGATTATTCATAGCACTTTACGAATTTGGAGACAAGTAAAACTTGCTCTTAAATTAAGAAATCTATCTCTGCTTTCTCCAATAGCTAATAATCCGTCATTCAAACCATCTATTATAGATAAAATGTTTATCCACTGGGGAAGACTAGGAATTAAAAAGATTGGAGATTTGTACGAAATGGGAAACCTTTTATCATTTCAGAAATTACAATCCAAATACAATCTGAAAGGTAATCAATATTTTAGATATCTTCAAATTCGAGACTATTTGAAAAAATATGCCCACGAATATCAAACTCTGCTGCCAGATATATTAGATGAAGGTATGAATAGAAACGCAGAATCAAATAATTTAATATCATACTTGTACAATATCATTCTAAATATAGAAATTCCATCGTCAGATGTAATTAGAAGAGAGTGGGAACAGGAATTAAGTTTAAAAATTCCCAAAGACAGATGGTAAAATATCTTCTATATGTACATAACTATTCGATTAACGGAAGACATATTCCAATCCAATTTAAAATACTACATAGACTACATTACTCAAAAACTAAACTGAACAAAATTTTCCCAAATGTATCTCCCATCTGTGACAAATGTTTATCCCATGAAGCTACTATAACACACTCCTTCGCCTATTGCATAAAACTCCATACATTTTGGAAAGAAATCTTTGAAATCTTCTCAAAATTATTTAAAACAAAACTGGACCCCAATACAGAATTTATTATTTTTGGAACAACAGGTTCCTGCTCTGAGCAATCTTTCTTTTTTCAAATCAAAAACTTTTAAATTTAGTTTTCAGGACATAACAAAGTGCAAAGTTGTCCATTTGTTACAGACAGAGTGTATGAAAAGAATAAATAAAAAACAACTTATGCCAACATATAACAAGACAACAATAAAAGAAAAATGAGATACCAAAAATAATCCTTCCCCAGTCACTACCAGTAAGCATATGCAAATATCAGCCTGTCACGACAATAATCCACGATAAATGAATGGGTAGACTGTTAAGCTGTTAAACTGTGCTTAATGATCAAGCATTTATAAAGTCTGGAATGTATTTAAAAAGGTCCCCACGCTTTCTGAAACCTTCCATTTGAATGTTGAAGTACCTGATTTTCTCGAGCTTTAGGCAGGACATAATATCTGTCAGCCATTGAGTATGAGTGGGCGGGGTAGGTTCCGTCCACCTAAGCAGGATTGTTCGCTGAGCCAGAAGAGAAGCAAAAGATATAGTGCTGTGTTTATCTGCAGTTAATCTAACCTCCTCACCAGTGACCCCAAAAAGAGCGATTAGAGGCTTTGGTTCCAATTTGATGTTTAACACCTGGGACAATGTATGAAAGACCTCTAGCCAGAACTTGGTAAGGCTGTGGCATGACCAATACATATGGATAAGAGAGGCTTCAGAAATTTTACATTTAACACAGAATGGACTAACCTCAGGGTAAAAAGTAGATAATTTGGCTTTTGAGATATGAGCCCCATGGCCGGCCGAAGGGGGGGTGCGCTGGGTGCGACCACACCCCCCTTTTTCCCCCCAGAGTAAGAAAAAATCCCTAGAATTTTTTTTTTAAATCGGAGCACAATCAGCGTTTCCACTTTGTGGGAAATCGCACAAAATTATGGCTCCGGCTGCTGGGGGAGAAACAAACGCGCCCATCCGTGCCTGCGGTTGGGGAAGCGACGCAAAATGGCGCCGTCTATACGCGCGTGCGCAGTGGGCCTGGGCGGGATCAGAATGCCAGTTGGACTTCACCCATTGAGCGCGCTGCCTCGCGTCTACTCCAGGTAAGTAGTGGAAGGAGGGGGGGGTGCGGTGTCTGCCCGCCCGGTCCAGCGTTTCCATCCGCGGCGCCGGGCGGGAGCGGCTGTAACCTCAACACCAGACGCCGCTGCAGCGGGGCCCGCTGCCGTCGCCTTCCCCCGCCTCCCCCCGCCGCCATGGCCCAAACTTTCTTCCGCCCGCGCCCCCCCCCCCCCCCCCCCCCCCCCGCAACCGCACGTTGGGGGAACAGACCCAACGGGTCTGCACTTGGTCTAGTTCTCCTTAATTCTACCACAACCAATGAAGACTATTGCCAACCTCTCAGATGCTCAGAAGCTGTACCTCATACAGAATCACTTTAAACTGGGTCCAACATACAAATATTGTGCCTTCTATAAGAATGGATGCTGGCGAAGATTTAACCCTGACTAGTTACGAGCATGCCCCTGGCTTGTATATAGCAATCATGTGGATGGCGTCTTTTGCTTACCTTGTGCCTTGTTTGTGAACAACAGGAAATCATTTGTCGTCAAGTCAAGGTAAGTCAAGTCTATTTGTCACATACACATACAAGACATGCAGTAAAATGAAAGTGGCAATGCCTGCGGATTGTGCAAAGCAACGGAACAGGTGCTCCTGAATGTATATTGCCATTTATCACTACCTCTACTAATGCAAGGGCATTTGTTGGCCTTGCCCTGTAAACCAACCCTGGTTCCGCAAATCCTGTCATGCCACCCCCCTTTTAGAAAAGCTTCGTACTGGCCTGAGCCCTATGTACCACTTTGAATTGAAGCAGACAGTGACGAGCACATAGAGAGGTGGAATTAACCAGTTTAAGAATGGAACTCCATGTATCTTCCGAGAGAGAGGAGCCCAAGTCTTCCTCCCATGCTGCCTTGAGCTTGTCCATGGGGGCACGCCTTAGGTCCAACATCCTGCCATATAAAGCTGAGACAAGTCTACTCTGAGATGGGTTTAAAGAAAGAACTGTATCAACAAGGGTTGTGTCTGTTGGTATAGAAGAGCTGGGCAGTTTATAGAACACATAATGTCTTGTTTGCAGGTATCAGAAAAAATCTGACTGATTGAATTTGTTGCTTAATTGTTCAAATGATGCTACAGTGTTACCGATAAGCAGGTCCTTGAAGCACACAATACCCTTCCTATGCCATTCTTTAAAGCCAGGGTCCTGAGTTGATGTTTTTAAAAGGTGGTTTGATGCAATAGGGCTCAGTAGAGAAAAGTTATGCAACCCAAAACATTTCCTGATTTGAACCCATATCCTCAAAGAGTGTTTAACCACTGGATTTTTTACAGATTTAATTGAGGGGAGTGGAAGTGAGGAACCAAGTAGTGCAGGTATGGACATATTATCATCTGTGTGTAATTCCATGGCTACCCAGTCAGGGCAATCGGGCTGGCTGTGAAAGAAAGACCAAAATGCAAGGCAGCGCAGGTTAGCAGCCCAATAATAAAAACGGAAGTTTGGGAGAGCCAGGCCACCAGCGGCCTTGGTTTTTTGAAGGTGGGTCTTATTAAGACGAGGCCGCTTACCTCTCCATATATAGGAGGAAAGAACTGGGTCAAGATGGTCAAAGAAGGACCTGGGGATAAAAACCGGTAAAGCCTGAAAAAGGTACAAACATTTTGGTAAAATGGTAATTTCGATTGAATTTATCCGGCCGACAAGTGACATTGACAAGGGTGACCACTGTGTTAGCGTCTGATCTGGTTTAACAGAATGATAAAATTCTCTTTGAAAAGATCCTTGTATTTCCTCGTAACTGAAATGCCCAAGTATGAGAGCTTGTTTTTTCAATTTTGAATGGCAAGTTGGTAAGATCCGAGGGCTGTGCTTCATAGTTAATGGGAGACAGTTTGCTTTTTCCAAGATTTATCTTATAACCTGAAAATTGACCAAAATTATTGAGCAGTGACATAGCAGAATGCAGAGAGGTGCCTGGGTTTGAGACAAAAAGCAAAAGGTCTTCAGCATATAGTGAGACCTTATGCTGTGTACTGCCCCTCCAAATACCGGCTATGTCCTCACAGCTGCGAAAGGCCATGGCAAGCTATCAATATTTCAAAGACGTTTCCTTAACTACGGCTTGTTAATGGCAAAAAAACTTATACTTAAATTTTGGAAAAATGCATCCACCCCAAAGCTTAAAATGTGGATCACAAGCATGTCTGAGATGCTACATCTTGAAGATATGAGACTCGTCTTAGCAGGAAAATCAGAGCAATTTTTAAAGACATGGTCTCCTTTTATTGATTCATTACAAGTATAGTATGGTGCAACACAATTCTGGAATTAAACCGATTCACGAACAGGGTGATGGGTGTGGTGAGAAATGAAGCAGGTATATCAACACATAAGGGTCTCTGTTTTTGGTTTTTGTCTTCTTACTCTTCTATAGGTTTTTACTCGTTCACTCTGGACTGCACTATCTGGTAGTCTAGGGGTTTACACATCACTATTTCTTTCACTCTCTCTCTTTCTTGGTCTTTCTCTCTTGTTCTACTTCTCTCTTGTTAAATTTAAAATAGAAGTTGTACATTAAATGTATTTTGTCATATGCCGCGGTCTATACTACAGGTACTTCTAATAAAAAAACAAATTTAAAAAAATTGAAAATAAATAAATAAATAGATAAAAACTGTTTTTGGGAAGTTAATAAGTCATAGTCTTCAAATTGCATGTGTTTTGTTTTCCAAACCGCTGGGAATGTATTCTTACTGTGAAATAAAGAGGTGATGCATCACAACACTCGGTCTGTGGGCCAATTCCTACTGAAAAACAGAACTGGTCAACAGGATTATATGATCAGAGTTGTCAGGTTTAATATTCTGGACGTTAAAATCTTGGATGGCCTGTTTATGACTGTACAGGGATAATGAAGTAGACACATCAGCACCTGTTCTTTGAAGTTTAAAGTGGTTTGGTCACCGAATTTCAACCAAAACTCTGCAGATGCACTGTAGAAAGTATTTTGACTGGATGCATTATGACCTGTTATGGCAAATTCAATGCACATAATCACAAGAGCCTACAAAGAATGATGGACTCAGCCTGGTCCATCACAGACAACCCACACATAGAAACATAGAAAATAGGTGCAGGAGGAAGCCATTCGGCCCTTCGAGCCAGCACCGCCATTCATTGTCATCATGGCTGATCGTCCCCAATCCATAACCCGTGCCTGCCTTCTCCCTATATCCCTTGATTCCACTAACTCCTGGAGCTCTATCTAATTCTCTCTTAAATCCATCCAGTGATTTGGCCTCCACTGCCCTCTGTGGCAGGGAATTCCACAAATTCACAACTCTCTGGGTGAAAAAGTTTTTTCTCACCTCAGTCTTAAATGGCCTCCCCTTTTTTCTAAGACTGTGGCCCATGGTTCTGGACTCGTCCAACATTGGGAACATTTTTCCTGCATCGAGCTTGTCCGGTCGTTTTATCTATATTACTAAATCTCTGATCTTGACCGCTTTTGGCCCACTGTGCTGTGATTTCCGACAGAACGCCGACACCTACGGCCGTCATTTTTGGCCACCTCGCTCAGAGCCCCCCTCCGCCTTACGGGTGCTGAGGATTTTTCCCATCGATTATAAATCAGAGATATATTTATGTTTTTTAAAATTCACCATTCTCTCTGCTGCCCCTGCTGGAGGGAGGGGGAGGAACTATAAAACCAGGAAGTGGTGTGCCTCACTCAGTCTCTGCAAGATGGATGAAGCCAAGGGTCAAGCCTCTCTGAGCTCTGAATAACACTGAACAAATGTCTACACAACTGTGAGTGCCCTTAATGTGATTTGAAAATGAAAATATGGATTGTTTAAAGTAAAAAGGCACTGCCTGCAAATGGTTGTTTGGGTGCTTTGGCTTGAAGTTGAAAGGCACTACTTACTGCAAATGGTGGCTTGGATGCTTTGACTTGAAGTTGAAAGGCACTACTTACTACAAATGGTGGCTTGGGAGCTTTGGTTTAAAGTTGAAAGGCACTACATACTGCAAATGGTGGCTTGGGAGCTTTGGCTTGAAGTTGAAAGGTACTTCTTACTGCAAATGGTGGCTTGGGAGCTTTGGCTTGAAGTTGAAAGGCACTACTTACTGCAAATGGTGGCTTGGGAGCTTTGGCTTGAAGTTGAAAGGCACTACTTACTGCAAATGGTGGCTTGGGTGTTTTGCTTGAAGTTGAAAGGCACTACTTACTGCACATGGTGGCTTGGGTGCTTTGCTTGAAGTTGAAAGGCACTATTTACTGCAAATGGTGGCATGAAGTTCGAAGGCACTACTTACTGCAAAGGGTGGCTTGGGTGCACTGGCTTCAAGTTGAAATGCACTATTTACTGCTAATGGCTTGGGAGCTTTGGTTTAAAGTTGAAAGGCACTACTTACTGCAAATGGTGGCTTGGGAGTTTTGGCTCGAAGTTTAAAAAAATCACCATTCTCTCTGCTGCCCCTGCTGGAGGAGGGGGAGCGACTATAAAACCAGGAAGTGGTGTGCCTCACTCAGTCTCTGCAAGATGGATGAAGCCAAGGGTCACGTCTCTCTGAGCTCTGAATAACACTGAACAAATGTCTACACAACTGTGAGTACCCTTAATGTGGTTTGAAAATGAAAATATGGTTTGTTTGAAGTAAAAAGGCACTGCCTGCAAATGGTTGTTTGGGTGCTTTGGCTTGAAGTTGAAAGGCACTACTTACTGCAAATGGTGGCTTGGGCGCTTTGACGAAGTTGAAAGGCACTACTTACTACAAATGGTGGCTTGGGAGCTTTGGTTTAAAGTTGAAAGGCACTACTTACTGCAAATGGTGACTTGGGAGCTTTGGCTTGAAGTTGAAAGCCACTTCTTACTGCAAATGGTGGCTTGGGAGCTTTGGCTTGAAGTTGAAAGGCACTACTTACTGCAAATGGTGGCTTGGGTGCTTTGGCTTTAAGTTGAAAGGCACTATTTACTGCAAATGGTGGCATGAAGTTGAAAGGCACTACTTACTGCAAATGGTGGCTTGGGTGCTTTGGCTTGAAGTTGAAAGGCACTACTTACTGTAAATGTTGGCTTGGGTGCTTTGCTTGAAGTTGAAAGGCACTACTTACTGCAAATGGTGGCTTGGGTGCTTTGGCTTAAAGTTGAAAGGCACTACTTACTGCAAATGGTGGCTTGGGTGCTTTGGCTTTAAGTTGAAAGACACTATTTACTGCAAATGGTGGCATGAAGTTGAAATGCACTATTTACTGCAACTGGTGGCTTGGGTGCTTTGGCTTGAAGTTGAAAGTCACTACTTACTGCTAATGGTGGCTTGGGTGCTTTGGCTTGAAGTTGAAAGGCACTACTTACTGCAAATGGCGGCTTGGGTGCTTTGGCTTGAAGTTAAAAGGCACTACTGCAAATTCTTCCCATCAATGAAAAATAAAAGTGTTATTAGTGTTTAAAAAATGTTGAGAATCTCTCTCCTGTCAATCACGCCCTGAAAGCCACACCTTTTCCGGTGGGAGGGGGAGGGGTTATAAAACCCAGAAGTGTGGGTGTGGCTCAGTCTCTGCATGAAGGGGGAGGGAGAGGTCTGAGCTGTGAATCAACTGAACACACTGAATGTCTATTGAACTGAGTGGTGTTTTGTGTGGTTTTATGGTGGTTTCACCCTGCATGAAATGGTATGAAGCAGCATTTGAATTTGGTGGCCTTTGACCCTGCTTGAAGTGGTATGAAACTGCACTGAATTTGGTGGCCTTGCGCCCTGCTGAAAGGTATGAAACTGCACTTGAATTTGGTGGCCTTGGATCCAGCTTGAAGTGGTATGAAACTGCACTTGAATTCGGTGGCCTTGCACCCTGCTTGAAGTGTTTGGAAACTGCACTTGAATTTGGTGGCCTTGCACCCTGCTCATAGTGGTAAGAAACTGCACTTGAATTTGGTGGCCTTGCACCCTGCTTGAAATGGTAGGAACATGGATTTGAATTTGGTGGCCTTGCACCCTGCTTGAAATGGAATTTCAAGGAATAGTCATGAGTCAACTGCCAGCCCACCAGCCGTGAGTGAGCTGCCAGCAGATCAGGCTTGAGGGACTGAGCTGCCACCCCAAGAACCCATACCTGCACTCCATAAAGCCCCCCCACTGGCCACTAATATTGGAATTCGTGGAGAGGTGGAATATTGCGTCGGGGGTCCAGCCCTCCCGTGTGAACATGGGACCCAACGGGTCCCACTTAGTCTAGTAATTTTATATGTTTCTATAAGATCCTTCTAAACTCCAGTGAATACAAGCCTAGTCTTTTCAATCTTTCCTCATATGACAGTCCCACCATCCCAGGGATCAATCTCGTGAACCCACGCTGCACTGCCTCAATCACAAGGATGTCCTTCCTCTAAATTAGGAGACCAAAACTGTACACAATACTCCACATGTGGTCTTACCAGAGCCTTATACAACTGCAAAAGTACCTCTTCACTCCTATACTGAAATCCTCTTGTTATGAAGTCCATTAGTTTTCTTCACTGCCTGCTGTAACTGCATGCTAACTTTCAGTGACTGGTGTACAAGGACACCCTGGTCTCGCAGCACCTCCCCCTTACCTAACCTAACCCCATTGAGATAATAATCTGCCCCCGTGTTTTTGCTGCCAAAGTCGATAACCATATAACCATATAACCATATAACAATTACAGCACGGAAACAGGCCATCTCGAACCTTCTAGTCCGTGCCGAACACATAATCTCCCCTAGTCCCATATACCTGCGCTCAGACCATAACCCTCCATTCCTTTCCCATCCATATAACTATCCAATTTATTTTTAAATGATAAAAACGAACCTGCCTCCACCACCTTCACTGGAAGCTCATTCCACACAGCTACCACTCTCTGAGTAAAGAAGTTCCCCCTCATGTTACCCCTAAACTTCAGTCCCTTAATTCTCAAGTCATGTCCCCTTGTTTGAATCTTCCCTACTCTCAGTGGGAAAAGCTTTTCCACGTCAACTCTGTCTATCCCTCTCATCATTTTAAAAACCTCTATCAAGTCCCCCCTTAACCTTCTGCGCTCACATGCTTGACTAATCTTCTGGAATTTTCTGAGAACCTCACATTTATCTATATTATACTGCATCTGCCACGCATCTGCCCACTCACTCAACTTGTCCAGGTCACCCTGCAACCTCCTAACATTCTTTTCAGAGTTCACACAGCCACCCAGCTTTGTGTCATCCGCAAACTTGCTCGTGATTCTCCTAATTCCCTCTACTAAATCATTAATATATATGGTAAACAGTTGAGCCCCCAACACCAAGCCTTGCGGCACTCCACTCACCACTGCCTGCCATT
This sequence comes from Amblyraja radiata, assembly GCF_010909765.2. Taxonomy (NCBI): domain Eukaryota; kingdom Metazoa; phylum Chordata; class Chondrichthyes; order Rajiformes; family Rajidae; genus Amblyraja; species Amblyraja radiata. The sequence goes on from NC_045960.1 coordinate 10,836,911, forward strand.
CTGAAAAGGATCCGTTCACTCCTATTCTTTGCTTCCTGGCTGCCAACCAATTTTCTATCCATGTCAACACCCTACCCCCAATACCATGTGCTCTAATTTTAGTCACCAGTCTCCCGTGCGGGACCTTATCAAAGGCTTTCTGAAAGTCTAGATACACTACATCCATTGGCTACCCTTCATCCATTTTACTTGTCACATTCTCAGAAAATTCCAGAAGATTAGTCAAGCATGATTTCCTTTTCCAGTAGGCCGTGAGGAGGGGGGCGAGGACGCGACTTGGAGAAATAGTCGCATCCTCGCCAGGAAGCGACTGGGAAGCGGTTTCCCCCTTACTCTACCCCCCTCCCACACATAGAAAAGCTAAAGAACCCTCCAAAACAAATAGTTAGACAAACTAAAATAAAAAAAGATAGGAAAAAAACCAACTTCAATGCGGCGTCCCTAGTGGCATCTCCAGATAAACTTCTTTCTACACTTTCCCAGTTCATCCACTGTTCCTGCTTAACTTGAGCTACTGCCCTTACACATCTTACTACTTCCTCCTGACGACGTTTCCTTGTGCTGAGCCCTAAGCCTCCTTTCCCTTGCTGCACCTTACCAACAATGTCTATGTGCCTCAGAGCTGCTTGTGCTTCTTCTACTGCCTGCTTTGAGTTCCACTTCCTCCTTCTAGTTGCACTTGGCACCAGATTACTAACCAAGGTATACTTACTCCCTGATAATTGCAACTCTAACCTCATGTTAGGACACTTAAACTCCTGTTAGGTTAGACAATGGTAAATGGAGATTACCTTTCTCATATAAAGCTACATTACTGAAACACTGTCGAAATCCAAACCATTTCCTAATATATGAACTATCCAATCTCCCTAACATTTCCGCCTGACAAATTGGCATCTCATATACTGTCGATGGCCACATCAACCTAGGGAATAGCCCAGACTGCAAACTCCACCACATCAACTTGCCTGGAAGCTCTGACTTCTCTATCCTTTCTTACCCGTCAGTAACATCCTTTCGAAGTTGTTGAACCTGTTCAGTGTCATCCAACTTCCTGTTATACCACCTACCCAAACTTTTAACTGGTTTCTCCATTATAGAAGGGATTTTTTCTTTATCTACACAGAACCTTTTCTCTACTACCTTTGTTAGCTGTGGGCTTGATGAAAACGAGCATAGACAATGAGACCAAAGAAGATGACTTTGACACTGGTACAACGGGGGGAGGGAAATCTATCTTCAAACAGTGTGAACTGTGAGGAAGATGCGACGCGGATGCAGGGTGACAAGCAGGTTGGGTGAGTGGGCAAATGCATGGTAGATGCAGTTTAATGCGGATAAATGTGAGGTTATCCACTTTGGTGGCTAGAACAGGAAGGCAAATTATTATCTGAATGGTGTCAATATAGGAAAAGGGGAAGTACAAAGAGATCTGGGTGTCCTTGTTACTGAAAGTAAGCATGCAGGTACAGCAGGTAGTGAAGAAAGCTAATGGCATGTTGGCTTCCGTAATAAGAGGAGTTGAGTATAGGAGCAAAGAGGTCCTTCTGCAATTGTACAGGGCACAATACACCTGGAGTATTGTGTGCAGTTTTAGTCTCCTTATCTAATGAAGGACATTCTTGCAATTGAGGGAGTGCAGCGTAGGTTCACGAGGTTAATTCACAGGATGGCGGGACTGTCATATGTTGAAAGAATGGAGCGACTGGGCTTGTATACACTGGAATTTAGAAGGATGAGAGGGCATCTTATTGAAACATATAAGATTATTAAGGGATTGGGCACGCTAGAGGCAGGAAACATGTTCCCGATGTTGGGAGAGTCCGGAACCAGGGGCTACAGTTTAAGAATAAGGGGTTGGCCATTTAGAACAAAGATGAGGAAAAACGTTTTCACCCAGAGAGCTGTGAATCTGTGGAATTCTCTGGCTCAGAAGGCAATGGAGGCCAATTCTCTGGATGTTTTCAAGAGAGAGGTAGATAATCTTAAAGTTGGCAGGGTCAAGGGATATGGGTAGAAGGCAGGAATGGGGTACTGATTGTGGATGATCAGCCATGAATGGCGGTGCCGGCTTGAAGGGCCGAATGGGCTCCTGCACCTATTGTCTATGTCTATAAATCAATATTCATGCCACTGGGGTGTAAACTGCCAAGCAAAATATGAGGCGCTGTTCCTCTAATTTGCGTTTTTCCTCACTCTGACAATGGAGGCGAGTTGGAAACAGAAATGGGAATGGGAAGGGGAATTAAAGTGTTTAGCAACCGGGAGATCAGGTAAATCCATGCGGACTGAGCAAAGGTATTCAACAATACGATCGTCCAGTCTAAGTTTGGTCCCGCCGCTGTATAAGAGTCCACATCTTGAACAACGGATACAGTAGATTAGGTTGTTGGAGGTGCAACTGAACCTCTGCCTAACCCGAAAGGACTTTCTAGGTCCCTGGACAGAGTCGAGGGAAGAGGTATAGGGACTGGTGTTGCATCCCCTGCAGTTGCTGCAGAAGGTACCTGGGAAGGGTTTGGTGGGGGTGGGAGGGAATGAATTAACCAGGGAATTGATGAGGGAAAGGTCTCTGTAGAAGGCGGAAAGGGGTGGAGATGGGAAGATGTGACTAGTGGTGGAATCCCGTTGGAGGTAGCCAAAATTATTGGAGGAATATGTGTTGTATGCAACAGCTGATGGGGTGAAACGTAAGGACAAGGGGGGCTGCCCCCGTTGCAAATAGGGAGAGGGGGAACAAGGGTGGAGCTGCAGGGTACTGAGGAGACATGCGATTCAAGGTAGATGTGCTAATAGAGCAAGGCTTTTCTCTGCTCATTGCTCAGACAACCAAGGTTGAAACACAGAGAGGAGACAAGTTTTGCATTGCACTGTTATTTAGGTCATTTGGAATTTTAATACTGGAAAATAAGGTGCCACGTATAACAAACACCTGCCAGAACTTCAAGACTAATTTCCAGATAGATGACGTTACTTTAATCCAGGTTAAACAAATGTAACACCTTTGTGAAGATGTTTTTGATCCAGTGTTCTTCTGACAGTATCATACAATGCAAATTAAATGGCAGCTGATACACTATGGAAATGCTGCTGGATTCTATCCATGTGATGGAATAGAGACATTAACTCTTTGTGCTGATTCCATGGATGTCTGAACAATTGTATCAGGAAGTTGAGCATGGAAAGACCAATTATATTTAATAATCCCACTCCCTTTGAGGTATTCCGGCTTCCCTTATCTCATGGATTGAAATGAACAATGCAGATGATGGAAATCTGAAATAAAAACAGAAAACACTGGGGACATTAGGTAGGTCGGGAACATCTGTTGAAAATGAAAAGAAATAGATGTTTCAGGTCACAGACCCTTAATGGGAATTGGTAAAAAGGGAGATAAATGTAACTTTACGTTCCAGACAAGGAGGAGGGATGGATGGGAAATGGGGGACATCAGTGGAAGGAAGAGACCAGTGAAATGGGTTCAGAGGGCCACAGGCAGTGATTGTGACTAAGCTATAAGTCACTAGAAAATGACCACCACACCTCCTCCAATCCTGCCTCTTGCAAGTATGCCATTCACCTCAATTTCTCTGTCTCTGCATATGCTGCTTAGCTGTGGCTGTGTCTCCTCTGCGTAACTCTGTTTCAAACGTGACTTGGACAGGTTGAGTGAGTGGGCAGATGCATGGCAGATGCAGTTTAATGTGGATACATGTGAAATTATCCACTTTGGTGGCAAGAACAGGAAGGCAGAATATTATCTGAATGGTGTCAACTTAGGAAATGGGGAAGTACAACGAGATCTGGGTGTCCTTGTTCATCAGTCACTGAATGTAAGCATGCAGGTACAGCAGGAAGTGAAGAAAACTAATGGTATGTTAGCCTTCATAACACGAGGAGTTGAGTATAGGAGCAAAGAGGTCCTTCTGCAGTTGTACAGGGCCCTAGTGCGAGCACACCTGGAGTATTGTGTGCAGTTTTGTTTCTCCAAATCTGAGGAAGGACATTCTTGCTAATGAGGGAGTGCAGCGTAGGTTCACGAGATTAATTCCTGGGATGCCGGGACTGTCATATGTTGAAAGAATGGAAAGACTGGGCTTGTATACACTGGTATTTGGAAGGACGAGAGGGTATCTTATTGAAACATGTAAGATTATTAAGGGATTGGCACGCTAGAGGCAGGAATCATGTTCCCAATGTTGGTGGAGTCCACAACCAGGGGCCACATTTTAAGAATAAGTTGTTGGCCATTTAGAACGGAGATGTAAAACTTTTTCACCCAGAGAGTTGTGAATCTGTGGAATGCTCTGCCTCAGAAGGCAATAGAGGCCAATTCTCTGGATGATTTCAAGAGAGAGTTAGATAGAGCTCATAAAGATAGTAGAGTCAAGGGATAGAAACATAGAAAATAGGTGCAGGAGTAGGCCATTAGGCCCTTCGAGCCTGCACTGCCATTCAATATGATCTTGGCTGATCATCCAAATCAGTATCCTGTACCTGCCTTCCCTGCATACTTTAGCCACAAGGGCCACATCTAACTCCATCTTAAATATAGCCAATTAACTGACCTCAACTACCTTCTGTGGCAGAGAATTCCAGAGATTCACCACTCTCTGTGTGAAAAATGTTTTTCTCATCTCAGTCCGAAAAGATTTCCCCCTTATCCTTAAACTGTGACCCCTTGTTCTGGACTTCCACAACATCGGGAACAATCTTCCTGCATCTAGCCTGTCCAACCCTCCTTCCCACTCAAGCCCCTCCCCAAGTACTCTTCACTGCAAACGCAGGTGATGTAACCGCAAGAGAGGTTACATCACCTGCGCAGGTGGGACAGAGGATCACATGTACCTCTTTAAACCTCATCTACTACATTTGGTGTTCGCATTATGGCCTTCACTACAATCAGTTTGAAAATGGATGCGAGCAAAAACCTTGCCTATTCATGTTCTCCATCAATGCAGCCTGACGCACTGAGCTACAATGTCAGCTTATATTCTGTACAAGGTTCCAGCATCTGCAGTTCCTTGTGTCTCTGGAAAGTGTTAATGCTTGCTTGCCTGCGTTATAACCATATATAACCATATAACCATATAACAATTACAGCACGGAAACAGGCCATCTCGACCCTTCTAGTCCGTGCCGAACACGTATTCTCCCCTAGTCCCATATACCTGCGCTCAGACCATAACCCTCCATTCCTTTCCCGTCCATATAACTATCCAATTTATTTTTAAATGATAAAAACGAAGCTGCCTCTACCACCTTTGCTGGAAGCTCATTCCACACAGCCACCACTCTCTGAGTAAAGAAGTTCCCCCTCATGTTACCCCTAAACTTCAGTCCCTTAATTCTCAAGTCATGTCCCCTTGTTTGAATCTTCCCTACACTCAGTGGGAAAAGCTTATCCACGTCAACTCTGTCTATCCCTCTCATCATTTTAAAGACCTCTATCAAGTCCCCCCTTAACCTTCTGCGCTCCAAAGAATAAAGCCCTAACTTGTTCAACCTTTCTGTGTAACTTAGTTGCAGAAACCCAGCCAACATTCTAGTAAATCTCCTCTGTACTCTCTCTATTTTGTTGACATCCTTCCTATAATTAGGCGACCAAAATTGTACACCATACTCCAGAATTGGCCTCACCAATGCCTTGTACAATTTTAACATTACATCCCAACTTCTATACTCAATGCTCTGATTTATAAAGGCCAGCACACCAAAAGCTTTCTTTACCACCCTATCTACATGAGATTCCACTTTCAGGGAACTGTGCACAGTTATTCCCAGATCCCTCTGTTCACCTGCATTCTTCAATTCCCTACCATTTACCATGTACGTCCTATTTTGATTTGTCCTGCCAAGATGTAGCACCTCACACTTATCAGCATTAAACTCCATCTGCCATCTTTCAGCCCACTCTTCCAACTGGCATAAATCTCTCTGTAGACTTTGAAAATATACTTCATTATCCACAACCCCACCTATCTTAGTATCATCTGCATACTTACTAATCCAATTTACCACACCATCATCCAGATCATTGATGTACATGACAAACAACAGTGGACCCAACACAGATCCCTGTGGCACCCCACTAGTCACTGGCCTCCAACCTGACAAACAACCATCCACCATTACTCTCTGGCATCTCCCATTCAGGCACTGTTGAATCCATCTTGCTACTCCACCATTAATACCCAACCATTGAACCTTCTTAACCAACCTTCCATGAGGAACCTTGTCAAAGGCCTTACTGAAGTCCATATATACAACATCCACTGCTTCACCCTCATCAATTTCCCGAGTAACCTCTTCAAAAAATTCAAGAAGATTAGTCAAACATGACCTTCCAGGCACAAATCCATGTTGACTGTTCCTAATCAGACCGTGTTTATCCAGATGCTTATATATATTATCTCTAAGTATCCTTTCCATTAATTTGCCCACCACTGACGTCAAACTAACAGGTCTATAATTGCTAGGTTTACTCTTAGACCCCTTTTTAAACAATGGAACAACATGCGCAGTACGCCAATCCTCCGGCACTATTCCAGTTTCTAATAACATTTGAAATATTTCTGTCATAGCCCCTGCTATTTCTACACTAACTTCCCTCAATGTCCTAGGGAATATCCTGTCCGGACCTGGAGACTTATCCACTTTTATATTTCTCAAAAGTGTCAGTACTTCCTCTTCTTTGAATCTCATAGTTTCCATAGCTACTCTACTTGTTTCCCTTACCTCACATAATTCAATATCCTTCTCCTTGGTGAATAGCGAAGAAAATAAATTGTTCAATATCTCCCCCATCTCTTTTGGCTCTGCAGATAGCTGTCCACTCTGACTCTCTAATGGACCAATTTTATCCCTCGTTATCCTTTTGCTATTAATATAGCTGTAGAAACCCTTTGGATTTACTTTCACCTTACTTGCCAAAGCAACCTCATATCTTCTTTTAGCTTTTCTAATTTATTTCTTAAGATTCTTTTTACATTCTTTATACTCCTCAAGCACCTCATTTACTCCATGCTGCCTATAATTATTGTAGATCTCTCTCTTTTTCCGAACCAAGTGTCCAATTTCCCTTGAAAACCATGGCTCTTTCCAATTTTTACTATTTCCTTTCAACCGAACAGGGACATAAAGATTCTGTACTCTTAAAATTTCACCTTTAAATGTACTCCATTTCTCTTCCACATCTTTCCCATAAAACAAACTGTCCCAATTTACTCCTTTTAAATCCTTTCGCATCTCCTCAAAGTTAGCCTTTCTCCAATCAAAAATCTCAACCCTAGGTCCAGTTCTGACCCTCTCCATAATTATATTGAAACTAATGATATTGTGATCACTGTTATGTATTATTCATAACAGGGCTGTGGGACTTGCCCAGCAGGTCCGGCTGTACTGATGGGCAGAGAGAAACTGGGCCAATATCACAGATGGGTGATTACTGTAGAAATGGCCACTCTGATACAGAGAGGAATTGAGTTTGCTAAAGTTGACACTTTTACAACGGGTCTGGAAGACTCCACATGACCAGAGGGAAGACAAGGTGTTGTCATTCGTGCTACCATTGGGTCTTGTTGTAATTTCAGGAAACAACAAACCAGGGACACAGAGTGAATGGGGTGATGAATTGAAGAGGGACTCAGGTCTTAGAGTCAGCATTTCGAGGGTTAATTATTCCAAAATCCAGCACAAGCTTGGAATAAAACAATATTTGCATGATATATAAGATGACTTCATTTCTCAGCCACAATATTCAAAATTATCCATGTAAAACAATATAAAGAGGATTGAACTTACTGCTCAACAGCAAATCCAGCTGAAGGTGTGGAGAGCGACTGAGTGCACCAAACAGTGACCAAGATGCTGAGATTCTGTTTAACTCTCTCTGCCTTCCTTGGGCTTCAGGTTGCAGGAACAGGAGCAGATGATACTGTGGCGGAAGCGTGTAAGAGCCTGATCTGTCCTCCAAGCTTGAATGCCACTGCGCATAATGTAAGTTTTGTTGGGAATCAGCAGGGATGGATAATGGGAAAGATTGGATATTTTCTGTTCCGCACTTGTCTCTGGTTAAAATTCCACCATCGTTTAAAACACCTTTCGGTTGGTATGTTGGTCTGTATTGTGGAGCTGATCCCGACAAGCCAGGAAGGACCTTGGCATCAGTCTGTTGAATGTCTTCACATTCCCACTTCTCACAGAGGAACTGGGGAGTGTGGAATGTTTTCTGATTCCATCTGTTTTCATTTTAAGTCTCAAACAGAGTGTCACAACTGAAATTAAAAATATGATGAAGGTTGGTAAAGGTTTAACATGAGGAAAGATGAAAGTCTGTGGATCCACTAATATGGAGTCTGCCAATATTTGAAATATTACAGAAAACTGTGTAATCTATTTTCTGAGGGTGTCAGAGTAGATAGAACTGGTGGTACGTGTCCAAAGACATACAGGTAGGTTAATTGGCATGGTAAAATGGTAAATTGTACCTAGTGTGTGTCAGATAGCATTAGTGAGCAGGGATCGATGGTCGGCGCTGTATTTGATAATTGGTCTTATCAAATTTGCAGATGGCACAAAGCTGGGTGACAGTGTGAACTGTGAAGAGGTTGTTATGAGGATGCAGAGTGACTTGGACAGGTGGGGTGAGTGAGTGAGCAGATGCATGGCAGATGCAGTATAATGTGGATAATGCGAGGTTGTCCATTTTGGAAGGTAGATAAAAATTCTGAAGAAACTCAGCGGGTGAGGTAGCATCTATGGAGCGAAGGAATAGGTGATGTTTCGGGTCGAGACCCTTCTTCACACTCATCCATTTTGGAGGTAAGAACGGGAAGGCAGATTATTATGTGAATGGTGTCAGGTTAGGAAAAGGGGAAGCACAACAAGACCTGGGTGTCCTAGTACATTAGTCACTGAAAGTAAGCATGCATGTACAACAGGCAGTGAAGAAAGCTAATGGCATGTTGGCCTTCATAACGAGAGGAGTTGAGTATAGGAGCAACAAGGTCCTTCTGCAGTTGTACAGGGCCCTGGTGAGACCTGGAGTATAGTGTGCCGTTTTGGTCTCCTAACTTGTGGAAGAACATTCTTGCTGTTGAGGGAGTGCAGCGTAGGTTCATGAGGTTAATTACCGGGATAGCGGGACTGTCATATAATGAAAGAATGGAGCGACTGGCTTGTATTCACTGGAATTTAGAAGGACGAGACGGGATCTTATAGAAACATATAAAATTATTAAGGGATTGGACACGCTAGATGCAGGAAATATGTTTCCGATGTTGGGGAGTCCAGAACCAGGGGCCACAGTATAAGAATAAGGTGTAGGCCATTTAGAACTGAGATGAGGAAAAACTTTTTCACACAGAGCGTTGTGAATTTGTTGAATTCTCTGCCTCAGAAGACAGTGGAGGCCGATTCACTGGATGCATTCAAAAGAGAGTTAGATAGAGCTCTTAGGGCTAGCGGAATCAAGGGGTATGGGGAGAAGGGTACTGATTGTGAATGATCAGCCATGATCACATTGAATGCTGGCTCGAAGGGCCAAATGGCCTACTCCTGCACCTATTGTCTATGTATCTCTAAACTAAACTTAAAAAAATAGTGGGCTTCGGGACATAGCTTGTAACCCTTTTAAGACTGAATTGTTTTTATCCAAGAAAACATATGTCTTTTCTTCCCTAGAGAGAAGAAGTTCCTCTTCAAATTAAAATGTTATTCAATTTGGTCTTATCCATAACCACACTCAGGATATCTCATCCACAGGAAGATTGTGCTGAGTGCCGTTCATAGACTCAGCAGTAAAGCTACATCTTGTGCACTGGCTCCTCACGAGTTAATACTGCTATCACTCCCATGGGATTCAGAAAAAACCCAATGGAACACCACAGCCCAGAACTGACAGAGCAGTCACTGCCCCACCAGTAGAACCCCATTCCCCCTTTTACTCCATCCAATTTTACATATCATTCCAATTGATATGTGGATTAGTTGATTACTCTCATGTGAACCAAGAAATAGATTTTAAAAATTTCCTTTGCCTGTTATCCATGCAAATCGCCTTTAAGGTGAAAGGGGAAAAGATTTAATAGGAATCTGAGGTATAACCTTTTCACACAAATGGTGGTGGATGAATGGAACAAGCTGTAAGATGAGTTTATTGAGGCAGGGACAATCTCAACATTTGAGAAGCAGTTGGACAGGTACATGGATTGGACAGGTTTGGAGGGATAGGGACGCTGGCAAGTGGGACTAATCTAACTGGTTGGGCCGACGAGCCTGTTTCCACACTGTATCACTCTATGGCTATGACATGACCACAACAAGCCATGTGAAAGGGAACATAAAAACTGACTGCAAAAGTTTTTATAGATATGTGAAAAGAAAGAGATTAGTTAAAACAAATGTAGGTCCCTTGCAGTCAGGAACAGGTGAGTTAATCATGGGGAACAAGGATATGGCGGACCATTTGAATAACTACTTTGGTTCCGTCTTCACTAAGGAAGACATAAATAATCTGCCGGAAATAGCAGGGGACCGCGGGTCAAAGGAGTTGGAGGAATTGAGTGAAATTCAGGTTAGCCGGGAAGTGGTGTTGGGTAAATTGAATGGATTAAAGGCCGATAAATCCCCAGGGCCAGATAGGCTGCATCCCAGAGTACTTAAGGAAGTAGCTCCAGAAATAGTGGATGCATTAGTAATAATCTTTCAAAACTCTCTAGATTCTGGAGTAGTTCCTGAGGATTGGCGGGTAGCAAACGTAACCCCACTTTTTAAGAAGGGAGGGAGAGAGAAAACGGGGAATTACAGACCAGTTAGTCTAACATCGGTAGTGGGGAAACTGCTAGAGTCAGTTATTAAAGATGGGATAGCAGCACATTTGGAAAGTGGTGAAATCATTGGACAAAGTCAGCATGGATTTACAAAAGGTAAATCATGTCTGACGAATCTTATAGAATTTTTCAAGGATGTAACTAGTAGCGTGGATAGGGGAGAACCAGTGGATGTGGTGTATCTGGACTTCCAGAAGGCTTTCGACAAGGTCCCACATAAGAGATTAGTATACAAATTTAAAGCACACGGCATTGGGGGTTCAGTATTGATGTGGAAAGAGAACTGGCTGGCAAACAGGAAGCAAAGAGTAGGAGTAAACGGGTCCTTTTCACAATGGCAGGCAGTGACTAGTGGGGTACCGCAAGGCTCAGTGCTGGGACCCCAGCTATTTACAATATATATTAATGATCTGCATGAGGGAATTGAAGGCAATATCTCCAAGTTTGCGGATGACACTAAGCTGGGGGGCAGTGTTAGCGGTGAGGAGGATGCTAGGAGACAGCAAGGTGACTTGGATAGGCTGGGTGAGTGGGCAAATGTTTGGCAGATGCAGTATAATGTGGATTAATGTGAGGTTATCCATTTTGGTGGCAAAAACAGGAAAGCAGACTATTATCTAAATGGTGGCCGACTAGGAAAAGGGGAGATGCAGCGAGACCTGGGTGTCATGGTACACCAGTCATTGAAAGTAGGCATGCAGGTGCAGCAAGCAGTGAAGAAAGCGAATGGTATGTTAGCTTTCATAGCAAAAGGATTTGAGTATAGGAGCAGGGAGGTTCTACTGCAGTTGTACAGGGTCTTGGTGAGACCACACCTGGAGTATTGCGTACAGTTTTAGTCTCCAAATCTGAGGAAGGACATCATTGCCATAGAGGGAGCGCAGAGAAGGTTCACCAGACTGATTCCTGGGATGTCAGGACTGTCTTATGAAGAAAGACTGGATAGACTTGGTTGATACTCTCTAGAATTTAGGAGATTGAGAGGGGATCTTATAGAAACTTATAAAATTCTTAAGGGGTTGGACAGGCTAGATGCAGGAAGATTGCTCCCGATGTTGGGGAAGTCCAGGACATGGGGTCACAGCTTAAGGATAAGGGGGAAATCCTTTAAAACCGAGATGAGAAGAACTTTTTTCACACAGAGAGTGGTGAATCTCTGGAACTCTCTGCCACAGAGGGTAGTCGAGGCCAGTTCATTGGCTATATTTAAGAGGGAGTTAGATGTGGCCCTTGTGGCTAAGGGGATCAGAGGGTATGGAGAGAAGGCAGGTGCGGGATACTGAGTTGGATGATCAGCCATGATCATATTGAATGGCGGTGCAGGCTCGAAGGGCCGAATGGCCTACTCCTGCACCTAATTTCTATGTTTCTATGTTTCTATGAAAGGGAAATCAGAGTGCAGAATGTAGCGTTACAGTTTCGGAGAAATTACAGATTTAAAATTTGCAATGTGGACATTCAGTCCATTCAGAGCATGGAAACGGTGGACTGATCAGACTTTCACATCACGGCTCCCAACAGATACTGCCCCTGAACTTCACCGCTGTTCCTTTGACTCCTCTATTTCCTTTCACCACACCAGGGTTATGACGAGGTACGTTTCCCAATGCTGAAATTCCTCTATACATTTGTTGATGGAATGGATTTAACGGCTGCAAGAGATGTCGCCCTGAACAGATTTTTCGACTATTCAAATTTTAATAACGGTGCAGGTACGTTGGATGTTTCTTCAATGAAACAGTACAGAACATATCTTACTACATGTTTCAGTGTTTGACCCATCTTATTTCAAACTAGTGTGCAGCCAGACAGGATCCATGTTTTTTCACCAGATGGTTTCTATGCTTCATGGAAGGGCATAATGACACAGGATTGAAGGCCAGTCGGCCCTTCCTGGCTGTGCTGGGCGAAAAGGGCAAACACAGTTCTCCCCAATTTCCATCCTATCACTTCCCTCCTGTGGTGAGGTGACCAGCTCTGTACATAGTTCTCCAATTGTCACCATTCATCCCCATACATTTCCAGTTTGAAATTCCTACTCTTATCTTCTCTACCGCTGGAGCTCTCCATTTCTCAGCTCTTTTTATGAATGAGACAGGTGGTGACAGAGGGAGGCAACTCAACTATGCAGGAACACCTTGTGTCATTCAATCGTGAAGTTTCACTATGTGTCAGGAACCGTGTGTGTGTGTGTGTGTGTTCCTAAGTCACAGGGGCCCATTGAGTCTACTCCGCCATTCATTCATGGCTGATCTACCTTTCCCTCTCAAACCATTCTCCTGCCTTCTCACCATAACTATTAACACCCTTACTAATCAAGAATCTGACAGTCTCCACCTTAAAAATACTCAATGATGGCTTCCACAGCCGTCTGTGACAATGAATTCCACAGATTCACCACCCTTCGACTGAAGAAATTCCTCAACGTCTTTGTAATAGTACATCCTTATATTCTGTGTCTGTGTCCCCTGGTCCTCTCCATAGCCACTCTATTCAGGCCTTTCACTATTTGATAAGTTTCAATGAGGTCTCCCCTCATCCTTCTAAACTCCAGCGATTAAAAGCCCAGTGCTGTCTGATGCTCATCATACATTTACCTAATCTTCCCAGAGCTCATTCTCATAAACCTCCTCTGGACACTATCCAAAGCCAGCACATCCTTTCTCAGAGATGGGGCCCAAAACCGCTCACAATACTCCAAATGTGTTATGTCAAGAGCCTCAGCATTACATCCTTGTTTTAAACTCTAGTCCTCTCGAAATAAATGCTAACATTGCATTTGCCTTCCTTACTACCAATTCAACTTGCAAATTAACCTTTTGGGAATCCTGCAAAAGCACTCCAAAATCCCTTTGCACCTCCTATTTCTGAATCCTCTCCCCATTTAAAAAGTAGTCTATGCTTTTATTACTACTACAAAATGCATGACTCCACACTTCGCCACACTGTATTCAATCTCCACTTATTAGTCCATTCTCCCAATCTGTCTTATTCCTACTGCAGAGTCCCTGCTTTCAATACACCACCTGCCCCATATCATCTGCCAACTTGCCCACAAAGCCTTCAATTTCCTCAACCGAATCATTGATATACAGCGTGAAGTAGCAGCTCCAGCGCCGACCCCTGCGGAACACCACTAGTTACTGGCAGCCAACCAGAAAAAGTCCCCATTATTCCCATTCTTTGCCTTCTGCTATTCAGCCAACCTTCTACCCATGCTAGTAACTGCCCTTTGATACAATGGGCTCTCATCATTTTGAGCAGCCTCACGTGTGGCACCTTATCAAAGGCCTTCTGAAAATCAAGGTAAGCACCATCCAACAACTGTTTATCCTGCTATTTACTTCCTCAAAGAATGCCAAGATTTGTCAGGCAAGCTCACCGCTTCACAAAACATGCTGACTTTGGTCTATTTTATTGTGCGTCTAAGTACTCAGAAATCTCTTCCTTTCTAATGGACTCTAAAATCTTACCAGTCACTGAAGTCAGGATAACCAGCCTATGGCTTCCTATCCTTTGCTTCATTCCCTCCCTGAACAGTGGAGTAACATTTGTAAATTTCCAATCCTCTGGAGCCACCTGACTCTACTGATTCTTGAAAGACCAACACTAATGCCTCCCCAATCTCGAAAGCCACCTCCTTCAGAACCCTGGGGTATAGGTTATCTGGTCCAAGTGACTTGTCCACCTTCAGGCCTTTCAGCTTCCCAAGCACCTTCTCCTTCATAATGGCCACTCCACTAATAGACAATAGACAATAGACATTAGGTACAGGAGTAAGCCATTCGGCCCTTCGAGCCAGCATCGTCATTCAATGTGATCATGCCTGATCATCCTCAATCAGTACCCCGTTCCTGCCTTCCCCTCATATCCCCTGACTCCGCGATCCTTAAGTGCCTTATCTAGCTCTCTCTTGAAAGTATCCAGAGAACCGGCCTCCACTGCCCTCTGAGGCAGAGAATTCCACAGACTCACAACTCTCTGTGAGAAAAAGTGTTTCCTTGTCTCCGTTCTAAATGGCTTACCCCTTATTCTTAAATTGTGGCCCCTGGTTCTGGACTCCCCCAACATCAGGAACATGTTTCCTGCCTCTAGTGTGTCCAAACCCTTAACAATCTTATATGTTTCAATAAGACCCCTCTCATCCTTCTAAACTCCAGTGTACGAGCCCAGCCGCCCCATTCTCTCAGCATATGACAGTCCCGCCATCCCGGGAATTAACCTTGTGAACCTACGCTGTACTCCCTCAATAGCAAGAATGTCCTTCCTCAAATTAGGGGACCAAAACTGCACACAATACTCCAGGTTTGGTCTCACTAGGGCCCTGTACAATTGCAGAAGGACCTCTTTGTTATATACTCGACTCCTCTTGTTATAGAGGCCAACATGCCATACGCTTTCTTCACTGCCTGCTGTACCTGCATGCTTACTATCATTGACTGATGAACAAAGACCTTCATATCCCGTTGTACTTCCTCTTTTCCCAACTTGACACCATTTAGATAGTAATCTGCCTTCCTGTTTTTGATACCAAAGTGGATAACCTCACATTTATCCACATTAAACTTCATCTGCCATGCATATGCCCACTCCCCCAGCCTGTTCAAGTCACCCTGCATTCTCATAGCATCCTCCTCACAGTTCACACTGCCACCCAGCTTTGTGTCATCTGCAAATTTTGCTAATGTTACTTTGAATCCCTTCATCCAAATCATTGATGTATATTATAAATAGCTGTGGTCCCAGCACCGAGCCTTGCGGTACCCCACTAGTCACTGCCTGCCATTCTGAAAGGGACCCGTTAATCCCTACTTTTTGTTTCCTGTCTGCAAACCAATTTTCTATCCATGTCAGCACTGTACCCCCAATACCATGTGCTCACTAATATTCTATGTGGGACCTTATCAAATGCTTTCTGAAAGTCCAGGTACACTACATCCACTGGCTCTCCTTGTCCATTTTCCTAGTTACATCCTCAAAAAATTCCAGAAGATTAGTCAAGCATGATTTCCCCTTCGTAAATCCATGCTGACTCGGACCGATCCTGTTACTGTTATCCAAATGTACCGCTATTTCATCTTTTATAATTGACTCCAGCATCTTCCCCACCACCGATGTCAGGCTAACTGGTCTATAATTCCCTGTTTTCTCTCTCCCGCCTTTCTTAAAAAGTGGGATAATATTAGCTACCCTCCAATCCATAGGAACTGATCCTGAATCCATAGAACATTGTAAAATCATCACCAATACATCCACGATTTCTAGAGCCACTTCTTTAAGTACCCTGGGATGCAGACCATCAGGCCCTGGGGATTTATCAGCATTCAGTCCCATCAGTCCACCCAACACCATTTCCTGCCTAATGTGGATTTCCTTCAGTTCCTCCGTCATCCCAGATCCTCTGGCCACTACTATATCGGGAAGATTGTTTGTGTCCTCCTTAGTAAAGACGGATCCAAAGTGCCTGTTCAACTCATCTGCAATTTTCTTGATCCCCATAATAAATTCACATTTTTCAGTCTTCAAGGGTCCATTCAACTTCGGTCTCAACTATTTTTTCCTCTTTACATAACAAAAGTAGCTTTTACTATCCTACTTTATATTCTTGCCTAGCTTACCTTCGTACCTCATCTTTTCTCCCCGTATATTTCTAACTTCTACTGTGTGTGAGTGTTTGTGTGAGCACATGCATTTTAGTGACAGTTGGTAGAGGAGGAGGGAGAAATTAGATGAGAGAGAGTTGGAAATAAAATTAAAAATAGAAGAGGAACAAAGAAAAGAAGCAAAAGCTGATTAAAACAGTTTTTTTACCAGGGAGCGTGCGAGTTCGACTGGTGAGTGCTCCCTGTTGCCGCGGGATGCAATTTATTCCAATATCCTCTCATCTCTGGTTGATACTCTGTTCCGAGTGAAGGTCAGGCAGTGGCTACAGAGAGAAACAAAATTAATATTTCAGTTGAAGGAAGGTTCATCAGAAATCCAATGTAATTCATCACCCGCTGAACAACACGGTGAACAGTCTGCGAACAGAACCCTTTCACTGAAAATTGTTCTTTTTCTCATAGATACAATAGTTTCCATCTCTGCGCCTTGGACAGTTTACGTCCAATTTGATGATTCCAAGATAGTGCCAAGATTTTCATTTTTTATTTCACTGCCTCTCCAAATCCAAAATGCATCTGAAGCAGCAAGTCCAGCAGTTCGTGAAATCATTCATTCTGAAAGGACATTATTTATCAGGTGAGGTTTGTTACTGTTTATTCTGCTGATGCATTTCAAGATTGTCTCCCCAACATTACACTCAGGCACGGTGGGACTGTGGTGAGTGGGCTGGTCCACACGGGTAGGGATCGTGACCATCATTAACGGTGGTAAGAATGAGTTGGCTCCTGACACAAGTTTCACTCCCTCTCCTGAGGACACGACCAGTCTCCACACCGGCAGGTTCAGGTAGAACATTGGATATGACCCAACAAACGATTTCACCTGATACAATCTCAGGTGAGGATGCTGAGCCTGGTATCTAACATTATTGATAATCCCTTTGTCATTTTGTCCCATTAGTATCAGAAAGTAATACCAAGTGCAGAAAACTGAGCGAGGATCTTTTAGAGGTTTATGAGTTCATGAGGGGAATAGAACATGATAATGCACAGTCTTTTACCCAGGGTTGGGGAGTCAAGAACCAGAGGATATATGGTTGTGAGGGAAAGATTTAATAGGAACCTGAGGGGCAACATTTTCACACAGCAGGTAGTGGGTGTATGGAATGATCTGCCAAAGGAGGTAGTTAAGGAGGGTACTATAACAACATTTGAAAGACATTTGGATTGGTAGCTCGAAAGGTTTGGAGGAATATGGGCCAAACATGCGCAAATGGAGCTTGTGTGGATGGGGCAGCTTAGTCAGCATGGGCAAGTTGGGCCAAAGGACCTCTATGCTGTGTGACAATGGTTATGGCTTCACAACTCATATCAATGCAAAAGTATACTTTATTGCAAAAGCTCACATGCACACGGTATATAATTTTGGGTTTGTAATTTTGGGTGTATAATTTTGTCATTTCCAATGTTCTCTAAATTCAGGATCAGTTCCTGTGGATTGGAGGGAAGCTAATGTTAGGGACTTATAGACCAGTTAGCCTGACATCTGTGGTGGGGAAGATGCTGGAGACAATCATAAAAGATGAAATAGTGTCACATTTGGATAGCAGTAACAGGATCGGTCAGCGTCAGCAGGGATTTACGAAGGGGAAATCTGGAATTTTTTGAGGATGTAACTAGGAAAATAGACAAGGGAGAGCCAGTGGATGTGTACCTGGACTTTCAGAAAGCATTTGATAAAGTCCCACATAGGAGATTCATGGGCAAAACTAGGGCACATGGTATTGGGGGTAGAGTGCGGACATGGATAGAAAATTGGTTGGCAGACAGGAAACAAGGAGTAAGGATTAACGGGTCCTTTTCAGAATGGCAGACAGTGACTAGTGAGGTACTGCAGGCTCGGTGCTGGGTGCTAATCTATATTAATGATTTAGAAGATGGGACTCAAAGTAACATTAGCAAATTTGCAGATGACACAAAGCTGGGTGCCAATGTGAACTGTGAGGAGGATGCTATGAGAATGCAGGGGACTTGGACAGGCTGGGTGAGTGGGCAAATGCATGGCAGATGCAGTATAATGTGGATAAATGTGAGGTTATCCACTTTGGTGGGAAGAACAAGGCAGCAGATTATTATCTAAATGGTGTCAAGTTGGGAAAAGGGGAAGTACAACGGGATCTGGGTGTCCTTGTTCATCAGTCAATGAAAGTAAGCATGCAGGTACAGCAGGCAGTGAAGAAAGCGAATGGCATGTTGGCCTTCATAACAAGAGGAGTTGCTATAGAAGCAAAGAGGTCCTTCTGCAGTTGTACAGGACCCTAGTGAGACCACACCTGGAGTGTTGTGTGCAGTTTTGGTCTTCAAATTTGAGAAAGGACATTCTTGCTATTGCAGGACTGCAGCATGGGTTCACAAAGTTAATTCCGGGATGGCGGGACTGTCATATGTTGAGAGAGTGGAGTGGCTGGGCTTGTATACTCTGGACTTTAGAAGGATGAGAGGGAATGTTATTGAAACATATAAGATTATTAAGGGTTTGGACATGCTAGAGCAGGAAACATGTTCCTGATGTTGGGGGAGTCCAGAACCAGGGGCCACAGTTTAAGAATAAGGGCTAAGCCATTTAGAACGGAGATGAGGAAACACTTTTTAACACAGAGAATTGTGAGTCTGTGGAATACTCTGCCTCAGGTGGAGGCTGGTTCTCTGGATACTTTCAAGGGAGAGCTGGATAGGGCTCTTAAAGATAGCGGAGTCAGGGGATATGGAGAGAAGGCAGGAACAGGGTACTGATTATGGATGATCAGCCATGATCACATTGAATGGTGGTGCTGGCGCGAAGGGCCGAATGGCCTACTCCTGCACCTATTGTCTATTGTCTATTGTATTCCCATCGATCTTTGACATATCAAAATAAAACACCTTTTTTATTGAAAATCAGGTAACGTTGCAGATCCTGGGCATCTGAAATAAAAACTGAAATCTGGAAGCTTTCAGCTGGTCAGGCAGCATATGTGGAAAGATAAACATTTAACATTTCAGCTATAGAACACAGAGAGCTTGGGATGCAAGTACATAGTTCCCACAAAGTTGCAGCACGGATAAATATGATGCAGAAGAAGACACACTTGCCTTTTTTAGTGTTAGGACATTACTGTAACAGCTATACATGATGGTGGGGAGACCTTTTTGCCCAGATAAATGAAGGATGTAATTAAGCTAGAGTGGACTCAGAAACAATTCATAAGTCTGTTGCCTGGATCGGAAGGCTGAAAATGATAAGGGACTAGATTGGCTCAAGATTGTTTTCCCTGGTATAAACATGGCTGAAGGTGGCGTTACAAAGGTCAATTAAATTATGCACGGGATCTCCCAGTTGCCATCCATTTCATCTACCCTTTCCATTCATTTACCGCCTCTTTTGTCCTTGGCCTCCGCCATTGCCAGAGTGAGGCCACACGCAAATTGGAAGCGCATCACCTCATATTTTGATTGGGTAGCTTACAACACTGCAGTATGATCACTGAATTCTCTAATTTTAAGTAAGCATTACTTATTCCCCCGCCCACCCTATCCCTTCCCCACTTACCCCCTTCCTCCAACCTAGTCATTTTACCAGTTTTACAGTTTCCCACATTGTGTTCCTCTTGAGATCATACCTTCCCTAGCCTACAATGGATTGACCAAGAACCAACCAGCCTGAGGTCATTTGTGGCCAGCCTTGATTGGTCCCGGTCTTTTCTCACCTCCAGCTCTTCACCACCCCTACCCCCTACTCTCAGTCTGAAGAAGAGTCCCGGCCCAAAGAGTCCCATCACTCCATCCAGAGAAAACAATCCAAGTTTGTTCACCCTCTGTAGCTAATATTACATAATCCTCCGTACCCTTTTCAAAGCCTCCACATCCTTCCTATAAAGGGGCGACCAGATCTGCACGCATACTCCAAACGTGGCATATCTAAAGTCTAATAAAGCAGCATCATGACTTCCTGACTCTTATAATCAATAGCCCAAACTATGCGAGCAAGCAAATTATATACTTCCTTTACCACCCTAAGCTTGTGAGTACTTGTGCAAAGGATTCCTGACTTAAGTCCTACACCTGGTAACTCCTAAGCAGTCTCACACAGGAGGGAGGCCGTGAGCGTTGTAACCCTGGAGTTCGATTTGAGAGGAGAGTGATGAGGAAGGCTGGGGAGAAGGATTGAGCGACAAATGAATTCAAACTAACAAACAATCTCCTGGAGGAACTCAGCAGGTCATGCAGCATCTGTGGAGGGAATTGAATTGTCCACATTTTGGGTTAAAACCCTGCATCAGGACTGAATTCCCAGTATACCAAAGGGGAGCAGCCTTTGATTTTCATTGTCTGATGCCAATTCTGTTCCAAGCCCAGAGGGCGTGATGATACCTGCTCCCTTTTAACCTCAGCAATTGGGTAAGTGTTTTTTTGTTAACTTAGGCTACATTTGTTTGATATTTATTCTGATTTGTTCACAGGACATGTAAACAAACAAATGAGAACTATGGGGAGCTTGCCAATGAATTCAAAAAGGACTTGGAAAATGACCAACAACTCTTTCACAGCCATTATGTCTACATCACATGGTTCAACACACGTGGCCTTGTGCAAATTGCATTTAGAAAGAACTGAAACAAAATCTTTTTAGAGGTTCTGTTACATTTACAGATTTCAAACAGTGAGATGCGCTAAACTCTATTCTTATCTTTAACAAGGGTCTCCCACATACATCAACATGTATTTATGTGGCATCTTAATGGAACAAAACCAGCTCTGGGTGATTTACACACATTGGACGAACCCTGTACATTTGCCACTGTTAAGGTTTTGAATCATCCCCTGTACCCCGCATATAAACACTGCCCTTTAATCCAGTTAACAGTTCCCACCTCCCACCCACAGGGCTGCGGTGAAGGAAGCTCACACTTCAGTTACAATGAACCAGCTACATTCACTCCAATGTGAGGCCTCCTTTTCCATTCACTGGTTTGTAGTTTTACATTCATTGTTCACTGCTTTGATCCTATCAAGGGCCTCAATCAAAGATTCCCACCCAGTGTTCCACTGATCGTCCAGTGCCCGATAGACCCCAAATGTGGGGCTGTGTCTTCCTGTCATTCCCCGGGTGAAATATGTTGTGGAGTGACATGGTCTTTCACCCCCACAACCAGAAATTTGGCTCCAACCCTAACAGGTTCAATTACTCCAGACAATTACTGGCTCCTGCTGTTCGGTTTAAGAAGATTGACACAAAGTGGTGAAGCAACTCAGCAGTTCAGGCAGTATCTCTGAAGAAAAATGACAAGTGATGTTTCTGGTCGAAACCCTTCTTCAGACAGTTTTAAAATTGTTTATAATTACCTTCCCCTGAATCCCATGTTATTTCCCAGTGTCCAATGACCTTCTAGTTGTGTGGGTGCTGAGAAGCCAGACAAGAGGGTGAGAAAGAATCAGTGATAGGAAGCTCCATGTTTAAACTTTAAGGTTGAAATCTGGAACTTTGTGGAAAAAGCCATCCAGGAATATTTCTTTAAAATCTCTACACTGCACAAATACACATGGGTCAGGATCTCCTCTGAGCAACAGGATGAATCACCGTGGTAATTTCCCTTTCCTCTAATCTTGCTTGAAACAATTTGTGTTCAGGCTGAGAATGAGATGGTTCTGAGGACAGGTACAGTAACAGCACATGCTCTCTTCATACTGGAGTCGGTATGTTTATCCCAGTGTTATTGGGCAGAACAGTGAAAGATAATGTGAAAAGAGCTGATTGAAAACGGGAAGAGATGGGACCACAGAGCACTGGGGTTGTGGTGGGTGGAATCATGGAGGGATCCAATCTGGGAACATGGACCTCACTCAGAGCTGGTTCCAGAATACAAAATTGTAAGTTAATACTGAAATTGTTAAGATATTGTATGAAAGCCATTTATGAAATCGCAAAACCTGGCCCTGGACTATTGTTTCTGTTTTTTCAGCTGCACTTAGGAAGTTAATAAGCTATCATCTTCAGAGTGTTTGCCTGTCTTTTGTTTTCCTAACTGCTGGGAATGTATTCTCACTGTGAAATAAAGAGGGTGATGCATCTTAACACTGGGTCTCCGGGTCGATTTTTACTCAAAAACAGAAATGGTCAGCAGAGTGATATGATCAGAGCTATTAGCAGCTTCAACGTCTTTGACACTAAATCGTGGATGATTTATCTTGGGTTCTGCGCATAGATGTAATTATGAAGAAGGCATCAGAGTCTCTACTTCCTTTGAAGTTTAAAGAATTTTGGTATGTCACCAAATATTCTAACAATTCTTGATAGATGCACTGCAGAGAGGATCATGTCTGGATGCATCATGGCCTGGTATGGCAATTCTAATACACAGAATTACCAGTGGCTGCAGAGCGTGGACTCAGTCCGGTCTATCATGGCTCTCCCCTCCCCACTATCATAAGCATCTACATGACGGTAGTCTAGGGTGGCACAGCTATACAGTTACTGCTTGACAGCGCTTGCAGCGCCAGAGATCCGGGGCCAATCCCGTCTATGGGTGCTGTCTGTATGGAGTTTGTATGTTCTCCCCGTGACCGCGTGGGTTTTCGCTGAGATCTTTGGTTTCCTCCCACAGTCCAAAGGCGTACAGGTTTGTAGGTTAATTGGCTTGGGTTTGTATACTTGATATAAGTGTAAATTGTCCCTAGTGTGTATAGGCTTGTGTTAATGTGCGGGGATCGTTGGTCAGTGCAGACCTGGTGGGCTGAAGGTCCTATTTCCGCGGTGTATTTCTAAACTAAATTAAAGTAAATGAGTTGCTGCCTCATGAAGGTAGCATTTCGTCAATTCACAATGAGGTTATCATGAGATGCACGGGTACAATGATGTAGTTACAATGAAAAGCTGCATCACAGGCATTTCAACTCATAACACATACAAAAATCATAAATTATACATAAATTACATCTAAAAAATTGTGCAGGAGAGTAAAATGAAATACATCTTGTACAAAATACACAAGATATTAATTCAAAACAAAACTTGATAAAAGACAAGTCCAGACTGTGCAGGAGGTGCACCGTAGTATTTCATTGTTGAGGGAGGGTTAGAGTTTAGTTTTAGTTTGAACTAGACCAAGTGGGATCCGTTGAGCCCCATCCCCAATGCAATAATCCACCACTCACCCGTTACCCCGACGCAACCCGTTTCCACCACTCACCCATTCCCCCAATATAACCCATTCCCCCAACGTAATATTCCACCACTCACCCTTTACCCCCATGGGAGGCCTGGTCCCCCAACACAACCCGTCCCCCAACGTAAGATTCCACCACTCACCCGTTCCCCCAACGCAACCCGTTTCCCCAATGCAATATTCCACCACTCACCCATAGCCCCCAACTGTGCAGATTAGCTCATTTTTTCACCCTCCCTCATTTTAAACTTTAAAAAAAATGCAATTGCACTTTGATTTAATGTTATTTAGGTGCTACCGACAAGGTCATCTTTTGTTATCAAAATGTAATCAATAAACTTTGCTGTGCTTGATTAGGCTGGCAGATTCTTCCCCTTTGTTATGCAAATCTAATTGTTAAACTTTGCTGTGCTGGGTTTTAGTTTATGCCCTGTCCCACTGTACGAATTCATTCAAAGAGTTCTCCCGAGTTTGCCCTGATTCGAACTCGGAGATTTACGGTAATGGCTGCTCGTCGGTACTCGGGGCTCTCGTGGACATTTTTCAACGTGTCTTCCCGAGCTTACCGTGTTTCCCGAGTACCTGCCATTAGCATTACGAGCCATTAAAAGACGTCCCCGAGCTCCGACGTACCCGCTACGTTCATTCTCCATGCTTACCACAAGTTTGATTATTTTTTTAACTCGGGAGAGCTCTTGAATGAACTCGTACAGTGGGACAGGGCAATTAGGCTGGCAGATTCTTTCCCTGATGGACATTTGCTGTGAAGGACTCAGTGTTCTGGGATAGCAACATTGTAGCCGGTAAGGCATTGTGACGTCATAACTGCCTAACTACCAGTCTCTATCAATCCTTCTCATGTGGGGGGGAGGGGGATCTCACTCTCTTCTTACACCCCTTGAAGCTGCTGATTCCGTTGTCTCTCTGTCACCTCTCCCTCCTTCTCCTTTTCCCTACCCTCAGTCACTCCTTCCCTCCCTTTCCCCTTTCGCACTCCCCCCTAAAGACAATATTTAAATAACATTTCTTCTCCTCCCATCCCCCACTCCGTCAACTCTCATAGCTGTGAATTGGCAGCAGAGATCACATTTTTATGTCATTTTCGGTTGATGGAATGTTCACGGCGGCTTGTGTAAATTAGATCCCATTGTAATTGGAGGAGTGTGAGATGCCATTGTGACATCAACACTGGAAGCTGCCAGAAATGTCTCCCTCTCACAGTCAGTTATTATTCTCAAAGTTGGTTTTATTAAACCTTTAAATATCAAATATAACATCAAATTTGTAGGAAACTTGATTAGAAGAACGATGGGAAAAAGCTGAGTAAGTGTTCTACAAACATTTTAGCGCTACCGTGTACCGTTTTGGAAAAAATACCATCACACAGACACAGACACAGACACACACACACACACACACACACACATAAAAACAAGACAAGACTTTTAATAATATATAGATTTTAGAGGTACAGCACGTAAACAGGCCTTGGGCCCACTGGGTCCGCGCCAACCAGCAATACCCGCATATTAACGCCATCTACTAGGGACAATTTTTATATTTCTTACCAAGCCAATTAACCTACAAACTGGTATGTCTGGAGTGTGGGAGGAAACCAAAGAACTCAGAAAAAACCCATGCAGGTCAAGGGGAGAACGCACAAACTCCATACTGACAGCACCCACAGTCGGGATCGAACCCGAGTATCTTATACAGCACAGAAACAGCCATTTTGGTTCTCCATGTCAACGTTAACCAGCAGGTACCCATCCATACTAATCTCATTTATCAGCATTTGATTCAAAGCTTCTGTGCCCTGATAACTCAAGTGATCATCTAGATACTTCAATGTTGTGAGAGTCTCTTCACTACCCTTCAACTAGTTTAGAGGGTCAACTCCCTTGAACCAAGAGAGCATATTGACTGGTTGCATCACGGCCTGGTTCGGCAACTCGAACGACCAGGAGTTAAGATTGCAAAAAGCAGTGAATATACGCCCCAGTCCATCATGGGTACTGACCTCCCAACCATCAAAATGATCTCAAAAAAGCAGTCAGAATAATCGGAGACCCACACTACTCCTGTCATCAGGAAGAAAGTAAAGGAGTCTGAAAACTGTAAAGTTCAGGTTCAGGGGCAGCTTCTTCCCAACAGTTATCAGTCTATTGAACACTGCAAACTCCAACTAAACACCAAACTACAAACTGTTTTGATTGCATTACAGACTTAGGGCTGTGTTTCTGCCCTTGCACTACATTCTTGTGCTTGTTTTAATATAATGAAGATTTTTTTTGTGTATAATGGTATTTACTGAGTACCATTGTTTACATATCTGTTCTGTTGCTGCAGTAAGAATTTAATTGTTCCATTTTGGGACACGTGATAATAAAACACACTTGACTCTCTTAAACCAGTGGTTTTCCTGTTTCAAACCACCTTCAGAGCGAGAAAAAAAAATCTTCTTACCCCTTTATCCTATAATCTTTGCTTTTATTTAGATTCCTCTTCTATGGCAAACATTTTCCTTCTATCCACCCTATCTATTCTCATCATAGTTTTGTGTACATCTACCAGGGCCTCTGTAGCCATGTTTGTTCATCCAATAAAAACTCAGGACTATATCCTCATCACTAAAGTACTCCAAAACAGGAAGAACACAAGGAACTACAGATTCTGGTTTACAAAAAAAGACACAAAGTGCTGGACTAACTCAGTGTGTCAGGGAGCATCACTGGAGAACATGGATGGGAGACATTTTTGGCTGGGTCCCAAATCTCTCCTGTATCCTCTCCAGTATAATTACATTATTTCCACGGCAAGGTGATCAGAACTGTTCACAGCTAACCATCTGTGGCCTAACTAATCGTGCCATAAAATGAAGATAGACACAAAATGCTGGAGTAACTCAGCAGGACCGGCAGCATTTCTGGAGAGAAGGAATGGGTGACGTTTCGGGTCGGGACTCTTCTTCAGTACCATATTCTCTCTGTTTTTACATTTTATGCTTCAGGTAATGAAGGCACAATGAAGGTTGTACTTCCGGTGGTGCCGGTGCCAGCTGCCTCCACCTTCAGCTTCTTTTTGTTTTTTCGTTTTTTTTTTGTTATGTTGTAGTGTGTTTTTTATGTTTTTTTTAATGTTTTAATGTGGGGGAAGAGGGTACGGTAAGGGGGATACCGTCCTTCAGTCGCTTCCTGGAGAGGACGTGACTATTATTCGAGTCGCGTCCTCGCCCCCCCCCCCCTCGCCCCCCCCCCCCCCCAAGTGGCCTACCTACTGGATTGGCGCGGCCTTTCCTGCCTGGACCGACCAGAGCTCCAGCTGCGGCGGGACAGCGCTGATACATCGCGGGGCTGGCGATGCCTTACCGGGGATCACCGTCTGGAGCCCGGAGTGCTGGGTCTGCGGCACCGACATCCTGGAGCTGTGGTTCGCGGAGCTCCCAACGCGGGCGGCTCTGACAAACATCGTGGGGTCCTGCGACTCTGCCCGGCTCGGGAGCTGCGGACTCCGGTGGGAGACGGCTGATCGTGAGGTCCGGGCCGCTGAGGAGGATTTTCACCGTCGGGGTTCGGCGCCGGCGTTCCATCAGCCCGGCGAGAGGGCCTGAGCATCGGGCCGCCCGGGGTGGGGACTGCGGGTGCTCGGAAGGCCCCGACCACGGGTGAACATCTGGGAAGATCGGAGGGGAGGCTGGCTGGACTATGGTGCCTTCCTCACCTTGGTGCCATTGTGTTATGTTGTGTCGTGGACTTTCTGTGTTTGTGCTTTTTTTTAAATTCTATTTTATTTTCAATATGTTTTATTATTTATTATTTATTTATTTTTATGATACTGACTGTAAAGGGAAATTCATTTTGTTGTCTCTAATTGAGACAATGACAATAAATTTGAATACAATACAATACAATACAAAATAACCAATAATGACTGCCTTATGCACCTGTGCTGCCACCTTCAGGTCTCTTTGGACTTGTACACCAAGGTCCTCTGCTTAGCAGTACTCTCTGATACACTATATTCATTGTGCATGGTCTGCCTTTATTAGTTTTCATGTTCATAAGTGATAGGAGCAGAATTTGGATGAGTGAGCAAATGCATGGCAGATGCAGTATAATGTGGATAAATGTGAGGTTATCCACTTTGGTGGCAAGAACAGGAAAGTAGACTATTATCTGAATGGTGGCCGATTAGGAAAAGGGGAAATGCAAAGAGACCTGGGTGTCATGGTACACCAGTCATTGAAAGTAGGCATGCAGGTGCAGCAGGCAGTGAAGAAAGCAAATGGTATGTTAGCATTCATAGCAAAAGGATTTGAGTATAGGAGCAGGAGGTTCTACTGCAGTTGGTGAGACCACACCTGGAGTATTGTGTAGAGTTTTGGTCTCCTAATCTGAGGAAAGACATTCTTGCCATGGAGGGAGTACAGAGAAGGTTCACCAGACTGTTTCCTGGGATGGCAGGACTTCCATATGAAGAAAGACTGGATAGACTCGGCTTGTACTCGCTAGAATTTAGAAGATTGAGGGGGGATCTTATAGAAACTTACATAATTCTTGAGGGGTTTGACAGGCTAGATGCAGGAAAATTGTACCCGATGTTGGGGAAGTCCAGAACAAGGGGTCACAGTTTAAGGATAAGGGGGAAGTCTTTTAGGACCGAGATGAGAAAAACATTTTTCACACAGAGAGTGGTGAATCTGTGGAATTCTCTGCCACAGAAGGTAGTTGAGGCCAGTTAATTGGCTATATTTAAGAGGGAGTTAGATGTGGCCCTTGTGGCTAAAGGGATCAGGGGGTATGGAGGGAAGGCAGGTACAGGATACTGAGTTGGATGATCAGCCATGGTCATATTGAATGGCGGTGCAGGCTCGAAGGGCCGAATGGCCTACTCCTGCACCTATTTTCCATGTTTCTAATTAGGCCATTCGGCCCATCTAGTCTACTCCGCCATCCAATCATGGTTGATCTATCGCTCTTTCCTAACCCCATTCTTCTGCCTTCTCCCGTCTTCTCAAAGTGCATCACTTTGCACTTAACAGGATTAAATTCCACCTGCCATTGCTTTGTCCTTCTTACCAAATAAACAGCCTGAGACTATCCTCATCATCACCAAGGAGGATAGTCTTAGACTGCAAGATGACACTTCTTTATTATGTACAAACCTACGGATTCAGATAATTGTTAATGTATATAACAAACAGTAAGGCTCACAGCACTGACATTTGTGTACAACATTGCTCTCAGGCTTCCAATCACAAAAGCAATCCTCCACCATTACTCTCGGTCTCCACATACCTATGCAATTTGGGGTCAAATTTGCCAACTTGTCTTGGATCCCATTGCCAAAGGTCTTACCGAAGTCCATCTAGACTGCATCAACCACACTGCCCACATCAAACCACTAGATTCAAGAACATCTCACCTGTTGTTTTCAGACTCTTAAACGGACCTGTCCTATGCTAAAGATATATCTCTGACTTTAATCCATCTCGTTATCCCACTCGCTCTGTTTTTCTGATCTGCACTTTCTCTGTGGTTGTAAAACTATATTAGACAATAGACAATAGGTGCAGGAGTAGGCCATTCGTCCCTTTGAGCCAGCATTGCCATTCAATGTGATCATGGCTGATCATCCCCAATCAGTACCCCGTTCCTGCCTTCTCCCCATATCCCCTTTAAGACCCCTATCTTGCTCTCTCTTAAAAGTATCCAGAGAACTGGCCTCCACCGCCCTCTGAGGCAGAGAATTCCACAGACTCACAACTCTCCTTGTCTCCGTTCTAAATGGCTTACATCTCATTCTTAAAGTCTGGCCCCTGGTTCTGGCCTCCCCCAACATCGCAACCCCCAATATTCTCCACTGCTGATTTTCTTTTTTACTATTGTTCTGGTACCATTCAATTCGATGATCAGTCTCCCTCCAATGCCCTGATTGTTATCCGTAAATTATCTAATAACGTTTTAAACTTTACAAACGCCACTTAAACCACTTTTACACTTGCCTTGCCCGTCACAATGTCTCAATGGGATCCCGAATTTCATTTCCAAATCGCAATTTTTTTTTAAAACAACCCGTTTTAATCAAATATTCGAATTAACAGCTGATATTGTGTTTAGGTTTTTTAAAGAAAAAACACGAATTTCATTGGGAATTCCATTTAATTTTTCAAAATCACGATTTGCATTGTGGGGGGGTGGATAGGGGAGGTGTGAAGAAGGGGAGCAGATTGATTGAGGGAGGAGGAGGGCAGGGAGGGGAGAAGGGTTATGGAGGGAGGAAGGGAGGAAGTGACTGAGGGTATCCGTGCGTGCTAATTTTAAAATAACTAAAAGTCTCCCCGCGAGTGCGCAGTGTATGCGCTTGTGCAGGCCCGTACGAAGCTTTTCAAAAAGGGGAGTGGCAAGGCAGGATTACAAAAATTTAATGCAAAATAAGTGCACGCAGCGCATATCACAAGCGCAAAGCTGAAAGACCCTTGCGGCCGGTGTCCAGAGCCCACTTAAGGGCCCTGGAAGCTCTGGGGTTTTAGATGCTCTCTGGTACATTCTGAGCCTTATTTTGGAGCATTTATGCACCAAATTTATGACCAATATTTCAGAAATAATTTTGGTTGAGTCAAGAGCAATGAGTGGTTGGAATGGGATGATTGGGGTCATTGTTATATACATTTTTTTAAATCAAGATTTGAAGCTGTCCTTGTTTTAATAATCAAATTGTACTGTAGATTCAAGTTTCAAGAGAGTTTATTGTCATGAGTCCCAGTTAGGACAATGAAATTCTTGCTTTGCTTCAGAACAACAGAACATAGTAGGTATGACTACAGAACAGATCAGTGTGTCCATATACCATTATATAAATATATGCACACGTGAATAAATAAACTGATCAAGTGCAAATAACAGATAATGGGCTATTTTACTTCGGAGTCACGTGAGTGACTACGTGAAGACCCCACCAGCATGCATGCGCGTCATAGCGTCTCACGCAGTGCAACAGCGACGGGCGGGGATGGAGAGCGCTCCTGCGGCAAAATTGAAAAACGGACCTAGAAGGTAAGAACATTTTTTTTTTCCGGCCAGGAGGACGCGCTGCCCAAGGGCAGTGGAAGTGACCATCTGGAGCGGTTGCTGAGGTCCACTTACCGACTTCAACTCTGCCACGCCGAATCCAACGCCGCGAGCTGTACAGCTCAAATCGGCGCAGCAGGCTGGAGGCAAAGCCCAGCAGGAGTCAGCCCGGCCGATCATACTCATCTGAGTCCGGTCGGGAGGACGCGCTGTCCAAGTGCAGCAGAGGTGCCCCGCCTCTCCTGCGTAAGCGGCAAGACTTGCTCCGGGAGATGGAGCAATCTCACTATGGGAGTCTTCGCACTCCCATAACAGCACCTTATCGAGGGCTGTAAAACAATGCATCTCCCTCGACAGAGGGGAGCATTGTGGGCCAGGGCTGGGCTGGTCCTGAAGAAGGGGACGTGGCTGAAGAAAAAGGCAGTGTGCTGGGGGTGCAGGATCCTAAGGAGCTACTGGGAGTGGTCACCAAATTTGCGGATCACCGAAATCAGGAGTACCATTGCAGACCAAGCTGGCGGCCAGCATCTACTACCTGTACTTCCATCCTCTGCAGGAACAGGTAGTTAACGGAACTACGGAGAAGTATATGCCTCCTGTGAACTTTACTTGGTTAAAAGTGCCTGCAGTAAACAATGCGATCTGGGGGTACAGTGGGACTGGCATAAGAACCCAGGAGGTCAAACTACAGAAGAGTCTAAAACTTCTGACAACGGGCATATCATTGGTTGCTCGTTCAGTCGATGGTACAGAGATGACGGACACTGACATTGCTCCACAATACCCACTATGAAACCAATTGCTTGCGAGAGCGTAGTAAACCTGCACTAAACCCCAAATTTGCAGGGTTGTGTGAAACAGCTGCAACACAACCGCAGATACTGCTGTTTGGAGGGGAAACTTGTCTAAACAAGTAAAAAAGCTCGACGAATAGTTTAAAGCCGTCGGGCTCATGAGGGCGTCATCAGCAACGGGCAGACCACACACCTCAGACGGCAGCACCCCTATGCAACCACCAGCAGGCATCAACACCAGGACGCTGGTGAAAGCATGAGGGCCGCGCAGCAACCACAAAGGTCCTTTTTAGGCCAAGGCCCAGAGCGACCCGCATGGAAAACGTGCCAACCCCGCATTCCGGCACCTCTTCCGCAGAAGAGGCAGAAGTTGAAGAAGGGGACGTACCACCGGCAACCAGGGAGGTAGGTGAATCTGGTTCCTTCCAGAACACAAAAGGTGTAGGACCTGTACTAACAGGGGAATGTGACACTTGTTTTGGGAGGCATGGAGGTTATTACCACTGTGGAAACATTGTTACTGCCAAACATCTAGTTTCAGAGGGATACTTCATGGCATGCATTGATCCAAAAGATGCATACTATTCAGTACTCATACTAGGGATCATTGTCGATACCTAAAATTTAACTGGATGGGGCAACTATGGCAGTATATAGCGTTGCCTAATGGGTTAAACTTCAGCCCCAAGACTATTCACCAAGATATTAAAACTGGCCTTGGCAATACTTAGGTAACAAAAACATATTGTCATGGCATATCTTAATGATATATCAATTGTGGGGAAAAACCCTGGAACTAGCTAAATCAGCAGTTTTAACTACCAAACATTGGTTTGAAACTCTGGGGTCCATCATCCATCCAGATAAATCTAAGTTGACGCCATCCACAACTATGGACTTTCTGGGATTCACAATTAACATTATCCACATGTCTGTAACATTGCCAAAGAGTAAAGCAGCAGACTTGGTGGAAGCCTACAACAAAATTAATTGTTACAAAATAAACCATCTATTCGACAGGTGGCAAATTAATTGGGAAACTAGTAGCAGCATTTCCAGCTACTCAGTTTGGACCTTGCATTATTAAAGCTCAAAAAGGGCAAAAGTGCAAGAGCTAAAACACCTTGCAGGTCACTTTGATCGACCTGTGCAGTTACCAGCCAAAGCAATTTCGGAGTTACAATGATGAAAGGGAAATATTTGGCATAGTTTCCAGCCCATCGTTATTAGTAGCCATCATTCACATTACAAACGGAGGTCAGAGCTCATGGCTCGGGAGCTACTAACACTATATCCAGAACTGGTGGTAGATGGAACATTAGGAATCATCATTACTAAAAACACTGGGTATAAATTATTTAGAGATGTTGGGTGCATTTCATGGGCTAAAAGCCTACTGTTCACAATGCACCATCTGCATGTCTGCCTACAAAGTGATAATACCACAGTGGTGGCATATATTAATCATATGGGTGGAATAAAATCGATATCATGTGTCAATCTGGCCAATACAATCTGGCAATGATGTGTTAACATACATATTTGGCTATCAGCAACTTACCTACCAGGTAAGCTCAATACAGTGGCAGACACCAGGTCATGAAAATTTAATGACAGCACCGAATAGCTGTTTGACCACAAAAATGTTTGCTGATATTACTATACGATATGGACACCAGATATCGATCTATTTGCATCTAGACTGAATCACCAGTTACCAACATATGTCGCTTGGGAACCAGACCTGGGGCAGCAGCAATGGACGTTTCTCACTGAATTGGGGAAGATTGTTTACTATGCTTTTCCCCCCTCCTGCCTCATCAGTCGGGTCCTATGCAAAATACATATGGTCTCAGCATCAGGTGTCTTGGAAGTACCTGATTGGCCTACACAGCCATGGGTCCTTGTGGTCCTTGACATAGTCTCTGAACCATAAGTCCATCATGCTAAGATCTGGGCTGACGGACAGGACCATGAACATGATCACGGCAGCCTATCAAGAATCAACAAAAAAAGCAGTACCTCTCCAGCATAGGAAAATGGGGGTCGTATTGCTCAAGGACTGGTGTAGCGTATAATACAGCTACAATCACCAACGTCCTGGAAATTCCTGTCCAGCCTTCATATAGAAGGACTGAGCTGCAGTGCTATAATTGCGCTAGGAGTGCCCTGTCAGCTTACTGGTGGCAGGCACCACGACACTCTCCATGGGATCTCATCCTCTAGTTGCCAAACTTATGAGGGTTATTTACAACACTAACCCTCCTCGAGCGAGGTACTCCCAGATCTGGGACGTCAGTGTTGTAGTAACATTGCTAAGGGGTTCGTCACAAGCAATGTCCCTGTCCCTGGATAAGAACAGTATGCTGATGGCACTGGTCTCAGCTCAAAGGGTCCAGTCTCTACATAAACCGAGACTGGACAATATGATGGCATCTCCAGAATAGATAACTTTCGCATAGAAACATAGAAAATAGGTGCAGGAGTAGGCCATTCGGCCCTTCGAGCCTGCACCGCCATTCGATATGATCATGGCTGATCATCCAACTCAGTATCCCATCCCTGCCTTCTCTCCATACCCCCTGATCCCTTTAGCCACAAGGGCCACATCTAACTCCCTCTTAAATATAGCCAATGAACTGGCCTCAACTATCTGTGGCAGAGAATTCCACAGATTCACCACTCTCTGTGTAAAAAATGATTTTCTCATCTCGGTCCTAAAAGACTTCCCTCTTATCCTTAAACTGTGACCCCTAGTTCTGGACTTCCCCAACATCGGGAATAATCTTCCTGCATCTAGCCTGTCCAACCCCTTAAGAATGTTGTAAGTTTCTATAAGATCCCCCCTCAATCTTCTAAATTCTAGCGTGTACAGGCCAAGTCTATCCAGTCTTTCTTCATATGAATGTCCTGCCATCCCAGGAATCAGTCTGGTGAACCTTCTCTGTACTCCCTCTATGGCAAGAATGTCTTTCCTCAGATTAGTAGACCAAAACTGTATGCAATACTCCAGGTGTGGTCTCACCAAGATCCTGTACAACTGCAGTAGAACCTCCCTGCTCTTATACTCAAATCCTTTTACTATGAATGCTAACATACCATTTGCTTTCTTCACTGCCTGCTGCACCTGCATTCCTACTTTCAATGACTGGTGTAACATGACACCCAGGTCTCGTTGCATCTCCCCTTTTCCTAATCGGCCACCATTCAGGTATAATAGCCTACTTTCCTGTTTTTGCCACCAAAGTGGATAACCTCACATTTATACTGCATCTGCCATGCATTTGCCCACTCACCCAACCAATCCAAGTCACCTTGCAGCCTCCTAGCATCCTCTTCACAGCTAACACTGCCCCCCAGTTCGTGTCATCCGCAAACTTGGAGATGTTGCATTCAATTCCCTCATCCAGATCATTAATATATATTGTAAATAGCAGGGGTCCCAGCACTGAGCCTTGCGGTACCCCACTAGTCATTGCCTGCCATTCTGAAAAGGACTCGTTTACTCCTAATCTTATCTTCCTGTCTGCCAGCCAGTTCTCTATCCACATCAATACTGAACCCCCAATACGGTGGATCTTGGAGCTGGTTAAACAAGATAGACCAGGAACATCAGGATAAAATTTGGAATTCCAAGCATACCCATCTGACACCCGACTGAGTGTAATGACATACTACACCTTAAGACTACTAAAACATTAAGAGGTAGTAAATTGGCACTATGGGTCAGCTATAAACAGCCTAATGGCCGGGTATCAGCACAGACCATCTCTAGATGGCTCAGACAGGTTTTGGGAACTGCTGGGGTGGATACTGACATCCTAAATCTCATTCCACAAGGGCAGCAGCAACATCGGCAGCTAGAGACATGGAAGTGCCTATGGACCATATCCTGGCAACAGCAGGATGGTCTAGAGAAAAGACCTTCCAATTCTTTTATAATAAACCAATAACCAAACCTGCGGTGTTGTAGAATCAAGTTTGAATCCTGTAATATATTTAGCCCAAGGGAGCATTATTTTGTTAAAATAAATTGTTATTGTTTGAATTTGATACATGTCTGAATACGATAACATACTTCCTCCCTTGAATGACTTCGGCAGTGAGTGAAGCATGGATTTGTTCCACGGCATGAAATCACAGATCTTTAAAATCTTCACGTAGTCACTCACGTGACTCCGAAGTAAAATAGTAAGATTAAACGAGAACTTACCAGTTTGAAGTTTGATCTTTATTTTATGAGGAGTTACGTCGAGGGATTACGTGCCCTCCACGCCCACCCTCTTATAAAAGTCAACTGGTATCATAGTTCTTCTTATCTTATTATGTTTATTTCAATTACTATTACTGTGATTCCACACCGCTGCTTTGAAGAATGTCGTGCATGCGTGCTGGCGGGGTCTTCACGTAATCCCGCGACGTAACTCCTCATAAAATAAAGATCAAACTTCAAACTTGTAAGTTCTCGTTTAATCTTACTATTAATGTTCAGGGTGTGCACTGTAAAAGGTTATGTAAAATGTTATAAAGGAGCATGCAAACACTGCAAATAAAATACTGTAAGTTTTTGCAGTAACTAAAACTTTTTTTTAGAAAATGTTTTGTGTGTTGATTTGATTGCCTGTTACTGTTCGACTGTGTCAGTGTGTGCACATTAAAAATATGATGCAAAATGAAAGTCGCAAACTATGGAATTCATATTTTTCAGTATTGCTATCAAGGAAAAGAAAGCAGTTCCAATTGTTTGATATTATTCATATGGAGGAGAAAATATAATTGCTCTAAAACCTACCTTAATTTTGCAATCTCACTAAAGATAATCCCCCTTTCCCTCTCTCCCCTCCTCCTTCCCCCTCCCTCTCCCTCCACCTCTCTCCATCCCCATCTCCCTCTCCCCCTCCCCTCCCTCTCTCTCCCCCCTCTGTCTCAACCCCCCCCCCTTTCCCCCTCTCACATCCCCCCCTTTCTCTCCCTTCCCCCCTACCTCTCTCCCTCCCACGCAGCGAGGCTCCGACTCCACGCCGCAGACACCACAGCCCCCCCCCCCCCCCGCCGGCCCGGAGAAACGGGCACTCCCGCAACGCAATATTCCATTACTGACCTGGAGTAGACACGAGGCATCGAGGTGACTGTGTGGAGTGCAAATGGAGATCTGAACCCGCCCGGGCCCACTGCACCCGACGGAGAGACAGTGTCATTTTGCGTCGCTACCGCGTCACCGGCTTCCTCCAAATGCGCAGGCAAGGATGGTCGCAATTTCTTTCCCCAAAACTTCCAGCGGCCGGAACCAGAATTTCGGGTAATTTCGATCAAAGTGGAAATGTTTTCCATCCCAAGTTTTTTTTTCTCTGGATAATTTTTACTCTGGGAAAAAAACACCTTGGCCGGAGGCCCCCTAGATTTTGAGGCCCTAAGCTTAAGCTTGTGAAGCTGATACGTAAATCCAGCCCTGGGTTTGCCATAGTGGGACGACAGATGGCACAATGGGCTAAGTGTTCGGCTGGCGACCGGAAGGTGGCCGGTTCGAATCCCGCTTGGAGTGCATACTGTCGTTGTGTCCTTGGGCAAGACACTTCACCCACCTTTGCCTGTGTGTGAATGTGTGTGAGTGATTGGTGGTGGTCGGAGGGGCCGTAGGCGCAGAATGGCAGCCACGCTTCCGTCAGTCTGCCCCAGGGCAGCTGTGGCTACAGAAGTAGCTTACCACCACCGAGTGTGACTGAGGAGTGAATGAATAATGCGATGTAAAGCGCCTTGAGTATTAGAAAGGCGCTATATAAATCCCATCCATTATTATTATTATTATAGTACCTACCTCAACTACCTCCTTCGGCAGCTCGTTCCATACACCTCCACCCTTTCTGTGAAAACGTTACCCCTCAGGTTCCCATTACATCTTTCCCCCCCCTCACCTTAAACCTATGTCATCTGGTTCTCGATTTCCCAACTCTTGTTAAGAGACTCTGTGCGTCTACCCGATCTATTCCTCTCATGATTTTGTACATCACTCTAAGATCACCCCTCATCCTCCAACGCTCCAAGGAATAGAGTCCGTGCCTACTCAATCTCTCAGGCCCGAGCTCAGGCCGTCGAGTCCTGACAACATCCTTGTAAATCTTCTCTGCACCCTTTCCAGCTTAACATCATATTTTCTATAACACGGTGCCCAGAACTAAACACAATAATGTTCTCGATAGAGAACAGCCATGAGCTGGTAGGGCTATAAAACTAAATTTGACAAGGAGCTGATGTTCCCACTGTCCCAGACTTCATGAGACACAGGGCAATTATCATTTGTGAAATTCTTGTCAGGATTTTGTAGAAAAAATCTGAGCCTTTGCAAACTAAATAAAGCCCTTTGTGTAAATATGGAATTCGAAATCAGATCCCAACGTGCTTGAAGTCAAATAAAATTAAGTCACAATTTCACTTCTTCATTGCATCCATATAATATCTGGGATTGTCCAAAGCCCTCACCAAGCCATTAATTATTTATTGGAATTATGGTAACCACTGGAAGCACAGCAGCCACAGTGTACACAGCAAGCTCCCACTAATAACACTAACATCTAGACAATGCAACACTTTCAAATGTGTAACCTATGTCATAACAACCACATTGTAACATGGAAGATTAAATCATTCTAAAAGGGAGTACCAAATAAGGACATTCGAACCGATCAAGCTCTTGGTTACAATCCACATTTTCTGATACGAGCTTTAATTCAAGAGATGGGTATAAAAGTAGGGAAGGCTTACAATAAGTCTGTACTTCATTTGCGAGCATCCCCCCTGGAGATCTGCGCATTGTTTTTGTCTCCTTATAGGAAGCATATCATTCAGAACACTCCCCATTCTGCTTTGGACAGCATCATTGACTTATTCTACACAACTGTCTAGCATCCAAAATATGCCACTTCCTAGAGCAGCACTTCCCACTATTCCTGTAAACAGCCGGGATTTTGAGTTTAGGTCACAGAAAGACATTGTTCCCACAACCTTATGGCTCAAAAGGTGCAAATGTATGGTAGATAAAGCAAAACAAGGGGATGGTTTTACACTTTAAGGTGTAAAGATTTTAAAATAAAAATAGACTTAATATATTTCTGACCTCCTTGATTACTTGTTGCTTATTTGAATCAGGTTTTTGTTCAGTGCTCCCCTTGAGGTCTGGGGATACATACAAGCCCTGACCCCATGCGTGTGACCTTAGATGGAAGTGATGGTGAGATATCGAGCCATTAACGGGGCACTTACTTGACGAACTCACAGGACCACGAGGGACAAAGGCTGAATTTCCTCCAATTCCTAACAGAAGCCATCCTAAAGAAAGAGCCCAAACAGGGGATTCTAATGGCGGTAGAAAGAAGGGGGGGGGAGAAGATGAAGGTGGCGTGGACCCAGCGGAGGTGGCGTGGGCCCAACGGGGGCCAGCGGGGGTGGCGTGGACCCAGCGGGTGTCAACGGGGGTGGCGTGGACACAGCGGGGGTGGCGTGGATTCAGCAGGGGTCAACGGGGGTGGCATGGATCCAGCGAGGTTGGCGTGGAACCAGCGGGGGTGGCGTGGACCCAGCGGAGGTGGCGTGGGCCCAACGGGGGTCAGCGGGGGTGGCGTGGACCCAGCGGGTGTCAACGGGGGTGGCGTGGACACAGCGGGGGTGACGTGGATTCAGCGGGGGTCAACGGGGGTGGCATGGATTCAGCGGGGTTGGCGTGGAACCAGCGGGGGTGGCGTGGGCCCAGCGGGAGTGGCGTGGACCCAGCGGGGGTGGCGTGGGCCCAACGGGGGTCAGCGGGGGTGGCGTGGACCCAGCGGGTGTCAACGGGGGTGGCGTGGACACAGCGGGGGTGACGTGGATTCAGCGGGGATCAACGGGGGTGGCATGGATTCAGCGGGGTTGGCGTGGAACCAGCGGGGGTGGCGTGGGCCCAGCGGGAGTGGCGTGGACCCAGCAGGGGTGGCGTGGACCCAGCGGGGGTCAGTGGGGGTGGCGTGGGCCCAGTGGGGGTGGCGTGGGCCCATTGGGGCTCAGCAGGGGTGGCGTGGACCCAGTGGTGGTCAGCGGGGGCCCTGCAGGGGGTGGCGCGGGCCCAGCGAGGGCGGCGTGGGCCCAACTAGGGGTCAGTGGCGGTGGCGTTGGTCCAGTGGGGGTGGCGTGGGCCCAGTGGGGGTCAGCGGGGGTGGCATGGGCCCAGTGGGGGTGGCATGGGCCCAGTGGGGGTGGCGTGGGCCCAGGGGGGGGGGGTGGCGTGGGCGGAAGATGGATTGGGCCCCGGCGACGGGGGGAGGCGAGGGGATCGGCCCCGCCGCAGCAGCGTCTGGTGTTGGGGTTCAGATTCAGCCACCCCCACCCGGCGACGGGAGAATGGCCTCCTGGTCGCCAGGCTGGCCATTGGCGAGGCTCCTACTCCGACGCCTGCAAGGCAATATTCCACTACTTGCCTGGAGTAGACACGAGGCATCGAGCTCATTGTGTGCAGTACAAATGGCAGTCTGACCAGCCCGGGGCCCACTGTGCACGCGTGGAGAGATGGCATCATTTTGCGTCGCTTCCCCAACTGCGCAGGCGTGGATGGTATCACGTTTTTTTCTCCCTAATCATCCAGCGGCTGCAACCAGAATTTTGGCCGTTTTCCAACAAAGTGGAAATGCCGATTGTGCTCCGATTTTTTTAATTAATTTTCTCGGAATTTTTTTCTTATTCTGGGGAAAAAAGGGGGGGTGCAGTCGCACCCAACGCACCCCCCCCCCCTTCGGATGGCCATGTTGCGAGATTTCTAATGACCCCGGTGCGGAGACTGGGGCGATGTCTGGGGGCAGCGACTGTTTCTGCAGGAACCCCCTCCTCCCCCACTCTCCCCCTCCTCCTCCCCAGGCTCCAGGCCATTCGCCCCCGCCGCCCCCGCTTCAAGTACAACTATATCATCGACGTCGTGGAGAAAAAGGGCCAGCGCTGGTTTACATCGAGATCCTGGGGTGAAGAGAGAGAGTGAGGGGGGTTGAGGGAGAGGAGGGTTGAGGGAGAGGAGGGGGTAGGGAGGGAGAGGGAGGGGAAAGTAGATGAGGAGGGAGTGTGGGTGCGGAGGGGGGGATAGAGGGAGAGAAGGGGGCAGTAGGGGAGGTGTGGAGGGAAAGTGGGAGGGTGGAATAGGGGGGAAATGTGGAGTGAGTGAGAAGGGTGATAGAGGGAGAGGAGGGGGTTGGGAGGGGAGAGGGGTTATGGAGGTAGGGAAGGAGTGACTGAAGCTAGGGGAAATCAGAGGGAGGGAGAGGTGAGAGAGGGAGTGGGGAAGGGGAGGAGAGGGGAAAGAAGAGGGGGCATGGACGAAGATAAGGGTAGGAAGAGGGATGAAGAGGTAATGGAGGAGGAGAGGGGAAAAAGAGAGGAGAGGAGGGAGGGAGTGAGGGGAGGCAGCAGAGGAGGGTTGGTGGAGAGTTGGGAGAGAGGATAATGGAGGAGGCGAATAGGGGACAAGGAGAGTGAGATGCGTTCACATTGATCATATATTATTTTAAACTTTAATACGTCAGCAGCGCCTGCGGAGATGGGTGAGTGATGGAATATTGCATTGGGGGAACAGGACCCAACGGGTCTGCACTTGGTCTAGTGTCTCATAAAATTTCCAAATTCAAAAGATAATTGGCTCTCTCCAATGCTCTGTGGATGATTAAAACAAGCCTTCTAGTCGACAGTTACAGGATAAAGGGTATCACATTTAGTGTAAGATGTTCTGAGCTCAATTAAAGCCAGTGTTGAACACAGAGGAAAAGATTAAAGGACATTCTCAGAGATTCCCTGAAAAAAGTGCAACGTCCCGTTAACTTATTGGAATCAAAAGGGCCATGATTCCATACAAAATTGAGACGGCGCATTCAGGATGTCTTCAAGGGTGCACAGAGCAGCTCAGCATTCATGGCAGATAAAGTATCAAATCATAATCGACCTATCCACTTACCCGGTCAATTACTCCATGCCCAACCTTGGCCTTACCAGCTGGCCAGAATCTTCAAAACAGAAATGGAGGCAACCCTGAGGGTTCATCCTCAACCCTGAGGGTCTTCCTAAGAAAAAAATGCCCCTGGACTCCATTCTCCTACCTTCTCCAAAACATTTCAGTGTAAAGATCCAACAGAATTCTACCAAAAACGATATGCTCCACTGACCCCATTTTGTTGGGACATGTCTAAATTTATCGGACTAAGGGCAGGGGATTCCTGACTTCAGTCCTATAACTCTCTAGAGGGAGTTGCAGGGGAAAGGGAGGCTCTAAAAGTTGTAACTCTGGATTTACTTTGTCCAAAGGAAAGAAGATGAGTGTGGTGAACGAATAGGACTGAGGGTGGGAGAGAGAATTCAGAGCTTGTCAATGAGAAGCTAACCTTTACTTTTCATGTCTAAACATTCCAAACACAGAGCAAGTGATGACACTGGTTTCCTTTTAATATTTTCATGATAGGGAAATATATCTACGGATAATGTAACCATAATATTTTAAAATGTTAATTTCTAATTGGATGCAGGACTTACGAGCAAGATACTGAAAACTATGAGAGCCTTATCAGTGAATTCGTCGAGGACTTGGAAAATGATCGGCATTTCTTTGTGAAAAGTTCTGTCTACATCCTATGGAATAACAAAAAGGGGCTCATGGAAATTGTGTTTATAGAAGAATGAAACAGAACTTTCTCTGCAGATTTCAAACAGTGAGATGCGCTGGTCTTGTTTAATCTTTATCAAGCCCCCTACCCCCTTACAATAACAACTTGTACTTAAGTTATATTTTAAAACATATTCATGGTGCTTTACACATATTTAATATTTTTTAATATGTGTACAAATGTCGCAGCCCCGTTTTCACCAATCTTTCCTCCACTATGCACAAGAAGCGCAAGACACCACTGTATGCAGATCCGAGAAGCATGTTCAGCTCTGGCTGAACAACTTCTAATTTTGTGTGTGGACTCGATAAGAAGTTCCTTCCATACAAATATTGGGGTCTTGAACTACCTCATCTGCTCCCATCTCCAGATTCCTGTACATGCTGCCTCAACCAGGAATTGCAGGTTCTTGGCTCCCACCCACACCACACAGCATACACATCTTTATTCATAATTACTCCAATCCAAACCTCTTTTTTATTTTCTGATTTATATTCACCATTCACTGCTAGGTGACTTTCAACACTCAGTGCTGTCTGGTTTGGTCCATTCCAGTAAACAGTTCAGTGCCTTTGGAGTTCCCTGGATTTCACAGATGAGTTGTGTTGGTGTGGAGAAGCCATACCGGAGGGTGTGAGAGAATCACTTTGTCCGTGATAGGAAGAGCCAGATTTAAACTTTCCTGGTTCCAAACCTGGTTTGGGGAAAGAGCCATCGAAATATATGTTCAAAATATCAACAGCAACTTCACTCCATAACTTACAACTATACCGCACAGTTGTACATGGGTTGGGGCCTCCTCTGAGCGACAGGGACGACTCACTATGGGAATTTCCCTTTCCTCTAAACTTGCTTTAATTGAGTTGATGCAAAGGGATCTGACTGAAAATGGGAATTGATGAGTGCACAGAATAAAGCGGTT
The DNA here is from genome assembly GCF_010909765.2 of Amblyraja radiata. Lineage (NCBI taxonomy): Eukaryota > Metazoa > Chordata > Chondrichthyes > Rajiformes > Rajidae > Amblyraja > Amblyraja radiata. The sequence continues at coordinate 10,879,995 of NC_045960.1, forward strand.
GTGTGGTTGAAATCATGGAGGGTGTGATGTGTGATTGTAGACCTCACTCTGAGTTGTATCCAGTCTCAAAAAAAAGGAAATGCTGAAATTTGAAAGAGGCAATGCGTTTACCATTTTTTTAAACTGAAGCTTTCACCAATTCATCATTCCCATTCAGTGTAGTCCTATTAAATATGGAGACTGACACACAAGGTGCTGCAGAAGAGTAACTTATTATTGGAGGGCCCAGCTGGTGGACAATACTGTTGTTAACAGGCAAGTATTTACAACTGCCCTTGTGGAGTTAATGTCATTGTCTTCAGAGCTTTTGTCAGTCTTTATCTTTCCAAAGTGCTGGGTACGTATTCTCACTGTGAAATAAAGAGGATAACGCAGCACATACTCCAGGTACATCTGAACTCAAAACTAAAACTGCCCACTGATCACATCATCAGTCTCTCAGTTAAACAATAATTCACTGGTTCAGCAGACAGCTATGACACGTTAGCTTTAATTGCAAGATGCTGGAGTGCAGGTCAGGCTTTCTGAAATTTTAAACAATCTTTTTAAGACACACAAAAAATTTTAACAGAGAAATTGCTGTAAAGAAATATAAAGGAAAATGCTGCAATCAAAGGGGCAGCATCTGTGCAAAGAAAAGTAAATTGATGTTTTATGTTGAAGATCATAAGATCATAAGTGATAGGAACAGAATTAGGCCATTTGTCCGATCAAGTCTACTCTGCCATTCAATCATGGCTGATCTCCCTCATAACCCCATTCTCTTGCCATCTCCCCATAACCTCTGACACCTTCGGTCAGAAATATGTCCGGTTTTGATTTTCAGTTGATTGGCCTCCAAGGTTTCAATGGTTCAAAGGACAGTTTATTGTCACGTGTATCAATTAAGGTACAGTGAAACTCGAATTACCATACAACCATACTAAAAAAAGCAACAAGACACACAACTACATAAAAGTTAGCATAAACATCCACACCAGCGGGTTTCCCACATTTCTCACTGTGATGGAAGGCAATAAAGTCTAATCTTCGTCCTGTTTATTTTCCCGTGGTCGGGGCGATCGAAGCTCCAGCGTCGGGGTGGTCGAAGCTCCCGCGTCGGGACGATCGAAGCTCCTGCAGCCGGCGGTCGAAGCCCCTGCGTCGGGGCGATCAAAGATCCCGCGTCGGGGCGGTCCAAGCTCCTGCGGCTTGGAGCTCCCGAAATCAGTCTCTAATCAGGGGCCGTGAGCTCCACGATGTTAAGTCCGCAGGCTCTCACAGTTGGAGCTCCAAGGTCGGTCCCCAACATGGATCGCGAGCTTCACGATGGTAAGTCCCACAGCCTCCAGCGGTTGGAGCTCCCGAAGTCGGTCTCCAGCAAAGGCCGCCAGCTCCTCGATGTTAGGCCGCAGTGCGGACGGAGATACGATACAGAAAAAAATTGCATCTCTGTCGAGGTAAGAAATTAAAAAAAACTTTTCCCCCAACCCCTCCCCCCACAAGCTAAAGAACACTAAAACATACATTTAACACATACTAAAAAAAACAACAAAGACGGAAGGGACGAGGCAGACTGTTGGCGAGGCAACCATTGCTGCTGCCACCTGGTGGTCAGAGGCTTGTACACATTTATGTCTGTTTCAGATTCAAACACGTATCCCAGCCGAATCTAATGAGTACAAAGCAGATTCAATAAGGGATGACAAGAAATGTTATGCCAATCAACCAAACCCATTCTTGATTCTCCTTGTTGCAAAATTACACCTCCCATCCAATAAGTATCGTTATCTCTACCTTCTCCTGTCCGACTGAACATCTCCACAGATCCTAATTCCATCCTGTCCCCCCCCCCCTCCCCTTGTCTAGTCCTTCCCACCTACATCCAAGACACCTCAGACGCTGCTCAACTCTTCAATGACGTCCAGTTTCTAGGCCCCCATTGCCTCATCTTTACCATGGACATTCAGTCCCTTCATCCCCCACCAGGAAACTCTCACTGAGCTCTGGTTCTTCATCAAACAGAGACCCTGAATAATGGTCTCAACCCAAGACGTCAGCCATTCCTTCTCTCCAGAGATGCTGCCTGTCCTGCTGAGTTACTCCAGCTTTTTGTGTCTATCTTCGGTATAAACCAGCATCTGCAGTTCCTTCTTACACAGAGACCCAATCAATTTCCTTTTGCTGGTACAGTATGGTGGCACAGTGGTAGAGTTGCTACCTTACTGCGCAGAGACCCACGTTCGACCCTAACTACAGGTGCTGTCCGTACAGAGTTTGTACGATCTCCCCGTGACCTACATGGGTTTTCTCCTGGATGCTCCTGTTTCCTCCCACTCTCCAGACGTACAGGTTTGTAGATTAATTTGCTTGGTATAAATGTAAAATTGTCCCTAGTGTGTGTAGGAGATAATATTAATGTGCAGGGATTGCCAGGGCCGAAGGGCCTGTTTCCATGCTGTATCTCTAAACTAAACTAGCACTCCTCCTCCACCTGTGGAACGTGTCCTCACCCTCAACAACGTAACTTGGACCCCTCTCAATTTCTCCAAGTTAAAGGTGTAGCCATGGACACTGGCATGGGTCCCAGCTATGCCTCCTTTTTTATCTAAGTAATTGTTCCATTGGCACCATTCCAATTCTTGCTCCACTACATCGATGAGTACATGGAAGGGCTTCCTCCTGCACCTGTGCAGAACTCGGTGATTTAATTAGCTTCACTACTAACTTCCACCCTGCCCTCAAATTCACCAGGACTATATCTGACACCTTTCATTTCTTTCTTGACCTCTCTATCTTCATCACATGGGACAGACTGATGTCTACTACCAAACGTAACAAATGTCATTTATCTGGACTACACTTTCGCTCATCCTGTCTTTTGCAAAGATGCTCCTCCCTACTTTCAATTCCTCCATCTCCACCGCATCTGCTCCCACAATGAGGAAGGAACTGCAGATGTTGGTTTAAACCGACGATAGACACAAAATGCTAGAGCAACTCAGCGGGACAGGCAGCATCTCTGGATTGAAGGAATGGATGAGGTTTCAGATCGAGACCCTTCTTCAAACCGAGAGTCAAGGAAGAGGGAGAAACAGAAATAAGGAAGTGTAAGGTGTGAAATGAAACATCAAGGGGGATGGAGATCAACAAAAATGTAGCTAGGAGCAGGTGATAACAAAGCAAACCAAGATAAAATGTAATCGAGTCTTTGTTCAGCAACTGGAGATCAGGTGGGTTAAGGCGGATTGAGCGGAGGTTTTCAGCGAAACGATCGCCGAGCCTGCGCTTAGTCTCGCCAATATAAAGGAGTCCGCACCTGGAACAGCGGGGACAGTAATGAGGTTGGAGGAGGTGCAGGTGAACCTCTGCCTCACCAGAAAAAAACTGTCAGTCATTGGATGGAGTTGAGGGAGGATGAAGAGCGACAGGTGTTGCATCTCCTGCGGTTGCAGTCGGAAAGTACCAGGGGATGGGGTGGTTTGGGTGGAAAGGGACGAGTTAACCAGGATGTTGCGGAGGGCACGGTCTCTGCAAAAAGTGGTGGAGATGGAAAGGTGTGACTAGAGGTGAGATCCCATTGGAGGTGGCAAAAATGTTAGATAATGTGCTGTATGCAACTGCTGATGAGGTGAAAAGAGAGGACTAGGGGAACTCTGTCCCTATTGAGAGTCTCAATAGGGACTGGGAGGAGGGGGAGCAAGAGTGGAGCTGCGGGATATCGTGGAGACCCTAGTGAGGGCCTCAGCTATGATGCAAGAGTGGAACCTCCGTTCCCTAAAGAATGAGGACATCTCGGATGTCCTGGTGTGGAACACCTCATGGTGAACGCACATGCTTTGTAGACGGCGGAATTGGGAGTAGGAGATAGAGTCTTTGCAGGAGGCAGGGTGGGAAGAAGTGTAGTCTAGATAGCTCTGGGAATCTGTAGGTTTATAATAGATGTTAGTTGATAGCCTATCTCCTGTGATGGAGATGATGAGATCAAGATCCCCCCGCCCCAGACTGGGACTGGGGAACATTGCCCGCCTCTGCAACCAACGTGCAAACCCCAGCACTCCCCGCGGAATGTTAAACTAAATACATGTCTTTCACCACCCTTCTCTCTCCCCCACCTCTCACCGTCTCTCCACCGGTCCAGTCTCTCCCACTGTCCCCCACTCGCATCTGCTCCCTCTCTCTCGCTGTTACACCCCGCTCCCTGGCACCCCTGTTCACTTTTTTTTCTCAAATGACCTTTGACAAATCCCATGATTCCTTGCGTTTTTCGGACTCACTTATTAAACGTGTTACCTAGATGAATGTTGTAGATTCAACTTGCAATTTTCCTTTAGTTTTCTATTGAGCCACTGGGTGGAGCAATACTCAAAGAATTTCACAGGCTTATGGTTAATTATGACTTGCTTAAATTCAGGTAATTATCAAAAGAATGTAAATTATTATTATCTTCCACACTCCTTATGAAGGATTTTGTGCATCAGAAATTCTGGGTTCCTGACAGTTTTCTGTCAATACACGGAGGGAAAATCATGCATGTATAAATCCTTCTAATAGTATTGGGGGACAAAGGACAAAGAATTCTTGGGCTGGATTTAATTTCATTTAGGTTAAATGGAAAATTGGTGAAGATGGCCTGAAAAGAAAAAGAGAGTAAGGATTGTGTGATGCTTAGAGAGAAAATTCCAAAGCTTAAAACACTAGCAGCTGAAAGCATGACTGCAAAATTGTGGAGCAATTAAAGGTAGTGCTCATTAGGATAGAGTTTGAGAAGACCTAAGAGCCAGAAAAGGGCTGGTCCATGAATAAACTTTAAAAAAAGAATAAGAATTTTAAAACAGGCTGTTCACAAAAATGGTCAGTTTATTGAGTGAGAGACATGGTGAAAGAAAATCTATGGCCTGCAATTTAGACACATAGAGCTATATAGCACAGAAACAGGCCCGTCAGCTCAACCAAGTTGTCTAACCGCGCTAGTCCGACTTAGCACATCCCTATCCTCATTCCTTAACAAGGGTAATGTAATGTTATAAATGCATTTGCCTCTATCACTTCATCAGGCAGCTTGTTCTATGTATGCATCACCCTCCATGTGAAAAGTTGCCCCTGATGTCCACTTTAAATCTTTCTCCCCTCACTTTAAACCTATGCCCTCCAGTGTCAGACGACCCGGAGGAAAGCTTCACATTAGCTATGCTTTTATAAATGATTTCGTAAATGTCGATAAGGTCACCTCTAAGTCTCCTATTCTCCGAGGAAAAGATCCAGGCTATATAGTCTTTCATAATAACTCAAACCTTCCAGACCTGGCAACATCCTCATAAATCTCCTCTCGAACCTATCTAGTTTAATCTCGTTTAACCTCCTTCTTCCTGAGCCGTAGACTTCCCAATGTGAGTTTAATTACATTCTCTGTATTGTCGGGTAGCCAGAAAAGACACAGTAATCTAAATGTGGTCTTATCTATGTACAGATGTAACATGACATCTAACTCCTATACTCACTAACCTGACCGATTAAGTCAAACATGCCAAATGCCTTGATCGTCACCCTGCCTACTTGGAATTATATACAGTGCATTCAGAAAGTATTCAGACCCCTTCACTTTTTCCACATTTTGCTGTTACAGCCTTATTCTAAAATGGATACATTTATTGTTTTTAGCATCAATCTAAATACAATACCCCATAATAAAAAATCAAAAACAGGTGTTTAGAATTTTTTGCAAAGTAATTGAAAAGAAATAACTAAAATATCACATTTACATAAGTATTTAGACCCTTTATTCAGTACTTTGTTGAGGCACCTTTGGCAGCGATCACAGCCTCAAGTCTTCTTGGGTATGACGCTACAAGCTTGGCACACATGTATTTGGGTAATTTCTCACATTTTTCTCGGCAGATCCTCTCAAGCTCTGTCAGGGGAGCGTCGATGCACAGCTCTTTTCAGGTCCCTCCAGAGATGTTCGATCGGGTTCAAGTCCGGGCTCTGGCTTGGCCACTCAAGGACATTCAGACATGTCACGAACCCACTCCTGCGTTGTCTTAGTTCTGTGCCTAGGGTAGTTGTCCTGTTGGAAGGTGAATCTCCACCCCAGTTTGAAGTCCAGAACGTTCTGGAGCAGGTTTTCATCAAGGATCTCTCTGTACTTTGCTCCATTCATCTTTCCCGCGATCCTGACTAGTCTCCTAGTTCCTGCCGTTGAAAAACATCTCCGCAGCATGATGCTGCAACCACCATGCTTCACCGTAGGTATAGTATTGGCCCGGTGACGAGTGGTGTCTGGTTTCCTCCAGACGTGACGCTTGGCATTCAGGCCAAAGAGCTCAATCTTGGTTTCATCAGACCAGAGAATCTTGTTTCTCATGGTCTGAGAGTCCTTTAGATGCCTTTTGCCAAACTCCAAACTCCATGTGTCTTTTACTGAGGAGCGGCTTCTGTCTGACCACTGTACCATAAAAGCCTGATTGGTGGAGTGCTGCAGATATAGTTGTCCTCCTGGAAGGTTCTCCCATCTCCACAGAGGAACTGTGGAGCTCTGTCAGAGTGACCATCGGGATCTTGGTCACCTCCCTGACCAAGGCCCCTTCTCCCCCGATTGCTCAGTGATTGCTCGGCGACTGGAACGGTGGCTGTCAGAGTGGAACACGCACAGACACACATCTCTTCCTTCACCAGCCCGTTATGCAGGCAAGGGACAGGGCAAGCGGGGGGAGCACTCTCTGAGTGAAATTCACATGGTGCAAAGCCAATGTGATACAGACACACACCGCAATGAACAGGAAGGTTGGCGCTGTAATTAAGACAATGAAAGCACAGTGTGCGGGAAGGGTCACGCAAGTCATTTAAAAGAGGGGCAAGCGGAGGGGGAGAGGGGGGAAAGGGGGGAGAAGGAGTGGAGACAACTTTTAAGAACCCAGAGATACACGGCTGAGAAGCTCGGCGGACAGTAACATTACCGGTCGGTTATCTTTGGTTCTGAAAACTACTGCTTACGTTTTTTTTCTCAATGAGCCAATGAAATTCACCGGTCAGCACCGGCTACAACCTACAAGAACCAACATGTTGAAAAATTCGCGATGACCATAATGAGGCCAGTTCCCAGAATGTGGGAACTCCTCCCGACCATAAAAAGTCGCCTAAGTGGGACAGGTCCACAAGTCTATCTGTTCCTGAACACTCCCTTGGGCACTACCATGTACTTTGTAAATCCAGCCCAGTTTGTCTTGCTAAAATGTGACATGCCACTTTCAACTGATTTAAACTGCATCTGCTAATTCTCATCCCATTGATGACCCAGTTGATCAAGATCCTATTGTAATATTAGATAAGGTTCTACACTGTCCATCAATTTAGTGCCGTCAAACAAAAATAAATAAATAGTTTTATAGGCAATAGACAAATAAACATTAAATCAAATAAAACCAGAAGCTTGGATGAATCAGGAGGTTCGCAATGTTCTGAGGACCAGATTTCAAGTATTCAAGTCTGACTACAGAGGCCCGAGAGCCATTGGAGCAGTCGCAGAGGGAGGAGCACCCAAATCTGTAATGTTCCAACGTTCCATTCGCACTTCAAAAACAAGTGGGCTTGAGGAAGCCGCTGATTGGTGGAAGCTGACAAGAGGGAGCAGCTGATTGGGAGTCAGATCCCTGCTGATTGTATTGTAGCAGTTTGTATTGTATTGTACTTTGTATTGTACTTTGTATTGTATCCTTGGTAAGAGGGGAGTATGAGTGCCAGGGCAGTTAATCTGATAGCCTTCCAGCCGTCCACATCTGCGCCAGGTGCGTCGAGATGGGGCTCCTAAGGGACCGTATTAGGAACCTGGAGCAGCAGCTCGGTGACCTCCGTATGGTCAGGGAGAGTGAGGAAGTCATTGAGAGGAGTTACAGAGAGGTGGTCACTCCAAGACCACAGGAGGCAGGAAAGTGGGTCACGGTTAGGAGGGGCAAGGGGCACAGGCAGGGACTAGAGAGTACCCCGGCAGCTGTACACCTTGACAATAAGTACTCCTGTTTGAGTACTGTTGGGGGGGACAGCCTACCTGGGGGTAGCGACAGCGGCCGGGCCTCCGGTACAGAGACCGGTCCTGTTGCTCAGAAGGGTAAGGAAAAGAAGAGGAGGGCATTAGTAATAGGGGACTCTATAGTTAGAGGGTCAGACAGGCTATTCTGTGGACGCAGTCGGGAGACCCGGATGGTAGTTTGCCTCCCTGGTGCCAGGGTCTGGGATGTGTCTGAATGTGTCCAAGATATCCTGAAATGGGAGGGAGAGGAGCCTGAGGTCGTGGTACATATAGGTACCAATGACATAGGTAGAAAAAGAGAATAGGTCCTGAAAGGAGAATTTAGGGAGTTAGGAGGAGAGTTAAAGAGAAGGACCGCAAAGGTAACAATCTCGGTATTACTGCCTGTGCCATGCGACAGTGAGAGTAGGACTGGAGCGAGGTGGAGGATAAAAGCGTGGCTGAAGGACTGGTGCAGAGGGCAGGGATTCAAGTTTCTGGATCATTGGGACCTCTTTTGTGGAAGGTGCGACAAAAAGGATGGGTTGCACTTGAACTCGAGGGGAACCAATATCCTGGCGGGGAGATTTGCAAAGGCTGCTGGGGAGACTTTAAACTAGAACGGTTGGGGGGAGGGACTCAAATAGAGAAAGCTAGTGTGTGAGGCAGGAGGCAGAGAAGGGAAGCACTCAGACCCAACATGTAGGGGGGAAAGAAGAAAACAATAATAAACAGAGAATAAGAGGTGTTGGGTTTCTTAAATGTGTGAGCAGAGACAGAGGGGTGTAAAATGGGGGTAGAAGCAATAGGTAGCAAGGTGAAATGTAAAAGTGGCAGGCAGACAAATCCAGGGCAAAAATCAAAAAGGGCCACTTTTCAACATAATTGTATAAGGGGTAAGAGCGTTGTAAAAACAAGCCAGAAGGCTTTGTGTCTCAATGCAAGGAGCATTCGTAATAAGGTGGATGAGTTGAATGAGCAGATAGCTATTAATGATTATGATATAGTTGGGATCACGGAGACATGGCTCCAGGGTGACCAAGGCTGGGAGCTGAACATCCAGGGATATTCAATACTCAGGAGGGATAGACAGAAAGGAAAAGGAGGTGGGGTAGCGTTGCTGGTTAGAGAGGAGATTAACGCAATGGAAAGGAAGGACATTAGCTTGGAGGATGTGGAATCGATATGGGTAGAGCTACGAAACACTAAGGGGCAGAAAACGCTAGTGGGTGTTGTGTACAAGCCACCTAACAGTAGTAGTGAAGTTGGGGATGGCATCAAACAGGAAATTAGAAATGCGTGCAACAAAGGTAAAACAGTTATAATGGGTGACTTCAATCTACATATAGATTGGGTGAATCAAATTGGCAGGGGTGCTGAGGAAGAGGATTTCTTGGAATGTATGCGGGATAGTTTTCTAAACCAACATGTAGAGGAACCAACGAGAGAGCAGGCTATTCTAGACTGGGTATTGAGTAATGAGGAAGGGTTAGTTAGCTGTCTTGCTGAGAGTGACCATAATATGGTTGAGTTCTTCATTAGGATGGAGAGTGACATTGTTAATTCAGAAACAATGGTTCTGAACTTAAAGAAAGGTAACTTTGAGGGTATGAGACGTGAATTGGCCAAGATTGACGGGCAATTAATTCTTAAAGGGTTGACGGTGGATATGAAATGGAAGGCATTTAAAGACTGCATGGATGTACTATAACAATTGTTCATCCCAGTTTGGCAAAAGAATAAATCAGGGAAGGTAGTGCATCCGTGGATAACAAGGGAAATCAGGGATAGTATCAAAGCAAAAGATGAAGCGTACAAATTAGCCAGAAAAAGCAGCCTACCAGAAGACTGGGAGAAATTCAGAGACCAGCAGAGGAGGACAAAGGGCTTAATTAGGAAAGGGAAAATAGATTATGAAAGAAAATTGGCAGGGAACATAAAAACTTACTGCAAAAGTTTTTATAGATATGTGAAGAGAAAGAGATTAGTTAAAATAAATGTAGGTCCCTTGCAGTCAGAAACAGGTGAATTGATCATGGGGAACAAGGATATGGCGGACCAATTGAATAACTACTTTGGTTCCGTCTTCACACAGGGGACCGCGTGTCAAAGGAGATGGAGGAACTGAGTGAAATCCAGGTTAGTCGGGAAGAGATGTTGGGTAAATTGAATGGATTAAAGGCCGATAAATCCCCAGGGCCAGATAGGCTGCATCCCAGAGTACTTAAGGAATTAGCTCCAGAAATAGTGGATGCATTAGTGATAATTTTTCAAAACTCTTTAGATTCTGCAGTAGTTCCTGAGGATTGGAGGGTAGCTAATGTAACCCCACTTTTTAAAAAGGGAGGGAGAGAGAAAACGGGGAATTACAGACCAGTTAGTCTAACATCGGTAGTGGGGAAACTGCTAGAGTCAGTTATTAAAGATGGGATAGCAGCACATTTGGAAAGTGGTGAAATCATTGGAGTAAGTCAGCATGGATTTATGAAAGGTAAATCATGTTTGACGAATCTTATAGAATTTTTCGAGGATGTAACTATTAGAGTGGATTGGGGAGAACCAGTGGATGTGTTATATCTGGACTTTCAGAAGGCTTTCGACAAGGTCCCACATAAGAGATTAGTATACAAACTTAAAGCACACGGTATTGGGGGTTCAGTATTGATGTGGATAGAGAACTGGCTGGCAAACAGGAAGCAAAGAGTAGGAGTAAGCGGGTCCTTTTCATGGCAGGCAGTGACTAGTGGGGTACCGCAAGGCTCAGTGCTGGGACCCCAGCTATTTACAATATATATTAATGATTTGGACGAGGGAATTGAATGCAACATCTCCAAGTTTGGGGATGACACTAAGCTGGGGGGCAGCGTTAGCTGTGAGGAGGATGCTAGGAGGCTGCAAGGTGACTTGGATAGGCTGGGTGAGTGGGCAAATGTATGGCAGATGCAGTATAATTTGGATAAATGTGAGGTTATCCACTTTGGTGGCAAAAACAAGAAAGCTGACTATTATCTAAATGGTGGCCGATTAGGAAAAGGGGAGATGCAACGAGACCTGGGTGTCATTGTACACCAGTCATTGAAACTAGGCATGCGGGTGCAGCAGGCAGTGAAGAAAGCGAATGGTATGTTAGCATTCATAGCAAAAAGAATTGAGTATAGGAGCAGGGAGGTTCTACTGCAGTTGTACAGGGTCTTGGTGAGACCACACCTGGAATATTGCATACAGTGTTGGTCTCCAAATCTGAGGAAGGACATTATTGCCATAGAGGGAGTGCAGAGAAGGTTCACCAGACTGATTCCTGGGATGTCAGGACTTTCATATGAAGAAAGACTGGATAGACTCGGCTTGTACTCGCTAGAATTTAGGAGATTGAGGGGGGATCTTATAGAAACTTACAAAATTCTTAAGGGGTTGGACAGGCTAGATGCAGGAAGATTGTTCCCGATGTTGGGGAAGTCCAGGACAAGGGGTCACAGCTTAAGGATAGAGGGGAAATCCTTTAAGACCGAGATGAGAAAACATTTTTCACACAGAGTGGTGAATCTCTGGAACTCTCTGCCACAGAAGGTAGTTGAGGCCAGTTCATTGGCTATATTTAAGAGGGAGTTAGATGTGGCCCTTGTGGCTAAAGAGATCAGGGGGTATGGAGAGAAGGCAGGTACGGGATACTGAGTTGGATGATCAGCCATGATCATATTGAATGGCGGTGCAGGCTCAAAGGGCCGAATGGCCTACTCCTGCACCTATTTTCTATGTATATATGTATCTATGTATTGTGTGTTCTTTGTTGATTGTACCGCTGCTGGCAAATTCATTTCACTGCACTTATATGTGTATGTGACAAATAAAACTGATTGATTGACATTGTCCCTAGGGTGTGTAGGATACTGTGCGGGGGTTGCTGATCGGCACGGACTCAGTGGGCTGAAGGACCTGTTACCGTGCTGTATATCAAAAGTAAACAAACCTTCAGCGCCAATATTTCCTATTGAAGTGTTGCAAGTTCTCCTTGCTGTTATCATTTCAATCGGCAGGTTGATCTTTAGAGGCAGCATTAAAGAGGCATTTCACAATTCAAGCACTTCTCTGAAGACAGACACAAAAATCTGGAGTAAGGAGGATCTGCTGAAGGAGTTTGAGCAGTTAGGGAATAAATTAAAAAGCAGAACCTCGAGGGTACTGATCTCCGGATTGCTACCTGAGCCACGGGCCAAATCGGCAAGGGTACGTAAAATTAAAAAGCTGAATGCGTGGCTCAAAGACTGGTGTGGGAATAATGGGTTTGGTTTCTTGGGCCACTGGCACCAGTACTGGGACAGGGGGGATCTGTTCTGTAAGGACGGACTTCACCTGAACGGTGCTGGGACTGGGGTCCTGGCAAATCATATAACTAGGGCAGTAGAGAGGTCTTTAAACTAAGTAGCGGGGGGGAGGTATCAAGGGGGGTAATAACGGCAGGGGTAGAGGAAATAGAGCAGGGTATCAGTGGGGAAGCGGAAAGTCAAAAAGTGACAGGAGACAGAATGTGTGAAGATAAAGCTCTAGATGTAAAAGGGGCAAAAACGGAAAGGAAGGGTAGTAAAAATCATCTGAAAGTGCTTTATCTAAATGCACGGAGTATTCGTAATAAGATAAATGAATTAACGGTGCAATTAAGTATATATAGTTATGATATTGTGGCCATTACGGAGACATGGCTGCAAGGGGATCAGGACTGGGAGTTAAATATAGAGGGGTACTCGACAATTAGGAAAGATAGACAGGAAAGAAAGGGAGGAGGGGTGGCCCTTTTAATAAGGGAGGGAATAACGGCAATAGAGAGGAAGGATATTGCGTTGAAGGATCAGGATAGTGAAACAGCATGGGTACAGATAGAGAATAACAAGGGAAAAAAAACACTAGTGGGTGTAATTTATAGACCTCCAAATAGCTGTGACGCTGTTAGTCAGAACATAAATCTGCAAATAGTTGACGCATGTAAAAAGGGAACTGCTGTAATCATGGGGGACTTCAATTTTCATATTAATTGGGCAAACCAAACTGGGCAGGGTAGACTAGAGGAAGAGTTTATAGAATGTATTAGAGACGGGTTCCTAGAACAGTATGTCACAGAACCGACAAGGGGGGAGGCAATCTTGGATCTGGTCCTGTGTAATGAAGCAGGATTAATTAAAAATGTCATAGTTAGGGACTCGTTGGGAACAAGTGACCACAATATGGTCGAATTCCATATTCAAATAGAAGGGGAGCAGGTTGAAACTCAGGCTAGGGTGCTTAGTCTAAATAAGGGGGATTATGAAGGTATGAGGAATGAGCTGATCAAAGTTGACTGGGATAGCAGACTCAAGAATAAGACGGTACATGAGCAGTGGTGTACGTTTAAGGGTCTACTGTATAACCTTCAAGAAAAATTTATTCCTATGAAGAAAAAAAGGGGTAAGGGTAAGAACAGTCAGCCATGGCTCAGTAAAACTATAAAGGATAGTATTCGGCTGAAGGCAAGTGCATATAAGGTAGCCAGAGATAGTGGGAGGTTAGATGATTGGGAAGCATTTAAAGGTCAGCAAAAAATAACTAAGAGATTAATTAAGACGGGGAAAATAGACTATGAAAGGAAATTAGCAAACAACATAAAAACTAATAGTAAGAGTTTTTATAGCTATATAAAAAGAAAAAGGGTGGCTAAGGTGAACGTTGGTCCATTGGAGGGTGAGACTGGAGAGTTGTTGGTGGGGAACATGGAAATGGCAAAGGCATTAAACGAGTATTTTGTATCAGTCTTCACCATAGAAGACACAAAAAATATTCCAACGCTGGATAAACAGGGGGCGGTAGGAATGGAGGAGCTAAATACTATTAAGATCACCAAGGAGGTGGTATTAGGGAAATTAATGAGACTGAAGGAGGATAAATCCCCTGGGCCTGATGGATTACATCCAAGGGTCTTGAGGGAGATAGCGGTGGGGATTGTGGATGCATTGGTGATAATTTTCCAAAACTCCCTGGAGGCAGGAACGGTCCCAGTGGATTGGAAAATGGCCAATGTAACACCTATATTTAAAAAAGGAAGTAAACTGAAGGCGGGTAACTATAGACCGGTTAGTCTAACATCGGTGGTGGGTAAAATGGTAGAGACAATTATTAAAGAAACACTAACGGGGCACTTGGATAAACATGACTTCATCGGACAGAACCAGCATGGTTTTGTGAAGGGGAAGTCCTGTTTAACGAATCTGCTCGAATTCTTTGAGGAAGTAACAACCCGGGTGGATAAAGGGGAACCGGTGGATGTGGTATACTTGGACTTCCAAAAGGCTTTTGACAAGGTGCCACATAAGAGACTATTGCTAAAAATAAAAAATTATGGGATTGGGGGTAATATATTAGCATGGGTAGAGGATTGGCTAACAAATAGGAAGCAGAGAGTGGGGATAAATGGTTCATACTCGGGATGGCAACCGGTAACTAGCGGGGTTCCGCAAGGGTCGGTGCTGGGACCCCAGTTGTTCACAATTTATATAAATGATTTGGAGGAGGGAACCAAGTGTAATATATCAAAATTTGCGGACGATACAAAAATGGGAGGAAAAGTAGGGGATGAGGAGGATAGGAAGAGTCTGCAAAAGGATATAGATAAGCTAGGTGAGTGGGCAACAACTTGGCAGATGAAGTTTAATACTAATAAATGTGAAGTCATTCACTTTGGGAAAAAAAATGATAGGGCAAGTTATTTTCTAAATGAGGAGGAGCTGCGTTGTAATGCAACGCAAAGGGATCTAGGGGTATTAGTACATGAATCACTAAAAGTTAGTATGCAGGTGCAGCAAGCAATCAGGAAGGCCAATGGAGTTTTGGCCTTTATTGCTAGGGGGATTGAGTATAAAAACACGGAGGTCTTGCTGCAGCTGTACACAGTATTAGTGAGACCACATTTGGAATACTGTGTACAGTTCTGGGGTCCATACTTAAGAAAGGATGTACTAGCCCTGGAGGCAGTGCAGCGAAGGTTTACAAGATTAATTCCTGCAATGAGGGGATTGACATATGAGGAAAGGTTAAGTAGGCTGGAACTCTACTCTTTGGAGTTTAGAAGAATGAGAGGCGATCTCATTGAAACATATAAGATCGTGAGGGGCCTTGATCGGGTGGATGCACCGAGGATGTTCCCAATGATCGGGGAAACTAGAACTAGGGGACATAGTTGCAGAATAAGGGGGGGCTCTTTTAAAACGGAGATGAGGAAGAACCTCTTCACCCAGAGGGTGGTTAATTTATGGAATTCACTGCCCCAGGGAGCAGTGGAAGCAGAAACTTTAAATATATTTAAGACTAAAATAGATGGTTTTTTAGCTGCCAAGGGGATAAGGGGCTACGGGGAGAGGGCAGGGATATGGACCTAGGTATGGTTAGTATAGTAAGACCTGAGTGATCTCCTGGACAAGTGTCGATCGCCTGGATTGGGGTCGGAGAGGAATTTCCCGGATTTTTTTCCCGAATTGGACCTGGGTTTTTATCCGTTTTTTTTGCCTCTCCCAGGAGATCACGAGGTTTTTGGGGTGGAGAGGGGTGATAGCGGTATAAAGGGGAGGGTAGTGTCTTGTGTTCTGTGTCTTGTGTCTACTGTTTGTGGGTAAGTGTGTCTGTTTAGTGTTCAGCCATGAGCGAATGGCGGTGCGGGCTCGACGGACCTGGTGGTCTACTCTCGCACCTACTTTCTATGTTTCTATGTTTCTAACTCAGCAGGTCAAGCAGCATCTCTGGATAAAAGGAAATGTTTCTGGTTGAGACCCTTCTTAAGCAATTTTCTCCTGGCTACTGGGGTGTTATTATTCAATGAATAGAATGGAACAGGAGAATGCTCTCTGGAGTTCAGATGACCCTAGACGGTGTGGTGACACGAAGGATGCTTTTTCTGCAAGCGGGTCAAGGAAACTTTCCAGAACTGCAACCAGGTGCTCCTGGCAGCTGTTTGCGAGGGAGTGTATTCTATGAACAGCTGCACTTTCAGAAAGCCTACAATGCAGGTTCCAGCTTCTATGGAAGGGAAAGTAGATGCTCTCAACTTTGATGCAAGGTGTGGGTAACCTCACTAAACACAGCAGTGAGAAGCAAAATTGCAGCACGGATCAGCAAAATTAACCTTGAATAGCCTTGAGTCAAGGAACATGAGACCTTGGCGTCTGGAGGGTAAAACAGTCGAGCTGAGGTTACAGCTGAGCTCATAGAATGTCACAGATCAGAGGACAAATTACTTAGTCTGCGGGTTCGGCTCTTAAAATAACACTCGGCAAACGTGATCAAGAAAAGCTGGTTGAATGTTTCTTTTAACAGAACATAGTGCATAACTTTCACTATGAAGTCATTATTTACTCCTATCTCATTGCATCATACCTGGTTCCCTTGTGCTCTAAATATTTGCCGATCACTGACATTTTATTTTATTTCAAAGTCACGTGAGTGACTACGTGAAGAGCCCGCCAGCCCGCATGCGCATCAAGTCGTCGATGCATGACACAGGTAAGGGGAAAATTTATTTCAGGAACAGGCCGCTGCTCCGAAAATAGGGGCAGCGGGCCCGGGAAAGCTGGAACAGCTACTGCAGCTGCCGCAGTAGAGGCTCCGTGGAGCTGGCGGAATAAAAATAACAGCGGCCAACGCGGCCGGTATAACGAACGCTGTGGAGGCTCCGAGCAAGCTGCCGTTTTTTTAAATAACAGCAGCCGGCTAAGGCCGGGTCAGCGTATGCTGTGGAGGTTCCGCAGCAGCTGGCATTTTAAGAATAGCAGCTGCCGGCTGAGGTCGGGTCAGCAAACGCTGTAGAGCAGCACCCACTGTGGAAGGAGAAGCTGGCGGCTATAAATAGTGGCTGCCGCGAAGGCTCAGCAGGAGCTGGCAGTTTATAATAGTGGCTGCCGCTCGGCCAGGTCTGTATCTACCATGGCAGAATGGGGCTCCACTGGAGCAGTCAGCCAGAGGCCTGAGGAGGCAACACCTGGTTCAGGGTTGCGTTCTATTTCCTCCCCTAAGAAACTCCGTTGAGGCTCCAGAAGGGAGCAATGAGCCCCTAGCTCAGGAGGCATTTACAGGCTGTGTCTGTCAGATGTGTGGGGGAGCAACACATGATATTTTCCGCTCAGAAGAGGGGAGTGTTGAAGATTCTTACATAGGTCTCCAACTATGTGGATATCGATAAGAAAATCGAATCCCTGAATGATAGAAAAATTCATTCCTATAGCTATCGGGGACTGTACCTTTAATTAATGCTTTAAAGATGTTAGCATGTAGTAAAAACAAGCTTTTGCAGTCATCCGGCAGAATGGATCATAAATCGGCCTTGCAGTAGCTGAGAGAACATAGATAAGAACTGTTCTCATCCTTATGACATTCCATGATAATGCTATCATCCTGTATATGTGTTTCCAAACAATATGGTCTTATTTTTGCTTTGGCAGGTGTTCGCCTCCTTACTCACTCCCTCGCCTCCCTAACCAAACTAAGGAACTTCATTATGTATCTTGTTAACTGTGTTCCTTTGTTCATGTAATGGAAAATTATTAACCATGTGTTTTACGGCTGTTTATGAGTATAAAGATATGTGTGAATTTTCTGTATTGTCGGTCAAATAGCGTGAGCATTTGGTGTGGACGCTCTGTGCACATCGTTGCTTGGGTCTCTCACCTTGGTGAAGTAAAGCTATTGCAGAGATTTTCTGACTTTGATTTATATGAGCATAAACATTCAGGTTATATCTTTAATACTGTTGCTGTATATGATGTTGGGAAATACATTTCTAACACTGAACTAATATGGGATATGCTTCATTTTAATCATATGAACAAAATATGCTCCGTGCACCAGAGGCATTAACAGGCGGCTCCAGCCAAATGCCTTTGGCAACACTGGCTCAGGGTTGCAGTATTCCTCCCACTCTGATGAGGGGAATATTGTGGAATATTATAGAGGTGACTCCGATTATGGGAATATTAACCGGATATCTGAATCCCATGATTTATCGATGATATGCGAGAGCTACCGGCTCTTGTCACATATTTGCCATCCCTTTGGGGATAGGAGATTCACTGGAGGAAGATCTGGCTAAATGTATCGGGACATATGCCAGTCCACATAAACTGCCAGACTTTATGGATGTTCCATACGTCAATTCTATCAGTTGAGATATCCCAGTGATGATATGTAGGCAATGAATTATGTCAGCAAGTCCAAAATCCGCTCTGGAGTCATTACGGATTTTTGCAAGTCAGAAGATGGGGCTCATCTCTCGGAAGTGCAGAAAGCTGTATTAACACTTCTCTGTAATACACAGTTGGGGCTGTTGCCTTCGCAAAATGCTATAAGGCATGAGATCATTCCCAAAATGGCTCAATTTTTACAGGGCCAGTAATGTGGAGCCTGCATAGTATCTCTTCAGAGAGGACTTATGTAGCAAGTTAAGACTTGCAGGGGTTAGGCGGCTGCGGGGGGGGGAGTACCATTCTATGTGGGTAAAGCTCCAGTATTCCGGCGGGTTTTCACCCTGTATTCAGGGAGCAGGAAGCGCAGTTGAAGCTCTGGAAAGGAGCAGTTTGTTAAACCAAGCTTGCAGTATGGCAGGCATGATCTGTCCAGTGAGCCCACTGAGGCTCAGAAGGAGCAGCTGGTCAAAGGAACAGCCTGTTGATCCAGGCTGGGAGAATCTGGCAGCGCGATCTGCCCAGTAAACTCCAGCAAAGGCTCCAATAAAGGCAGAAGGCCGCAGGAGTAGCCTGTCGAGGCAGGCTCGGAGTTATGGCAGGCGTGGCCTGTTCAGTGAGCTCCGCTACGGTTCCAATGGAGCAGAAAGAGTCAAAGGAGTGGTGTGTCAAACCAGGCTGGGAATAACTGGTAACGTGACCTGCACTGTAAAGCTCCAGCAAAGCTCTAAAGAGGCTGTAGGCCGAAGAAGTGAGCTCCGGAAATGAGCTGTTTGGCAAACGTGGGGCTGACGATGTGGTCAGACAGGGTCTGCAATGGAACTTCGCTGAAGCTCCAACAAGGAGCTCAGAAACGCTGGCAGATAAGGTCTCTTTATTAACCGCCGTAAACTCCGAAATGGAGCAGTCTGTCGCCGCAGGTTTGGATTCACTGGCAGCATGGACTGTCTAGTGCTTCACTGTCTTTGGAGAGACCAGGTTGACGCAGAGACATTGGTAGGGTGCCTTGCATGGCAACCTCTGTAAGCTCTAAAAGAACTGGCTGGTCATATGGATCATATTGACCAGGGAAGCTCTGCCTCAACATCTTGAGGTCATCAAGCTGCTCAGTAGAGTGAGGTAGATTGAGGTTTCCCTCAACACGTTTAATTCTTTCAGCCCAGTTAGTAGAGTTGCCAGTTCGTTGGAAACTTCATTGCCATCCTCTCTGGGATGGGTAGCTACCAGCAGAAAGCCGGTCTGGCATGTGACATTTTTTATGTGACCTGCAGGTTCATGTTGTGAATAAAAACAAAAATATATAATCTGTAGGCTCTCAATACCAGTATTCCGGATTGAGTGGCTGGTCGAACACAGAGTGTTGGGCACTCTGGCGACTGAGACAGGTGGTTTCAGTCAGAGGACTGTGTAGCAACTCCTGGTTCAGGGTTGCATTATGCTATTTCCCATTCTGAGGAAGAAGGCTGAGGTTTTGTGCTGACTGACAGTCAAGAGTTGACAGGGAACACGTATTCCCACATCAACTGAATGTTGTGTTTCAGCTCGAGTCATCAAGATCTGATTATATGCCATGAGCGAAATAAATAAATAAATAGATAAATGCATCTTCCGCGGCAAGAGAAGCCAAAAGTTTCCTCCGTAGGTCAATAAAGGAAATGATGGTTATCCAAGTGGAAACAGAGACGTCTCACAAAGGATGAGTAGTCTGCCCAAGAACAAGAGGGGTATATTTTTGATATTTCTCAAGGTTGTAGCAAAGTGGAGCATGCCAAATCAGGTTAGGATTTGGCTAGTCTGATCATGTGTCTCGTTACCCACTTTAAGATGGATATTTGTTTTTCAGCAATTTAGCTGATTCAGAGGATTAGGGCCTCAATCGATCTTGCAGATGCATACTTCGCCATATCTCTTCACAAGGGGCACAGATATATCTGGTGTTTTGATGACAAAGCCAGTGGTGCGATGTTTTGGGCTCTACCTAGGGGTTGTCTTCAGGCCTAGGCTATTTACAAAGATTCTAAAGCTAATGCTGCCCTACTCAGATCAAAAGGGCATTGTGTCATGGTGTTTATAGACGACACGCAAATTTTGTAGCTGATAAGACTCAGGGGTTTATCAATAGATGCCTCTTAAGATATTAAGGATGAGGCAACATGAAATTAAAAAATGTCAAATTTGCCTACTCATTCAGAGTGTCCATGGTAAACGCGGCTGAAAGAAGCTCCTATTTACTCGGTCACAAGTGATGGCTAGCTCAGCCTATTTCTCGTGCAGCTAGCTGCACGATTGTATGGGAAGTTTGTGGAGAAGACATGTGAGCTACTTTTAAACAGAAGTAGCAGTACTTTGTGTTTCTATCAGTTTGCGCTCAGAGAAGCGATTATGTTATAGTACAATTGACACAGTTGGTGCTGCTTTGTCATTCTCTATAGTACCATAAGTGGGACAATAAATGATTGGTTATTCTCCCGTTGTTGACTAACATCATGCAAGGTGTCCTTTATATGACCGCTCTAAAGCCCAGACATAGTAGTGTGGAATATATATCAGTAAATTATTATGCAGATATTCATCTACTGTTTTCCTAATGGGAGCAGAATCTTTTAAGTTGATTATGCTTTAGCAGCTGATTCAGCACAAAGAACACACCCTTTACTCAATCTCTGGCTCGGTCTCTGGGTCATAACTGATATGAGGGTAGCTTGTTATGGGAATGATCTCATAAAGCTAAACGGGCATGGTTGGGTACAAGTTGGAGTTGGGGGGTGTTATTATGTATACAGGTACACTGAGCTTGCTGGTACCTATGAGATGAAGGATACTTTCTTCATTGTTATTTAATAGTTTTCAAGAGATTGTTGGTGGCTCATTAGCAGCCAATAGAATGGATATTCCCATTTGTCCATCTTCTTGCAACAGCAGGAGGTTTCCATAGTGCACTTTCAGAAGTTATAACATTTTGGTTGAATATGCCTGGATGATTGCAGATGGAATTCTGTACAGTGCTGCATGAGTTATTGTTTAACTCAAAGCCAATTGGGACTATGGTCTGATTAAGAGCAATGGCCATGTATGCAAGTTAGCATCATGTAGTTAATAACCCATGTCTTTCTACCATTTATGGTTTTATCTGTTTGTTTCGCACACAGATTGGGTTACTGCATGAGATCACATAGCTTTGAAGGCTTCACGTAGTCACTCACGTGACTTCGAATTAAAATAGAAAGATTAAACGAAAACTTACCATTTGCAGTTTGATCTTTATTTTATGAGAAGTTGAAGTGAGGGATTACGTGCCCTCCACTCCCAACCCTGATTCTCATAAAGATTATCCGGTAAGTCTAGGGTCGTTAATCTTTCTATAGTCAAGTTCTGCAACTGGTCTGTGGTTTCATACAGTTGCTCTGAAGATTAATGCGCATGCGGGCCGGCGGGCTCTTCACGTAATCCCTCATCTCCTGTTTCTTGGTCGGTGGGGGCGCTGCAAGCCAGCAGCCCTGTCAGCAGCGTGTCCGTTTTTTTCCTACTTTTTTTGTTTTGTTAGTATGTCTTAATGTATGGTTTTGATGTTTCTTTGTGTGTCTCGTGGGGGGGGTGGTGTGGAGGGGGTAAGGGGGAAACCGTTTCGGTCGCCTCCTCCACGGAGAGGCTACTTTTTCCATGTCGCCCCCCCCCCCCCCCCCGGCCTAACAGCTAGGATCGGGGCTTCAGCGGCGAGCGCAGCGCAGACTCTCGGGGTGGAGCGGGCTAGCCCTCGTCGGGGCTCGCCGGAGGGGAGCGCTCCGTGTCGCTGGCCCGCGGCAGCCTGAAGCCTGAAGCCGCGGTCTGCAGAGCTCCAGCTGGCGCGGCGTCCGCAGCCTGGGAATCCCTGGGGAAGAAGCTCCGAATGTCGGCCCACGGCCAACCTCTACCGCGGGCGCGGCATGGACTTACCATCAGGAGCGGGGTCCCTCGCCGGGGAACCCTGGAGGGGAGCTTCGACAGCCGGCCCTGCAATCTGCGGTGCTTCTGGCTGCGGCGCGAACTTTAAATCTCTGACCGCCGGCCTGCGGCCTACACCAACTTGAAGCCGCGGTCTCCGGTGGGGGAGGCACCGTTTCAGGACTTACCTGGACTTTTTACCTTATCTGCACATCTGGACGCCCGCAGCGACGGCTGCGGAGGGTTGAAGTCCCGACCACGGGCGAAAATGGAGGAGGACTGACCAAATTTTGTGCCTTCCACCACACTGATGAATGCTGTGGTGGATGTTTGTGTTCAATTTTTAGTGTGTTTTTGTGTGTTATTTTTCATTGTACCTCTACTGGCAAATTCATTTCACTTGCACCTAAGTGCAATGTGACGAATAAAACTGATTGTATTGTATTGTATTGTACTTCAACTTAAAATAAAGATAAAACTTCAAACAGTAAGTTTTCGTTTAATCTTTCTATTATACAGGTGTACCCCTTGTTATGGAGATAATTGTGCTCCTAGACAAATCCCCATATTGCAATTTTCAGTAATAAAAAGCCATTTTCCCATTGAATCTCAGATTATACACCAGCTTAAAGGATAATTTTCTCGCATATTAAGTCATTTTATCAGTGAGGACAAAGAGACTTACTCTTATTTAACAGCTGACAACAATGGAATTGGGATTGACAAGTAAATGCAAAAGAAACAATGAAATTTGTCAATTTCTGTTTTAAATCACTCAGTACGGATGTCATCACGTCAATTATGTTACCAGTCACATCCGAGTCCCTTTTTGCCACACCTTCTCCAGTCCTAAATAGTGAACAAACATCTCGCAGAACAACGGTGCCACCCTCTTCATCTGAGGCATTTTCTCTGATGCGCTGCCGTGTAGTCGAAATAGCCTTGGCCAGCTCCATAAAGTAATCCCTCGGCCTTTACGTCACTTCTACTGGCATCACTCTTTAACCTATTGCACCCCCTGGACATCTTTGATACCAGCATTCCCCTATAAACCACTATCTTTGAATCCCATCCCTTCACCCGCTATCCCCAGCTTCAAAAGCCTTTCCTAATCCATGAGCTTTGCAAGATTTATTGCTTCTTTTGCATTTTGTGTGTTACAATTTTACGTAACAGAGAAAAAAAAAATTCTATCATCGGCAATAGTTCTTCCCAGATTACAAAGCCTGACTATATACATACAAACAAGTGTTTTGGAGAGGTGGAGAAGAGATGCTGGCTACAGCAAACATCTCCTGCAAAAGGAGAATTCAGTTTGTGGCAATATCTGAATGGTTGAATTTAACTACACGTTGTGGCGGCACCCGGTGGTTAGGCCACTTGCTACACGAACCCTCGGCAGTCGGGTGTAGGGTCACGTGACAGGGCAATGGAGGGATGGAGTTGGCACGGGGTATAGGGGTGTGCCTTAGTATATAACGAACCACGGGTCAACCTTCCCGCTCTCTCTTCCTCCTCACTCTTCCTCCTCTCTCTTCGCGCGAGTGCCTGCCACCTCAGCAAGAGCTCAGCTCGAGCCCACAAGGCAGCAGCCTAGGAGCAGCAACAATGACTTTTGTGTTAGAGGACTAAACGTGCATGTATATCTTACCTGGATCCGGATGTCGTACGCTGAACAGCTCTAGGTAGAGCATCACTCAGCAGTGAACAATTTTATACTGGACGCATTTTCTTTTTAACATTTTACCAAGCCAATTAATCAAGCCAATTAACCTACAAACCTGTACGTCTTTGGAGTGTGGGAGGAAACCTAAAATCTCAGAGAAAACCCATGCAGATCACGGGGAGAACATACAAACTCCATACAGAGAACACCCGTAGTCGGGATTGAACCCGGGTCTCTGGCACTGCATTTTGCTGTAAGCCAGCAACTCTACCACTGCGCCACCATGACCTATAATGCCTGAATAAAGAAACCATTTATTCACGACGTTTGGTGCCTCTACAATGTTGTCCTTGGTTGGCCTATGCTTCGATATATTGTCTTGCGACTGCGTTACGAACTTGCGAACAATGTGGGTTTCAACACGGTGGCATAGGACTGACTGGCCACCTTCACTGTTGCAAGAAAACTGCATTAACATGATTGACTACATTAACTTGGCTGCTTGGTTCTGTATGTCAATTTGCCTGAATGGGTTAACTTGTCTTAACTCATCTTAACTTACTTGACTGTATGGAGTTCATAAATTTGAGTGGACTCAATTGGTTTGACTAGTTTGACAAGGCTAATTTGATCTACTGTTTTGACTCCAATTTGTCTATGTCAATTGATTAAAAATGTCAATTTGGTTCATTTGACATTCGTTTGACAATTAATTGTCATAAGTGAAAGGAGCAGAATTAGGCCATTCAGATTCAGCCCATCACGTCCACTACGCCATTCAATCATGACTGATCTATCTCCCCCTCCTAACTCCATTCTCCTGCATTCTCCCCATAACCCGACACACGTACTAATCAGTTAACCAATACTAACCCATATTTCCAGCACCTGCAGTTCTTGCTTAAAAACATACTAATTGTTTGCTCAGTTAGCCTGAGACAGGGTTCATTCAGTGGAAGTTATTGATTGTTTCAGGTAACCTGCTTTATTGGATTAAATAACTTTCTTAACACTTCCTATAACAGGTTTGGTTGTCCTACCTGTTGACCCATACCTTTGATTGATGGTAACTGTTAGCGAGGCTGTTGGTTATCCGATTAGTTGTTGACGGTTGAATAAAATGCTGGGATGAACGCAAATTGGTTCAGCCATTGATGGCTGTATGTTTGTGTTGAATATGGTTGCTCAGTTAATTAGGTTTTTGTTTCAATAATAGGTGGCTCGGGTAGTTGGGTTAACTGGGCTGATTTGGTTGACTAAGTTTGTCATTGATTTGTGGATCCATTGGCTCCAATTGGCCAAGTTGTGTCGAAGACTGGAATGGGGTCGGGATCGCAAGCTGCGGCCGTTAACGGTCGTCTCGTGCAGGGGAGGCTGTTGCTTCCCGCGCGACCCGCTCCCCCCACGCGCAAACCACCTAAACCTAGAATCTTTGACCAAAACAACCGCCTCCTCCGCGCTCCCCCGCTAACTTGCGCCGCCCCCAACCCGAGCGCGCTGACGCTAACCACGCCCCCCCCCCCAAACCACCTCCTCGCACCGCCCCCAACCCGAGCGCGCTGACGCTAACCACGCCCCCCCCCCCCCACCCGCTAAACTACCGCCTCCCCTCCTCGCACCGCCCCCAACCCGAGCGCGCTGACGCTAACCACGCCCCCCCCCCCAAACCACCGCCTCACCTCCTCGCACCGCCCCCAACCCGAGCACGCTGACGCTAACCACGCCCCCCCAACCCTCCGCCTCACCTCCTCGCACCGCCCCCAACCCGAGCGCGCTGATGCTAACCACGCCCCCCCCCAAACCACCGCCTCACCTCCTCGCACCGCCCCCAACCCGAGCGCGCTGATGCTAACCACGCCCCCCCCCTGCTAAACCACCATCACCACCAAAGGTTACCACCCCCAGCAACCCCCGACAACCACCACTGTAAACACAAATTGGTGGAGTAATTCAAGCGGAACAGGCAGCACCTCTGCAGAGAAGGAATGGGCGACATTTCAGCTCGAGACCCTCCACCACCCACGAAATCAAAGATTATAGAGGAGCTCCTCTGGTATCTTTGCACTAAACATCCACTGTCCATCCACCCGCTCGCCAACCCCTCCCCCCCCCCCTTAATTGGCGCGCACCTGCTAACCAATCGCCCCCTCTTCCCCACTAAACAACCGCCCCCAACCCCCCACTAAACAACTGCCCCCGCCCAACCCCCCCTGTAAACAACTCCCCAGTAAACAACCGCCCCCAACCCCCCACTAAACAACTGCCCCCGCCCAACCCCCCCTGTAAACACTCCCCAGTAAACAACCACCCCCAACCCCCACGAAACAACTGCCCCTATTAAATAGCAATGTTACAACATTTTTAAATTGTAAAAATCAAGTCTGCAATCAGATAAAGCATAAAAATAAGTTTAATTTGACACCTAATTTAGGTATGTTACAAAACTTACCTTCAGCGGCGCTGCAGTTCTGTCACTGGCCGTGTGTGCGACTTTGGCGCCTTTGAGGGGGGGGGCGGGGATAAAATGCGGTCTTTCTCCTGTCTTCCAAAGTTTTATTTTCTCGGGGTGCGAGCTTATGCTGAAGATTTGTTCCGACTGCCGGTCTGAATTTTTTTTTAAATCGCAGAATAAGTTCAGCGCTGGTGTAAAATAAAAATTAGCTTCTAATGCCGTGAACGCTGACAACAGGGTTCACGGTGTTAAAGTTCGTGAGACTTGATGAGTAAATAATAATTCAAAGAGTCAATGGTCTCGTTGAACAAACTTTTACTATGTCACCCAGGTGAAATAGGACAGCCAGGAGTGCGCACTTAGATGCACACTCGCAAGTTACTGACTATACAGAGAAATTACAAGTATCTTTATACTGATAAAACAGCATTAGTCACATGGTTAGTAGGCATAAGTGAACAAAGGGCTCAGTTACATACAATGAAATCCTTCAAACTAACATTAAAGAAATATGGGAGTATAGAGATACATGACCGAGCTGCATAGGCAAGAAAGCACTATTGTATTCATTGCAACCTCCAGACAGAACACTGATATGGCAAAGAAACGAGATGCTAGGGAACGGCCGTTATCTCTATTCCCTTTAGTTAGTGAAGGTCATGTTCACAAGCTTCTGCAGACTTCTGTAGTCAATCTTTAAATTTAACCAGCATTCTATTCACAAAATGGAGGTTGCAGCTAGCATGAATAAAATAGCGAAATAAAGGCGGGGACCGCACTAGCTCTTACATTCCCCCCTTTTGATTGTATCAATCAATCTACCAAATAATGCAGCACGAAGACAGCCATTGGCGAATATATGGTGCCAGGCAGTAAAGCAATGCAGCAACGATTATAATTATCAGATTAATAATCCCATAATGCCACACGAGACCCCAATAGGAGCCCCATCCATTAAGCCGACTCCATATTCCCTGGTCATGATTACCAACCAGACTTTCCCCTACACCTTGGATCTCAGCTATCTCCTTCTTGATATGGGCTGCCAGATCAGTAATATTGGAGGACTCAGGAATATATGTACAGCAGTCTTGCGCAATGATAGCACAGGTGCCTCCCTTCTCGGCCAGAATGAAATCTAAGGCCATACGATTCTGTAGCACCACTATCCTCATAGCAACCGTTTCGGCTGTCAGTGCCCCAACCTCGGCCTGTGTTTCCGTCAGGGCCACTGCTGTTTTGTTAGCCAATTCCTCCAATAGCCCAGTAAGGTGATTAATTTTAAAGCCATTCTAATTTGTTCCATACCAGGGGAGCATAGTCATGCCAATATTCTCAACTGGTGAAACATTTCACTTTGTGAGCTGAGATCCAGATACAGGGTTTTTAAATGTGGGGTGGTCAGTTATTTGTTTAAAATGGCGCATGGCGGGGATGACATAAGCGAGATAACAACATCCTGTCCAATAATGGGGGCCCTTAATTCGTGTGACCACATTCCCGTCATCTTTGAATTGAATTGAATTGAATCCTTTATTTGTCATTCAGACCTTTCGGTCTGAATGAAATGTCGCTGCCTGCAGCCATACATGTAATAATAAACAACACACAATAAACACAAATTAACATCCTCTACAGTTAGTTCACCAAGCACCTCCTCACTGTGATAGAGGCAAAAGTCTTAGGGTTACTGTCTCTTCCCTCCTCTTCTCCCTCTGCGCTGAGGCGATACCCCACCGGGCGATGGTAAGTCAGTCCCGCGGTTCAAGCTCCGCGGCCCGGGGGTGGTCGAAGCTGCCACCCTCCAGTCCAGCGGACGCAGCTGCTGCCATGGGAGCTCCGGAAAACAGGCACCAGCCTGAGACCCGTGAGCTCCCGACGATGTCGTCCACTGGCCCACGTCCGAGCCCCGGATTCAGGTCGCCGCTGCCAGAACGCCGCCTCAGCCACCGGAGCACCGGAGCACCGTCACCGCCCCGCACCCACGGGAGCATCTCAGCCACGCACCGGGCCGCCCCCACGGGAGCGTCTCAGCCCCGCACCAGGCCGCCCACACGGCAGCGTCTCAGCCCCACACCGGGCCACCCACACGGGAGCGCCTTCCAGCTGGGAGCCGGTCCGCCCTCACGGGAGCGCCTTCTAGCCAGGAGCCGGGTCGCTCTCACGGGAGTGTCTCAGCCCCGCACCGTCCGCCCTCACCAGAGCGCCGAGTCGTGCCGTTGCCTGAACGCCGCCGCAGCTCGGAGACGGCCAGCCTCGCGTTGGTAAGTCCTGGCTGGCTCAACCTCCAGAGCCTCGAGGTCGGTCGCTGGTTGGAGGCCGCCAGCTCCGCCATTAGGCCTCAGCTCAGACAGGGATGAGAAGGGGGATACGACAAAAAAGTCGCATTCCCCCGAAGGGAGAGACAGAAAGCCCTGTTTCACTGACGGCATCCCTGGTAACCATGGATAAACCCATGGTCCACATATGAAATAGGTGCCGTTAATAGGTCGAGGAGGGACAGAGGTAGCGCTAGTGTCGATAATAAGGCATGAGCTATTTCCCAAGAAAATCCCAGTACCTCGGTGATAACAATGACAGGTGGCATTAACTGGTTTCTGGGAGAGCTTCATTACCTTCAAATGTGGAATTTGGGCCCCATCTTTCACATGGATTTTCCAGTCGTACTTAAAGGGTGGGATGTACCATCTCCGAAAGTTATCATATTTTGGGGATCTGTCCCTGTTGTTCCGACAATTAGTTCTATTAGTGATAGAGGAAAAATAAAGTAGAGCATACTTTTCCGTGACATTAAGGGGAATAGGAACCATGGGCATTCCTCCCCTTCCATCCCGTGGCATTACTGCAGATACTGAAGATGCACATTCTTTTCCCATGGTTCAATAGATATGATCAAAGAGCTGGTGATAATGAATAATATCTAGAATGGGACCATGGCCAAAGGTCTTTATTCATGGCCCGGTGCAGCTGTCTTTTTGTAGTCAGAGTGATGCACCCACCGAGGGTGTCCTTCTACCTTAGCCGCTGTAGGAGTAGTGAGAAGTACAAGGTATGGACCTCTCCAGCGATTGCCCAGTCTCTTCCGATCCCAGTTGCGTATCAGCAGGTAATCGCTTGCTTGTAAGCAGTCCCTCTTTAGGTGGTTCGGAACGGCGAATGTAAAACTGACAAAGAATCTGTTAGTAACTTCATGTATGTCAACAACCGTTCATCCAGGGCATGGAGATCAAAGGTGGTTTCTGAAACTTCTTCAGCCCCCCAGGGAGTCCTGAGGGGCCTCCCGTACATTATTTCAACAGGGGTTAATTATGTGGTAGAATAATAATAATAATAATAAATTTTATTTAATGGGCGCCTTTCAAACATCTCAAGGACACCTTACATAGTATATCGGAATAACATATAATCGGAATATAACAATAAGGACATCACAGAGACACAAATTAAAAACAGGATTCAATCCAAAAACAGAAAATCAAAAACACAGTGTGAAGAGGGAGCAGCGGCAACCAAAGCGCGCCAGCGTCCACTCTCTCTTCACGGCAGCCATCTTGGACACAGACCTACAAGACTACAAATAGACAAAAAAAATCATCCCCCCACAGTGGATAGCACTGTGGAGGAAGGCACAATGTCCAGTCCCCACCCCATGTTCACCCCAAAGTCAGGCCTATTGAGGCCACCGCAATTGCCTCTACGGAGGCCTGATGTCCCTGGCCGTTCTCACCGGGTGGTCTTGCCCCGGCGTCGGGAGAGTCCTTTCGGCGGCTGGGCCACTTGGAACGGCCGCTTCTTGGTTGGAGCCCGCGGCTGCCGAAGCCGACAAGGCCGCGCCGGTTTGGAGCTCCCAGGCTCCCGTTGTTGAAGTCGGCGCCGCCTCTCCGCTCCGCAAACCCGCAGCCCGGAGTTGTTGCTCTCGGCGGTCCAGCTCGCCAGAGCTCCAGCGCGTCGCTCCAGCGCGGCGACCCAGGCATGGGATCGCCCGCTCCACTCCGCTCCGCTCCAGCGCTCCAATGCTGTGCCGCCGCCGAGGCCGAGGTGCTGGGCGGTTCCCGCCAGGAAACGGCGCTCCAAGCCCGCAGGTAGGCCACGAGGACGGATCGACGGGCAGCCCGGAGAAGAAGCTGCCTCACCGACCAGGTAGGGACCTAGAAATTAAGTTTACACCTACCCCCCACATTAAAAAGACCATATCCCCTACAAACAAAAAACAGGACTCACTAAAAACTATTAAAAAAAACGGATTTAAAACGGACGGCTGCTGGCTAGCAGCCGTTCACCAAGATGTGGTGTGATTCGCATAGCGAATAGGGCCATAGGCAAAACCTGTACCCAATTCAGTTTTGTCTCTTCAGTTAATTTTGCAAGCTTGCTTTTTAAGTTCCATTAGCTCTTTCCACAATCCCTGGCTTAGGATGGTGCACACAATGGAACTGCTGCCGAATGTTTAATTGTTTACACATCTCCTCATTAAATTTAGCTGAGAAGTGTGGTCCGTTATCCGAGCTGATAACAATAGGAAGTCCAAATCCAGGCATCATTTCATGGAGCAAAACAGCAACAGTGGACTGTGGGTATTGCTTCAACCCATCGGCTAAAAAGATCAATAATGACTAAACAGTGTTTGTAATGGTTGACTCTAGGTAGGTCAATAAAATCAATTTGGATGTACAGAAAAGGCCAATGTGGTATAGGCATATGGCTTGGTTCTACCCGCACAGGTTTTCCAGGGTTGTGTCTCTGGCAAACCTGGCATTGGGAAACAATTTGTAAAATTTATTTTGTCAGCCACAGATGCCACCATGTGGCTTTACGATTTTCTAACATTCCCCCCTTTCCATGATGTGTAAGGGAGTGAACATAATGTCAATGTAATACGATAGGCAGTAAAACATGGTAGGATAAGCAATCCATTTAATAAAGATATCTACAATAACTAAAATCTATATGACTAAATCTCTGATCTTGACCGCTTTTGGCCTACTTTGCTGCGATTTCCGACAGAACGCTGCCACCTACGGCCGTCATTTTTGGCCACCTCGCTCAGAGCCCCTTTCCGCCTTACGGGTGCGGAGGATTCTTCCCATCGATGAAAAATCTGAGATATGTTAATGTTTTTAAAAATTCACCATTCCCTCTGCTGCCCCTACTGGAGGGAGGGGGAGGGACTATAAAACCAGGAAGTGGTGTGCCTCACTTAGTCTCTGCAAGATGGATGAAGCCAAGGGTCACGTCTCTCTGAGCTCTGAATAAAACTGAACAAATGTCTACACAACTGTGAGTACCCTTAATGTGGTTTGAAAATGAAAATATGGTTTGTTTGAAGTAAATAGGCACTGCCTGCAAATAGTTGTTTGGGTGCTTTGGCTTGAAGTTGAAAGGCACTACTTACTGCAAATGGTGGCTTGGGAGCTTTGGTTTAAAGTTGAAAGGCACTACTTACTGCAAATGGTGGCTTGGGAGCTTTGGCTTGAAGTTGAAAGGCACTACTTACTGCAAATGGTAGCTTGGGTGTTTTGGCTTGAAGTTGAAAGGCACTACTTACTGCAAATGGTGGCTTGGGAGTTTTGGCTTGAAGTTGAAAGCACTACTTACTGCAAATGGTGCCGGGTGAATTGCTTGAAGTTGAAAGGCACTACTTACTGCAAATTGTGGCATGAGGTTCAAAGGCAATACTTGCAGCAAATGGTGGCTTGGGTGCTTTAGCTTGAAGTTGAAAGGCACTACTTACTGCAAATCGTGGCTTGGGTGCTTTGGCTTGAAGTTGAAAGGCACTACTTACTACAAATGGTGGCTTGGGTGCTCTGGCTTGAAGTTGAAAGTCACTACTTACTGCAAATGGTGGCTTGGGTGCTTTGCTTGAAGTTGAAAGGCATTACTTACTGCAAATGGTGGCTTGGGTGTATTGCCTTGAGGTTGAAAGGCACTATTTACTGCAAATGGTGGTGGGTGATTTGCTTGAAGTTGAAAGGCACTAATTACGGCAAATGGTGGTGGGTGATTTGGCTTGAAGTTGAAGGCACGTCTTACTGCAAATCGTGGCTTGGGTGCTTTGGCTTGAAGTTGAAAGGCACTACTTACTGCAAATGGTGGCTTGGGTGCTTTGGTTTGAAGTTGAAAGGCACTACTTACTGCAAA
Source organism: Amblyraja radiata (assembly GCF_010909765.2). Taxonomy (NCBI): domain Eukaryota; kingdom Metazoa; phylum Chordata; class Chondrichthyes; order Rajiformes; family Rajidae; genus Amblyraja; species Amblyraja radiata. Next base: position 10,912,346 of record NC_045960.1, read on the forward strand.
TGGTAGCTTGGGTGCTTTGGCTTGAAGTTGAAAGACACTACTTACTGCAAATGGCAGCATGTAGTTGAAAGGCACTACTTCCTGCAAATGGTGGCTTGGGAGCTTTGGCTTGAAGTTGAAAGGCACTACTTACTGCAAATGGCAGCATGTAGTTGAAAGGCACTACATCCTGCAAATGGTGGCTTGGGAGCTTTGGCTTGAAGTTGAAAGGCACTACTTACTGCAAATGGTGGCTTGGGTGCTTTGGCTTGAAGTTGAAAGGCACCACTTACTGCAAATGGTAGCTTGGGTGCTTTGGCTTGAAGTTGAAAGACACTACTTACTGCAAATGGTGGCTTGGGTGTTTTGCTTGAAGTTGAAAGGCACTAGTTACTGCAAATGGTGGCTTGGGCGCTTTGGCTTGAAGTTGAAAGGCACTACTTACTGCAAATGGTGGCTTGGGTGTTTTGCTTGAAGTTGAAAGGCACTACTTACTGCGAATGGTGGCTTGGGTGCTTTGGCTTGAAGTTGAAAGGCAATACTTACTGCAAATGATGGCTTGGGTACTTTGGCTTGAAGTTTAAAAAAATCACCATTCTCTCTGCTGCACCTGCTGGAGGGAGGGGGGGGGGGTATAATACCAGGAAGTGGTGTGCCTCACTCAGTCTCTGCAAGATGGATGAAGCCAAGGGTCATGTCTCTATGAGCTCTGAATAAGACTGAACAAATGTCTACACTACTGTGAGTACCCTTAATGTGGTTGGAAAATGAAAATATGGTTTGTTTCAAGTAAAAGGCACCACCTGCAAATGGTTGTTCGGGTGCTTTGGCTTGAAGTTGAAAGGCACAACTTACTGCAAATGGTGGCTTGGGTGCTTTGCTTGAAGTTGAAAGGCACTACTTACTGCAAATGGTGGCTTGGGTGTATTGCCTTGAGGTTGAAAGGCACTACTTACTGCAAATGGTGGTGGGTGATTTGCTTGAAGTTGAAAGGCACTACTTACTGCACATGGTGGCTTGGATGCTTTGGCTTGAAGTTGAAAGGCACTAATTAGTGCAAATGATGGCAGGTGATTTGGCTTGAAGTTGAAAGGCACTAATTACTGCAAATGCTGGTGGGTGATTTGGCTTGAAGTTGAAGGCACTTCTTACTGCAAATCGTGGCTTGGGTGCTTTGGCTTGAAGTTGAAAGGCACTACTTACTGCACATGGTGGCTTGGGTGCTTTGGCTTGAAGTTGAAAGGCACTACTTACTGCAAATGGTGCCATGAAGTTGAAAGGCACTACTTCCTGCAAATGGTGGCTTGGGAGCTTTGGCTTGAAGTTGAAAGGCACTACTTACTGCAAATGGTGGCTTGGGTATTTTGCTTGCAGTTGAAAGGCACTAGTTACTGCACATGGTGGCTTGGGTGCTTTGGCTTGAAGTTGAAAGGCACTACTTACTGCAAATGGTGGCTTGGGTGCTTTGGCTTGAAATTGAAAGGCACTAATTACTGCAAATGGTGGCAGGTGATTTGGCTTGAAGTTGAAAGGCACTACTTACTGAAAATGGTGGCTTGGGTGCTTTGACTTGAAGTTGAAAGGCACTACTTACTGCAAATGGTGGCTTGGGAGTTTTGGCTTGAAGTTGAAAGGCACTAATTACTGCAAATGGTGGCAGGTGATTTGGCTTGAAGTTGAAAGGCACTACTTACTGCAAATGGTGGCTTGGGTGTTTTGGCTTGAAGTTGAAAGGCACTACTTACTGCAAATGATGGCGTGGGTGCTTTGGCTTGCAGTTGAAAGGCACTACTTACTGCACATGGTGGCTTGGGTGCTTTGGCTTGAAGTTGAAAGGCACTAATTACTGCAAATGGTGGCAGGTGATTTGGCTTGAAGTTGAAAGGCACTACTTACTGCAAATGGTGATATGACGTTGAAAGGCACTACTTCCTGCAAATGGTGGCTAGGGTGCTTTGCTTGAAGTTGAAAGGCACTACTTACTGCAAATGGTGGCTTGGGTGCTTTGGCTTGAAGTTGAAAGGCACTACATACTGCAAATGGTGGTTTGGGTGCTTTGGCTTGAAGTTGAAAGGCACTACTTACTGCAAATGGTGGCTTGGGTGCTTTGCTTGAAGTTGAAAGGCACTACTTACTGCAAATGGTGGCTTGGGTGTATTGCCTTGAAGTTGAAAGGCACTACTTACTGCAAATGGTGGTGGGTGATTTGCTTGAAGTTGAAAGGCACTACTTACTGCACATGGTGGCTTGGATGCTTTGGCTTGAAGTTGAAAGGCACTAATTACTGCAAATGGTGGGAGGTGATTTTGCTTGAAGTTGAAAGGCACTAATTACTGCAAATGCTGGTGGGTGATTTGGCTTGAAGTTGAAGGCACTTCTTACTGCGAATCGTGGCTTGGGTGCTTTGGCTTGAAGTTGAAAGGCACTACTTACTGCAAATGGTGGCTTGGGTGCTCTGGCTTGAAGTTGAAAGTCACTACTTACTGCAAATGATGGCTTGGGTGCTTTGCTTGAAGTTGAAAGGCACTACTTACTGCAAATGTTGGCTTGGGTGTATTGCATTGAGGTTGAAAGGCACTACTTACGGCAAATGGTGGTGGGTGATTTGCTTGAAGTTGAAAGGCACTAATTACTGCAAATGGTGGCAGGTGATTTGGCTTGAAGTTGAAAGGCACTACTTACTGCAAATGGTGGCTTGGGTGTTTTGGCTTGAAGTTGAAAGGCACTACTTACTGCAAATGATGGCTTGGGTGCTTTGGCTTGCAGTTGAAAGGCACTAATTACTGCAAATGGTGGCAGGTGATTTGGCTTGAAGTTGAAAGGCACTACTTACTGCAAATGGTGGCATGACGTTGAAAGGCACTAACTGCAAATGGTGGCTTGGATGCTTTGGCTTGAAGTTGAAAGGCACTAATTACTGCAAATGGTGGCAGGTGATTTAGCTTGAAGTTGAAAGGCACTAATTACTGCAAATGCTGGTGGGTGATTTGGCTTGAAGTTGAAGGCACTTCTTACTGCGAATCGTGGCTTGGGTGCTTTGGCTTGAAGTTGAAAGGCACTACTTACTGCAAATGGTGGCTTGGGTGCTCTGGCTTGACGTTGAAAGTCACTACTTACTGCAAATGGTGGCTTGGGTGCTTTGCTTGAAGTTGAAAGGCACTACTTACAGCAAATGGTGGCTTGGGTGTATTGCATTGAGGTTGAAAGGCACTACTTACTGCAAATGGTGGTGGGTGATTTGCTTGAAGTTGAAAGGCACTAATTACTGCAAATGGTGGCAGGTGATTTGGCTTGAAGTTGAAAGGCACTACTTACTGCAAATGGTGGCATGAAGTTGAAAGGTACTACTTCCTGCAAATGGTGGCTTGGGTGCTTTGCTTGAAGTTGAAAGGCACTACTTACTGCAAATGGTGGCTTGGGTGCTTTGGCTTGAAGTTGAAAGGCAATACTTACTGCCAATGGTGGCTTGGGTACTTTGGCTTGAAGTTGAATTGCACTATTTACTACAAATGGTGGCTTGGGAGCTTTGGCTTGAAGTTTAAAAAAAATCACCATTCTCTCTGCTGCACCTGCTGGAGGGAGGGGGGTGCTATAATACCAGGAAGTGGTGTGCCTCACTCAATCTCTGCAAGATGGATGAAGCCAAGGGTCACGTCTCTATGAGCTCTGAATAACACTGAACAAATGTCTACACTACTGTGAGCACCCTTAATGTGGTTTGAAAATGAAAATATGATTTGTTTCAAGTAAAAGGCACCACCTGCAAATGGTTGTTCAGGTGCTTTGGCTTGAAGTTGAAAGGCACTACTTACTGCAAATGGTGGCTTGGGTGCTTTGCTTGAAGTTGAAAGGCACTACTTACTGCAAATGGTGGCTTGGGTGTATTGCCTTGAGGTTGAAAGGCACTACTTATTGCAAATGGTGGTGGGTGATTTGGCTTGAAGTTGAATTGCACTACTTACTGCAAATGGTGGCTTGGGAGCTTTGGCTTGAAGTTGAAATGCACTTTTTACTGCAACTGGTGGCTTGGGTGCTAAGGCTTGAAGTTGAATTGCACTATTTACTGCAAATGGTGGCTTGGGATCTTTGGTTTAAAGTTGAAAGGCACTACTTACTGTAAATGGTGGCTTGGGAGTTTTGGCTTGAAGTTTAAAAAAATCACCATTCTATCTGCTGCACCTGCTGGAGGGAGGGGGAGGGACTATAAAACCAGGAAGTGGTGTCCATTACTCAGTCTCTGCAAGATGGATGAAATCAAGGGTCACGTCTCTATGAGCTCTGAATAACACTGAACAAATGTCTACACAACTGTGAGTACCCTTAATGTGGTTTGAAAATGAAAATATGGTTTGTTTGAAGTAAAAGGCACTACCTGCAAATGGTTGTTTGGGTGCTGTGGCTTGAAGTTGAAAGGCACTACTTACTGCAAATGGTGGCTTGGGTGTTTTGGCTTGAAGTTGAAAGGCACTACTTACTGCAAATGGTGGCTTGAGAGCTTTGGCTTGAAATTGAAAGGCACTACTTACTGCACATGGTGGCTTGGGTGCTTTGGCTTAAAGTTGAAAGGCACTAATTACTGCAAATGGTGGCGGGTGATTTGGCTTGAAGTTGAAAGGCACTAATTACTGCAAATGGTGGCATGAAGTTAAGTTGAAAGGCACTACTTACTGCAAATGGTGGCTTGGGTGCTTTGGCTTGAAGTTGAAAGGCACTTCTCACTGCAAATGGTGGCTTGGGTGCTTTGCCTTGCAGTTGAAAGGCACTACTTACTGCAAATGGTGGTTTGGGTGCTTTGGCTTGAAGTTGAAAGTCACTACTTACTGCAAATGGTGGCTTGGGTGCTTTGGCTTGAAGTTAAAAGGCACTCCAAAGGGTCCCACTTAGTCTAATATATTTATAAAACTGACATCTTGGATGATTGGCATTGATTTTTCTGAGGTAGACTTGTCTTTCTCTATGCTTTTAATCAACCTCATCATTTTAGGTACCACCACCACGCACCCTTGGGACATTTCCTCAGCCTCTGGGTAATTTATTTTGGCAACATAAGGGGTAGTAACAGGTCTGATATCAATTGCTGGTGAGAAATCTGTGTTCCTGCTGAAGTCGAGAATTACCTGTTTTTCCACAACTGACCAAAGTCACATATTACTCCAAAAGCATATCTGAAGTCAGTATAAACGTAGATTCCCAAGTCTTTCCCTTAGATGCATGCCCTTATGAAGGTGAACAGTTCCGCTTATTTGGTAGAGAATGATGAATGATGTTTCAGAGGCCGCCGTCTCCACATTATTGCCCTCCTGATCTATAATTACGTATCCTGAAAGTCTTTCACCTGGAGATCCAATTGATGCACTCCCATCTAATACATAGTTAAGGCAGGGTTTGTCATGGGAATATCTGTCAAATCTTCCCGAACACAAGTATGTTATTTAATCACAAATGGGCAGTCGTGCCATGACTCAGCTTGTGCCTCTGGTGATCTGATGAGAATGGATGCCGGATTGATGGTGGTACAATACTTAAATTGCAAGCTTGCCTGCTGCTTCAGCGGGTACTGTCATATAGAGGGCAGTGATAACTTTTCTGGGGAGCTACTTGGATGGGGTTAATCTGAATCATCCTACCTTAGTGGAGTCTTCTACCCACACCTGTGGGTCCACATACTCTGTTACCTCACTCCCCGGATGATGTTGCAGCTGTGTAGTAACCCGCCTTGGTCACTGATAAAATTGAACAGTACAGTTATTAGACAGTTCTTGTTCCTGGCTCGTGTATGGATTTGCCAGACCAATCGCTTGTTCAACCATAACTCCCAAATCCTTTGCACTAGATGGGAGGTTCACTTTATTTGTTATATGCACGGCAACCTCATAGTCCTGCTTCCACAATTCCAAAGGCACCTCAGATCAATAGGTTTTAGTATGGTGATAGTAAGGGCAGTAAGGATTGCTTCCCCTCTGGCTTCATTCTGAGCATGTTAATTAACCAGTACGTTATGAGTTCGGAACCCCAAGTTAGCTAGGAATCTTGCATGTTCTACTGGGGTTAGAACTTGTGGTATAGGTTGGCTCTTTTTAATCTTACTCCTGGGAATAACACCAAACTGGTGCTGTCGGAGTCAGGGAACTCTGCCAGTGCTGCTGGAGTGGACGCAGGTGGTGTTGCAAGAGCTGCAAACTGGACATTACCGTAGGTTGGGGGCTGTATGAATGGTGACGGTTGCCACAGCACATGAGCATTAGTACAGATTTTACTCTCCCACTTATCCAAATCAATCCTCGAAGTCTCTCTCTATCAAACCAAAGCCAACCATTAGATCATGCAAACAAATTAGATCATGTTCGAGTCATCTTTAAATCTATAGTGGATCAGTTTAAGTTTGTTACACTGGTCTTCAGTCTGTCAAACAATTGCTTTCAAAATATTACTGGTGGTTTATAAAACACTGAATGGTCTAGGGCAAAAATACATTTGTGATCTGCTAAATGGGAAACCAGCGTTTATAATACAGAATATCAATGCCTTAAATCAGCCAAGTTCTATTATGTTGCTGTTCTATATCACTTCATTCTGTCTCCTTATTTGTTCTAATTACCATAACAGGGCCCCTCTTATCCTTCCTACGAGGGATAGCCTGCCTAAGAGAAATATGAGTGACCGTGTGAAGTATATCAGCAAGCAATGAGTTCTTTCATGCCTTGTGTTTCAATTTTGGCCAAAAATCTCACACAAAACAATTAGATTCTCACTGCACAAATTTGCACTTCAAAATAAATTCCTCAATTAAATAAATTCCACAGTACACCTCCACAAAACTCAGTATTTAGAACCACAAATGTCTTTTTAAACAGAAAAGAGTGGCAACCTCCCCACCTTTGGAAGAATAATATACTCCCGCGGCCAAACAGTCAAACTGCTGTTTCTAGGTGATCGATGTTAACGCACCCCCAAACAAATTGCCATTCTTAAAGGGACATACACACATACAAAAGCATTTATTTACAAGCAGTACATAATATTTCATCTTCAAAGACGTCTCTTTGTAATATACCTTCCCGTTTTCTGACAAGACTGTTCTGTATACCAGAATCGTGCAAAAATTTACAAGAAGCAATTTAGAAGCTGCCGTTTTTTATCGACTCAGCACATGCAAAGTCACGGCACTAATATTATGTGCCAAAAGTTATTCAAACCTCAAATGTAATTTGTTTTAAACGGTAGCTGAGGTTTAACTGTATTAGCAGCCATGAGTCGTTTGCTTTTTCTTCCCACTCCAATCTTTTTATAACAGAATTGCTTTTCAGAAAACGGGGTCCCCGGGGTTAGTTGACAACTGTCTAAAATTTCTACTTTCCTACTTTTACCTGGATCCATAAAACGCATGTGCTTATTAAAAGACATAGCAAAATTATGAACACAGCAAAATCAGGCTGCCAGTTCATTCATAGCCTTGAAAAGAACATTGAGCAGATAAGAGGTAGAACTTTGATTAGTGACAATTTGGATGAACACTTTTCAAATATGGTTTTAACAAATACTAATATTTGAACATTGAAAGAAAAATGATTACAAAACAGGTAAAATACACATCAGGTATCCAAAAGGAGTTGGCTAAAGTGGCAAAAAGTCATGCAACATTAGAGACGTCTCTCTATTAATTTTATATTTTCCTCCCCTTATCTGACAAAAGCCGTTCTGTCTATATAAAAAATTGTTTCTATTGGAACCAATTTGCAGAATGATGCAGAGTTAGCAATCTAGGAAATTCCCCTGGCAAATTTTGTGAAGTAGGACTGGGAGGTTTGCAAAAGTTGTCTTTGTTGGAATAAGAATTTAAAATGAACAATGGGAGTAGTTCAAATGTAATGGTGGGCAGGCTAATGTTCAAAATGGGAGTGGTCTGAGCTGTGGTTGGTTAGTGATCCAGATTGTGTTTGGCCACCTCCCCCTTCTTCTATAGACAGTCGCCAATGCCAGACATAGGGTCTCGAGAGGCTCTCGAGAAAATCTCGAGAAGATTTACCGGTACTGGGTTTGTTATCCGAACTCTTATCAATGCTTTCTTTCTGTGCCTTAACCCTTGTCTCCTATTCCTCTGCCCACAGAAATTTCGTCTAAACTAATTTCGATTCCTTTAATAGTTCCATCTTCATACACAATTCAATTCCTCCTTAACAAGCATAATCCATTTAACTGTTATTTAGCGTCTCCACCAACTTTCTTTCTCTCTCCTTCTCTCACTTTCTCTTTCCTTCTCTCACTTTCTCTCTCCTTCTCTCCTACTGGTCAATTCACATTATTTCTACCCAGATCTGTATAACACATGTGCTGTACCACCATTACCTTTATCAAGGCACTGGTCCATCCTCCTTTGTTTCTCAACCCGACAACCCCTCGGATGTCTCAACCAAGCAAACAGACACCTCGTCCCTCGTTTCTCAATCCAGCATTCCCTGGATCTCTCAACAAGACCGACGAATAAACATTCAAAATATACTCACCTCAATTTTCTGTTCGTTCGGATACCAGTTGGGAGTGTGAGATCAGACCACGGGCATGGGACCACAGTGCCCCAAGGACTCGGATGTGGGGACCTGGCTCAAGGGGTCAGGAGTGTGCACAAAATCCCCCTCAGAACCTCAGTTGCACTATTGCCACTTATACGTCCGTGCTGTCTTGTCCCAAAGGTATCCTGCCGACTCTACGCCAAATGTTAAAGTGAGACTTGATGAGTAGAATAATAATTCAAAGAGTCAAAGGTCTCGTTGAACAAACTTTTACTATGTCACCCAGGTCAAATAGGACAGCCAGGAGTGTGCACTTAGATGCACACTCGCAAGCTGCTACAACTCTACTGAACAAAGATCTTAGAGCAGAGCAAGATAGGCCACTCCTGCAAAATACAATGGGCTGACATGTAGTACGCTACGGAGGGGATCCTGGGCATTTTTCACCGCCCATTTTAGTAACCGGAGCCTACCTGACCCGACCCGACTCGCAGTGTAATCAATGTTGCAGGGCAACAGTTTGTGTGTGTGATATAGGGTTAGATTCATAATTCTGTTAGTTCATACTTCTGTTAATTCTTGTTAAAGAATAAAATGTATATAAACACACATACATGAATGTGATATAAATGTATATAATCATATAACACACATAATTATATTTCTTCTGATCCAATGATGAACTTTATTTCAGACTAGACAAGGGACATTAAATAAGAAACATTGTAAACCTCCCCGCAACTTCACACACACTAGGCCTTAACCCACCCCTCAACTCCCCCCCCCCCCCCCCCGGCACTCCCTCGCCTGCCCCCATACTACAATGTCTCCCCCCCCTCCTATGCCCCTCTCCCCGCTGCCCCGGGCCGCGCACTCCCTCTCCCCGCTGCCCCGGGCCGCTCACTCCCTCTCCCCTCTCCCCGGGCCACGCACCCCCTCTCCCCGGGCCGCACACTCCCTCTCCCCGCTGCCCCGGGCCGCACACTCCCTCTCCACGCTGCCCCGGGCCGCACACTCCCTCTCCCTGCTGCCCCGGGCCGCACACTCCCTCTCCCCGCTGCGGAAACAAAGATCCGATCTTTGGCCGGAAGCAAGATGGCGGAGCAAGATGGCGGAGCAAGATGGCGGAGGCTGGTTGCTAAAATGGGTCCTATAATCACCCATGAATCTTCCCATGAGCGTACTACGCGTTTGCGTAAGAGTAACCCATCTTGCTCTGCTCTAAGATCTTTGCTACTGACTGTACATACACAGAAATTACAAGTATCTTTATACTGATAAAACAGCATTAGTCACATGGTTAGTAGGCATAAGTGAACAAAGGGCTCAGTTACATACAATGAAATCCTTCAAACTAACATTAAAGAGATATGGGAGTATAGAGATACATGGCCCAGCTGCATAGGCAAGAAGGCACTATTGTATTCATTGCAACCTCCAGACAGAACACTGATATGGCAAAGAAACGAGATGCTAGGGAACGGCCGTTATCTCTATTCCCTTTAGTTAGTGAAGGTCATGTTCACAAGCTTCTGCAGACTTCTGTAGTCAATCTTTAAATTTAACCAGCATTCTATTCACAAAATGGAGGTTGCAGCTAACATGAATAAAATAGCTAAATAAGATGGCTAGCTCTTACAACGGCATTTCAGGTACAGGACAGCGGAAGGAAAGCCGTTTATTTTACATATAAACGTGCTTCTTAGGATTACCTTAATCCAAATTTTACATTGCAAAAAGGTGACTTAGGCGCCTTCGAGAGGGGGCGGGGGCGGGGGGGGGGGGGGTAAAATGCAGTCTTTCTCCTGCCTGCCAGAGTTTTATTTTCTCGGGGTGCGAGCTTATGCTGAAGATTTTTTCCGACTGCCGGCCTGAATTTTTTTTTAAATCGTGGGACAAGTTCAGCGCTGGAGTAAAATAAAAATTAGCTTCTAATGCCATGAACGCCGACAACGGGGTTCACGGCATTTCAGGTACGGGACAGCGAAAGGAAAGCCGTTTATTTTACATATAAACGTGCTTCTTAGGATTACCTTAATCTAAATTTTACATTGCGAAAAGGTGACTTGGGTCCCATTGTGCAGCCAGTTTCTGCTCTAACTCCATCAGATTCAATCGTTATTGTCATTGTGCAGTGTACAGTACAGAGACAACGAAATGCAGTTAGCATCTCACCCAGAAGAGTGAACATAGAATAATGAGCAGTAAAATATATATATGTACAAACATTAGTAGTGGTGCAATTTTTCTGGGGGAAGGAGTGTCCGGGGAGGGGGGGGGGGGGGGGGGGGGGGTTGACATGACCTGGCATCACCAAGGTGCAGAGTTAAGTAGTGTAACAGCCGCAGGGAAGAAGCTGTTCCTGAACCTGCTGTGCCTCCCGGATGGGCGGAGGGTAAACAGACTGTGGCTGGGGTGAGAGCAGTCCTTGACGATGCTGCGCGCCCTTCGCAGACAACGCTTGCTTTGGACAGACTCAATGGAGGGGAGTGAGAAACCGGTGATGCGTTGGGCAGTTTTCACCACCATCTGCAGTGCTTTCTGGTCAGAGACAGAGCAGTTGCCATACCATACTGTGATACAGTTGGTAAGGATGCTCTCGATGGTGCAGCGGTAGAAGTGCACCAAAATCTGAGGAGACAGATGGACCTTCTTTAGTTTCCTCAGGAAGAAGAGATGCTGTTGAGCCTTCTTGACCAGTGTTGAGGTATTGTGGGTCCAAGAGAGGTCATCAGAGATGTTGACCCCCAGAAACCTGAAGCTGGAAACACGTTCCACCTCCGTCCCGTTAATAGGGATGGGGGTGTGCGTGCCGCCCCTAGACCTTCTGAGGTCCACAATGAGCTCCTTGGTCTTCTTGGAGTTAAGGGCGCCAATCGTTGTCGCCAATGAGACAATCACCGTTGTATCATCTGCATACTTGATGATGGTGTTAGTACCATGTACAGGTGTGCAGTCGTAGGTGAAGAGGGAGTAGAGGAGGGGACTCAGCACACAGCCCTGTGGTACGCCGGTGTTCAGGGTGAGGGTTGAAGAGGTGTGGTAGTCTGACCTAACAGTCTGTGGTCTGTTAGTTAGAAAGTCCAGTATCCAGTTGCAGAGGGAGGGGTCGATGCCCAGGTCCTTAAGTTTGGTGATCAGTTTTGAGGGGATAATGGTGTTAAATGCTGAGCTATCTACAAGTCTGCAAGTATGCGGGTGACACCACTGTTGTGGGCAGGATTATGAACAATAATGGGATGGAGATCTACAAGCAGAAGAGACCAAGAGTTCAGTAGCATAGTGTCAGGACAACGACCTCTCCCTCAATGTCAGCAAGATTAAGGAGTGGGTTATTGTCTTCAGGATCCAGGAACAAAGAACCTTCACATGGACCAGACTCCCCACCATTGACTCCATCATTGTGCATCCCAAGGAAGGCAGCCAAGGTAATCAAGGACCTTGCCCACTCTGATCATTCCTTCTTCTCTCTTCTCCTGTCGGGCAGAAACTACACAAGCTTGAAAGTACACACCATCAGACAAAGGAACCCTGGGGAAAAAAACTGTGGTATCACTGTTGTACAAATCAGGTCTTTGTTATTTGTTGTTGTAAAATTGCACTTTTCTCTTTTACTGTGATGTTATATTGTAAGATAACAAGCAGTAAAACCCAACATGTGCAAGTTAACTCCACGGTAGGAATAATAATTTCTCTAACTTCAAGTAACCCTTGCTTTCCCTCTCGCTCTGTCCCTCCCCCACCCTTGTTCTTCGACTATTTTCACTGTCCTCCTGATTAATTTTTCTGTTTGTATGCCTCGTTGTTAACTTCCCCTCACCCAGCAATGAACCATTCTACATTTCCTTGATCATCATCTGCTTTGACCTGTCGTTTTCACACCTTACATTCTCTTTGTCCCTTTCCATATCTCTAGTTTACCTCTCCATGGCTCTCAGTCTGAAGAAGGTCTCGACACGAAAAATCACCCATTCTTTCCCTCCAGAGATGCTGCCTGTCCTGCTGAGTTACTGCAGCATTTTGTGTCTATATTCAGCCATTTCTTCTTGCTACCATTGGCACAAGTTATTAATTGACTACGAATGCCTGAACTTCTATGCAAACTAATGCCACTCTGCATTCAACATTCTGCAGGGACTGAAATAAAGGTTTCCAAAATGTTGTGTTTCAATAAGCCATTTATGTGAGGTCTCTTATATAAGTGTGAGAGACAATCTGTGAAGAGTGGCATTGACAAGGAAACAATGAGTTCCTGTGAATTTATCTTCTTGAACAAAGCAGTGAAGCAACACTTGCTTGTTCAACGGATACATCATAGTGTAGCGAAATAAGGCAATTGGAGAGCAGGTCCTTTATAAAGCATGGTTTCAAGTGACATGTGTTAGTAGAACCAGCCCGTTCTCTATTTCACTACTCGGATAAATAAGGTTGAAACTTTGCAAGGAGAGGAGTTTTGTGTGTGTGCTGTCTGTGAGGTTATTGGGAATATTAATGCTGTAAAATAAGATGGTTAATTAGGACAAACACCTGCCAGAACATCGAGACTAATTTCCAGACAGGTGATATCACTCTGCACTGAGTTATGCAAATTTCACACATTTATAAAGATGTTTATTGATCCAGTGCCCTTCATGTGAGATGGTACAATGCCAACTAAAGAACAGCTTATATGGAAATGCTGCCTGGTTCATCCCTGTGATGGTCTTGGTGGAATTAAATCTCTGGCTGCTGATTCAATAGATGTCTGGACAATTATACCAGGTATTTGTGCAAGAATAGACGCATGATATCCAACAACCCTACTCCTCACTGTGCTTTACAGTATTCCTCTCACCCTATCTTCAAAACTGAACACAATCTCTAAATGCGGCCTCACCAATGCCTTATACAACTGCAACATGACCTCCCAACTTCTATACTAATTACTCTGACTGTTGAAGGACAAAGTGCCTAAAGTCTCTTTGACCACCCTACCTACCTATGACCCCACCTTCAAGGAACCAAGTACTCTGCTCTACAACATTCCCCAGAGCCCTACCATTCAATGTGTAGGTCCTGCCCATGTTAGACTTACCAAAATGCACCACCACACATTTCACATGAAGGAGAAAAGAGTTGATAGGAACCTGAGACATAACATTTTCACACAAAGGGTGGTGGGTGTATGGAACAAGCTTCCTGAGTAGGTAGTTGAGGCAGCGATTATCCCAACATTTAAGAAATATTTTGATAGGTACATGGATAGGAGAGGTTTGGAGAGATATAGGCCAGACACAGGAAGGTGGGACTAGTGTAGCTGGGATATGCTGGACGGTGTGGGCAAGTTGGGCCGAAGGATCTGTTTCCACACTGTATCACTCTATGACTCTATCACAGATGGATGACCTGGGACAGAAATAGCCTCACTGATGCAAAGAGTGTGAATGAGGCATGAGTTACCTGAACTTCGGGAAGTCAATGTAGTCTGAACATCTCCATACACTCACCACTGTGCAGCTAATTTCTGCTCCAACTCCATCTACAAGTCTGCGGGTGACATCACTGTGGTTAGCAGGATTATGAACAATAATGAGATGAAGATCTACATGCAGAGGAGACCGAGAGCTTAGTCAGGACAACGACCTGTCACTCAATGTCAGCAAGATTAAGGAGTGGGTTATTGTCTTCAGGAACAAGGAACCATCACACAGACCAGACTCCCCACCATTGACTCCATCAATATGCATCCCAAGGAAGGCAGCCAAGGTAATCAAGAACCTTGCCCAGTCTGGTCATTCCTTCTTCTCCCCGCTCCTGTCCGGCAGAAAGTGTACAAGCTTGAAAGTACACACCACGAGACGAAGAAAGCCTGGGAAAAAAACTGCAATTATCCCATCTATTCCCCTCAAAGTTTTATACACTACTAGACTAACTGTTCACACGGGAGGGCTGCCCCCCCAACGCAATATTAAGAAATATTGGGGGGGGGGGGGGATTTCTGGAGTGCTAGTATGGACATTTTGGGCTGAATGGATTCTTGGGTTGGCAGCTCAGTCACTCAGTCCTGGTGGGCTAGCACTCAGTCACTCAGGCCTGGTGGGCTGGCAGCTCAGTCACTCAGGCCTGGTGGGCTGGCAGCTCAGTCACTCAGGCCTGGTGCGCTGGCATCTCAGTCACTCAGGTCTGGGGGGCTGGCAGCTCAGAAACTGCCAGAAATTCTGCCCAAAACAGGTGAGAGAATCTGTGAGAGAGAAGGGGGAGAGGATGGAGATCCAATTTTAGACATTTTTCATCTTTTTCTGTAGATCACTGCAATGAAGGAGGAAAGTTTATTCTGACCTGGATCTCACAGGGAGCAAATAAAGGGAGGGAGAAAAATATTCGTGTGAGGTTTAATACTTGCAGGGGGAAAACTTACTGGGAAAGGGAATCGGGAGATATAGGCATATCTTCCATTCATTTGCCCATAGTACAGGCTATATCTCTTGTTCCTCTTTCCCCTGACTCAGTCTGAAGAAGGGTCTTGACCTGAAATGTTATCTATTCCACTCTATGACCATTGCTTTCGTCCATCTGTCCGCTCGTTCGCTCGCCCTTGGATTAAGTAGCGCAGGATAAAGCTGAAAATTCACGCCATCCCCCTCTCATTCCCAATCTGACCTTTCTGTCCTGGGCCTCCTCCATTGTCAGAGTGAGGCCCAGCGCAAATTTGAGGAACAGCACCTCATATTTCACTTGGGTAACTTACACCCCAGCGGTATGAACATTGACTTCTCTAACTTCAAATAGCCCTTGCTTTCCCTCTCTCTCCATCCCCTCCCCCTTCCCAGTTCTCCCATCAGTCTTACTATCTCCGACTACATTCTATCTCTGTCCGACTCATCCCTGACATCAGTATGAAAAGGGGTCTCAACCTGTAACATCACCCATTCCTTCTCCCAGAGATGCTGCCTGTTTCGTTGAGTTATTCCAGCATTTTACATAGATACATAGGAAATAGGTGCAGGAGTAGGCCATTCGGCCCTTCGAGCCATTCAGTGATCATGGCCGATCATCCACAATCAGTACCCCATTCCCCATATCCCTTGATTCCACTAGCCCTAAGAGCTCTATCTAACTCTTTTGAATGCACCCAGTGAGTCGGCCTCCACTGCCTTCTGAGGCAGATAATTCCACATATCCACAATATTCTGGGTGAAAAGGTTTTTCCTCATCTCAGTTCTCAATGGCCTGCCCCGTATTCTTAAACTGTGGCCCCTGGTTCTGGACTCCTCCAACATGTTTCCTGCATCTAGCATGTCCAATCCCTTAATAATCTTATGTTTCTATAAGATACCCTCTCATCCTTCTAAATTCCAGTGGATACAAGCCTAATCATTCCATTCTTACATCATATGACATTTCTGCCATCCCGGGAATTAACCTTGAGAACCTACATTGCACTCCCTCAATAGCAAGAATGTCCTTCCTCAAATTAGGAGACTAAAATTGCACACAATATTCCAGGTGTGGTCTCACCAGGGCCCTGTACAACTGCAGAAGGACCTCTTTGCTCCTATACTCAAATCCTATCATTATGAAGGCCAACATGCCATTAGATTTCTTCACTGTGCTGTTTCTTGCATGCTTACTTTCAGTGACTAATGTACAAGTACATCCAGGTCTCGTTGCACTTCCTCTTTTCCGAATCTGACACAATACAGAAGAAGGGTCTCGACCCGAAACGTCACCCATTCCTTTGCTCCAGAGATGCTGCCTGACCCGCTGAGTTACTCCAGCATTTTGTGTCTACCTGCCATTCAGATGATAATCTGCCTCTTGTTCTTGCCACTAAAGTGAATAACCTCACATTTATCCTCATTATACTGCATCTGCCATGCATCTTCCCACTCACCCAACCTATCCAAGTCGCCCTGCATCATCATTAAATCCTCTTCACAGTTCACACTGCCATCCAGCTTTGTGTAATCTGCAAATTTGCTAATGTTATTTTTAATTCCTTCATCTAAATCATTAATATATATTGTGAATAGCTGCGGTCCCAGCACCAAGCCTTGAGGCACCCCTCTAGTCACCACCTGCCATTCTGAAAGGGATATGTTAATTCCTACTCTTTGTTTCCTGTTTGCCAACCATTTTATATCCATGTCAGTACCCTACCCCCAAATACCATGTGCTCTGATTTTGCCCACTAATCTCCTGTGCGGGTCCTTATCAATTGGCTTTCTGAAAGTCCAGGTACACTACATCCACTGGCTCTCCCTTATCCATGTTACTGTCTACCTGAACTTAGTTGTTAGGGATAACATTCATTCCTTTACATTCATTTTTGAATGACAAATAATTTCAATTCAATTCAAAATGTACAGGTCTATTAGAAGATCTTGGAACATTCCACATTGTTTCTCAATGTTCTGCATAGTCTGCTCTTCTGCCTCACTGTCCCAAAATTTACTTAAATTTAGAGCCTTGTTTTCTGACATCCTTCGCCCTCTTAACTAGTATATCGAACGATGTTGACTGCTAGCCAAGCGTTACTGCACCATTAACTAATTGACTAACTCAGACTAATTATTCATTATTTTTGTTAGCTGAAGGAAATATCGTTCCAGAAAGGTTGAACACAATATTCTAACAATGGCACAACCAATGATTTATACAATTTTTCTATTAGCTTCTTGAGCAATATTTCCCATTTCAAAATGTAGCATATCATTTGCTGTTGAAGGTTTGTATATCTGAACCCTGATTTTTCAAATGTGCACATTTTATGCATCTCCTTTCTCCAAAATACCTCCCAAAATACATCATCGAGTTTTCGAGAGCGGGGAAAGCAGGCAGAGCAAAGAGCGGCGGTGAGGAGAGAGCGGCGGAGAGGCACGGAGGCAGAGAGGCACGGAGGCAGGGAGGCAGGGAGGCAAATAAAATAACGTGGAATAATAAAATAAGGTGACTTTACCTGAGCCCGTGCTCGCAGTCTGGTAGGCCTGACAGTGAGTTTAAGAAATTCTCCCTTGACTTTTATTCAAAGTAATTTACTGAGGAATGTGGATTGATGTATTGATGACACATTGTATAACTACTTTTCTACTGGCTGTTAACAAGTGCCCCCCCCCCCCCCCCCCAAAGACCAAACACAGGAAGGTGGGACTAGTGTAGCTGGGATATGCTGGTCGGTGTGAGCAAGTTGGGCCGAAGGGCCTGTTTTCACGCTGCATCACTCTATGACTATCACAGATGGATGACCTGGAGCAGAAATAGCCACACTGATGTAGAGAGTGTGAATGAGGTATGAGTTACCTGAAGTTCGGGAAGTCAATGTAGTCTGGACATCCGCGTACACTCACCACTATGCAGCCAGTTTCTGCTCTAACTCCATCTGTGGATGACACCACTGTGGTGGGCAGGATTATGATAAATAATGAGATGGAGATCTACAGGCAGGAGATTCCGAGACCTTAGTCAGGACAATGACCTGTCACTCAATGTCAGCAATATTAAGGAGTGGGTTATTGTCTTCAGGAACCAGGAACAAGGAACCATCACACGGACCAGACTCCCCACCATTGACTCCATCATTGTGCATCCCAAGGAAGGCAGCCAAGGTAATCAAGGACCTTGCCCTGTCTGGTCATTTAAGTGCACAAGCTTGAAAGTACACACCACCAGACGAAGCAACCCTGGGAAAAATCTGTGCATTTATCCCATCTATTCCTCTCAATGTTTTATACACTATAAGATATTTCCTCAGCCTCCCGCAGTCCAAGGAATAAAGTCTTACTTTTTCCAACTTCTTCCTCTAGTCAGACCTTCGGGTCAGACCACCATTCTCATCAATCTTCTCTGTTCTTTTTCAGCTTATTGGCATATTTTCTTAGCGGGAGGGTGACTCAACAACGACTGCACAAATATACTGCACTTTTGTACTCACTTCCCTGGCTGATGAAGGACACCGCGTGAAAAGTCGGCTGCTGGGGCTCTTCTGCCCCTTTGCCGTGGCTGCACGGCCCTGGAAGGTTGACACCGTTGCTGTCCTGCTGGTTAGGCTTCCAGCTTTCGGCTGCATTCTTCGATGACACTTACTTACTGCCCCACTTGTTTTCCTTGCGCTCTTGCTTCCCATTCCGACCTTTCTTTTCTTTGGCGCCAATTCAAAAGCATTTGGTGCCAAATCTTTTTGCTTCGTGCCGTTCCACTTTGTTTCCAAACACAACCTCTTCTTTTTAACTTTTTTGTTCTTGACAGCCCTTCTTCTTTGTTCTTTTATCCTCGTCGCTAATTGTTGTGTATTTGGGTGCTTGGAACTGACTTAAAATAACACTCAGATACGGAAGTAAACTAACAAGCTTCTTTATTCCAGGATGGCACCTTGAGTCTCCCCCAGCGCATGCCTCTCTTCGCACAAGACACAACATATGCTAACTTTATCACATACATCACACTATTTTATCTATCTGAGACAGATAAATTGTACTTGGTTCATATTTTCAAACATTGGTTCTGTGGGAGATGGAAAAGACTATATTGCACTGGAGTGGATGCAGAGGAGACGCAGATCCCTCCAGTGTATCCCTGGAGTGAATGGCAGGGTTCTGGAGTGTTGTAGAGCAGAGGCATCTCGGAATGTAGGTACATAATTCCTTGAAATTGCCGTCACAAGTAGATAGAGTGGTCAAGAAGGCTTTCTGCGCATTGGCCTTCATCAGTCAATTTAGTAAAGAAGTTGGGAGATCATGTTACAGTTGTACAAGACATTGACGAGGCCACATTTAGATTATTGTGTTCAGTTTTAGTAACCATGTTATAGGAGAGATATTGTCAAGCTGGAAATGGTGCAGGAAAGATATAGGAGGATGTTGCAAGGGACTCAAGGGCCTGAGCTACAGGGAGAGGTTGAGCAGGACTAAGATTTTATTTCTTGGAATGCAGGAGGATGAGGGGTGATCTTGTAGAGGAGTATAAGATCTTCAGAGGAATGAATAGGGTAAATGCACATTATTTTAACCGCGAGTAGGGGAATCAAGGACCAGAGGACAAAGGTTTACGGTGAGGGGGGAAAGATTTAACAGGAATCTGAGGGGTATCCTTTTTACACAAAGGGTGGTAGGTGTATGGAACAAACTGCTGCAGGAGGTAGTTGACACAGGTACTATCACAACATTTAAGTAACATTTAGACAGGTACATGGGGTAGGATAGATTTAGAGGGATACTAGGCTAAGTGGAACCCATTGGGTCCCATGTTCACACGGGTAGGCTGGTCCCCAATGCAATATTCCACCTCTTCGGGGGTGGGGGGGGGTCTTCTGGAGCACTAGTATGGGTGTTGTGGGCTGAAGGGATTGGTTTCCTGAGGGCTAGTATGGCCATTGTGGGCCGAATGGATTCTTGGGCAGGCAGCTCAGTCACTCAAGCCTGGTGTGCTGGCAGCTCACTCACTCACAGCTGATGGGCTGGCAGTTGACACGGTTATTCCTTGAAATTCCATTTCAAGCAGTGTGCAAGGCCACCAAATTCAAATGCAGTTTCATACCATTTCAAGCAGGGTGTAAGGCCACTAAATTCAAGTAGCAGTTTCCTACCACTTCAAGCAGGGTACAAGGCCACCAAATTCAAGTGCAGTTTCGTACCACTTCAAGCTTATCTCAATGGGGTTAGGTTAGGTAAGGGGGAGGTACAGCGAGACCTGGGTGTCCTTGTGCACCAGTTACTGAAAGTTGACATGCATGTACAGCAGGCATTGAAGAAAGCTAATGGAATGTTGGCCTTCATAACAAGTAAATTTCAGTATAGGAGTAAAGAGGTTCTTCTGCAGTTGTATAGGGTCACATCAGGAGTATTGTGTACAGTTTTGGTCTCCAAATTTGTGGAAGGACATCCTTGTGATTGAGGCAGTGCAGCATAGATTCACGAGATTGATCCCTGGGATGGCGGGACTGTCATATGAGGAAAGATTGAAAAGACTAGGCTTGTATTCACTGGAGTTTAGACGGATGGGGGGGGGGGGGGGGGATATTATAGAAACATAAAATTATAAAAGGACTGGACAAGCTAGATGCAAGAAAAATGTTCCCAATGTTGGGTGAGTCCAGAACCAGGGGCCACATTCTTAGAATAAAGGAGAGGACATTTAAGACTGAGGTGAGAAAAAACTTTTTCACCTAGAGAGTTGTGAATTTGTGGAATTCCCTGCCACAGAGGGCAGTGGAGGCCAAATCACTGGATGGATTTAAGAGAGTTAGATAGAGCTCTAGGGGATAGTGGAATCAAGGGATATGGGGAGAAGGGAGACACAGGTTATTGATTGGGGACGATCAGCCATGATCACAATGAATGGCGGTTCTGGCTTGAAGGGCCGAATGGCCTCCTCCTGCACCTATTTTCTATGTTTCTATATTTCTAAGCAGGGTGCAAGGCCACCAAATTCAAGTGCAGTTTCCTACCACTTCAAGCAGGGTGCAAGGCCACCAAATTCAAGTGCAGTTTCCTACCATTTCAAGCAGGGTGCAAGGCTGCCAAATTCAAGTGCAGTTTCATACCACTTCAAGCAGGGTGCAAGGCCACCAAATTCAAGAGCAGTTTCAAGGTATGGCTACTTTGAAGATGTTCTCCTCCTCTCTCCGACGTGAGTTCAGCAACATCCTCTCTCGCATCTCTATATATCTCTACATCATTGTCTATATCTCTCATTTCCCATTCCCATGACTTACAGTCTAAAGAGGGGTCTTGACCTGAAACGTCACCCATTCCTTCGCTCCATAGATGATGCCTGTCCTATTGAGATACTCCAGCATTTTGTGTCCCTCTTCGGTTTAAACCAAGATCTGCAATTCCTTCCTACTCAATATTTTGTGGCACTTATACTCAATGCCTTGACCAATGAAGACAAGCATACCATATGCCTTCTTTACCCTTTTATCTACTTGTGTTGCCACTTTCAGAAAGTTACAGACTTGGACTCCAAGATCCCTCTGTTAACGATCTTGCCATTTATTGTATATTTTCCCCTTACATTCATCCTCCCAAAGTGCAACACCTCAGACTTGCACAGATTAAACTCCATCTACCACTTTTCTGCCCCAGATCAAACTGAGAAGTGGCAGAGACTATGAAACTACAAGTTACTGTGACTTTAAACTCCTTGGACAAAGCAATCAAGGTGCACTTGCGAAGTAACAGGTCACTTCACATTGCTACCAAAGAAGGGAGCCTGGAGAGCTGGTCCTTTATAAAGCAAGGATTCAAGGGACTGTGTTTACAGAACCAGGCTTTTTTCTTGTCTCTTTGCTTGGGCAAATGAGGTTGAAACACACATAGGAGACTAGTTTTGAGTTGCACCGTTATTGAGTTCATTTGGAATTTAAATAGGTATGTTGCAAAGCCTACCTGAAGCGTCGCTGAAAATCTGTCGCTGCGAGTGTGCGCGATTTTGGCGCCGTTTAGAGGGGGCGGGTTTAAAACGCGATTTTCTCCAGGCTGTTCCAATCGGAAATGTTCAGCCTAGTTAATTATTAACGAAAAATCGCTGGAAGACCCCGTCGCAAAAGCTATTATTAGGTTTAAAGCCCTTGAATAATAGTTATAGTAGTTTAAAAATCAATCTCTAAACCCGCGACCGCCAGCAACCGCAGGGTCTCATAAAGCAGACCACAGAAGGTAGGCTGTATATTTTTACATTAAAAAGGGCTTCTAAAGATCCCTTTATACAAAGTTTAATATTGCGAGTAGCTCATTTTGGGCCCATTATATCCCGCAGTATTTTTCTCGGCATTTGGGGCACAAATCTACCGCAATGTGAACGTTCTAAACCAGCGCGTTCCACAGGGACCCACTGGAAAGCTGATTTAAAATGGGCATTTATTTACAGCAATTAAACACTAAATTCCTTCCATTTGGCCTATAAATTAATGTAAATGAGATTTAAAAATCATGTTTTATTGTGAATTATTTGTGAATATTATTTGGACATTTAGGCTATTTAAAAATGTTAATCATTTATTAAGAAATGGATAGATGTTTAGATCTAGTAATTGAAGTCTGAAATTAGCTACAATTAGGTAACTAACTAATTATATGCTTTAATTTCAGGTCATCCAAGTAAGATTATTTTATATTTGTTTCAGAATGCTTCAATCTATGATAACTGAAAATTTCATTCAGTTCTCTTAATTTTTAAGAAAGTTATGGGCTTTTGACTGTTCACGATCACAGCTTTTTTGTTATGTCCATAGAAAATCAATAGGGAACAAGATGCTCATTTCCCAGTATGAAAATGGCCATAACTTTTTAAATACTTGAGATATGAAAGTGAATTAGGTGTCAAATTAAACTTATTTTTATGCTTTATCTGATGGGATAAATTACAGACTTGATTTTTTAAATCTCAAAATTTTGTAACATTGCTAATTTAAATGCTGGAAACTAAGATACTAAGTAGATGTTTTTTGATCTCGTGCCCTTCAGGTTGGGTTGTACAATGCCAATGACATGGTAGCTGATACATTATGGAAATGCTGCTGGATTCCATCCCAGCATTTGGTGACATTAACTCTCTGTGTGCTGATTCCATGGATGTCTGGACAATTGTATCAGCTACTAGAGCAGGAAAAGACCAATGATATCTAATAACCCCACTCCCTCGAGGTATTCTGGCTTCTCTTATCACATGAAAGCTTTCATTCTCTATCAAAGCTCGTGCTCCTCTTCCTCTAGACACAATAAGGATAGAGTTCCCCTGGTGTTTATCTTTCACCCCACCAGCCTGCACATTCAACGCATAATTCTCAAGTAAATATAGGGCTTCTGAATACAGTAGACAATAAACAATAGGTGCAGGAGTAGGCCATTCGGCCCTTCGAGCCAGCACCGCCATTCACTTTGATCATGGCTGATCATCCACAATCAGTACCCCGTTCCTGCTTCTCCCCATATCCCTTGACTCCGCTATCTTTAAGAGCTCCATCTAACTCTATCTTGAAAGCATCCAGAGAATCGGCCTCCACTGCCTTCTGATGCAGACAATTCCACAGATTCACAACTCTCCGGGTGAAAGGGTTTCTCCTCATCTACGTTTTAAATGGCCCACCCTTATTCTTAAACCGTGGCCCCTGGTTCTGGTCTCCCCCAACATCGGAAACATATTTCCTGCCTCCAGCGTGTCCAATCTTTTAATAATCTTATATGTTTCAATAAGATAACCTCTCATCCTTCGAAATGCCAGTGTATACAAGCCCAGTTGCTCATTCTATCAAGAATGATGCTGATGAATTAATTCCAGCAAATGATGAAATGACAGATATTGAATACACTTTTTGAATCAGTTATCACTGTGAAAGACATTGTGAATATCCTTAACATATTAGATGAGCTAATTTCAGATGAAATGGTAGAACTATCAAAAATTCCCAGTTTCAAAAGATAAATGATTGGAGTAACTCCTGGGTCTAAAGACGGATCAGTTGTCAGGCCTCATGGACAGTCCAATTGGGATTAAAGGAAATGGCTGCAAATTGGTTGAAGTTTTTCTTAACTTGCTAAACTCTGGGAGGGTACCAGATGACTGGGAAAAAAAAGCCAATATGATTCTTATGGTCAAAAAAGGGGGCAAGGCAGAAGATCTGGAACCAGCAGAACTAAGCTGTACAGTTAGTTCAACAGCTATTTTTGGCAAGATGGAGGAGTCAATAATCAGAGAGGAAATTGTGGACAAAAAGGGCCTATTCCTGTGCTATACTGTTGTATGTTCTACAAAATAGCTCATCATTTAAGAGAGCTGAATTAAACCTAATCACATAGTTCTATGAATGAAAAATCATTTGACAAATTTTGCTCATATTTTTTGAAGATTGAGGAAGGTACGATAACAAAATGTAAAAGATATTTGGATAGTATATGGATATGAAAGGTTTGGAACAAACAGAGAGACTGTCTAGATTAGATGTGGCACCTTGGTCGGCATGAAAGAGTTGGGCCGAAGGGCCTGCTTTAATGCTATATGACTTCATCATTCTATGACTCAATGCACATTTGGTTTGGAGCTCTCTATGCTCTGGAGAGAAAAGTGCTTGTCCAGATAAATGCTGTTAGAGTTCCTACTCCAATACATTCTCAGGCAGTGCTTTCCAGTTCACAATCGCCCACTGAGTGGGACAAACTCCTCCTCAGATCCCCTATAAACCTTCGGCCGGTATGGTGGTGCAGCGGTAGAGTTGCTCACAGTTGTATCCTTACTGCTGACTCCACTTTCCCTAGAGCTCGCCGTCCAGCAAGGTTAATATACAGCATGCAGGAACAGCAGGCAGTGAAGAAAGCGAATGGCATGTTGGCCTTCATAACAAGAGGAGTTCAGTATAGGAGCAAAGAGGCCCTTCTGCAGTTGTACAGGGCCCCCGTGAGACCACACCTGGAGTATTGTGTGCAGTTTTGGTCCCCTAATTTGAGTAAGGACATTCTTGCTATTGAGGGAGTGCAGCGTAGGTTCACAAGGTTAATTCCCGGGATGGCAGGACTGTCATATGCTGAGAGAATGGAGCGGCTGCACTTGTATACTCTAGAATTGAGAAGGATGAGAGGGATCTTATTGAAACAAATAAGATTAAGAGTTTGGACACGCGAGAGGCAGGAAACATGTTCCCAATGTTGGGGGATTCCAGAACCAGGGGCCACAGTTTAAGAATAAGGGGTAAGCCATTTGGAATGGAGATAAAGAGACAGTTTTTTGCACAGAGAGTTGTGAGTATGTGGAATTCTCTGCCTCAGAGGGCGGTGGAGGCCTGTTCTCTGGATACTTTAAAGAGAGAGCTAGATAGGGCTCTTTAAGATAGCGGAGTCAGGGGATATGGGGAGAAGGCAGGAACGGGGTGCTGATTGTGGATGATCAGCCATGATCACATTGAATGGTGTAGCTGGCTCGAAGGGCCGAATGGCCTACTCCTGCACCTATTGTCTATTGTCTATTGTCCATTTATTCCTTCTCACAGACACAAGTGGCTACAACATTGCAGTGGGGACAGGAGAGGATCATCCAACCCCTCAGACCTGCTCTGCTGTTCATTAAGACCATAGCTGTTCTTACCTGGGTCTCAACATTGACCAGTGTGATCCTCATAAGGTACACAAAAATGCTGGAGAAACTCAGCAGGTGCAGCAGCATCTATGGAGCGAAGGAAATAGGTGACGTTTCGGGCCGAAACCTTACTTCAGACTGATAGGGTGTGGGGGGGGAGAACGAAGGAAAAAGGGAGGAGGAGGAGCCCGAGGGCGGGGGGATGGGAGAAGACAGCTCGAGGGTTAAGGAAGGGGAGGAGACAGCAAGGGCTAGCAAAATTGGGAGAATTCAATGTTCATGCCCGCCGGACGCAGACTACCCAGGCGGAATATGAGGTGCTGTTCCTCCAATTTCCGGTGTTGCTCACTCTGGCAATGGAGGAGACCCAGGACAGAGAGGTAGGATTGGGAATGGGAGGGGGAGTTGAAGTGCTGAGCCACCGGGAGTTCAGGTAGGTTCTTGCGGACTGAGCGGAGGTGTTCGGCGAAACGATCGCCCAACCTCCGCTTAGTCTCACCGATGTAAATCAGCTGGCATCTAGAGCAGCGGATGCAGTAGATGAGGTTGGAGGAGATACAGGTGAACCTTTGTCGCACCTGGAACGACTGCTTGGGTCCTTGAATGGAGTCAAGGGGGGAGGTAAAGGGACAGGTGTTGCATTTCTTGCGGTTGCAACGGAAAGTGCCCGGGGAGGGGGTGGTACGGGAGGGAAGGGAAGAATTGACAAGGGAGTTGCGGAGGGAGCGGTCTTTGCGGAAGGCAGACATGGGGGGAGATGGGAAGATGTGGCGAGTGGTGGGGTCACGTTGGAGGTGGCGGAAAACGGCGGAGGATGATTTGTTGTATTTGCCGGCTGGTGGGGTGAAAGGTGAGGACTAGGGGGACTCTGCCCTTGTTGCGAGTGCGGGGATGGGGAGAGAGAGCAGTGTTGCGGGGTATGGAAGAGACCCTGGTGCGAGCCTCATCTATGGTGGAGGAGGGGAATCCCCGTTCCCTGAAGAGCGAGGACATTTCTGATGCCCTGGTGTGGAAAGTCTCATCCTGGGAGCAGATGCAGCGTAGGCGGAGGAATTGGGAGGAGGGGATGGAGTCCTTACAGGGGGCAGGGTAGGAAGACGTGTAGTCCAGATAGCCATGTGAGTCAGTGGGTCTGTAGTGTATGTCGGTCAGAAGTCTATCACCTGCGATGGAGATCCTCATAAGTCTTGGCTGTCCCAAAGTCTAATCCTCTCTTCACCACATCAGATATGTTTTAACAACATTATCTCTCAACCTGCAAATCTGCAGAGTTTATACCCAACCTGGTGAAATCCACATGTAATAACAGCATTCAATCCAATGAAACCCATCTACAAGACACACAGACGTTTACTTATATCTCAGAGTCAGCACTCCGAGGGTTAAAGATTACACAATCCAACTTAAGCTTGGTTAAAACAATGTTTGCATAATATTTTAGGTGACTTCATTCCTTAGAACTTATATTCAAATCATCTTCATAAAACAGTATAAAAAGGTTTGAACTCAGGGCTCAGACAGCAGATCCAGCTGGAGGTGTGGAGAGTGACTGGGTGCATCCAACAGTGACCAGAGCAGAGCTCAAGATGCTGAGACTCTGTTTAACTCTCTCTGTCCTCCTGGGGTTGCAGGTTGCAGGAACAGGATCACATCCTGCTGTGGTGAAAGCGTGCAAGAAAAGCATTTGTTTACCAATCAACAGAATCATTAAACATGAAGTAAGTATTGTGGGGAAATGTATTGCCTGTGGTGGTGTTTGTAACTGTTTATTGACCACAGTGAGATAGGGTGAAAACAGGAGAAGAGAACAAGGGGGATCCGATCTTTCATTTAAAGCCGGTCCATCAGGAAGTGGAATCAGGAGACAAGTGCTCACACAAAGGGCATGTCAAAGTGTTACAGGATAAACTAGGTGTCAGCTCAGTGATGGCAGCACGGACTGGGTGAAGCTCAGTCCCTCTGCTCCCACAATGGAATTCCCAATCCGGTTAGAGTATTTCCAGGGTGATGGTCAGAAATGCTAGAATTTATCCCAGAGAGGATGGGGAGTGATGACGTTTCCTGTTGACAACTGCATTCTGATGCATAAATATTTCCATTTTTAGCCTGAAAAATAGTGATACGGCTGAAATTTAAAACACAGTGAAGATCTAGTAACGGTTTAACATGAGGACAAATGAAAGAGTGAATTCACTATTGTGGAGTCTGCCAATATTTGAAATATTACAACAATGTGATCTATTGCCTAAGGGTGTCTGAGTGGGGAGAACAGGTGACAGAAAACAAAATGATTACATGAGCAGTGACTCCTGTAAATTCTACACATTCTCTCAGTAGTTCAGTCCATGGAGCCTGCAGCCTCATCAAACACACATCACAGCTCCCAACACAGATGTTTTACTGCTGTTTACTTTCACTCATATGTTTCCTTTCACCACCTTAGACCTATGAAGAACATCAGCTGCCAGCACTGCGATGGCTCTCCACGTTTGTTCAACAAGCAGATCTGCTCACTGCAATAGAGATCGCCCACTTAAATTTTTTGGAATATTCCCGTTACGGGAATACTGCAGGTATGTAAGATGTTTCTTCAATGTACCAGCACATAACGTATCTTATTAAAACCAGTGTGCAGGCAGGATCCACATTTCACCACTAGGTGGTTTTCTGTGCATCATGGAGGGACTCAAGGACACAAGACAGAAGGAGGCCAGTCGGCCCTTCCAGACCGTGCTGGGCAAAAGGGGCAAACTGGGCTCTTCCCAATTTCCATCTTATCGATCATTTCCTGTGGTGAGGTGAGCAGATTGTATGTGACTTGTGACTTTATTCATCACCCTCATCACATTCTATTCCAGTTTGAGCTTCCAGTGTGTGTGTGTGTGTGTGTGCAAATGTGGGTGTATATGTGTGTAAATGTGTGTGTGAAAGAAAGTGAATGAAGTGAGTGCAAGGCAGAGAGAAAGAATGTGTGTCACAAAGTTATAAAGAAAACCAAACTGGGTTTAAAGCACAACTGGATGTTTGAGAAGATGAAAAATCATGAGAGGAAATTAGGAAAAGATAGTAATGTGAGAAAAATAGAGAGAATGATTGAGGGAGTGAGAGTGGGAGAACATTGAAAATATGAAAGTAAAGACATTTTAAAAAGATGTAAAGGTTAATAAAGACTATTCCTACCTCAGACCAATTCAGTTCCATGTCCTCGTTTCTCTGAAACCCCCCAGATTGAGTGAAGAGACATCTGCGCGGTGTGCACTGTGTGTGGTGGACATGGTTGTTGAATTTTGTTTGATGAGTGGGATGAGATTATTCCAGTAAATTCACTGTAGAACTGTACAACCACCTGTAGTAAAAACAGAGAATACACAGCAGATCAGGTCGTGACCGTGTATGTTAGAGAAACAGAGTTAATATTTCAGCTTTAGGAGGTTCATCTGCGAGCCGTCATTACGGGTCAATGAAATATTGTCAATACGCCACCTGTAACCCCTCCCACCCTGAAAAAGTGGGGAATGCTCTGCTAATGTAATGGTACTGAAAATTGTTCTTTTTCTACAGATACGATCGTTCCCCTCGGTATACCTTGGACAGTTTTTACCCCTTTAACATTTGAGATTTCAACACGAGACTACGTGGTTTACATTTCACTGCCTGCTGGGATCGAGGATCCACCTGCTCCAACCGATACATCGGTTCAGCTCCTCCAATTTCCTCAAGTAGAAGCTTATGTCAGGTGAGATTTGTTTCTCATGTCAGCATTGTCTTCCCAACAACACTACACTCAGGCACGGTGGGGCTGTGGTCAGTGGGCTGGTCCACACGGGTAGGGATCGTGACCATCATTAGCGGTGGTAAGAATGAGTTGGCTCCTGACTCACAACCTTCACTCCCTCTCCTGAGGACACGACCACTCCACACTGACAGGTTCAGCTGGAGACTGGATGTGACCGACACACACTTTCCTCTGACCTGATCTCTAGTGAGAATTATTTTCCTGATGGTGTAGTTCAGAAGATCATTAGATCATAAGATCATGTGATCGGAGCAGAATTAGGCCATTTGGCCCATCAATTCTACTCCGCCATTCAATCATGGCTGATGTATCTCTCCCCCCCTAACCAGATTTTCCTGCCTTCTCCACATAGCCTCCGATAACTACACTAATCAAAGATCTATCTATCTCTACCTTAAATGCAACCACTGACTTGCCCTCCACAGCTATCTGTGGCAAAGAATTCCACAGATTCATCACCTTCTGATTAAAGAAATTCCTCCTCTTCTCCTTCCTAAAGGAACGTCGAATTTTGAGGCTGGGACCTCTAGTCCTAGATTCTGCCTCTAGTGGAAACATCCTCTCCACATCCACTCTATCCAAGCCTTTCACTATTCTATATTTTTCAATAAGGTCCCCCCTCATCTTCTAAACTCCAGCGAGTGCAGGCCCAGTGCTGTCAAACGCTCATCACATCATGTGTTAACCTACTCATTCCTTGGATCATTCTTGTAAAACTCCTCTGGACCCGTCTCCAGAGCCAGCTCATCCTCCTCAGATATAGTGCCCAAAATTGGCAATCTCCCTGGCAGATTATCCCACTGGTATTAAACACTGCACCAAAAACATACTGACACCCACATTTCAAAGATTCCTACACACACAATGTGTAGGAAGGAACTGCAGATGCTGGTTTAAATTCAGACTGAATTAAACTCTTTCAGTCTGAAGAAGGGTCTCGAACCGAAACGTCACCCATTCTGTCTATCCAGAGATGCTACCTGTCCTGCTGAGTTACTCCAACGTTATGTGTCTATCTTCATACACACAAACAGGTTTGCATTCTTGGGTAAGGACAATCTTTGATCCTTGGTGCACCCAAAATATAACATTAGTTCTATTGAAAATCTAAGTGCAAGAAATGGAAATCTGAAATAAAATTAGAAGCTGCTGGAAACATTCGTCAAGTCAACAGCAAATACGGAAAGAGAAGCAAATAATGTTTCACCTCTGAGACCCTTCATTAGAAGTGAGAAAGAAAGTGTTAGTCTAGGTAGCAGTGTGTGTCAAGTCGAGTACAATCAAGTCAAGTCCATTTATTGCCATATGCACAAGTACAGTGAGGTACAGATACAATGAAAAACCTGTTTGCAGCAGCATCACAGGCAAATGGACACATGACAATACATAAAAACGCAAACCATACTGAAACTAGATATATATTCTGCAAGATAGTAAAATAAAAAGACTGTAAAACAACAAGACTTGAAGGGGAGGCAATAGGTGGAACACAGATGTTTTTGCTGGTGAGAACTTAGTTCTTGCTCTGCTCTGGAGGAGAAGGAGGTGAGATCAGTGGAAGAATAAAGATTGTTCCATATGTCCCACAAAAAGGCCAACATGGCTTAGTCCAGTGCGCATGCTGACTGAGAGAAAGCAATTGGAGATGAAAGAGAAGCTGTTTGGTGAGGACAGGTTCCGTCAGATGAGTGAAAGGACCTAGTTGAGTTGGGGATTGGGGATGAAGCAGAGGGTACACAGACCATCTTGATGTGGAATGGAGGTGTCGGGTGGTTTGTATATCCATGGTGAAGATGAACCAGATAGAACCAGGGAACTGGGAATTGTCGAGGTGGGTGAGGCACCTGAATTCACGGATGAAAGTGGGAAGAAACACAACCAGAAGAGCAAGAATGGAATCAAGGTAGGAAGATGTAGGTTTGGTGAGGCAAGAGCAGATGGAAACAATGAATCTCGTGGATAGTCCCGCTTGTGGATCTTATGCAGGAGGTACAAGCCAGCTGTTTGAAGCTGGGGCACAACAGGTATGGATGCGGTGAAGGGAAGCTCTCTCAAGGTAAAGAGGTCCGTGACTGTGGGAGAGGCCATGCTGGTGAGATGATGGTAAATAGAGAGGTATGATGGCGTGTCTGTAAGATAGAGGTCAGTTGAATGAACTACAGCACCATTCTTGTTGGCAGGTTCGATGACAATGCTAGGGTTGGATCAAAATGGTTTGCTGGGCATGTCGCAATGTGCCAAACTACATTACCCAGACTTGACAACACCAGCAATACATTACACAAAGGAAATTAACCCTATTGGGCACATTCCCTTTCTTCCTTCAAAGTACCAGTGAGATACCGTTAATACTGTCCACATTCACTGGCAGGATTGGGGATCCAAAGCCAGCGGCATCTCCCAAGCCAATGTCCTGTCATGAGGACCCAGTTCTTTGGGAAGGGTCCAGATTGATTGAGTACCATGTAACTTCTGTGAGGTTGTGAGTGTTGGAACCCTGTAGTTTCACAGTCTGAGGGGATGAGGATGAGGGTGGAGGATAAGAGGGACTGTGTGTGGGAGAGCGAGTTAGACCCACCCATGCGGTGAAATCTCTGCTTTTCACTGTCTGGGAGCAAAGATGGACTGACAACACCAGCTTGCTGTCAACCTCAGCAATTGGGACACATTTATATCATTAAGTTAACCGAGAAGCTATTCAATATTTATTCCAAATTGTTCACAGGACTTTTACGGAGATCACTGACGAGTATCAAGATCTCATCGATGAATTCAAAAGGGACTTGGAAAATGACAATCGTTCCTTTAACAGCACTGGTGTCTTCATCAATTTTTACAATACAAATGGACTAATGCAAATTGTAATTACAAAGTAATGTAACAGAATGTCTCTCTTAGAGGTTCTGTTACATTTACAGATTACAAACAGTGAGATGTGCTAAAGTCTTTACCTAACTTTAACAAGGTTCTCCCACCAACAACAATAACAACATGTATTTCTGTGGAATTTTAACACTGAGACTGCAAAGAGTTTGAATGTAAACCATCTGCAAAATAGCAAATCCTGTTCCTAACCATTTCTCCTGTTGACAGCAGCTCATGGGAAATTAATAAGCTGTTGTCTTCTGTCTTTGCGTGTCTTTTGCTTTTCAAACTGCTGGGAATGTATTTTCACTGTGAAATAAAGAGGGTGATGCATCACAACACAGGTTCTCCGGGTTGATTCTTACTCAGAAACAGAAATTATCACCAAAGTGATATGATCAGAGTTACCAGCTTTAATTTGTTGGATATGAAAATCTGAGATGACCAGTCCTGGGCCCAGCACATAGATTTCATCACAAAGAAATCACATCAGCACCTTTGCTTTCTGTAAAGTTTAAATAAATTCTATGTGTCACCGAATACTCCTAACAAACCTCTGCAGATACCTGTAACACTGCAGAGAGAATCTCCATGGTTGCATCGTGGCATGGAACAACAATTCAAATGCACAGAATGGCAGGAATTTGCAGAGAGTATAGAACTCAACTGAGTCCATCATAGCAACTGCCCTGCCCTCCATCATAAGCATCTACATGTGATACTGCCTCACAAAGGCAGCATTTCATCGAGTCGCAGAATCATACAGCATGAAAACAGGCCCTTCAGTTCAACTTGCACACACTGACAAACATGCTCCATCTACACTGGTCCCACCCCTGCATTTGGCCCACATCCATTTAAATCTCTCCTATCCATGTACCTGTCGAAATGTCCCTTCTCACCTTAAACCTATGGCGTCTGATCTCAATTTTCATACTCTGGGAAAAAGACTGTGTATTTACCCTATCTATTCTACTCATGATCTTGTATATCTCCAGATGATCACCCCTTGTAATTCTGCTCCTAAAGTTTACCCCCCTTAGTCTAATTCAGTAAAACATTGAGTCAAGCACTGGACCACTAAACTTTATTTTTTTAACAAACAACGAATCCCCTATCCGATACCTAACCACCGCGGGTTTGATCCTTGTCTCACCTGCTTCGTGCAAACAGACACTTCCAAAAGGTCACGCAGTCCCAAGCACCCTTCCAGAAGATCGACGCGTTCCTAGTGGGGGATACCTTTTATACGTCAACGAAATCTGCGGGACCGAACTACATAGGGGTGGCTCCCTTCACAAGCCAATCACAAGCCGATTACATGAAAGTATTATTGACAGTTCCCCAGCCCAATTACAACGAGTCCCATTACAATGTTTCTACAGAGGCTTCTGGAAAGTAGTCAACCAACTGAATAATGCAACATTTCCCCTGGCAGTATAAACAATTTAGCCAGGGCATCCCACTTCAGCCAATCATTAAACAGCAGTACAACTGTCCTCAAGTGTTCAAGTTCAAGTGAGTTTATTGTCATGTGTCCCTGTATAGGACAATGAAATTCTTGTACTTCAGCACACAGAACATAGTCGGCATTTACTACAAAACAGATAAGTGTATCCATATACCATAATATAAATATATACACACATGAATAAATAAACTGATAAAGTGCAAATAACAGAAAATGGGTTATTAATAATCAGAGTTTTGTCCGAGCCAGGTTTAATAGCCTGATGGCTGTGGGGAAGTAGCTATTCCTGAACCTGGTTGTTGCAGTCTTCAGGCTCCTGTACCTTCTACCTGAAGGTAGCAGGGAGATGAGTGTGTGACCAGGATGGTGTGGGTCTTTGATGATACTGCCAGCCTTTTTGAGGCAGCGACTGCGATAAATCCCCTCGATGGAAGGAAGGTCAGAGCCGATGATGGACTGGGCAGTGTTTACTACTTTTTGTAGTCTTTTCCTCTCCAGGACGCTCAAATTGGCGAACCAAGCCACGATGCAACCGGTCAGCATGCTCTCTACTGTGCACCTGTAGAAGTTAGAGAGAGTCTTCCTTGACAACCCGACTCCCCGTAATCTTCTCAGGAAGTAGAGGCGCTGATGAGCTTTCTTGATAATTGCATGTGTTCTCGGACCAGGAAAGATCTTCAGAGATGTGCACGCCCAGGAATTTGAAGCTCTTGACTGTTTCAACCATCGACCCGTTGATATAAATGGGGCTGTGGGTCCCCCTCCTACTCCTTCCAAAGTCCTCAATCAGTTCCTTGGTTTTGCTGGTGTTGAGGGGCCAGGTTATTGCGCTGGCACCATATGGACAGTTGCTCGATCTCTCTTCTATACTCTGACTCATCCCCATCAGTGATACGCCCCACAACAGTGGTGTCGTCAGCGAACTTGATGATGGAGTTCACATTGTGACTGGCTACGCAGTCATGAGTATAGAGTGAGTACAGCAGGGGGCTGAGCATGCAGCCTTGAGGTGCTCCCGTGCTGATTGTTATCGAGGCTGACACATTTCCACCAATACGAACAGACTGTGGTCTGTGAATGAGGAAGCCGAGGATCCAATTGCAGAGGGATGCGCAGAGACCCAGTTCTGTGAGTTTGGTAACCAGCTTGGAGGGGATGATTGTGTTAAATGCCGAGCTGTAATCGATGAATAACAGCCTGACATATGAGTTTTTGTTGTCCAAGTGGTCCAGAGCGGAGTGGAGGGCCAGCGAGATCGCATCCACCGTTGATCTGTTGTGGCGGTAAGCGAACTGCAGTGGGTCCAGGTTTTTGTCGAGGTAGGATTTGATTTGCTCCATGATCCTGCAACAATATTAACATTATTTACAATCCCTTTGCAGCTATCCAATCACGTCAATGCACCTACAAAACCTTGGAGTTTCTTTACAGAGTCCTCAAACATTCTAACAATTGGGAGGACATCTGGACCTCACCTTATCTGATATATTGATCTGGGACCAAGACGTCCTGGCACCAGCTCGCAGCTTGTGACTTCTAACAGAAAAAGGCTAACAGGCCTTGTAGATGCATAAATGATTTACTTTATTTTAAAAGCCCTGTCACACTGTGCGAGCTGACCCACGAGGTAACCCGAGGGAAAGACTCGTGGTTGTGTACGAGATTCCAAGTGTATGATCAAGAGTTTAACCGAGTTCCCACGGGTTTGACGAAGTTTGCCGTTTACTTGTCATTTCTGCGATGTTCCAAGTTCGACTCCCGAGTTACTAAGTTCCTCTCCCGAGTTACTCTTGAGCCAACTGCTCATGAAGGTTGAATGAAGGTCTTTTTTAATAAAGCAACAGCGTTAAAGAAGACATCTCCATCCTGCGGCTTTGAGTTGGGGAAAGGAAAAGAAGAGATGTGTCCATCTTCGGTTTAAACCAGCATCTGCTGTTCCTTCCAACGCATTTCAAAGTGATTGAGGTGGGGGGTTTTCGTAAGAAGTGACTTTTTTTTCACTCCCTGTCCGGAGGCTGTTGTAAAAGGCTGCACGGATTTGTACATGGTGACTGGTCCTGTGAGGGCAAGGCGTTATGATGTGGTTTTGTTGAAGAGCTGGGAGAACATTGTTGACAGGTTGCATACAGTCAGTGTAACCACCAAGGTCATTAGATTAAGTCACAAAAAATGTCCGTGTACTAACACATAAAATGTGTACTAAACACATAAACACAGAAAAGGAACATGTGACGCTTCGGGTCGAGACCCTTCTTCAGACCCTTGTTTAATGCCTGACGAATAAATGTTCTGAAATGGAAAAGCAGAGACTTTGGATATTCCAAAGACGCAATAAATACAGATTGCACGTCATTTTTAAAACAACAAGTGATCCTTTGCAGTCTAAAATCAAAATAAACCCAGCAGCCAAATGCAGGGTGGCGATCCGAAACATGTTCCCTACAGATGTTAGTTCAGCACTTTTGTGTTTCAAGACAACAGCACCAGGGTAGTGGGAGATGGTGGTGAAAATATTGAATGGAACACAAGCCTTGCTGTATTGTAGACTCTGCAGAAACCTGTTGGTTATCAGAGGTTTAGAGGGCTAGAGGCCAAACGTGAGACAAGGTCATCCCTCAGCCTCCTGCACTGCAAAGAAAAAAAAACTCAAACTTATCAACCTTCTTCTTGCAACCCAAGCCCTCCAGGAAGGACCTAGCTTGGCATGAACAAGTTGGACCGAGGGGGCTTTTTCCGTGCTGTAACACTCTATGACCCCCCATAACCAAATCATGTAAATCTCTCAGAGCGGGGACCATTCTTTTTTTAATTTTATTTTTATTAGAAGTACATTAAGTTGCAGTAATACACACCACATATATCTCATTACATTTGTTGTACCCCTTCATTTTTGAACTTTAAAAAAGATAGAGTATAAAAGAAGTAAGGAAAGTGAGAAAGAGTCGTGAAGGTGCAGGAAAGTGTTGGGAAAAGAAAGCCCATTAGAAAAGGAGTTAGAGAAGAAAGTTAAGAAATAGACCCAAGAAAAGAAAGAAAGAAAGAAAGAAAGAGTAACAATCGCTCTATTATATATTTTTTTAAACTCCGCAAAAAGGGATATACCAACCATATTTTTCACCCCCCATTACGAGATCCTGGCACCATTTATTTTTTAAATTACTATTGCACCTTATGCTTGTAATAAGTCCATAAATGCAGACCACGTCTTTTGGAAGTGGTCTGCTTTGCCTGCTAGAAGGAGTCTCATCTCTTCCAAATGTAATGTTTCGAACATGTTTGAAATCCACATTTTTATTGTTGGTATAGGAGCATTTTCCCAGAATTTGAGTATAAGCTTTTTTCCCATTATTAGCCCGTAATTAAGTAAATTCTTTTGAAACACGTTTAGTTCAGGACTACCTTCCGTTATTCCAAAAATAATCCATTCTGCTTTTGGTATGAGTTTTATTTTAAATAGTTTTGTGAAGATTTCAAATATTTAGTTCCAGAATTTTTGGATTTTTATACAAAAAACAAAAGAGTGCGCTATGGTAGCTTCATGAGACTGGCATTTATCACAAATGGGTGAGATGTTAGGGAAAAGTTTATTTATTTTTGTTTTTGAATAGTATAGTCTATGTAATATTTTGAATTGAATTAGAATATGTCGTACATTGATCGAGCATTTGTGCACATATAGTAAGTGTTTATCCCAGCTCTCTTTTGAAATTTTTATAGCTAGTTCTTGTTTCCAGTCTCTTCTAATACCTTCAGTTGTAGGTATTTCTATATTTAAAATAGTGTATAAGTATGATATTAGGTTTGCTGATTCGGCCTTTGTCTTCATTGCTTCGTCCAGTAAGTCTGGAGGCATGTTATGATAGTCTTTTGTGTATTTTTTCAGATAGTCACACAATTGAAGATATTTAAAATATTGATTATTTCTCAAATTATATTTCAGTTGTAATTATTGAAATGATAATAATTTTCCGAATTCATACAAGTCTCCGAGCTTTTTGATTCCTATTCTTTCCCATTGTGTAAATGATTTATCTATAGTAGAAGGTTTAAATGACGGATTATTGACTATTGGCATTAAAAAAGAT
Source organism: Amblyraja radiata (assembly GCF_010909765.2). Taxonomy (NCBI): domain Eukaryota; kingdom Metazoa; phylum Chordata; class Chondrichthyes; order Rajiformes; family Rajidae; genus Amblyraja; species Amblyraja radiata. The sequence continues at coordinate 10,950,095 of NC_045960.1, forward strand.
AGATTTCTTAATTTTAGATTCTGTTTTATTTGTTTCCAAGTTCTAATTGCGCTATGTATGATTGGATTTCTATTGTAATTTTTGTTATTCAGATTCATTGGTGAAAGGAGAGTCGCTCCTATATTACACGGAGAGCAGTCCTCTCTCTCCATTACAATCCAGTCCACCTGCTGGGCAGAATTGTCCAGCAGGTGAATCATATTTTTAATATTTACTGCCCAATTATAGTACATAAAGTTAGGGAGCGCTAGACCACCCAGCTCTTTGGGTTTACTAAGGTGTGTTCTTTGTATTCTGTGGGATTTATAGTCCCATATAAAATTTGTAATGTCTGAGTCTAGTTTTTTGAAAAACTTTTTTGGAAGATATATAGGTATTGATTGAAATAGATATAGGATTTGTGGTAGAAAGATAAAAAAAATTTTGTTTTTTTGTTTTTTTTGTTTTGTTTATTTTATTAGAAGTTAATACAGTACAAAACAATACAGTGGAACCTAATTTTAGGTGCCAACTATGTCATACCGTAATCCATTCTATGTACAACCTCTAGTTTTATGTTTTGAGAAGGAAGTAAAAACAATGGAAAGGGGAAAAAGAGGAAAAATAGATGGTAGAGAATAGAAAAACATGAAGTGTGTATATAAAAAAAGAAAAAGTGGTAAGTAGAAATAGGAGAGAAGGCCCCTTAAAAGAGAAATTTTCAAATCTTTATTCGGAGATGTAGATCTATCCACGGCATGAACTGAAATTAGCAATCTTTACGGTAAAAAGTCGATGAAAGGAGCCCAACTCCTTAAGAATTGGTCATATTTATCTATTAGTCGGAGTCTCATTTCTTCAAGGCGTGCTATGCCCATCATATTCCTAATCCAATTTTAACAGTTGTTATAGCTGTATTTTTCCAAAATTTAAGTATCAATTTCTTTCCAATTATTAACCCATAATTAAAAAAAACTTTTGGTCTTTATTTACATTGATATCTTCTACTATTATTCCAAATATAATCCATTCCGTTTTAGGTTCTATTCTTGACTTGAAAAGCTTTGTAAATATATCAAATATATCGCTCCAAAATTTATTCAACTTTGTACATCCTACAAATGAATGTGTTATATTAGCGTTTTGAAACAAACATTTATCGCATCTGGGAGAGACGTTTGGGTAAAATTTATTCAACCTCGTTTTTGAATAATATAGTCTATGTAATAATTTGAATTGAATTAAATTATGTCTTGCATTAATGGAACAATTATGTGTGTTCATCAGATACTTTTCCCATCTATCCTTCGAGATCTTTATCATTAGCTCATGTTCCCAATCTTCTCTTAGTGCTTCTGTTGAGGGTAATTCTCTATTTAATATCTATCTATTATATAAAAGTCTGTGCCTGTCGCCTGCCGTCCGTCCGGCTGCCTTTCTGCCTTTTGATTCGTTCCATCGTGTGATGTCACAATGCCCAATACTCGCAGATGTCCAATCGGAATGGATCCATTTACATGGACGGCTGTCGACTGCCTTTCTTCCTTTGATTCCCTGCAACTCCGAAACCAGATGCAGAATCGCCGACATCTTTTCCATTTCGGTAGAGATTTCACTTTTCTTTCTAAGTATCCGCACCTCATTACATTTTGTCGTGTTTAAGTACACATTTTTAATCAAATCCTTCCCCCCCCCCCCCCCCCCCCCAATATTTCAAAAATAAACTGGCTTCTCACCCATAGAAGCAGCACCAGCCCCTGATGAACGTTCCATCGTGTGATGTCACAATGCCCGATGTTCACATATGTCCAATCGGAACTTAAGAGGGAGTTAGATGTGGCCCTTGTGGCTAAAGGGATCAGGGGGTATGGAGAGAAGGCAGGTACAGGATACTGAGTTGGATGATCAACCATGATCATATGGAATGGTGGTGCAGGCTCAAAGGGCCGAATGGCCTACTCCTGCACTTAATTTCTATGTTTCTATGTTTCCCTCTCATCACCCCTCTCCCTCTCCCACCCATCCCTCTCTCCCCCACCCCCCTTCCCTCTCTACCCCACCCCCTTCCCTCTCCCCCCGCCCCCTTCCCCTACCCCTCTGTCCCTCTTCCACCACTCCCCCTACCCCTCCCTCCCCACTCTTCCACTTCTCTCCCCTTACCCCACCCCTCTCTCTCCCCACCCCTCTCTCTTCCCCTCCCTTTCCCTCTCTCCCCCACCCTTCCTCTTACCCCTCTGTTCCTCTTCCACCACTCCCCCATCCCTCTTCCACCACTCCCATTACCCCTCCCTCCCTCCCCACTCTTCCACCTCTCCCCCTTCTCTCCTCCCCCTCCCCCTCCTCACCCCTCTCCCTCTCCCATCCCTCTCCCATCCCTCTCTCCCCCACCCCCTTCCCTCTCTCCCCCCGCCCCCTTCCCCCTATCCCTCTGTCCGTCTTCCATCACTCCCCCTACCCCTCTCCTCCTCCCTCCCCACTCTTCCACTTCTCTCCCCCCACCCCCTCCACTCTCCCTCCCCACTTTCCCCTCTCTCCCCCCAACCCTCTCCCCCTCCCTCCCTCTTCCCCTCCCTCCCCATCCCCCCTTCCCCCACATCTCTCTCCCCATCCCCCTCTCTCACCCCCTACCCCGCTCTCCTTTCTCTCCCAAATCTGTCCCATTTCCTCCTCCTCCTCTCCCCTCCCTCCCCTCTTCTCACCCCTCTCCCCCCACCTGTGTGTTTGAGGGGTGGTTAATGTGAGTGTGATGCCGCAGAAACTCCCCCCCCCCCCCAATATTTCAAAAAATACTGGCATCTCACCCATAGAATCAGCCCCAGCCGCAGCCCCTGATGAACGTTCCATTGTGTGATGTCACAATGCCCAATGCTCAAATACATTGTTGCCATAGAGGGAGGATAGAGAAGGTTCACCAGACTGATTCCTGGGATGTCAGGACTTTCATATGAAGAAAGACTGGATAGACTCGGCTTGTACTCGCTAGATTTTAGAAGATTGAGGGGGTATCTTATAGAAACTTACAAAATTCTTAAGGGGTTGGACAGGCTAGATGCAGGAAGATTGTTCCAGATGTTGGGGAAGTCCAGAACAAGGGGTCACAGTTTAAGGATAAGGGGTAAATCTTTTAGGACCGAGATGAGAAAAACATTTTTCACACAGAGAGTGGTGAATCTCTGGAATTCACTGGCACAGAAGGTAGTTGAGGCCAGTTCATTGGCTATATTTTAGAGGGAGTTAGATGTGGCCCTTGTGGCTAAAGGGATCAGGGGGTATGGAGAGAAGGCAGGTACAGGATACTGAGTTGGATGATCAGCCATGATCATATTGAATGGTGGTGCAGGCTCGTAGAGCCGAATGGCCTGCTCCTGCACTTAATTTCTATGTTTCCCTCTCATCACCCCTCTCCCTCTCCCACCCATCCCTCTCTCCCCCACCCCCTTCCCTCTCTACCCCACCCCGTTCCCTCTCTCCCCCCGCCGCCTTCCCCCATACCGCTCTATCCCTCTTCCACCACTCCCCCTACCCCTCCCTCCCCACACTTCCACTTCTCTCCCCTTACCCCACCCCTCTTCCTCCACCACCCCTCTCTCTTCCCTTCCCTCCCCCTCTCTCCCCCCCCCCTCCCCCTACCCCTGTTCCTCTTCCACCACTCCCCGTCCCTCTTCCACCACTCCCGCTACCCCTCTACCCCTCCCTCCCTCCCCACTCCTCTCCCCCTCTCCCTCTCCTCATCCCTCCCCCACCCCCCTTCCCTCTCTCCCCCACCCCCCTTCCCTCTCTACCCCACCCCCTTCCCTCTCTCCCCCTGCCCCCTACCCCTCTGTCCCTCTTCCATCTCTCTCCCCCCGCCCCCTACCCCTCTGTCCCTCTTCCAAAAAGGTTTTATACCCGGCATTCCCTCAATTTTAAGTATAAAAGTCAATGGTGAATGATCGGAAATAATACTATTATGATATGATGGTTTATTCGTATACGGGATTAATTTTGTATCCAATAAGAAATAGTCAATTCGTGAATAAGTTTTATGAACTGATGAGTAAAATGAATATTCCCTTCCACTTGGGTTTGTTATTCTCCAAACATCAGCTATGTTGTTATTTTTTATATAAGTATTTAAAAATTCACAGGTCTTAGTTTTAACAAGACGCTTCCCTACCTTTATTGATTTATCTAAATATGGGTCTATAACAGTTAAAATCTCCCCCCATTATTATATTTTGATAATTATGCTCTGCGATTAAATCTATTATTTTCTTTAAAAATTGTGGGTTATCAAAATTAGGCGCGTAAATATTTATCATAGTTAATGGTGTATTGTAAATTTCTCCCGTGACTATAACGTATCTTCCCTCTTTATCAGATATGGATTTCTTTAATTTAAAAGGTATACCCTTCCGAATTATAATGGCCGTGCCTCTTGCTTTAGAGGTGAATGAGGAGTAATAAGTTTGACCTATCCAGTTTGCCCTTAATCTGATCTGAGTTTGTTGTTTCAAATGTGTCTCTTGTAGGAAAGCAATATCCATATTTAATGATTTTAATTGTGCCACAATTTTACCCCTCTTAATTGGCTCGTTCGCACCTCTGATGTTCCAACTACAGAAAGTGAGACCTCCGATATTTGTTCGACTATTATCTTGCATTGGCTATTATTACCAGACTGTATGATTCATGTGATGCAGCCAAGTACCTCGGAGTCCCGAGTCCAGAGTTGTCCTTCATAATTTCTGCAGTAGTTTTACATCTCCTGACACTATTAAACATAATTAAGGGAAAGAGAAAAACATAAAATAAAGTGTACATAAAAATTGTTAAGTCATACAACACATAATTGTGAATAAACAACAAAAGTGAGTGTAAGTTATCAAAAAAGCGATATCTTACAAAAAAGCCACCTATGGTAGCTAGGGTTATTTTTAAATTGACCTCCGTCGATGAGATTATGCACTGGGCCTTGCCCCCCTAATAAAGTGTGACCCAACGTTAGTCGGTTCCCTCTAGTTATAACCAAAATTATCATATCAGGTCGATTAATAGCTGAACAGTTTAAAATAGAATAGAAGAGAAGCTATTCATCTTTTTATTTTTTATTTTAGTTAGTTAAGTGTTTTGTTTGGAGGTCTAGACTTTTTTTATGTGGGGGGGGGGGGGGGGGGGGGGGGGAAACTACCTTTCAGGGTCCCTACCTGGTCGGAGAAGCAGCTTTTCTCCGGGCTGCAGCTTCGACCCGTCCTCGCGGCCTACCAGCGGGCCTGGAGCGGCGTTTCCTGTCGGGGACCGCCCAGAACCTCAGCTTCGGCGGCGGCACAGCGCTGGAGCGCTATCGCGGAGCGGGCGATGCCTTGCCTGGGTCACCGCGCTGGAGCTCCGGTGAGCTGAGACCGCCGGGTAAAACATCGCAGAGCTGCGGGACTGTGGAGCGACCAGCTGTGGGCGGCGGCGCTGAACTTAACATCGGGAGCCTGGGATCTCTAGATGAGATCGCCAGTTGTGGAGCTCCAACCGGCGCGGCCTTGTTGGCTTCGAAAGCCGCGGCCTCCAGTGCGGAAGCGGCCGTTCCAGGTGTCCCAGGCCGCTGGGAGGACTCTCTCGACGCCGGAGCAACATCACCCGGCGAGAACGGCCAGGAACATCGGGCCTCCATAGAGGCAACTGTGGAGGCCTCAATAGGCCCGACTATGGGTGAACTGGGGTTGGGGACTGGACTTTGTGCCTTCCCTCATGGTGGGAGCCATTGTGGGGGGATGTTCTATGTGTTTAAGACTCTCATTGGTGTTATGTCTGTATTCTTTTTTTGTGTGCTGCAAAATGGCAAAAAGCATTTCACTTCACTACACCTGGGTGTATGTGAATGTGACTAATAAAATACCTTTGACCTTTGATACCTTTGAAGATTTGGACTAGAATAAAAGTAATTATGGGTTAAAGTACCTCGTCAATAATCACACTTTTCATTAACCTGTATGTTAGTTAATTCATAATTAGTATTTAAAATATATGTCTAACCTCCCCCATCCTTCCTGCTATATAGTTAGTCGTGTTAGTATGTACATTAAGTCTTTAGCGTTAGTTAAGTTTATTGCGCATAAGTAGTTAATTAGTTAGTTAGTTATATGTTATATGTGTAAATAATAGGTCATATAGTATGGGACAGATGCATCACATCATGGCCATTTCAAAAGGGAACAATCTCATAGTTCTCAGGGCTGAAGGACTTGGCACCGAGCCTGCGACCTTGAGCGTTCCATCTGTTGAGCGTCAGCTTTCAGTTCAGAATACAGTTAGGCCTCTGTTATTGAAAAACACATTCTTGCCAGATAAGTCTGTCTGGGAACCGTCTGAACAGTTCTAGTGTCTTGATTGAAACAGAAAAAACAAGTTCCACAGGTAAAATGGCTATTATTCTGTTCCTCCTTGAATTTTGTTTAAAATCACCTGGGCATATTTGCAAGCAGAGTCCGGGTCCGTGAATGAGCGTTGCTTGCCGTTGAACGAAATTAGCATTTTCGCTGGGTAGATCACGCCATAACGAACTTCAGAATGTCCATGTAAAATACTGCTTGCCCTTTTAAACTCGTCTTTTTGCCAGAATTTCCCGAGGATAATCCCTGTAGAATCTTACGATATTATAAGCAAATGTAAGATTTTCTCCATAGGGTATCTTCTTTAATAGATTTGCCAAAGTTGAAATATCTAGGAACTTTACGATAATTTGCCTTGGCGAAGCATTAGCATGTCTTTGGAAGCGACCCACACGATGAGCCACATCTATCTTTGGTTTTTCTGGCAGTTTGAAAACATCTTTAAGTAGATTAGTGATAAAATCACACATTTGAAAGCCGTGTTCTGCACCCTCTTTAACTCCTATTATTCTCAAATTCTGCCTCCTTGACCTGGCTTCCAGGTCTTGACATTTCTCGTTCAGTTTATTCGTCAACTCCCAATTCATGTCGTGTTGTTTTTTCAGACCTGTTATTTCCTGGCTCATCTGCACCATTTCACCCTCCATCTCTTCCATCAATTTTTCCACCTTCAGCAGGGAGACATGTTTATTGTTATAATCTGTCTGCATTCTTTCCAATTCCTTAGCAGTGCTCGACTCCAAGTCTTTAAACTGCTGGTTCAGGGATACATAAAGCACCTTTAGTTCTCCACAGCTATTGTCAATTTTCTTAGAAAGATTATCCTCCATGGTGGAGAAGTTGTTCTGAATTGTAGAATTCATTTTGGCAAATTGCTTCTGAAGACCTTTAGTAATGTCTTTAATAATATTAGCTCTTACCGTTTCTTCCCAGCTTTTCATTTCTTTCTCCTTTTCCTTTAATTCCTTTGTATCAATTCTCGCAGCCAATCCGCTTATTGGTTGTTGAGGCTCCAGCTCCTCTTCCAAACTTTCAAAAGTGGGTTCAGGAGTGGTTTCAAGCTCATCCAGAGCCTTTTGGAGCTGGAGACTGATTGTAGTCTTCTTGGGTCCTCTCTGACCTCTTCTCTTTTTCATCCGATTTTTACCGGTAAAATCGCTTAAATCCCGAATCCACCGGCACCGTTTGATGGCGTCAGTACCCGCGACATTCAGCAATCCCGGTAAGAGTTTTTAAATCGATCCTGTCATGGGAGCTGACTTTAAACACGATTTGTCTGGGGGAGAGCTCAGTGCAGCTGCCTTCACTGCTTCATAGCAGCCACCAGAAGTCAGAAAGATAATTTTTATAGCATTTATTCGACCTATTAAAGACATCGGGAGCGTTTTCCAGAATTTGATTAGACTATTTAGTTTCTTAAGTAAGGGACTATAATTGGCATTAAACATAGCGTGATAGTTTCTAGTAATTTCAATTCCCAAATATTAAAATTTTCTGTGGCTATTTTAAAGGGGAATTTTAACAGATGTGTTGAGTCTTTCGGTTTTATCGACATAATTTCACTTTTGTTCCAGTTTATTCTGTATCCTGAGAAAGATCCAGTCCTCAATTAGATTTAGTATGTTTGGTATACTAATTTGTACATCGTCTGCATATAAAGATATTATGTTATTTGAATATTTTGTATCATAACCGTAAATACCCGGGTGTGTTCAGATTTTTTTAGCTAAAGGTTCAATTACCAAAGCAAATAACAGCGGTGATAATGAACATCCTTGTCTATTGCCCCTTGATAATTGGAATTTTGTAGATAGTATATTATTAGTTAATATTCTAGCCGTAGGTTTGTTATATAATTTTATCCATGCGATGAAGTTCTCTCCCATTTGAAATTTTTGCAATACTTTAATCATATAATCCCATACTACTTGATCAAATGCTTTTTCTGCGTCCAATGAAATGATTGATAACTCTTGTTCTTGAGGTTTGTGTGAATGCATTATGTTAAGCAGACGTCTCAGGTTATTAAATGAGTGTCTCTTGGGTATAAATCCCATTTGATCCTCGTTTATTAATTTACTAACATATTTACTTAGTCTTCTAGCTAGTGTTTTCGCTAATATTTTTTGATCCGTATTTAACAATGCAATAGCTCTGTATGGACCTGGTTCTTCTATGTCTTTATCTTTTTTAAATATTAATGTAATCGTTGATTCTGCTAGTGTTTCAGGTAGGATTTGTTCTTTAAAAGCGTATGTATACATTTTCTGTAAACGTGGTTTAACTTTGTCGTAAAAACATTTATAAAATTCGTTACTGAATCCGTCTGGTCCTGGTGTTTTTCCATTCTTTAGTGTGTTTATTGTGTCTTCTATCTCCTTAGATGTAATTTGTGCTCCCGGTTCCTCTTGTTCCTTCAATTCTAGTTTTGGAAGCTTACAATTGTCCAAGAACTTTGAAACTTTATTATTATCTGTTAGCGTTTTGGATGTGTATAAATTCTGGTAAAATTGAGCGAATCTTTTATTGATATCATTAGGTAGTGTTAGTAATTCCCCTCTATCTGATTTAATCTTTAAAATTGCGTGGTCTTTTCCCCGTTTTTTCAGTTGGCGTGCCAGAAGTTTGTGGGGTTTATCCCCAAATTCAAAGTGTTCCTGTTTTGTAATTTGAAATAGTCTTATAACTTTCTCTGATAATAATTTATTTAGTTTAAATTTCAATATTAATATTTTATTATGTTTATCCATAGTTGGATCTTTAGCATTATCTAATCTAGTTGTCTGATTTGTTCTTCTAATTGTCTTTGTTTGTTCTTATTCTTTTTGTTTTGAAAAGCTTGGTATGAGATAATGACTCCTCTAATAAATACTTTGAAGGATTCCCATAGTAAAGTGGGGGATATGTCTGGTGTATCATTTGTCTCAAAAAATAAGTCCATCTGTTTTTTTAGATATATACTCCCTTGTGGGTCTTTTAAAATTTGCGAGTTAAACCTCCAGAGCGATTTATTCGTAGACATTCCTTTCAGTTTTAAAAAGAAAGTTAGCGGGGAGTGATCTGAAATCGCATTGGTGTGATATGTAGGGTTCATAGTGTAAAGCATTAGTTTTGTATCCACTAGGAAATAATCTATACGTGAGTATGTTTTGTGTACCGTTGAATAAAACGAATATTCCCTTCCAGTCGGATTCGCGACCCTCCAAACGTCTGTTATATTTGTTTTTTTTGTGTATGTATTTAAGAGTTCACTAGTTTTAGATTTCATAATACCTCTTTGTTTTTGCATCGATTTTTCTAAGTACGGGTCTAAAACACAGTTGAAGTCTCCTCCAATTATAACATTTTGGTAGTTGAACTCTGCGATTGTATTCAAGATTTTATTGAAAAATTGAGGATTATCCAAATTGGGCGCATATATATTTACCAAGGTGATTGGCGTAGCATGGAGCTCTCCTGTAACTATAAGATATCTCCCTTCCTTATCTGATATAATGTTCTTTGATTTAAATGGTATTCCTTTGCGAATAATAATTGCGGTACCTCTGGATTTCGAGGTGTGTGAAGAGTGAAATGTTTGGCCTATCCAATTCGCCCTCAATCTCATCTGATCTTGGTGTTTAAGATGCGTTTCTTGTAAAAATATAATGTCCGTGTTGTATGATTTCAACTGAGCTAGTATCTTGCCCCATTTAATTGGTTCATTAATACCTCTTATGTTCCAGCTACAGAATGTGATTCCTCCCATTTTCTTTTGTTTATCGTCTTGCATTTTCGCTGATTTTAATACCCTTAATTATTATGGTGCATCCATACCTCAGGACTCTGGATATTTGGGGAACGTTTATGTTACTGAGTTCCTTTGGTAGATCCCTTTTGAGATTGTCCTTAAAAAAAAAAAACACATAGTTGTGACATATTGTGATAAAAAAAACATTGAACAAGTGAAATTACAGTGTCTAGAGTAGTTGACACTGTAATGAGTGTCCCACACGTCTGTGGGGTTTGACATCAATTCGACTTCCGATGTTGATGTTATGCAATTAGCTCTGCTCCCTTTATTACTCTTAGACTAGGAGGGAGGGACCTTTTCAAAATCAGTTGTATTTCACCCAATTACCATATATATATATTTCATTAAGACTTATCAAATCGTTTGTTCAGCTTCTATGAAACTTATATATCTAACACTTTTATCTACTAACTATTTATAGTTATACCTTTGATAATAGTCAGCTGTCGGCTGAGAGGGTTAACCAGAATCAGGCTCCTGGAACTATGCTAGGTGCCTGAGTCTCCTCCCTTCCCCATACAAAGTACATAGCACTAAAACTTATGATATTATCTACGTTAGTTCTAAAATTTGTTATTTGTTATTTCTTTATCCCTGCTTAACTGTCTCGCTCTATATGCGGGATAGTCTGTCTTTTTAAAACATTATTACATTTTTCCCATTATATAGTTCAGGTTAGTTTCCATTTCTATTTCTATATTAGTGTTGTTAATTATTGTTAATTCTCTATGTTTTGTGAAACTATTTTAAGATCTTAAACCGCCATTTGTCCTTGTGATGTTTTCCACGTTCGACTCTCCTGTTCGTCTCTCCGTTGTTAATCAGTCTTTCCTTCATTTTGAACAAAGAGTGTCCTTGAGTTAAATTCCAAAGCGTCCGAAGGAGATAAGGTGTCTAGACCAACGCACGTGGAGATACTCCTCCATTTTAGACTTTTAGAAAATGGTGTTTCTTCCCTTATCTTCGGGCATTCTCTGTGAACTAATAAAGAGAAATAATTTGTCCATACCGTCCCGCTGCATTCATTAATCCTCTGTTTCTGCCACAATCTCTTGGGCATATTTGTACGCTGAGTCCGGATTAGTGAATGATTTCTCCTTTCCCTTGCAAGTAATTCGCATCCTGGCTGGATAAAAAACGCCACATCTGACATCTTGAACTCCTTGGAGAATCTGTCTTGTCTGTGAGAACTGTTTTCTCTTTTGCACGATCTCATAGGGATAATCCCGGAAAGTTTGATAGAGTCGTTTCCAAACGTTATCTTCACTCCGTGTTTGATTTTTTTCATCAGCTCTTCCAGTGCTGAAATGTCCCGAAGTTTGACTATGATCTGTCGTGGGTGGGCTGGTTCTACTTGTGATCTTGGCTTTAATCTGGGTAGATGTGCCACTTCAATTTTCGGTTCCATGGGTAAATTGAGTACATGTTTGAGTAGGTTGGCAGTAAACTCACGGGGGTTGTTTCCCTCTGCTCCTTCTGTTACTCCCAGTATTCTTAAATTTTGGCGTCTTGAGCGAGCTTCGAGATCGAGGCATTTATCCGATCCTTTCGCCAGATGACTCTTGAGGCTGTCTAGTTCTAGCTTCATTCCCTGCATATCTTCAGACATTTGTGCAACAACTGTTTCCGTGTCTTTCATTGCAGTTGCATATGAAGAAACAGTTTCATGCACAGCCTCAAACTTCTTCGTGGAATCTTCTCCCACTTTATCAATTCTCCCCGTTAGCTCTTCTTGCACATCATCAATTCGTTTTTTTTAAATGCCAATGCAATCCATAACTTTTTGATTGCCAGCATTGATGTTCGACATATTTTCCATCATTTTTGCATTCATATTTTCCATCATTTTTAAATTTCCAGCCTTAATATCCTTTCTCAGTTCTCTTACCGAATTCTTAATCTCCTCAAGTTCATTTTTCTCCTTAGTAGCCCATCTCAGTCTTGGATCTTGTAGCCATTGTAACCACTTCAGAGGCCAGTTCTTCAGGTTTCTGGCTTTTCAGCAGGTGTTTTGAAGCTGTTCCCTGAGGGCTCTGAGCTGGAGACGTTTTTTTCTCATTTAAAAGCCTTTATCCTCCGTTTAATTCACAGCGCTTACTGATGACATCATCAGCGCGACATCCAGGGGCTCCGGTAAGTTTTTGAATCGGTCGCGGGGACCATTCTTGAAGCGCACGGAGATTGTGACAGAATTCCCGGTCTACAGGCAGAACACAAAGTTGGCAATGTATCGGATTCACAGGAACATTGGCCAATCCCTTGTCTCTCAAAGTCTTTTTTCCCCATACATTCTTCCTCTATTTACGAGGCCTCCCTTTAACTGAAACACTCCACTTGATCGCTCTCTACCGCAGGGATTTGCTCCCACATTATGTAATTGTTTAGAATTGACAGCATGGGAACAGGACCTTTGGCCCACCGAGTCCACGCCAACCATCGATCAGCCGTACCCAATTTCTCGTTTATCCCACTTTCGCATCCCACACACTAGTGGTAATTTACAGAAGTCAATGAACCCACAAACCTGTACGTCTTTGGAGGTTTGCTCCTCCGTTCTGCTGGTCACAATAATTATGAATTAACCCCCTTCTATATACACGGTTTAAAGACCCATATCAGGTTTACCGCTTAATTTCCAATTCATCTCTCCCCCAATCCAAAAGAAAATCACTCCACAGTTCATTTTTAAAGAAAATGTGCCTTAAGGGAACTGCAAAGAGTTAATAATGTTTGCTACATACACTTCAGTAGTGTATAAGTCTGTATATTTAATTTAAACATCAACATAAAATGGATTTGACACAAATGTTCACTGTCACCATTTTAATATGGCAGTAAAAACAGACGAGAAACATGTAGAGAGTTTATAATAATGTCGACAGGTTAGTGAACGACAGTCTTGTGTTTGAGTGATGTAAACCAACCTGTGCCCTGACAGGGATTACACCAGGCACTTGTCTATTCCATCCTACCATTGACTTATTATTTGAGGAAATTCACACCATGCCACACATTACCATTGCAGGTCGACCTAATTTCAGTGTTTAGTTACAACAGGCAGATTACTTAAACAATCTTAAATATTGTCAGATAATTTATTAACCTGGGGGCTGTAAGTGGAAACAAAAGGAAAGTATATTTAGAACATAAACCCAGAAAAATAATTGCTTTACCCAAAGAATGACAAATGTTTGGAATAATCCTGAAGGCAGAGAAGAGTCCAAATGAAATCATGATAGTTGTAGACTCACGAGTCACTAAGGTAAACGCACGGGCCATTACATTCTTACAACGTGTTTAAATGTTTCAATTTTTAACTGTTAGACTGTTTTAAATTTTAAAAGATTTTTAAGTTGATTCCAATCACACTCCTCCTATCTCCAAGCACATAGGGGTCGTATAAATGTCACACTTGATAAATGATAATTGCTTCTTGGCTAGCTCAGACACCCTCCCCTCTCTTGCTATCTCCAGGGGATGGAATTCCAAACTCATCCTTGGGCCTCTTTATGACTCCTCACCAACAGCAGTACAGAAAGGAATGTTTTCAGCTGCCGACCACTCACTTATCTCAGATCAAAACAAAGTTACTTTCTTAAATACATATATATAAAAATAAAAAAGATACAACCTGCACAAATGTATCATCTCTTATCTCAACATTTGTGTAATTAAACGTATAAAACTTAATACAGAATCCATTATTATTCCAGCCTTGTGGTCTTGGTCGTATAAACAATCATAAATCCTGAGCCATGACATTACAACACTTCACAAGAATGTGACATCGAGAAAGAGCAAATGACCTGTGAACAAATGTCCTGTGACCTGAGAACAGGCCCCACTGGCAAACTACTTTTAAATACAGATTATATAAAATACATTTAATATAGAAGATAATTTTTATTATAAAGCCTGGCAATGGGACGGAAATTTCAAGAAGGGATGAGAGTAAGGTTGGGTAAAATCGGGATCGGTGTGAGAATGGAGGTAAATAACGAATTAAAGGTGTTGTATTTGAATGCACGTAGTACAAGAAATAAAGTAGATGAGCTTGTAGCACAGTTAGAGATTGGTATATATGATGTTCAAGAAGGAACTGCAGATGCTGGAAAATCGAAGGTACACAAAAATGCTGGAGAAACTCAGCGGGTGCAGCAGCATCTATGGAGCGCAGGAAATAGGCAACGTTTCGGGCCGAAACCCTTCTTCAGACTGATCCTCCCTGCCACCCCCTATCAGTCTGAAGAAGGGTTTCGGCCCGAAACGTTGCCTATTTCCTTCGCTCCATAGATGCTGCTGCACCCGCTGAGTTTCTCCAGCATTTTTGTGTGCCTTTGGTATATATGATGTTGTGGGAATTACAGTGATGTACACCGATACATCATTAGATAACATTGGCATATAAAAAAGGCAATGCAGTGGTCATGGGAGATTTCAATATGCAGGTAGACTAGGAAAATCAGGTTGGCCAAGGAAGAGAGTTTGTATAGTGCCTTTGAAATGGATTCTTAGAGCAGCTTGTAGTGGTGCCTACCAGGGAAAGGGCAATTCTGAATTTAGTGTTATGTAATGAACCAGATTTGATAAGGTAACTCAAGGTAAAGGAACCATTCGGAGGTAGCGACCACAATATGATAAATTTTAATTGAAATTTGGTAGGGAGGTGAGATTGGATATGTTGGTATTGCAGCTGGGCAAAGGGGACTTAAGAGGCATGAGGGAGGAGACTGGTTAAAGTTGACTGGAAAGGGATCCTAGCAGGGATGACGGTGGAATAGCAATGGCAGGAATTTCTGGGAATAAAACGGAAGATGCAGGATCTTTTCATTCCAAAGAGGTAGAAATATTCTAGGGGGAGAAAGAGGCGACCGTGGCTGACAAGGGAAGTCAAGGACAGTTTAAAAGTATAACATGGCAAAGATTAGTGGGAAACCAGAGGATTAAAAAGCAACAGAGGGTAACTAGAAATGCATATGGGGAGAGAAGGTGAAATACAAAGGTAAGCTAGCCAATAATATAAAATAGGATAGCAAGAGTTTTTTTAGTTGTATCAAAGGGCAAGAAGTGGACGTTAGACCGCTGGAAAATGATGCAGGATAAGTGATCATGGTGAATATAGAAATGGCAGAGGAGTGAATAACTTTTTTGCATCATTCTTCAGTGCAAGGCACCAGCAACGTGCCTGAAGTTCATGACAAGACAACACAAGACAAGAGACATTTATTGTCACATGCACCAATTGGTACAGTGAAATTTGGGGTCACCATACAGCCATACAAAGAAAAGAACACAACACATGATAGACTTTAACATAAACATCCCACACAGCGGAATCAAAGTTCCCCACTGTGAGGGAAGGCACCAAAGTTCAGTCATCTTCCTCTTAGTTGTTCACCTGTGGTCGGAGCCTCCCGAGCCCCCCCACAGTCGCCGCTATGGGCGGCTCAATGATCAGGCCCTCTCACCGGGTTGATGGAACTCTGACGTCGGAACGGAAGAACATCCTCAGTCTGCCGTGTACCACCCGCTGCATGTACTCCCAAGGGGCCAAAAAATGGGTGCTAAATAGATGAGTGAGGTACCACTTAAATCCACTACCATGGTGTGCTCACTGCCACGCCTATATCAACAACACGAACGGCAGACATTTTTCCCGCTGCAAAAGGCCCATCTATTTAACACCCATTTTTTGGCCCCTTGGGGGTCCCTCAGGTGTACATGCAGTGGGTGGTACCCGGCAGACTCCCAATTCCATTCATTTTAAGTGACCCTCTGCACACTCCCATAGTCAGACATTGGTATGTAGTTCGTCTAACCTAATGTCTCTGGGCTGAAAGTCTAATTCGTGTTGCCGAACCAGACCGTGATGCAACTAATCAATATGCTGTATACTATCACTGACATACCCAATCTCCTCTCAAGGTAGGGCAGTTGTCCAGGAACAATGTAGTTGTTTAAAGTGTTAGTGGGGGAGCTCGTTGGATCGAGTGTTCACACGCCTATTACATATAGACCCCCCACAAAGAGCCTAAAAATGGGCTAGCATAGACGAGCAAGGAACCACTCAAAAATAATGCCAAAGGTATAAGTTGAGTTCATCGAGTACAAAATGGGTTACGCCAGACAAATAGTCCGCTGCACTACAGGTACCAGATACCCCAAAATTGGACACCCTAGACTCAGCTGTCCAACTAGGCTAGCCTAGATATTGTGGGTATCAGCGAAAAGCAAGCTTAAATGATCTATCACACCTTGGGGAATATAACTTGACCTATGATAGAGCAATGATCTTGCTTTCCCTCTCGCTCTGTCCCTCTCCCACCTTTGTTCTCTGACTAGTTTCACTGTCCTCCTGATCCATTTTACTGTTTGTATGCCTCGTTGTCAACTTGATGCTGTATATACAATATTCATTAATTTCCTAACGTTAAAGTAAGAGTAACAATTTTTAATAAAACCTTTCTGATCTTCAGAAATAATTTGCGGTAAAATATTTTACAATCTCATAGCTAATATTTTGGAAAGAATTTTGGAATCTACATTTAACAGTGATATAGGTCTATATGATATCACTTCAGTAGGGTCTTTATCTTTTTTAAGAGTTAAAGAAATAGATGCTTCATAAAGGGATTGTGGTAATCTATTCATTAAAAAAGCTTCTTTAAAAACCTTGCATAGCCAGGGAGACAGTAAACTTGAGCTTAAAAAATTCTACTGTAATAATAATAATAATAAATTTTATTTAATGGGCGCCTTTCAAACATCTCAAGGACACCTTACATAGTATATCGGAATAACATATAATCGGAATATAACAATAAAGACATCACAGAGACACAAATTAAAAACAGGATTCAATCCAAAAACAGAAAATCAAAAACACAGTGTGAAGAGGGAGCAGCGGCAACCAAATCGCGCCAGCGTCCACTCTCTCTTCACGGCAGCCATCTTGAACACAGACCTACAAGACTACAAATAGACAAAAAAATCATCCCCCCACAGTGGATAGCACTGTGGAGGAAGGCACAATGTCCAGTCCCCACCCCATGTTCACCCCAAAGTCAGGCCTATTGAGGCCACCGCAATTGCCTCTACGGAGGCCCGATGTCCCTGGCCGTTCTCACCGGGTGGTCTTGCCCCGGCGTCGGGAGAGTCCTCTCGGCGGCTGGGCCACTTGGAACGGCCGCTTCCTGGTTGGAGCCCGCGGCTGCCGAAGCCGACAGGGCCGCGCCGGTTTGGAGCTCCCAGGCTCCCGATGACAAAGTCGGCGCCCGCTCTCCGCACTGCAGACCCGCAGCCCGGAGTTGTTGCTCTCGGCGGTCCAGCTCGCCAGAGCTCCAGCGCGTCGCTCCAGCGCGGCGACCCAGGCAAGGCATCGCCCGCTCCGCTCCAGCGCTCCAATGCTGTGCCGCCGCCGAGGCCGAGGTGCTGGGCGGTTCCCGCCAGGAAACGGCGCTCCAAGCCCGCAGGTAGGCCACGAGGACGAGTCGACGGGTAGCCCGGAGAAGAAGCTGCCTCACCGACCAGGTAGGGACCTAGAAATTAAGTTTACACCTACCCCCCACATTAAAAAGACCATATCCCCTACAAACAAAAAACAGGACTCACTAAAAACTATAAAAAAAACGGATTTAAAACGGACGGCTGCTGGCTAACAGCCGTTCACCAAGATGGCTCCTCCACCCTACTGTAAACCCATCTAAACCGGGAACTTTACCAGAATTCATCGAAAGTATTGCTTTCTGTATTTCTTCCTCCGTGATGGGTTTGTCTAACAACAGTGACTCATTATGTAATAAATTTGGCAAGTTCAGTTTCTTTAAAAACTCATGCATTATATTGGAATCAGTAAGAAATTCTGATTGGTATATGGAGGTATAAAATTCCTGAAAGGATTTATTAATTTCGTCATGGTCTCTGTCCCTTAATTCTCAAATCATGTCCCCTTGCTTGAATCTTCCCTACTCTCAGTGGGAAAAGCTTATCCACGTCAACTCTGTCTATCCCTCTCATCATTTTAAAGACCTCTATCAAGTCCCCCCTTAACCTTCTGCGCTCCAAAGAATAAAGCCCTAACTTGTTCAACCTTTCTCTGTAACTTAGTTGCTGGAACCCAGGCAACATTCTAGTAAATCTCCTCTGTACTCTCTCTATTTTGTTGACATCCTTCCTATAATTAGGCGACCAAAATTGTACACCATACTCCAGAATTGGCCTCACCAATGCCTTGTACAATTTTAACATTACATCCCAACTTCTATACTCAATGCTCTGATTTATAAAGGCCTGCACACCAAAAGCTTTCTTTACCACCCTATCTACATGAGATTCCACTTTCAGGGAACTGTGCACAGTTATTCCCAGATCCCTCTGTTCACCTGCATTCTTCAATTCCCTACCATTTACCATGTACGTCCTATTTTGATTTGTCCTG
This sequence comes from Amblyraja radiata, assembly GCF_010909765.2. NCBI lineage: Eukaryota > Metazoa > Chordata > Chondrichthyes > Rajiformes > Rajidae > Amblyraja > Amblyraja radiata. The sequence goes on from NC_045960.1 coordinate 10,968,666, forward strand.
CCAAGATGTAGCACCTCACACTTATCAGCATTAAACTCCATCTGCCATCTTTCAGCCCACTCTTCCAACTGGCATAAATCTCTCTGTAGACTTTGAAAATCTATTTCATTATCCACAACCCCACCTATCTTAGTATCATCTGCATACTTACTAATCCAATTTACCACACCATCATCCAGATCATTGATGTACATGACAAACAACAGTGGACCCAACACAGATCCCTGTGGCACCCCACTAGTCACTGGCCTCCAACCTGACAAACAACCATCCACCATTACTCTCTGGCATCTCCCATTCAGCCACTGTTGAATCCATCTTGCTACTCCACCATTAATACCCAACCATTGAACCTTCTTAACCAACCTTCCGTGAGGAACCTTGTCAAAGGCCTTACTGAAGTCCATATATACAACATCCACTGCTTTACCCTCATCAATTTCCCGAGTAACCTCTTCAAAAAATTCAAGAAGATTTGTCAAACATGACCTTCCAGGCACAAATCCATGTTGACTGTTCCTAATCAGACCCTGTTTATCCAGATGCTTATATATATTATCTCTAAGTATCCTTTCCATTAATTTGCCCACCACTGACGTCAAACTAACAGGTCTATAATTGCTAGGTTTACTCTTAGACCCCTTTTTAAACAATGGAACAACATGCGCAGTACGCCAATCCTCCGGCACTATTCCCGTTTCTAATGACATTTGAAATATTCCTGTCATAGCCCCTGCTATTTCTACACTAACTTCCCTCAATGTCCTAGGGAATATCCTGTCCGGACCTGGAGACTTATCCACTTTTATATTTCTCAAAAGTGTCAGTACTTCCTCTTCTTTGAATCTCATAGTTTCCATAGCTACTCTACTTGTTTCCCTTACCTCACACAATTCAATATCCTTCTCCTTGGTGAATACCGAAGAAAATAAATTGTTCAATATCTCCCCCATCTCTTTTGGCTCTGCAGATAGCTGTCCACTCTGACTCTCTAATGGACCAATTTTATCCCTTGTTATCCTTTTGCTATTAATATAGCTGTAGAAACCATTTGGATTTACTTTCACCTTACTTGCCAAAGCAACCTCATATCTTCTTTTAGCTTTTCAAATTTCTTTCTTAAGATTCTTTTTACATTCTTTATACTCCTCAAGCACCTCATTTACTCCATGCTGCCTATAATTATTGTAGATCTCTCTCTTTTTCCGAACCAAGTGTCCAATTTCCCTTGAAAACCATGGCTCTTTCCAATTTTTACTATTTCCTTTCAACCGAACAGGGACATAAAGATTCTGTACTCTTAAAATTTCACCTTTAAATGTCCTCCATTTCTCTTCCACATCTTTCCCATAAAACAAACTGTCCCAATTTACTCCTTTTAAATCCTTTCGCATCTCCTCAAAGTTAGCCTTTCTCCAATCAAAAATCTCAACCCCAGGTCCAGTTCTGACCCTCTCCATAATTATATTGAAACTAATGGTATTGTGATCACTGGTCCCGAACTGTTCCCCAACGCATACCTCTGCCACCTAACCCGTCTCATTTCCTAACAGGAGGTCCAGCACCGCCCCTTCTCTAGTAGGTACTTCTATGTATTGCTGCAAAAAACTATCCTGCACACATTTTACAAACTCCAACCCATCCAGCCCATTTACAGAATGTGTTTCCCAGTCTATGTGTGGAAAATTGAAATCTCCCACAATCACTACCTTGTGCTTACTACTAATATCTGCAATCTCCTTACATATTTGCTCTTCCAATTCTCGCTCCCCATTTGGCGGTCTATAATACACCCCTATAAGTGTTGCTACCCCTTTCCCATTTCTCAGTTCCACCCAAATAGCCTCCCTAGACGAGCCCTCTAATCTATCCTGCCAAAGCACTGCTGTAATATCTTCCCTGATAAGCAATGCAACACCTCCACCTCTTGCCCCTCCAATTCTATCACACCTGAAGCAACGAAATCCTGGAATATTTAGTTTCCAATCACAGCCCTCCTGCAACCATGTTTCACTGATCGCCACAACATCATACTTCCAGGTGTCAATCCAGGCTCTAAGTTCATCCACCTTCCTTACAATGCTCCTAGCATTAAAATATACACATTTAAGAAACCCACCCTCTCTTATTCTCTGTTTGTCTTTTTCTTCTCTCTCCCCTACATTTTGGGTCAGAGTGCTACCATTCTCTGCCTCCTGCCTCACACACTGACTGCTAGCTTTCCCAATTTGAGTCCCTCCCCCCAACCATACTAGTTTAAAGTCTCCCCAGTAGCCTTTGCAAATCTCCCCGCCAGGATATTGGTCCCCCTCGAGTTCAAGTGCAACCCGTCCTTTCTGTACAGGTCGCACCTTCCCCAAAAGAGGTCCCAATGATCCAGAAACTTGAATCCATACCCACTGCACCAGTCCCTCATCCACTCATTTATCCTCCACTTCGCTCCATTCCTACTCTCACTGTCGCGTGGCACAGGCAGTAATCCTGAGATTGTTACCTTTGCAGTCCTTCTCCTTAACTCTCTACCTAACTCCCTAAATTCTTCTTTCAGGACCTCTTCTCTTTTTTTACCTCTGTCGTTGGTACCTATATGTACCACAACCTCAGGCTCCTCTCCCTCCCATTTCAGGATTTCTTGGACACGTTCAGACACATCCCTGACCCTGGCACCATGGAGGCAAACTACCATCCGGGTCTCCTGTCTGCGTCCACAGAATCGCCTATCCGACCCCCTGACTATAGAGTCCCCTATTACAATTGCCCTCCTCTTCTTTTCCTTACCCTTCTGAGCAACAGGATCGGTCTTTGTGCCAGAGGCCCGGCCGCTGTCGCTGCCCCCAGGTAGGCTGTCTCCCCCACCCTTACTCAAACATGAGTACTTATTTTCAAGGTGTACAGCCACCGGGGTACTCACCAGTCCCTGCCTCTGCCCATTGCCCTTCCTAACTGTGACCCAGTTTTCTGCCTCCCGTGGTCTTGGAGTGACCACCTCCCTGTAAGTCCTCTCTATGACCTCCTCGCTCTCCCTGAATTGACTTTTGGTTTTAAGTAGCTGATTCTCAATCGGTGATACTACTAACAAATCATGTCTCAATTGAAGTTCAACTCTATTCTTATAGAGCTCTAAACTAGGAGCTTTTGAATATTTTTTATCAATTTTTAAAATCTCATCAGCCAATATACGTATTTCATTTTGAGTTTGTTTTTTTAATCCCACGGAGTATGAAATAATTTGTCCACGAATATATGCCTTAAAAGCATCCCAGACTACACCATTGGATAATTCTTCAGTAGAATTTGTTAAGAAGAAAAAAGCAATCTGATCTTTAATAAAATTAACAAAATTTAGATCTTGAAGCAAAGTAGCATAAAATCACCATTATTTAGCACTGAACTTGGAATCAGGTAGTTTGATTGATAGTTTCAATGATGCATGATGAGAAATAGCAATTGCGTCATACTCACATGCAGTGACCGATGAAACTAGCCGAGAATCTATTATAAAGTAGTCAATCCTAGAGTAACTATGATATACATGAGAGAAAAAAGAAAATTCTTTGTCATTTGGGTGTAAGAATCTCCAGACTTCTAACATTCCAGAGTCAAGTAAAAAAGAATTGATAAAACTAGCTGATTTTTTTGGAAGCACATGTTCTGATGCAGATCTGTCCATCGAGGGGTTCAAACAATAGTTAAAATCTCCAGCCATTATTAAAAAGTGTTAATTTAAATTAGGAAAGGGTGCAATTAACTGTTTAAAAAACTCAGGGTGATCAAAATTTGGTGCATAAACATTCACCGTAGCAACTTTTTGGTTATGAAGAACACCAGTAATCGCCAAAAATCTACCATATGGATCAGAAATGGTTTCATAATGAACAAACGGAATTGAGGAGACAATAAAAATAGAGACTCCTTTCACCTTAGCCTGTGAATTTGAATGAAACTGCTGTCCTCTCCAAAACTTGATTGTCGGCTTGCCTTACATGAGTTTCCTGAACAAAGATAATCTGAGCATTTATGAAGAACTATGAAGAACTTTAAAACATTTTTTCCTCTTAATGGGATGGTTCAAACCATTCACATTCCATGAAAGGAAGTTAATAACTTTATCCATATTGTTTGTAAAAATCATGTGGAATGTGAAGGGTTAATTTCTTAAAGCATAATAGTTAATGATACTGGAAGAAGAAAAATCTAGTGCGGAGCCAGAAGTGATGACATTTCAGACATTTTTGTAGTTCAGATTCTGCGCAGATGAAAAAAGCTAAGCTAAAAGCAAAATACCCCCCCCCCCCCACCTATGCAAAGCCCGAAACTGACCAGTAGACAGTCAGTACGCTACCTAATCCCTTCCCTACCCCCATCTCTCCCCAACGACAGCACCCAATGTAAAAATAAAGCATATTTGCCACTCAATAGCCAAAACAAAATTAATATTCTGGTTAAAAAAAGTACATTTTAGCAGTGGAACACAAGAGCTACTTCATATTATTTATGCAAGGTCAAAATATGAAAAACAAGAACTGCGTTCACTTAATTTGTCTAAAGACAAGGGAAGGAAAAAAAAATTCCTTCAATTTTAAAAATAGAAAAACTAACAAAGAAAATCTTAAAAATTAATATATATTTATAATACCATTACATTAAATTAACAGTATCTTAGAGAAGGTAAAAGTTGTTGTTTGATACCATCATACTTAAATTCTAAAAGGTAAATAGAAAAAATTTAAAAACTCATCCAATTAAATTCTTAATCAATATAAAAGGATATATTGTCAAAATAGGAACAGTAAATCTCCAATTATAACTATATCAGCTATCAATTGCTCCCAGTTGCAACCCCACCCTCATAAGCCTCCAGAAAGCTGGAAGCGTTTTGAGGATTGTGAAAAAATTGAATGTTACCATTAAAGAGTCGTATACGTAGTCCAGCTGGATAAAGTAAGGCAGGGCGCAACTTTTTCTTAAACAACTCAGACATTACATTATGGAAAGACTTTCTTAATTCCAAAAAATCGTAACTATAATCAGGAACAAACCAAAACTTGCATCCTTCATATTCAACCACGCCCAACTTTTTTGCTCCCTGTAGAATATTTTCCTTCATCTGCAAGAAGTGAAACCGAACAATCAAATGTCTCGGTTTATCTTGGGGACCAGATCCTGTGTGCGTTCTTCAAAAATGGAAGATTTTCATAGTGCTCGATGTTGAAAGTCTCCTTTATCATTTTAGAAACATATTTTATAACATTATCTCCTTCTTGACATTCCGGCAAACCAACAATTCGCAAAATTCAGTTGACGACTTCTGTTTTCCAGATCCATATTTTTAATCTTGTATTGCTGGAGTGCCCGAGTATTTTCATTCATTCTCCGTTCCAGTTTTTCAATCCACAAATCTCTCTTCTGGGCCAGGGCTCGCAAGTTGCCAATTTGTTCCTTCTGTTCACAAGATTCGTAACATAATCAGCTTGTCTTGAACTTCCTTCAATTTGCTCGAAATTCCTTTCACCATTTCTTCCAAACTGCAAAATCTTTTTTTAATTTCATCGTTCATTTTCGATATTGCTCCTAAGATACTAGAGTTAGAAGCTGTGCCTTTCCCACGCTCCTTCCTTGGTGAGCCTCCTTTCCCTCTTGTCTCCATCCTTTACACGATTAAGGCGTATAAAGGTGTTATCAACACTTTAAGAAAAGTTAGACCGTGCCTTGAAGTCAAGTAATAACAAGTAACATTGAAAGAGTGCCAAATAAAAGTTAAAAGTTAAGGGAGCAAACAAATTTGCAACCTTTACAACATGCCACCGCTAGGAAAGTCCCACAGTGTTCTGTAGTATCCCATCTTAGACAGACAGTCGTGACATCTCCCTCGCCATCTTGCTGACAGACTGAGCCACGCCCACACTTCGGGGTTATATAGTCCTTCCCCCCTCCCACCGGAAGGGGTGTGGCCTTCATGGCGGTGATTGACAAGAGAGAGAATCTCAAGATTTTTTTAAACACTGATATTTCTTTTATTTTTAATTGATGGGAAAAATCCTCGGGGCCTGTGCAGCGGAGAAGGACTCTGAGTAGGCCAAAAATCACAGCCAAATGTGGTAGTGTTTTTTCTAAAATCAAAAATCAGTACAAACAGTGGTCAAGATGAGACTTTTAATTAGAATAGAATAGAATGCCTTTTATTGCATTTCTACAGTCTTAACATTACAAAAAAAAACAAGACCCACACTTAACATAATTTACACAAACATCCATCACAGTGAATTTCCAACACCTCTTCACTGTGATGGAAGGCAAAAGTCTTATCTCTTCCCTTTGTTATTCTCCCACGATACAGCAGTCCAACTGCAATGTTGAGGCGACTGGGGCTCCCGATGTTAAAGCTCCCGGCGGGCGATGTTAGGCCCCGCTCCGAGTCATTTAAACCCCGCGATTCCGGCGGGAGAAGTTGCCATTGCCGGTGCTCCGAAAAGCTGTCTCCCAAAGTTGTAATAAATTATAAGTAAATTAAGGGAAAAAGGGTAAACAGAGAGAGAATGGAGTATCTCAGGAATCAAAGCAGTCAACTCTGTGTAAGTTATTGGGGCAAATCCTCCAAAATTATGGAAGAACTCGGGGATAAAGACCTGGACATTTTTAAAACGGACATGCTGGCTGCAAAATAAACCCCCAAGGGATCACAATGGAAGAACAAGTTCAAAGCCTGTCTGTGGGCCTGGGCAGCAACATGACTATGCGAGTGGTGAGAACAGGAAAGGCCGGGACAGAGATAACGAGATTATCTTGGAAAGACAAAGGAAGGAACCGAGCCCAGCAGACGGGGGTAAATAGCCCGGCAGCAAGACAATCACCGTCATAAATGGCCCATCCATCGGGACAATGGGAGCCCATCCAGGTGATGGGATAACGATTAGGCCGTTGTATCGTGACATCAGCAAACCCATTATCATCGGAAGCCTATTGTTTATGCCAGATCGAAACTGGGAATCATCGAAAAGACCCTTTTGTCCAGAGGATCACCTGGGAGTTTTCAAGGGAGAAACTCTCGGGTATAAGAAGGAGCAGGCAAGCAATGGTTCTCGCTTCTTTTTGCTCTGTTGGACGGTTCCTGACCCTGCATCGATCTAGCTGTAAGTACCCCAGACAACCTGGTGAAGTTCCAGAAATAGGATAGAGGTTGAGAGAAGGAGAAGGGGAAAGGGGGTGTATTTGTAATTAAAATTGTGTAAAGTAGGTTTTTATGACATGCCTGGTAATTTTCTTTCCATAGTCTTAGTTTAAAGCATAAGTTTAGTCACATATTATGTAGTATTGGTGAGATTCGATTTTTCTTTTGTTTAATAAAGCCTGTAAATTTTAGACTTGCTTTGAGTCCGTCTTGGTTTCTGTTTTCTCACATCAGCACACTCTGTCAAGTCAACCTTTTTATCATATCCCACCATAATTCCGAGGTCTAGAACCCAGGGGAATCTCCCTTTTTATTGTATTCTCTCTTGGGAACCGCTCAAGTGGAGTGGTGGCTGGGGTGGCCGTTTGACCCAACAACTCTGTGGGAAGCTAGAGAGGAAATTGCCGGTGCCCTGGGTAAGATTTGTGAGTCATAATTAAATACAGGCGAGTCATCATTAAATCCATTCTTCCCCACCATTCATCTCTGCTGATTCCCAACAGTACTTGTCTCAGACACAGCGGCATTCAACAATGGAGAACAGATCATGCTCTTGCATGCTTCTGCTACATGTTCATCTGATCTTGTCTCTGCTCATACAGTCCACTCTCAGGTCAAACGGATACAATTATGTGTCCAATATGTCACCTTGGTGGGTGGGAGAGGCACATGTCCTGTCCCTGTGTGGTCTACACACTTGTTCTAGTTGTAAAAAGTGTAACTTTTTTTTAACACATTTATGAACATTCAGTTATCACATCTTGATGAATCCAAGGCAAGAAGACCATTATCTCTAACAACCCCACTCACCACAGGGATCTTCTGGTATCACTGTTATACAAATCAGGTCCTTATTATTTGTTGTTGTAAAATTGCACTTTTCTCTTTTACTGTGATGCTATATTGTAAGATAACAAGCAGTAAAACCCAACATGTGCAAGTTAACTCTACGGTAGGAATAATAATTCCTCTAACTTCAAGTAACCCTTGCTTTCCCTCTCGCTCTGTCCCTCCCCCACCCTTGTTCTTCAACTAGTTTCACTGTCCTCCTGATCAATTTTTCTGTTTGTATACCTCGTTGTTAACTTCCCCTCACCCAGCAATGAACCATTCTACATTTCCTTGATCATCGTCTGCTTTGATCTGTCGTTTTCACACCTTACATTCTCTTTGTCCCTTTCCATATCTCTAGTTTTCCTCTCCATGGCTCTCTGTCTGAAGAAGGGTCTCGACATGAAAAGTCACCAATTCTTTCCCTCCAGAGATGCTGCCTGCCCTGCTGAGTTACTCCAGCAGTTTGAGTCTATATTCAGCCATTTCCTCTTGCTACCTTTGGCACAAAGCAACCAATTGACCACGAATGCCTGAACTTCTAATGCAAACTAATGCCGCTCTGCATTCAACATTCTGTGGGGACTGAAGTAAAGATTTCCAAAATGTTGTGAGTTTCAATAAGCCATTTATGTGAGGTCTCTTATATAAGTGTGAGAGACAATCTGTGAGGAGCGGCATTGACAAGGAAACGATGAGTTCCTGTGAATTTAAATTCTTGAACAAAGCAGTGAAGCAACACTTGCTTGTTCAACGGATACATGATAGTGTGGCCAAATAAGGCAGTTGGAGAGCAGGTCCTTTATAAAGCACGGTTTCAAGAGACATGTGTTTGTAGAACCAGCCCGTTCTCTATTTCACTACTCGGATAAATAAGGTTGAAACTTTGCAAGGAGAGGAGTTTTGTGTGTGTGCTGTCTGTGAGTTTATTTGGAATATTAATGCTGTAAAATAAGATGGTTAATTAGGACAAACACCTGCCAGAACATCGAGACTAATTTCCAGACAGGTGATATCACTCTGCACTGAGTTATGCAAATTTCACACATTTATAAAGATGTTTATTGATCCAGTGCCCTTCATGTGAGATGGTACAATGCCAACTAAAGAACAGCTTATATGGAAATGCTGCCTGGTTCATCCCTGTGATGGTTTTGGTGGAATTAACTCTCTGGCTGCTGATTCAATGGATGTCTGGACAATTATACCAGGTATTTGTGCAAGAATAGACGCATGATATCCAACAACCCCACTCCTCACTGTGCTTTACAGTATTCCTCTCACCCTATCTTCAAAACTGAACACAATCTCTAAATGCGGCCTCACCAGCGCCTTATACAACTGCAACATGACCTCCCAACTTCTATACTAATTACTCTGACTGTTGAAGGACAAAGTGCCTAAAGTCTCTTTGACCACCCTACCTACCTGTGACCCTACCTTCAAGGAACCATGTACTCTGCTCTACAACATTCCCCAGAGCCCTACCATTCACTGTGTAGGTCCTGCCCATGTTAGACTTACCAAAATGCACCACCACACATTTCACATGAAGGAGAAACGATTTGATAGGAATCTGAGAGGGAACCTTTTCACACAAAGGGTGGTGGGTGTGTGGAACAAACATCCTGAGTAGGTAGAGGCAGTGATTATCCCAACATTTAAGAAACAGTGTGATAGGTACATGGATAGGAGAGGTTTGGAGGGATATAGGCCAGACACAGGAAGATGGGACTAGTGTAGCTGGGATATGCTGGACGGTGTGGGCAAGTTGGGCCGAAGGGCCTGTTTCCACTCTGTATCACTCCATGACTCTATCACAGATGGATGACCTGGGACAGAAATAGCTACACTGATGCAAAGAGTGTGAATGAGGCATGAGTTACCTGAAGTTCAGGAAGTCAATGTAGTCTGAACATCTCCGTACATTTACCACTGTGCAGCCAGTTTCTGCCCCAACTCCATCTACAAGTCTGCGGGTGACATCACTGTGGTTAACAGGATTATGAACAATAATGAGATGAAGATCTACATGCAGAGGAGACCGAGAGCTTAGTCAGGACAACCTGTCACTCAATGTCAGCAAGATTAAGGAGTGGGTTATTGTCTTCAGGAACCAGGAACAAGGAACCATCACACAGACCAGACTCACCACCATTGACTCCATCATTGTGCATCCCAAGGAAGGCAGCCAAGGTAATCAAGGACCTTGCCCAGTCTGGTCATTCCTTCTTCTCCCCGCTCCTGTCTTGCAGAAAGTGTACAAGCTTGAAAGTACACAGCACCAGACGAAAGAACCCTGGGAAAAAAACTGCAATTATCCCATCTATTCCTCTCAAGGTTTTGTACACTACTAGACGAAGTGTGACCCATTGGGTCCCATGTTCACATGGGAGGGCTGGTCCCCCAATGCAATATTCCACCTCTCCACCAATTCCAATATTGCTGGCCAGTGAGGGGGGGGGGGGTATTTCAAGAGCGCTAGTATAGGTGTTGTGGGTCGAAGGAACTTGTTTCCAGAGGGCTAGTATGGACATTATGGGCCGAATCAATTCTTGGGCTAGCAACTCAGTCACTCAGGCCTGGTGGGCTGGCAGTTCAGTCACTCAGGCCTGGTGGGCTGGCAGCTCAGAAACTGCCAGAATTTCTGCCCAAAACAGGTGAGAGACTCTGTGAGAGAGAAAGGAGAGAGGGTGGAGAATCAATTTTAGACATTTTTCATCTTTTTCTGCAGAGCACAGCAATGAAGGAGAAAAGTATATCCTGGCCTGGATCTCACAGGGAGCAAATAAAGGGAGGGAGAAAAATACTGGGGTGAGGTTTAATACAGGGGAAATACTTACTGATTGGCCAAAGCGACTCCTGGACTAATACAGGCCTGATGACCGAAGGGGCTCTTATTAAAAAAATGAGTGAAATCTCAGTGAAGACACTTTATCTGGACTTTTCGTGGCCTGGCACCGGCTTTTTGGGCCAAAATGCTCCTCCTTGGTTAATAAGGGCATTTTGGGCAAAATGGACTGGTTTCTCGGCTAATGGAGACCTTGTGGGCCAAAATTACTGATTTCAGGCAGGCCAAACAACTCATTTCATTTCATTTCCAATTGCATTGCACTTTCAAGCACAGGGCAGGCCGATTAGTTCATTGCATTTTCATTTCACTTCCATTGCCAACGCAGTTACAAGCACAGGGTAGGCCAAGCCAAACAGCTGATTGCATTTTCACTTAATTTGCATTGCCATTGCACTTTCAAGCACAGGGCAGGCCAAGCCAAACAGTTGATTGCATTTTCACTTAATTTCCATTGCCATTGCACTTTCAAGCACAGGGCAGGCCAAGCCAAACAGCTGATTGTATTTTCACTTCATTTCCATTGCCATTGCATTTTCAAGCACAGGGCAGGCTCAAAAGTCTTCTTCACTATTTTATCTATTTGAGACAGATAAATTGTACTTGGTTCATATTTTCAATCATTGGTTCTGTGGGAGATGGGAAAGACTATATTGCAGTGGAGTGGATGCAGAGGAAATGCAGATCCCTCCAGTGTATCACTGGAAGAGTTTCAAGGACTGAGGATCACACGGAAAAAGGAAATCAGGAGAACAGAAAGGAGACAGGAGATAGCTCTGGCAGATAATTTCAAAGTTAATCCCAAGAGATTTTATGTCCACTAGACCATGTGCGGACTCGTTGGGCCCGTACCCCAAGCCACTATTCCACCACTGGCCCATAGCCCACAATTGCGCAGGCGTGGCTGAGGGGTTCCCGTTGTGACGTCAGAAATCCTGCAATTCCCCAACTGCTCCTCGCCATCCCTCTTCCTACCCCTCTGATGCTCCATCCCCCCTGAACCCCCAGAACAACCCCACCCTCCTCTTCACCCTCCTTCTTCTTTACCCTGTCCTCCTCCCTTCCCCCACTCCCTCCCTCATCTCTCCCTCCCTCTCCTTTCCCCTACCCTCAGTCACTCACTCCCTCCATCCCTCCATAACCTCTCTCCCCTCCCTACCTCCCTCCTCTCCCTGCTCCCCCATCCCACTCCCTGACTCTCTCTCCTCACTTCCCTCCTCTCCCTCTATCCACTACTTTCCCCTCCCTCTCCTCCCCACCATCTCCTCTCCCTCTATCCCCCTGCTCCCCCACTCCTCACCTCCCCCCTATCCACTCCCCCCACAATGAAAATCGCGATGTTTTTTGTTGAAATTCTCTATGAAAATCGCATTTTTCTTTAAAATAACTTAAACACAAAGGCTTTCTGCGCATTGGCCTTCATCAGTCAATTTAGTATAGAAGTTGGGAGATCATGTTACAGTTGTATAAGACATTGGCGAGGCCACATTTAGATTATTGTGTTCAGTTTTGGTAACCATGTTATAGAAGAGTTGTTGTCAAACTGGAAATGGTGCAGGAAAGATATAGGAGGACTTTGCAAGGACTCAAGGGCCTGAGCTACAGGGAGAGGTTGAGCAGGATAGGATTTTATTTTTTGGAATGCAGGAGGATGAGGGGTGATCTTGTAGAGGTGTACACGACCTTCAGGGGAATGAATAGGGTAAATGCACATCCTTTTACCCCGAGTAGGGGAATCAAGGACCAGAGGACAAAGGTTTACAATGAGGGGGAAAGATTTAACAGGAACCTGAGGGGTAACCTTTTTACGCAAAGGGTGGTAGGTGTATGGAACAAACTGCTGCAGGAGGTAGTTGACCCGGGTGCTATCACAACATTTAAGAAACATTTAGACAGGTACATGGGTAGGATAGATTTAGAGGGATACTAGGCTAAGTGTAGGTATGTTGCAAAGCGTACCTGAAGCGTCTTTGAAGATCTGCTGCTGAGGTTGTGCGCGATTTTGGCGCCGTTTAGAGGGGGCGGGTTTAAAACGCGATTTTCTCTAAGCTGTTCCAATCGAAAATGTTCAGCCTAGTTAATTATTAACGAAAAATCGCTGGAAGACCCCGTCGCAAAAGCTATTATTAGGTTTAAAGGCCTTGAATAATAGTTATAGTAGTTTAAAAATCAATCTTTAAACCCGCGAGCGTCAGCAACCGCAGGGTCTCATAAAGAAAATAGCAGAAGGTAGGCTGTATATTTTTACATTCAAAAGGGCTTCTAAAGATCCTTTTATACAAAATTTAATATTGCGAGTAGCTCAATTTGGGCCCATTATATCCCGCAGTATTTTTCTCGGCATTTGGGGCACAAATCTACCGCAGTGTGAACGTTCTAAACCAGCGCGTTCCACAGGGACCCACTGGAAAGCTGATTTAAATGGGCATTTATTTACAGCAATTAAACACTAAATTCCTTCCATTTGGCCTATAAATTAATGTAAATGAGATTTAAAAATCATGTTTTATTGTGAATTATTTGTGAATATTATTTGGACATTTAGGCTATTTAAAAATGTTAATCATTTATTAAGAAATGGATAGATGTTTAGATCTAGTAATTGAAGTCTGAAATTAGCTACAATTAGGTAACTAACTAATTATATGCTTTAATTTCAGGTCATCCAAGTAAGATTATTTTATATTTGTTTCAGAATGCTTCAATCTATGATAACTGAAAATTTCATTCAGTTCTCTTAATTTTTAAGAAAGTTATGGGCTTTTGACTGTTCACGATCACAGCTTTTTTGTTATGTCCATAGAAAATCAATAGGGAACAAGATGCTCATTTCCCAGTATGAAAATGGCCATAACTTTTTAAATACTTGAGATATGAAAGTGAATTAGGTGTCAAATTAAACTTATTTTTATGCTTTATCTGATGGGATAAATTACAGACTTGATTTTTAAAATCTCAAAATTTTGTAACATTGCTACTAAGTGGAACCCATTGGGTCCCATGTTCACGGGTGGGCTGGTCCCCAACGCAATATTCCACCTCTCCACCAATTCCAATATTGCTGGCCAGTGGGGGGGGGGGGGGGGGTTGGGGTGGGGGGTGGGGGGGGGGAGCCAGGCTTTTTTCTTGTCTCTTTGCTTGGGCAAATGACGTTGAAACACACATAGGAGACAAGTTTTGGGTTGCACAGTTATTGAGGTCATTTGGGATTTAAATGCTGGAAACTAAGATGTTAAGTAGATGTTTTTTGATCTCGTGCCCTTCAGGTTGGGTTGTACAATGCCAATGACATGGCAGCTGATACATTATGGAAATGCTGCTGGATTCCATCCCAGTGATGGACTTGGTGACATTAACTCTCTGTGTGCTGATTCCATGGATGTCTGAACAATTGTATCAGCTACTAGAGCAGGAAAAGACCAATGATATCTAATAACCCCACTCCCTCGAAGTATTCTGGCTTCTCTTATTACATGAAAGCTTTCATTCTCAATCAAAGCTCGTGCTCCTCTTCCATCTAGATACAACAAGGATAGAGTTCCCCTGGTGTTTATCTTTCACCCCACCAGCCTCCACATCCAACGCATCATTCTGGAGTAAATATAGGGCTTCTGAATACAATAGACAATAGGTGCAGGGTAGGCCATTCGGCCCTTTGAGCCAGAACCACCATTCACTTTGATTGTGGCTGATCATCCACAATCAGTAACCCGTTCCTGCCTTCTCCCCATATCCCTTGACCGCTATCTTTAAGAGCTCCACCTAACTCTCTCTTGAAAGCATCCAGAGAATCGGCCTGCACTGCCTTCTGATGCAGAAAATTCCACAGATTCACAACTCTCCGGGTGAAAGAGTTTCTCCTCATTTCCGTTCTAAATGGCCCACCTCTTATTCTTAAACTGTGGCCCCTGGTTCTGGTCTCCCCCAACATCGGGAACATGTTTTCTGCCTCTAGCATGTCCAATCTCTTAATAATCTTATATGTTTCAATAAGATCCCCTCTTATCTTTCTAAATGCCAGTGTATACAAGCCCATTTGCTCTTCTTTCAAGAATGATGCTGATGAATTAATTCCAGCAAATGATGAAATGACAGATATTGAATACATTTTTGAATCAGTTGTCCCTGTGAAAGGCATTATGAATATCATTAAGATATTAGATGAGCTAATTTCAGGGGGGGCAGGGTGGTGAGGCAGGTGGGCTGGCAGTTGACACGGCTATTCCTTGAAATTCCATTTCAAGCAGGGTGCAAGGCCACGAAATTCAAATGCAGTTTCCTACCATTTCAAGCAGGGTGCAAGGCCACCAGCTCCAGGGGATAGTGGAATCAAGGGATATGGGGAGAAGGGAGGCACGGGTAATTGATTGGGGACGATCAGCCATGATCACAATGAATGGCGTGCTGGCTCGAAGGGACGAATGCCCTCCTCCTACACCTATTTTCTATGTTTCTATGATTCTATGTTTCTAAGCAGGGTGCAAGGGCACCAAATTCAAGTGCAGTTTCCTACCACTTCAAGCAGGTTGCAAGGCCACCAAATTCAAGTGGAGTTTCATACCACTTCAAGCTTATCTCAATGGGGTTAGGTTAGGTAAGGGGGAGGTACAGCGAGACCTGGGTGTCCTTGTGCACCAATTACTGAAAGTTGGCGTGCAGGTACAGTAGGCAGTGAAGAAAGCTAATGGAATGTTGGCCTTCATAACAAGTAAATTTCAGTATAGGAGTAAAGAGGTTCTTCTGCAGTTGTATAGGGCTCTGATGAGACCACATCTGGAGTATTGTGTACAGTTTTGGTCTCCAAATTTGAGGAAAGACATCCTTGTGATTGAGGCAGTGCAGCGTAGGTTCACGAGATTGATCCCTGGGATGGCGGGACTGTCATATGTGGAAAGATTGAAAAGACTAGGCTTGTATTCACTGGAGTTTAGACGGATGGGGGGGAATCTTATAGAAACATATAAAATTATAAAAGGACTGGACAAGCTAGATGAAGGAAAAATGTTCCCAATGTTGGGTGAGTCCAGAACCAGGGGCCACAGTCTTAGAATAAAGGGGAGGCCATTTAAGACTGTAAGAAAAACGTTTTCACCCAGTGAGTTGTGAATTTGTGGAATTCCCTGCCACAGAGGGCAGTGGAGAACAAATCACTGGATGGATTTAAGAGAGAGTAAGAAAGAGCTCTAGGGGCAAGTGGAATCAAGGAATATGGGGAGAAGGCAGGCACGGGTTATTGATTGGGGACGATCAGGCATGATCACAATGAATGGCGGTGCTGGCTCGAAGCACCTATTTTTTATGTTTCTAATCAGGGTGCAAGGCCATCAAATTCAAGTGCAGTTTCCTACCACTTCAAGCAGGGTGCAAGGCCACCAAATTCACGTGCAGTTTCCGACCACTTCAGGGAGGATTCAAGGCTGCCAAATTCAATTGCAGTTTCCTACCACTTCAAGCAGGGTGCAAGGCCACCAAATTCAAGTGCAGTTTCATACCACTTCAAGCAAGGTGCAAGGCCACCAAATTCAAGTGTAGTTTCATACCGCTTCAAGCAGGGTGCAAGGTCACCAAATTCAAGTGTAGTTTCCTACCACTTCACACAGGATGCAAGGCCACCAAATTCAAGTGGATTTTCCTACCACTTCAAGCAGGGTGTAAGGCCACCAAATTCAAGTGCAGTTTCATACCACTTCAAGCAGGGTGCAAAGCCACCAAATTCAAGTGCAGTTTCCTACCACTTCAAGCAGGGTGCAAGGCCACCAAATTCAAGTGCAGTTTCAAGGTGTGGTTACTTTGAAGATGTTCTCCTCCTCTCTCCAACGTGAGTTCAGCAACATTCTCTCTCGCATCTCTATATATCTCTACATCATTATCTATATCTCTCATTTCCCAGTGCCATTACTTTCAGTCTGAAGATGGATCTTGACCTAAAACGTCACCCATTCCTTCCCTCTATAGATGATGCCTGTCCTATTGAGATACTCCAGCATTTTGTGTCTCTCTTCAGTTTAAACCAACATCTGCAATTCCTTCCTACTCGAGATTTTGTGGCACTTATACTCAATGCCTTGACCAATGAAGACAAGCATACCATAAGCATTCTTTACCCTTTTATCTACTCATTTTCAGAAAGTTACGAACTTGGACTCCAAGATCCCTCTGTTAACGATCTTGCCATTTATTGTATATTTTCCCCTTACATTCATCCTCCCGAAGTGCAACACCTCAGACTTGCACGGATTAAACTCCATCTACCACTTTTCTGCCCCAGATCAAACTGAGAAGTGACAGAGACTATGATTCCTATGGTCAAAAAAGGGGGCAAGGCAGAAGATCTGGAACCAGCAGAACTAAGCTGTACAGTTAGTTCAACAGCTATTTTTGGCAAGATGGAGGAGTCAATAATCAGAGAGGAAATTGTGGACCAAAAGGGCCTATTCCTGTGCTATACTGTTGTATGTTCTGCAAAATAGCTCATCATTTAAGAGCTGAATTAAACCTAATCACATAGTTCTATGAATGAAAAATCATTTGACAAATTTTGCTCATATTTTTTGAAGATTGAGGAAGGTACGATAACAAAATGTAAAAGATATTTGGATAGTATATGGATATGAAAGGTTTGGAACAAACAGAGAGACTGTCTAGATTAGATGTGGCACCTTGGTCGGCATGAAAGAGTTGGGCCGAAGGGCCTGCTTTAATGCTATATGACTTCATCATTCTATGACTCAATGCACATTTGGTTTGGAGCTCTCTATGCTCTGGAGAGAAAAGTGCTTGTCCAGATAAATGCTGTTAGAGTTCCTACTCCAATACATTCTCAGGCAGTGCTTTCCAGTTCACAATCGCCCACTGAGTGGGACAAACTCCTCCTCAGATCCCCTATAAACCTTCGGCCGGTATGGTGGTGCAGCGGTAGAGTTGCTCACAGTTGTATCCTTACTGCTGACTCCACTTTCCCTAGAGCTCGCCGTCCAGCAAGGTTAATATACAGCATGCAGGTACAGCAGGCAGTGAAGAAAGCGAATGGCATGTTGGCCTTCATAACAAGAGGAGTTCAGTACAGGAGCAAAGAGGCCCTTCTGCAATTGTACAGGGCCCCCGTGAGACCACACCTGGAGTATTGTGTGCAGTTTTGGTCCCCTAATTTCAGTAGAGGACATTCTTGCTATTGAGGGAGTGCAGCATAGGTTCACAAAGTTAATTCCCGGGATGGCGGGACTGTCATATGCTGAGAGAATGGAGCGGCTGCGCTTGTATACTCTGGAGATTAGAAGGATATAACCATATAACCATATAACAATTACAGCACGGAAACAGGCCATCTCGACCCTTCTAGTCCGTGCCGAACACGTATTCTCCCCTAGTCCCATATACCTGCGCTCAGACCATAACCCTCCATTCCTTTCCCGTCCATATAACTATCCAATTTATTTTTAAATGATAAAAACGAACCTGCCTCCACCACCTTCACTGGAAGCTCATTCCACACAGCCACCACTCTCTGAGTAAAGAAGTTTCCCCTCATGTTACCCCTAAACTTCTGTCCCTTAATTCTCAAGTCATGTCCCCTTGTTTGAAACTTCCCTACTCTGAGTGGGAAAAGCTTATCCACGTCAACTCTGTCTATCCCTCATCATTTTAAAGACCTCTATCAAGTCCCCCCTTAACCTTCTGCGCTCCAAAGAATAAAGCCCTAACTTGTTCAACCTTACTCTGTAACTTAGTTGCTGAAACCCAGGCAACATTCTAGTAAATCTCCTCTGTACTCTCTTTATTTTGTTGACATCCTTCCTATAATTAGGCGACCAAAATTGTACACCATACTCCAGAATTGGCCTCACCAATGCCTTGTACAATTTTAACATTACATCCCAACTTCTATACTCAATGCTCTGATTTATAAAGGACAGCACACCAAAAGCTTTCTTAACTACCCTATCTACATGAGATTCCACTTTCAGGGAACTGTGCACAGTTATTCCCAGATCCCCCTGTTCACCTGCATTCTTCAATGTCCTTACTGAAATTAGGGGACCAAAACTGCACACAATACTCCAGGTGTGGTCTCACGGGGGCCCTGTACAACTGCAGAAGTGCCTCTTTGCTCCTATACTGAACTCCTCTTGTTATGAAGGCCAACATGCCATTCGCTTTCTTCACTGCCTGCTGTACCTGCATGCTGTATATTAAGGATGAGTGGGCATGTTATTGAAACATATAAGATTAAGTGTTTGGACACGCGAGAGGCAGGAAACATGTTCCCGATGTTGGGGGAGTCCAGAACCAGGGGCCACAGTTTAAGAATAAGGGGTAAGCCATTTGGAACAGAGATAAAGAAAGTTTTTTACACAGAGAGTTGTGAGTATGTGGAATTCTCTGCCTCAGAGGGCGGTGGAGGCCTGTTCTCTGGATACTTTAATGAGAGAGTTAGATAGGGCTCTTATAGATAGCGGAGTCAGGGGATATGGGGAGAAGGCAGGAACGGGGTAGTGATTGTGGATGATCAGCCATGATCACATTGAATGGCTTGAAGGGCCGAATGGCCTACTCCTGCACTATTGTCTATTGTCCATGGTCCATTTATTCCTTCTCACAGACACAAGTGGCTACAACATTGCAGTGGGGACAGGAGAGGATCATCCAACCCCTCAGACCTGCTCTGCTGTTCATTAAGACCATAGCTGTTCTTACCTGGGTCTCAACATTGACCAATGTGATCCTCATAAGGTACACAAAAATGCTGGAGAAACTCAGCGGGTGCAGCAGCATCTATGGAGCAAAGGAAATAGGTGACATTTCGGGCCGAAACCTTTCTTCAGACTGATAGGGGGTGGGGGGGGGGGGAGAACGAAGATAAAAGGGAGGAGGAGGAGCCCGAGGGCGGGGGGAGGGGAGGAGACAGCTCGAGGGTTAAGGGAGGGGAGGAGACAGCAAGGGCTAGCAAAATTGGGAGAATTCAATGTTCATGCCTGCCGGACGCAGACTACCCAGGCGGAATATGAGGTGTTGGTCCTCCAATTTCCGGTGTTGCTCACTCTGGCAATGGAGGAGACCCAGGACAGAGAGGTCGGATTGGGAATGGGAGGGGGAGTTGAAGTGCTGAGCCACCGGGAGTTCAGGTAGGTTCTTGCGGACTGAGCGGAGGTGTTCGACGAAACGATCGCCCAACCTCCGCTTAGTCTCACCGATGTAAATCAGCTGGCATCTAAAGCAGCGGATGCAGTAGATGAGGTTGGAGGAGATACAGGTGAACCTTTGTCGCACCTGGAACGACTGCTTGGGTCCTTGAATGGAGTCGAGGGGGGAGGTAAAGGGACAGGTGTTGCATTTCTTGCGGTTGCAACGGAAAGTGCCCGGGGAGGGGGTGGTACGGGAGGGAAAGGAAGAATTGACAAGGGAGTTGCGGAGGGAGCGGTCTTTGCGGAAGGCAGACATGGGGGGAGATGGGAAGATGTGGCGAGTGGTGGGGTCACGTTGGAGGTGGCGAAAATGGCGGAGGATGATTTGTTGTATTTGCCGGCTGGTGGGGTGAAAGGTGAGGACTAGGGGGACTCTGCCTTTGTTGCGAGTGCGGGGATGGGGAGAGAGAGCAGTGTTGCAGGGTATGGAAGAGACCCTGGTGCGAGCCTCATCTATGGTGGAGGAGGGGAATCCCCGTTCCCTGAAGAGCGAGGACATTTCTGATGCCCTGGTGTGGAAAGTCTCATCCTGGGAGCAGATGCGGCGTAGGCGGAGGAATTGGGAGGAGGGGATGGAGTCCTTACAGGGGGCAGGGTAGGAAGACGTGTAGTCCAGATAGCCATGTGAGTCAGTGGGTTTGTAGTGTATGTCGGTCAGAAGTCTATCACCTGCGATGGAGATCCTCATAAGTCTTGGCTGTCCCAAAGTCTAATCCTCTGTTCTCCACATCAGATATGTTTTAACAACATTATCTCTTAACCTGCAAATCTGCAGAGTTTATACCCAACCTGGTGAAATCCACATGTAATAACAGCATTCAATCCAGTGAAACCCATCTACAAGACACACAGACACTTACTTATATCTCAGAGTCAGCACTCCGAGGGTTAAATATTACACAATCCAACTTAAGCTTGGTTAAAACAATGTTTGCATAATATCTAAGGTGACTTCATTCCTTAGAACTTATATTCAAATCATCTTCATAAAACAGTATAAAAAGGTTTGAACTCAGGGCTCAGACAGCAGATCCAGCTGGAGGTGTGGAGAGTGACTGGGTGCATCCAACAGTGACCAGAGCAGAGCTCAAGATGCTGAGACTCTGTTTAACTCTCTCTGTCCTCCTGGGGCTGCAGGTTGCAGGAACAGGAGCACATCCTGCTGTGGAGGAAGCGTGCTCGAATAGCATTTGTGTACCACTGAAAAATATCATTAAATATGAAGTAAGTATTGTGGGGAAATGTATTGCCTGTGGTGGTGTTTGTAACTGTTTATTGACCACAGTGAGATAGGGTGAAAACAGGAGAAGAGAACAAGGGGGATCTGATCTTTCATTTAAAGCCGGTCCATCAGGAAGTGGAATCAGGAGACAAGCGCTCACACAAAGGGCATGTCAAAGTGTAACGGGATAAACTAGGTGTCAGCTCAGTAATGGCAGCACGGTCTGGGTGAAGCTCAGTCCCTCTGCTCCCATTGTGGAATTCCCAGTCCGGTTAGAGTATTTCCAGGGTGATGGTCAGAAATGCTGGAATTTATCCCAGAGAGGATGGGGAGTGATGATGTTTCCTGTTGACAACTGCATTCTGATGCATAAATATTTCCATTGTTCAGCCTGAAAAGTAGTGATACGGCTGAAATTTAAAACACGATGAAGATCTAGTAACGGTTTAACATGAGGACAAATGAAAGAGTGAATTCACTATTGTGGAGTCTGCTAATATTTGAAATATTACAACAATGTGATCTATTGCCTGAGGGTGTCTGAGTGGGGAGAACAGGTGACAGAAAACAAAATGATTACATGAGCAGTGAGTCCTGTAAATTCTACACATTCTCTCAGTAGTTCAGTCCATGGAGCCTGCAGCCTCATCAAACACACATATCACAGCTCCCAACACAGATGTTTTACTGCTGTTTACTTTCACTCATGTTTCCTTTCACCACCTTAGACCTATGAAGAACATCACATCCCAGAACTGCGATGGCTCGCTATGTTTGTTCGAGAAGCAGATCTGCTCACTGCAATAGTGATCGCCCAAATAAAATTTTGGGAATATTCCCGTTACCACAATGCTGCACGTACGTAAGATATTTCTTCAATGTAACAGCACATAACGTATCTTATAGTGTCTGACCCATCTTATTAAAACCAGTGTGCAGACAGGCAGACAGGATCCACATTTCACCACTAGGTGGTTTTCTGTGCATCATGTAGGGACTCAAGGACACAAGACAGAAGGAGGCCAGTCGGCCCTTCCTGACCGTGCTGGGCAAAAGGGGCAAACTGGGCTCTTCCCAATTTCCATCTTATCGATCATTTCCTGTGGTGAGGTGAGCAGATTGTATGTGACTTGTGACTTTATTCATCACCCTTTCTATTCCAGTTTGAGCTGCCAGAGAGTGTGTGTGTGTGTGTGTGTGTGTGTGTGTGTGTGTGTGTGTGTGTGTGTGTGGTCAGAGTGTGTGTGTGTGTGTGTGTGTGTGTGTGTGTGTGTGTGTGTGTGTGTGTGTGTGTGTGTGTGTGTGTGTGTGTGTGTGTGTGTGTGTGTGTGTGTGTGTGTGTGTGTGTGTGTGTGTGTGTGTGTGTGTGTGTGTGTGTGAAAGAAAGTGAATGAAGTGAGAGCAAGGCAGAGAGAAAGAATGTGTGTCACAAAGTTATAAAGAGAACCAAACTGGGTTTAAAGCACAACTTGGATGTTTGAGAAGTGATGAAACATCATGAGAGGAAATTAGGAAAAGATAGTAAAGTGAGAAAAACAGAGAGAGAGATTGAGGGAGTGAGAGTGGGAGAACATTGAAAATATGAAAGTAAAGCCATATTAAAAAGATGTAAAGGTTAATAAAGACTATTCCTACCTCAGACCAATTCATTTCCAGGACCTTGTTTCTCTGAAACACCCCCCAGATTGAGTGAAGAGACATCTGCGCGGTGTGCACTGTGTGTGGTGGACATGGTTGTTGAATTTTGTTTGATGAGTGGGATGAGATTATTCCAGTACATTCACTGTAGAACTGTACAACCACCTGTAGTAAAAACAGAGAATACACAGCAGATCAGGTCGTGACCGTGTATGTTAGAGAAACAGAGTTAATATTTCAGCTTTGGGAGGTTCATCTGCGAGCCGTCATTACGGGTCAATGAAATATTGTCAATATGCCACCTGTAACCCCTCCCACACTGAAAAAGTGGGGAATGCTCTGCTAATGTAACGGTACTGAAAATTGTTCTTTTTCAACAGATACGATTGTTCCCCTCGGTATACCTTGGACAGTTTTTACCCCTTTAACATTTGACATTTCATCAACTCAAAATGATGTTTACATTTACCTGCCTGCTGAGATCGTGAATCCACCTGCTCCAACTGATCCAGAAATTCATGTCCTCCAATTTCCTGAAGTACAAGCTTATGTCAGGTGAGGTTTGTTTCTCATGTCAGCATTGTCTTCCCAACAACACTACACTCAGGCACGGTGGGACTGTGGTCAGTGGGCTGGTCCACACGGGTAGGGATTGTGACCATCATTGGCGGTGGTAAGAATGAATTGGCTCCTGACTCGCAAACTTCTCCTTCTCCTGAGGACACGACCAGTGACAGGTTCAGCTGGAGATTGGATGTGACCGTCACACACTTTCCTCACAATCTTTAGTGAGAATTATTTCCCTGATGGTGTAGTTCAGAAGATCATTAGATCATAAGATCATAAGTGATCGGAGCAGAATTAGGCTATTTGGCCCATCAATTCTACTCCGCCATTCAATCATGGCTGATTTAACTCTTCCGCCTAACCACATTTTCCTGCCTTCTCCACATAGCCTCTGACTACTATATTAATCAAAGATCTATCTATCTCTGCCTTAAATGCAACCACTGACTTGGCCTCCACAGCTATCTGTGGCAAAGAATTCCACAGATTCATCAACCTCTGACTAAAGAAATTCCTCCTCTTCTCCTTCCTAAAGGAACGTTGAATTTTGAGGCTGGGACCTCTAGTCCTGGGTTCTGCCTCTAGTGGAAACATCCTCTCGACATCCACTCTATCGGAGCCTTTCACTATTCTGTATGTTTTAATGAGGTCCCCCCTCATTCATTGGGACGACAGATGGCACAATGGGCTAAGTGTTCGGCTGGCAACCGGAAGGTAGCCGGTTCGAATCCCGCTTGGAGTGCATACTGTCGTTGTGTCCTTGGGCAAGACACTTCACCCACCTTTGCCTATGTGTGAATGTGTGTGAATGTGTGTGAGTGATTGGTGGTGGTCGGAGGGGCCGTAGGCGCAGATTGGCAGCCACGCTTCCGTCAGTCTGCCCCAGGGCAGCTGTGGCTACAGAAGTAGTTTACCACCACCGAGTGTGACTGAGGAGTGAATGAATAATGCGATGTAAAGCGCCTTGAGTATTAGAAAGGCGCTATATAAATCCCATCCATTATTATTATTATTATTATTATTATTATTCTAAACTCCAGCGAGTGCAGGCCCAGTGCTGTCAAACGCTCATCACATCATGTGTTAACCTACTCATTCCTGGGATCATTCTTGTAAAGCTCCTCTGGACCCGTTCCAGAGCCAGCTCATCCTCCTGAGATAACGTGCCCAAAATTGGCAATTCCCCTGGCAGATTATTCCACTGGTATTAAACACTGCACCAAAAACATACTGACACCCACATTTCAAAGATTCCTACACACACAATGTGTAGGAAGGAACTGCAGATGCTGGTTTAAATTCAGACTGAATTAAACTCTTTCAGTCTGAAGAAGGGTCTCGAACCGAAACGTCACCCATTCTTTCTATCCAGAGATGCTACCTGTCCTGCTGAGTTACTCCAGCGTGTTGTGTCTATCTTCATACACACACACAACAGGTTTGCATTCTTGAGTAAGAATAATCTTTGATCCTTGGTGCACCCAAAATATAACATTAGTTCTATTGAAAATCTAAGACTGGAAGAAATGGAAATCTGAAATAAAATTAGAAGCTGCTGGAAACATTCTTCAAGTCAACAGCAAATACAGTAAAAGAAGCAAATAATGTTTCACCTGTGAGACCCTTCATTAGAAGTGAGAAATAAAGTATTAGTCTAGGTAGCAGTGTGTGTCAAGTCGAGTGCAATCAAGTCAAGTCCATATATTGCCATATGCACAAGTACAGTGAGGTACAGATACAATGAAGAACCTGTTTGCAGCAGCATCACAGGCAAATGGACACATGACATCACATAAAAACGCAAACCATACTGAAACTAGATATATATTCTGCAAGATAGTAAAAGAAAAAGACTGCAAAACAACAGGACATGAAGGGGAGGCAATAGGTGGAACAAAGGGGTCTTTTCTGGTGAGATCTTAGTTCTTACTCTGCTCTGCTGTGGAGGAGAAGGAGATGAGATCAGTGGAAGAATAAAGATTGTTCCATATTTCCCACAAAAAGGCCAACATGGCTTATTCCAGTGCGCATGCTGATTGAGAGAAAACAATTGGAGATGACAGAGAAGCTGTTTGGTGTGAGGACAGGTTGAGTCAGATGAGTCAGTGCGTTGGTTTAAGGACCTAGTTGAGTTTGGGTTTGGGGATGAAGCAGAGGGTACTTAGACCCTCCTGATGTGGAATAGAGGTGTCAGGGGTTTCAGGGCCGGCCTTAGGGGGTGCGGGGCCCAATTGGGAACAATTTTTGTGGGCCCCAGATTCCCAGCCAAGGTGTGTCAGCCCAGTTATTTAGTATATATTATGAAATTGTACACTAGGTGCTATGGATTATACACTGTGTGAATCTCTCCTGCTCCCTCCCGTTTGCCTGTCAGTAGCTCCGCCGGCTTCCAAACTTTACCGTAGCTGCGAATTATGTGATTGGACACAATGCCCTTGGAGACAGCGGCTGATTGGACGGGAGGAGATCTATTTGTTGATTGGACGGGAATTTTAAAGCAAGCTGGTTGGTGATTGGATGCAACCCCCTTAGAGACAGCGTTTGTTTGGCCGCCAAATAACATTGTCAAATCTGTAACAAAAATCGCTGGTCGGTGCGAACTCAGTGGATCTGCTTGTATCTCCAAACTAAACAGTATAACATGCAGGTACATTCATTTAAAATTAAATTCAGTGATTATTTCACATGATTTCTCACTGTGTAAAGCTCAATATCTGACCAATTTCTGTTTAACACGTTTGGTCTGCCGTGAACATTTTTCTCTCCCAAAACAGTTCATATCTAGCAAACCGATCAACGAACCAGACAGCAGTTGGACGCAGTCATAGAAACATAGACAATAGGTGCGGGAGTAGAGGCCATTCGGCCCTTCGAGCTTGCACAGCCATTCAATATGATCATGGCTGATCATCCAACTCAGTATCCTGTACCTGCCTTCTCTCCATTAGCCACTTTAGCCACAAGGGCCACATCTAACTCCCTCTTAAATATAGCCAACGAACTGGCCTCAACTACATTCTGTGGCAGAGAATTCCAGAGGTTTACCACTCTCTGTGTAAAAAATGTTTTTCTCATCTCAGTCTTAAAAGATTTCCCCTTTATCCTTAAACTGTGACCCCTTGTTCTGGACTTCCCCAACATCGGGAGCAATCTTCCTGCATCTAGCCTGTCCAACCACTTAAGAATTTTGTGGGTTTCTATAAGATCCCCCCTCAATCTTCTAAATGTTAGCGAGTACAAGCCGAGTCTATCCAGTCTTTCTTCATATGGAAGTCCTGACATCCCAAGAATCAGTCTGGTGAACCTTCTCTGTACTCCCTCTATGGCAAGAATGTCCTTCCTCAGATTAGGAGCCAAAACTGTACGCAATACTCCAGGTGTGGTCTCACAAAGACCCCGTACAACTGCAGTAGAACCTCCCTGCTCCTATACTCAAATCCTTTTGCTAGGAATGCTAACATATCATTCGCTTTCTTCACTGCCTGCTGCACCTGCATGCCTACTTTCAATGACTGGTGTACCTTGACACCCAAGTCTCGTTGGATCTCCCCTTTTCCTAATCGGCCACCATTCAGATAATAGTCTACTTTCCTGTTTTTGCCACCAAAGTGGATAACCTCACATTTATTCTCATTATACTGCATCTGCCATGCATTTGTCCACTCACCCAGCCTATACAAGTCACCGTGTAGCCTCCTAGTTTAGAGGGGTTTAAACGGTTTAGAGATGTTCAGAGGGCTTCAGATGGGTTCAGATGTGTTTAGAAGTGTTCAGAAGTGTTGTAGAGGGAAATAGGTGGGGGGGGGGGAGATAGAGAGGGTTTAGAGGGTCCCAGTGGGGTTTAGAGACGTTATAAGCCCCCCGTGAGAAATTGTATTTATCTGAAATTGAAGATAGACATAAAGCTGGAGTAACTCAGCAGGACAGGCAGCGCAGCGACTCTGGAGAGAAGACCCTTCTTCAGACTGAATTGAACTCTCGTCGGTGAGAGTACGTGATTGTCTGAAGAAGGGTCTCGACCAGAAACGCAACCCTCTCCCCAGAGCCGCTGCCCGTCCCGCTGAGCCACCTTCAACTTCAGAGCCAAACAAAAAACACAGAGTGCTGGAGGAACTCAGCGGTCAAGGCGGCTGCCTCACCCGCTGGGTTTCTCCAGCATTTTTGTCTACCGCTAAACGTCAATGATTCCGGGAATGCTGAGGCAACAGGGTGAGAGAGCTAGAGAGAGACGAGATGGGGAGCGGGAGAGAGAGCGCGAGAGAGAGAGGGAGGGAGAGAGAGAGCAAAAGACAGAGAGACACAACGTGGGTCGGTAGTTGAATGACCAACCTGCACACCAGGAAGAAGCCCCTTCTCGCGGTCCGGGGCCCTCACTCATGATGGTGAGTTTAAAGAAATTCTCAACGTGTCATCGATCTACATTCCTCAGTAAATGTAATTGTGTTTTAAACAAGTATTTATGACGCCGCGAGAATTTTATTCAAAGGAACACGGCGTCATTAATACTTGTTCAAAACACAATAACATTTACTGAGGAATGTGGATGGATGCAGATTGATATAACAACTTGTTAACAACTTCATGTTAAGAAGTGCTAACAGTACTAGTTAACAAATCGTTTGTGTCTGATGGCCGTGCAGCGGTTGTTATACATGGTCGTTTAAAAAAAAAATCCGGATGGCGAATTAAAACAAAAATCTTTATTTAACAAAGAGAATTCGTATTTCCGTACGAAATACGGAACATTAGTGCGGGGCCCCCATTAGGCGCGGGGCCCAATTGGGGGCAATCGGTCAAATCGGCTTAAGGCCAGCCCTGAGGGGTTTGTACATCCATGGTGAAGATGAACCCAGTTAGAAACAGGGAACTGGGAATTGTTGAGGTGGGTAAGGTACCTGAATTTACGGATGAAAGTGAGAAGAAGATGGACAAGAAGCGCAAGAATGGAATCGAGGTAAGAAGATGCAAGTTTGGTTTTGCTGGGCATGTCCCAATGTGCCAAACTAAACATTACCCAGACTTTACAACAACAGCAATACATTACACAAAGGAAATGAACCCTATTGCGCACATTCCATTTGTTCCTTCAAAGTACCAGTGAGATACCGCTAATACTGTCCAAATTCACTGGCAGGACTGGGGAACCAAAGTCAGCACCATCTCCCAAGCCAATGACCTGTCATGAGGACCCAGTTCTTTGGGAAGGGTCCAGATTGATTGAGTACCATGTAACTTCTGTGAGGTTGTGAGTGTTGGAACCCTGTAGTTTCACAGCCCAGATATACTGACGACACCAGCTTGCTGTCAACCTCAGCAATTGGAACACAGTTATATCGTTAAGTTAACCGAGAAGCTATTTAATATTTATTCCAAATTGTTCACAGGACTTTTACAGAGAAAACTTACGAGTATCAAGATCTCATCGATGAATTCAAAAGGGACTTGGAAAATGACAATCGTTCCTTTAACAACACTGGTGTCTTCGTCAATTGGTACAATAAAGATGGACTAATGCAAATTGTAATTACAAAGTAATGTAACAGAATATCTCTCTTAGAGTTTATGTTGCATTTACAGATCACAAACAGTGAGATGTGCTAAAGTCTTTACCTAACTTTAACAAGGTTCTCCCACCAATAACAATAACAACATGTATTTCTGTGGCATTTTAATACTGAGACTGCAAAGAGTTTGAATGTAAACCATCTGCAAAATAGCAAATCCTGGTCCTAACCATTTCTCCTGTTGACAGCTGCTCTTGGTAAATTAATAAGCTGTTGTCTTCTGTGTTTGCATGTCTTTTGCTTTTCAAACTGCTGGGAATGTATTTTCACTGTGAAATAAAGAGAGTGATGCATCAGAATACAGGTTCTCCGGGTTGATTCTTACTCAGAAACAGAAATGTTCACCAAAGTGATATGATCAGAGTTACCAGCTTTGATTTTTTGGATGTGAAAATCTGAGATGACCAGTCCTGGGCCCAGCACATAGATTTCATCACAAAGAAACCACATCAGCACCCTTGCTTTCTGTAAAGTTTAAATAAATTCTATGTGTCACCGAATACTCCAAACAAACCTCTGCAGATACCTGTAACACTGCAGAGAGAATCTCCATGGTTGCATCGTGGCCTGGAATAGCAATTCCAATGCACAGAATGGCAGGAATTTGCAGAGTATAGAACTCAACCGAGTCCATAGCAACTGCCCTGCCCTCCATCGCAAGCATCTACATGTGATACTGCCTCACAAAGGCAGCATTTCATCGAGTCGCAGAATCATACAGTGTGAAAACAGGCCCTTCAGTTCAACTTGCACACACTGACAAACATGCTCCATCTACACTGGTCCCGCCCGCCTGTGTTTGGCCCACATCCATTTAAATCTATACTATCCATGTACCTGTCGAAATGTTTCTTAAGCGTTGTGATAGTATCCGCCTCAACTACCTCCTTCGGTGATGCATTCCATATATCTACCACCCTTTGTGTAAAAAAGTTGCCCCTCAGGTTCATTTTAAATCTTTACCCTCTCACCTTAAACCTATGCCGTCTGGATCTCAATTTTCATACTCTGGGAAAAGACTGTGTATTTACCCTATCTATTCTACTCATGATCTTATATATCACCAGAAGATCACCCCTTGTAATTATGCTCCTAAAGTTTAACCCCCTTAGTCTAGTTCAGTAAAACATTGAGTCAAGCACTGGACCACTAAACTTTATTTTTTTAACAAACAACGAATCCCCTATACAGTACCTAACCACCGCGGGTCTGATCCTTGTCTCTGCCTGACCAAGCCTTTCAGCTTCGTGCAAACAGACACTTCCAAAAGGTCACGCAGTCCCAAGCGCCCTTCCAGAAGATCGACACGATCCTAGTGGGGGATACCTTTTATACGTCAACAGAATCTGCGGGACCGAACTACATAGGGGTGGCGCCCCTCACAAGCCAATCACACATATCGATTACATTAAAGTATTATTGACAGTTCCCCAACCCAATTACAAAGAGTCCCATTATAATGTTTCTACAGAAGCTTCTGGAAAGTAGTCAGCTATCTGAATGATGCAACATTTCCCCTGGCAGTATAAACAATTTAGTCATGGCTTCCCACTTCAGCCAATCATCAAACAACAGTACAACTGTCCTGCAACAATATTAACATTATTTACAATCCCTTTGCAACTATCCAATCAAGACAATGCACCTACAACACCTTGGAGTTTCTTTACAGTCCTCATACATTCTAACAATTGGGAGGACATCTGGATCTAACCTTATCTGATATATCGATCTGGGACCGAGACCTCCTGGCACCAGGTCACAGCTTGTGGCTTCTTACAGTAAAAGGCTAACAGGCCTTGTGGATGCATAAATCATTTACTTTATTTAACTCTGATTTGGCCAGGATAAAGCTCTACCCTGCTCAACCTCTCCCTATATCTCAAGACCTCGAGTCCTGGCAACGTCATCTTTCCTTTAACAGAGTGACAAAAATTGAACCAAATAGTCCAAATTTGGCCTCACAACTGTACCATAACATCCCAACGTCTATACTCAAAACTCTTACTGTTGACGGCCTTCTTGACCAATCTATCTACCTGTGATGCCACTTTCAAGGAACTGTGAGCCAAATGTTTAGATCCCTCTGCTCTACAGCATTTCATATCTTGCTCCACAGTAAACACAGAGGAGTAATACTCATTGAGGACCTTGCCCATCCCCTGTGGCTCCACAGAGAGATGACCGCTTTAGTTTTTTGGGGGGGAGGTATTCTCTCTCTTGTCACCCTCTTTCCCTTAATATGCTTGCAAAATATCTTTGGATTTCCTTTAGTATTATCTGCCAGAGCTATCTCCTGCCTCCTTTTTGCCCTTCTAATTTACTTATCAAGTATGCTCCTCAGTTGCCGAAGCTCATCCAGGAATACACTTGATCCCAGGTGATGATCAGAAAATACCTCATTGAAAAAATGAAAAGTTGGGAACACAGAGCAATGGGGTGGCGATGGGTGAAACCATGGAGAGGTTGATGTGGGAATGTAGACCTCACTCTGACCTGGTCTAACACTTGAATACAAAACTGTAATCACAACCTATTCTTGGGAAGTTAATAAGCCATTGTCTTCAAAGCATTTGCATGTAGTTTGTTTTCTAAACTGCTGGGAATGTATTCTCACTGTGAAATAAAGAGGTGATGCATCACAACATCGGTCTGTGGGCCAATTCCTACTGAAAAACAGAACTGGTCAACAGGATTATATGATCAGAGTCAGGGCCGGCCTTAGGAGTTGCGGGGCTGAATTAGGAACAATTTTGGTGAGCCCCAGGTTCCCAGCCAAGGTCTGTAGATTCATAGAAATATAATTAAAGTTTATTATAGACTTTATATCTCTATGGTAGAATGGAAAGCAATCATGCGACTTAATGGACCAAACAGATTTAAGTTGCATTTTAATATAAAATTGCATATATGTAAGCCTACAAGTAACAAACAAAATGTGCAATCACCTCTGAAAAGTACATAGTTACAATACCACTTGTTTTAGTGACTGTGAAAAAAAAAAAAAATAGATCCTGGAAAACCAATAACCATTGGTGAAAAACCAGTCCAGGCATTAAATTTTGGGCTTCAGCCCCATCCTACCTTTTGGGCTTCTACCCCATCCTAACTTAGTTGTGTGTGTTAGTTGTCTGTGCGTTAGGTGTGTGGGGGAGGGAAGAAGAGAAGGGAGGGAGGGAGAGAAGGGAGGGAGGACGGGAAGGAGAGGAAGGAGAGGAGGGAGGGAGGGAGGGAGGGGAAGACGGACAGAAGGGAGGGAGGGGGTAGAGAAAGGAGGGAGGGAAGGAGAGAAAGAAGGGATGGAGCAAATGAGAGAAGGGAAAAGAGAGAGGAAGGAGGGAGGGAAGGAGAGAAGGGAGGGAGGGAAGAAGGGGAGGAGAGAAGGGAGGGAGAGGGTATAGTAAATATTATCTTCTATATTCAATGTATCTGATGTAATCTGTATTAAAGTCTGATTAGGCAGTGGGGGGCCTCTCAGACCATTTGGTCATAGGTCAGTTGCTCTTTCTCGATGTTACATTCTTGTGAAGTGTTGTAATGACATGACTCAAGATTTATTGACTGTTTAAACATCCAAGACCATTGGGCTGGAATAATAATGGATTCTGTATTAAGTTTGATACGTTTAATTATACTCATATTGGGATAAGAGGAAGGATATATATGAAGGTCAGAAGGTGGTTGGGTGAGGAATATGTGACCTTTGTATGTTGGATTTCTTATGTTTATAAAAATTGAGGTGACTAGGTTTTGAGAAAGAGATGGTGGTCTGGAAATGTAACAATCCTTTGAATAAGGTTGTTAGTAAAAACAAAGTTGTAAAGAGGCCCAAGGAGATGGTTGGAATGTCAACCCCTAGAGATAACAAGAAAGGGAGAGGGAGGGTAAAATGGCCAAGAGACAATTAACATTAATCACGTGGAACATTTATATGACCCTTGCTGTGCTGGGAAGATAGGAGAGGTGAGTTTGTAAAGACAGAGTAAATTTCTATTTTAAAGTGTGTAATGTAAGATAATGTTAGTTTAAATATGATTTATAAAGAAGATCATCTGGGAAATATATATTGTATTTTAATTAGGAGTAAATACATTAGATCCCTGGGTTTGGATCTGTAGTTTAAGAAGTTACATTATTTCCCAAGATGTATAGGTTTAATGGGAACAATGTCTTGTTTATATAAATTGAGTAATCACTGTTTCTATTGTATTTTGAGAAGTGGGTTCTGGGAATTGTCTATTTTTCGTAAATTTCACTTTGTTGGAATGAAATCTGAACAAAGAAGTTAAACGCACATGGCAAGGGGAGGGGCCACAAGGAGTCATGTGACACCTACATCAGTTGCAAATGTGGAAATGTACTGGGAAGAAGGGGATAAGTGGGAGCAAGTGATTGGCTGGTAATAAGGGAATGTTAGCAAATGATTGGATATGGAAATGTAACAGGGGTGGTGCATGCTGATTTGAAAATGAATTTAAAAAGCAATGAATCTTTGTTTAGAGGGAGAGAGCGGGAGAGAGCTCCACGTGATTTGATGCTGGGCGAAAAACCGACTTTTGTTTGCAAATAAAAGTTTAAACTTCTTGAAGAATTCTCCGCGTGATCTGAATTAATTTGAGTATTGAAAACCACAACAAGGGCCGGCGGCAGGAGCGGATGCCGGGGTCCGGGCGGACGGATGTGAGCTGAGGCCGATGTTTCTAAACGTTGCTCCAACCCCCGGCCCGGCCCTCCGTGTATTGTTCACCGTGTCTCCCCGGGGAGAGAGAGGGGTGGAGCTGGGGCTGCGTGCGTGAAGCACGGCAACTGGTGGGGCGGGAGCGCTGCCGTGAGCGAACGACCCACTCCCCCCTCCTCCTCTCCCCCTTCTCCATTCCCCCTCACACCCCCCTCCCCGTCTACCCCTTTCTACCCCCTCTCCCCTCTACTCTCTCTCCGCCCCTCTCTTCCTCCCTCCACCCAGGGTAGATCTACCCGAGCCGAGAGTAGATTACTCTGGCGCGGGGCCCTTTTACTCGCGGGGCCTAATTGGGAGCAATCGGTCTGATCGGCTTAAGGCCGGCCCTGATCAGAGTTGGCAGGTTTAATATTCTGGACGTTAAAATCATGGATGGCCTGTTTTGACTGCAGTACAAAGATAATAAAGTGGTCACATCAGCGCCTCTTCTTTGAAGTTTAAAGTGGTTTGGTCACCGAATATCAACCTAAACTCTGCAGATGCACTGTAGAGAATATTTTGACTGGATGCATTATGGCCTGTTATGGCAAATTCAATGCACATAATCACAAGAGGCTACAAAGAATGATGGACTCAGCCTGGTCCATCACAGACAACCCACTCTCCACCATTAAAAGCATCTACATGAGACACTGCCTCCTGAAGGTGCACTCTGGACAAATCTCACGTTGAGTTGATTGTCATATGCATGTATGGTGAGGTACAGTGACGTGCGGTGAGGTCAATGGCTGGGGAGGCACTGGCTAGTATCAGTGGCCCGGCCCTCCCTGTATTGATCACCGCGTCTCCCCGAGGAGAGAGAGGGGTGGAGGCAGGGCCGGATTTAGATGAAGAGAGGCCCTGAGCTATTTCACTTGTGAGGCCCCTCCCAATCCCCCACCCCCACGACTAGAGGACCATGACTACCCGACAGTGACAGTGTGACACTTTTACATCATACTGTGTGTTGTCATTAAACAGTTGGTTTTAAAATACATATTGTATTCATCGCGGAGCGGCGGGCAATGCCTTACCTGGATCGCCGTTTGAAGCTCTGGAGTGTTGGGCCTGCTGCTTCAGCATCATGGAGCTGTGGTTTGCGGAGCTCCCAGCCTTGGACCGCGCTGATTTCAATATCGCGGAGCCCTGGGAACCCTTTGCCGAGAGCCGCCAGCGTGAATCTCCACCCAGCTCAGCCTGTGGACTTCAGTATGAAGTATTATAAACAATGAATGCACTGTTGTACTATAATGATTATTTGTTATATTGTAATTTCTGATTATGTTTTGATGTGCTATTAGACTAAGAGGGCTGGTCCCCCAACACAATATTCCACCTCTCCACCAATTCCAAGATTGCTGGCCAGTGTGTGTGGGGGGGGGGGGGCTTTCCAGACATACTGGTTTCCAG
The DNA here is from genome assembly GCF_010909765.2 of Amblyraja radiata. Lineage (NCBI taxonomy): Eukaryota > Metazoa > Chordata > Chondrichthyes > Rajiformes > Rajidae > Amblyraja > Amblyraja radiata. Next base: position 11,003,816 of record NC_045960.1, read on the forward strand.
AGGGCCAGTATGGACATTGTGGGCAGAATAGATTCTTGGGCTGGCAGCTTGGTCACTCGGTCTTGGGCTGGCAGCTCAGAAACTGACAGAAATTCTGCCAAAAACAGGTGAGAGACTGTGAGAGAGAAGGGGGCGAGTGTGGACAATCAATTTTAGACATTTTCATCTTTTTTTACAGTTGCAAAAGGCACACATTTCAATAGCCACTCAGTTGCAAAAGGCAGTTTAAAAACACATAAAGGGCACTCACAGGTCAGTATTATCAGTGTTCTGTAGATTTCCAGCTCACTGAGAGTCGTGACCCTCTCCCTACCCCCATCTTGCAGAGACTGAGCCACGCCCACACGTCCAGGTCTTGTAGTCCCTCCCCCATCAACAGGAAGGGGCGTGGCCCTCATGGCGTGATTGACAGGAGAGATAATCTCAACATCTTTTAAATATGAATCTTTTATTTTTCATCAATGGGAAAAATCCTCGTCCTGCGCAGCGGAGGGGGACTCTGAGTAAGATGGCCAAAAATCACAGCCATAAGTGGTAGCGTTTTTTCTAAAATCAATATGCAGTGTAAACAGGAAGTGGTCAAGATGACTTTTAATAATATAGATGACTCTATCCCCATGACTATGACTTGGACTCCATGACTCTATGAACTTTACAGAGGAACATAAAAAAAACAGATGGACTTTTTACAACATATTAAATAACAGATAGCATAGGACGGCACGGTACAGAAACAGGCTAATCAGCTGAAGAAATTTGCATCGCCAATAATGCCAACTAAAACGTATCCCATTTGTCTGTACATGGTCCGCGTTGCTCCATGCCAGACATATCCACATGTCTGTCCAAATGGCTCTTAAATGTTGCTAACGTTGAAGCCGCTGATTCCCCCGGCTACATGAATCCCTCCTTTTTCCCTCCTCCTGGATTAGACCATATTCAGGCCCGTACGAAGCTTTTCAAAAAGGGGGGTTGCATGACAGGATTACCAAAATTTTATTGTGAAATAATGTGCGCGCTGCACACATCACGAGTGTGAAATCCCTCGATGCCGGGGTTTAGATGCTCTCTGATGCATTCTGGGCCTTATTTTGGAGCATTTTTGCACCAAATTTAGGACCAATATTTCAAAAATTAACAGGAATCTGAGATGTAGCTTTTTCCACACAAAGGATGGTAGGTGTATGGAACGAGCTGCCAGAGGAGCTCGTTCCATAATTTGGACAGACATGTGGATATGTCTGTGCAGAGACCGGTCCTGTTGCTCAGAAGGGTAAGGAAAAGAAGAGGCGAGCAATACTAATAGGGGACTCTATAGTTAGGGGGTCAGACAGGCGATTCTGTGGACGCAGTCGGGAGACCCGGATGGTAGTTTGCCTCCCTGGTGCCAGGGTCTTTGATGTGTCTCAACATGTCCAAGATATCCTGAAAGGGGAGGGAGAGGAGCCCGAGGTCGTGGTACATATAGGTACCAATGACATAGGTAAAAAAAGAGAAGAGGTCCTGAAAGGAGAATTTAGGGAGTTAGGAGGGGAGTTAAAGAGTAGGACAGCAAAGGTAACAATCTCGGGATTACTGCCTGTGCCACGCGACAGTGAGAGTAGGAATGGAGCAAGGTGGAGGATAAATGCGTGGCTGAAGGACTAGTGCAGAGGGCAGGGATTCAAATTTCTGGATAATTGGGACCTCTTTTGTGGAAGGTGCGACCTGTACAAAAAGGATGGGTTGCACTTGAACCTGAGGGGGACCGATATCCTGGCGGGGAGATCTGCAAAGGCTACTGGGGAGACTTTAAACTAGAATGGTTGGGGGGGAGGGACTCAAATAGAGAAAGCTATTAGACAGTGTGTGAGGCAGGAGGCAGAGAAGGAAAGCATTCAGACCCAACATGTAGGGGGGAAAGAAGAAAACAATAATAAACAGAGAATAAGAGGTGGTGGGTTTCTTAAATGGGTGAGTTGAGAAACAGAGGGGTGTAAAATGCGGGCGGAAGCAATAGGTAGCAAGGTGAAAAGTAAAAGTGGCAGGCAGACAAATCCAGGACAAAAATCAAAAAGGGCCACTTTTCAACATAATTGTATAAGGGGTAAGAGCGTTGTAAAAACAAGCCTGAAGGCTTTGTGTCTCAATGCAAGGAGCATTCGTAATAAGGTGGATGAGTTGAACGTGCAGATAGCTATTAATGATTATGATATAGTCGGGATCACGGAGACATGGCTCCAGGGTGACCAAGGCTGGGAGCTGAACATCCATGGGATATTCAATATTCAGGAGGGATAGAGAGAAAGGAAAAGGTGGTGGAGTAGCGTTGCTGGTTAGAGAGGAGATTAACGCAGTGGAAAGGAAGGACATTAGCTTGGAGGATGTGGAATCGGTATGGGTAGAGCTGCGAAACACTAAGGGGCAGAAAACGCTGGTGGGTGTTGTGTACAGGCCACCTAGCAGTAGTAGTGAAGTTGGGGATGGCATCAAACAGGAAATTAGAAATGCGTGCGACAAAGGCAAAACCGTTATAATGGGTGACTTCAATCTACATATAGATTGGGTGAATCAAATTGGCAGGGGTGCCGAGGAAGAGGATTTCTTGGAATGTATGCGGGATAGTTATCTAAACCAACATATAGAGGAACCAACGAGAGAGCAGGCTATTCTAGACTGGGTATTGAGTAATGAGGAAGGGTTAGTTAGCAGTCTTGTTGTGCGTGCCCCCTTGGGCAAGAGTGACCATAATATGGTTGAGTTCTTCATTAGGATGGAGAGTGACATTGTTAATTCAGAAACAACGGTTCTGAACTTAAAGAAAGGTAACTTTGAGGGTATGAGACGTGAATTGGCCAAGATTGACTGGCAATTAGTTCTAAAAGGGTTGACGGTGGATATGCAATGGAAGGTATTTAAAGACTGCATGGATGAACTACAAAAATTGTTCATCCCAGTTTGGTAAAAGAATAAATCAGGGAAGGTAGTGCATCCGTGGATAACAAGGGAAATCAGGGATGGTATCAAAGCAAAAGATGATGCGTACAAATTAGCCAGAAAAAGCAGCATACCAGAGGACTGGGAGAAATTCAGAGACCAGCAGAGGAGGACAAAGGGCTTAATTAGGAATGGGAAAATAGATTATGAAAGAAAACTGGCAGGGAACATAAAAACTGACTGCAAAAGTTTTTATAGATATGTGAAGAGAAAGAGATTAGTTAAAACAAATGTAGGTCCCTTGCAGTCAGCAACAGGTGAGTTGATCATGGGGAACAAGGATATGGCGGACCAATTGAATAACTACTTTGGTTCCGTCTTCACTAAGGAAGGCATAAATAATCTGCTGGAAATAGCAGGGGACCGCGGGTCAAAGGAGATAGAGGAACTGAGTGAAATCCAGGTTAGTCGGGAAGTGGTGTTGGGTAAATTGAATGGATTAAAGGCCGATAAATCACCAGGGCCAGATAGGCTGCATCCCAGAGTACTTAAGGAAGTAGCTCCAGAAATAGTGGATGCATTAGTGATAATTTTTCAAAACTCTTTAGATTCTGGAGTAGTTCCTGAGGATTGGAGGGTAGCAAACGTAACCCCACTTTTTAAGAAGGGAGGGAGAGAGAAAACGGGGAATTACAGACCAGTTAGTCTAACATCGGTAGTGGGGAAACTGCTAGAGTCAGTTATTAAAGATGGGGTAGCAGCACATTTGGAAAGTGGTGAAATCATTGGACAAAGTCAGCATGGATTTACGAAAGGTAAATCATGTCTGACGAATCTTATAGAATTTTTCGAGGATGTAACTAGTAGAGTGGATAGGGGAGAACCAGTGGATGTGTTGTATCTGGACTTTCAGAAGGCTTTCGACAAGGTCCCACATAAGAGATTAGTATACAAACTTAAAGCACACGGTATTGGGGGTTCAGTATTGATGTGGATAGAGAACTGGCTGGCAAACAGGAAGCAAAGAGTAGGAGTAAACGGGTGCTTTTCACAATGGCAGGCAGTAACTAGTGGGGTACCACAAGGCTCAGTGCTGGGACCCAAGCTATTTATTGTATTGTATTGTATTGTATTCAAATTTATTGTCATTGTCTCAGTTAGAGACAACGAAATGAATTTCCCTTACAGGCAGTATCATAAAAATAAAAATAAAAATAAATAAATAATAATAAATAATAAAACATATTAAAAATAAAATAGAATTTAAAAAAAGCACAAACACTGAAAGTCTACGACACAACATAACACAGTGGCACCAAGGTGAGGAAGGCACCATAGTCCAGCCAGCCTCCCCTCCGTTCTTCCCAGATGTTCACTCGTGGTCGAGGCCTTCCGAGCACCCGCAGTCGCCGCACCGGGTGGCCCGATGTTCAGGCCCTCACGCCGGGCTGGTGGAACGCCGACGCCGATCCCCGACGGTGAACATCCTCCTCCTCAGCGGCCCGGACCTCCTGATCAGCCGCCTCCCGCAGCCCCGAGCCCGCAGCCCCGAGCCGCAGCCCCCGAGCCCGCAGCCCCCGAGCCCGCAGCCCCCGAGCCCGCAGCCCCCGAGCCCGCAGCCCCCGAGCCCGCAGCCCCCGAGTCCGCAGCCCCCGAGCCGGGCGGAGTCGCAGGACCCCGCTTTGTCTATCAGCGCCGCCCACGTTGGGAGCTCCGCAAACCGCAGCTCCATGATGTCGGTGCAGCAGGTCCAGCACTCCGGGCTCCAGACGGCGATCCCCGGTAAGGCATCGCCAGCCCCGCGATGTATCAGCGCTGTCCAGCCGCTGCTGGAGCTCTGGTCGATCCCGGCAGGAAAGGCCACGCCAATCCAGTAGGTAGGCCGCTGGTGGGGGAGGGGGGGGACGAGGACGCGACTCTAATAATAGTCGCGTCTTCACCAGGAAGCGGCTGAAGGACGGTATCCCCCGCACCGTACCCTCTTCCCCCACATCAAAACACAAAAAAAACACACTTTTACATAACTAAATAAACAAAAAAACAAAAAGATACCGGGCTGTAGGTGGAGGCTGCTGGCACCAGCGCCACCGGAAGTACAACACGTGTTGGGCCATTTACAATTTATATTAATGATCTGGATGAGGGAATTGAAGGCAACATCTCCAAGTTTGCGGATGACACTAAGCTGGGGGGCAGTGTTAGCTGTGAGGAGGATGCTAGGAGACTGCAAGGTGACTTGGATAGGCTGGGTGAGTGGGCAAATGTTTGGCAGATGCAGTATAATGTGGATAAATGTGAGGTTATCCACTTTGGTGGCAAAAACAGGAAAGCAGACTATTATCTAAATGGTGGCCGTTAGGAAAAGGGGAGATGCAGCGAGACCTGGGTGTCATGGTACACCAGTCATTGAAAGTAGGCATGCAGGTGCAGCAGGCAGTGAAGAAAGCGAATGGTATGTTAGCTTTCATAGCAAATGGATTTGAGTATAGGAGCAGGGAGGTTCTACTGCAGTTGTACAGGGTCTTGGTGAGACCACACCTGGAGTATTGCGTACAGTTTTGGTCTCAAAATCTGAGGAAGGACATTATAGCCATAGAGGGAGTGCAGAGAAGGTTCACCAGACTGATTCCTGGGATGTCAGGACTTTCATATGAAGAAAGACTGGATAGACTTGGCTTATACTCGCTAGAATTTAGGAGATTGAGAGGGGATCTTATAGAAACGTACAAAATTCTTATGGGGTTGGACAGGCTAGATGCAGGAAGATTGTTCCCGATGTTGGGGAAGTCCAGGACAAGGGGTCACAGCTTAAGGATAAGGGGGAAATCCTTTAGGACCGAGATGAGAAGAAACTTTTTCACACAGAGAGTGGTGAATCTCTGGAACTCTCTGCCACAGAGGGTAGTTGAAGCCAGTTCATTGGCTATATTTAAGAGGGAGTTAGATGTGGCCCTTGTGGCTAAAGGGATCAGGGGGTATGGAGAGAAGGCAGGTACGGGATACTGAGTTGGATGATCAGCCATGATCATATTGAATGGCGGTGCAGGCTCGAAGGGCCGAATGGCCTACTCCTGCACCTATTTTCTATGTATCTATGTATCTAGGAGGTAGTTAAGGCTGGGGCTATCCTAATGTTTAAGAGACATTTGGACATGTACATGGATAGGACAGGTTTAGATGGATATGGCCCAAACGCATGTGAGTGGGACTAGTGTAGGTGGGACATGTTGGTCGATGTGGGCAAGTTGTGCTGAAGGGCCTGTTTCCACACTGCATCATTCTATGACTAAAAAGTTAAGAAGAAAAATGCATGTACATAAGTAGAGCAGATTTGAAAGAGGAGTGAAATGTAAAGGCAGAGAGAGGTTCATGGGTGGAAAGGAACATAGGAAAGGAGGGGGGAGAGTGGGCTTGGGCAGATGGGTGAAGGGGAAATAGACACAAAGTGCTAGAGTAACTCAGCAGGTCAGGCAGCATCTGCGGAGAATATGAATAGGCGACGTTTCACAGAGTGCTGGAGTAACTCAGCGGGTCAGGCAGCATCTCTGGAGAACATGAATAGGCGACATTTCACAGAATGCTGGAGTAACTCAGTGGGTCAGGCAGCATCACTGGAGAAAAGGTATAGATTATGGTACCCGGACGTGGCGCCGACAGACAAGAAGCCGAAGCAAAGAAGTCGAAGCCAAAGAACTGAATGGAAACGAGGCCGAAACGCCAATAAACCGAAAGAGTCCAAAGACGAAACGCCTACTAACCGAAAGGATGGGACGCCTAAATGCAAACTAACCGAAAGGGCGGGACTCCTAAACCCAAGGAACCGAAAAGCTGCATCGCCTAAAAGCAAACTTGCTGAATGGCCGCTCTGTCGAAACGCCACCTACCCAAAAGGCGGCGTCGCCTACAGGCCAAAAGACCGACTGTCGCTCAACAGAAAAGTCCAATAACGGACATGACGTTGCCGGGGTGCGGGACTTGTCAGCGATTGGTCCAGACCCCCGCCTCAATCACATCACTGTGAAGGCATGAACATTGTCCCAAACCTCCGCTCCACCCGACCCGCAGCCTGCGGAGGGTGGCTGTGGGAGAGTGTGGGCTGTCCCGAGGGATGCACACCTTCGGCCCCATTCACCTTGGTGCTTGGGTTCAGATTGCCCAGTCACCTATGGCTTGTGTGGGAAAATGAACCCCATGCTCCCGTCTCCCCCTTCTCTCTCTCCTTCCCCCTCTCTCTCTCCCTTCTTCTCCTTCTCTCCCCCCTCTGCTCTCTCTCTCTCTCTCTCTTCTTAAGGTTAAAAATGAGTAATTGGGTGTGAAGTGGTGATTAGAGTGGGGTGGGTGTAGAAGGGCCCAGTCTTTGCAGACTGCGGTCAGGCTGTGAGTGGGTGTGAATTATTGGTTGGGGTGGGAAAGGGTCCACTCTTTTCATACTGGAGTCTTACCTTAAGCAAAGTTCTTATAGCAGAGCAAGATGTCCTACTCGTACGCAAAACACGTAGTACGGTCATGGGCAGATTCATGGGTGATTATAGGACCCATTTTAGCAACCAGCCTCCGCCATCTTGTTCCGCCATCCTGCTTCGCCATCTTGCTTCCGGCAAAAGATCGGACCTTTGCTTCCACCTCCGCTCCCGTATCTTCGCAAGTCTTTGACTTGGGCGGGGAGAGGGGGTGCGTGGCCCGAGGAGAGGGAGGTTCGCGGCCCGGGGCAGCGGGGAGAAGGGGTCCGGGGCAGCAGGGAGAAGGGGTGCGCGGCCCGGGGCAGCGGGGAGAGAGGAGGGGAGTAGTGCAAGTGGGGTAGTGGTGGTGCAGGAGGGTTGGGTAGGGCCGGGGGAGGGAGAGAGCAAAGATCTTATAGCGGAGCTCCGCTATAAGATCTTTGGGAGAGAGAGGTGGGGTAGGGGCCGGGGTGCAGAGAGCATGGGGAGAGATGTTGGGTTGGAGGCTGGTGGGTTAAGGGACTACAGCATAGGAGGAGGGGGAGACATTGTAGTGTGGGGGGAGGCGAGGGAGTGCCGTGGGGGGGGCGGGGGGGAGAGAGTTGAGGGGTGGGATAGGGCCTAGTCTGTGTGAAGTTGCGGGGAGGTTTACAATGTTTATTATTTAATGTCCCTTGTCTAGTCTGAAATAAAGTTCATCATTGGATATAAAAATCATAAGAAATATAATTGTGTGTGTTATATGATTATATACATTTATATCACATTCATGTATGTGTGTTTATAAACATTTTATTCTTTAACAAGAATTAACAGAAGTATGAACTAACAGAATTATGAATCTAACCCTATATCACGCACAAAAACTGTTCCCCCGCAACGTTGATTACCCTGGGAGTCAGGTCGGGTAGGTTCCGGTTACTACAAAATCAACTCAAACACAGCTTATGAGCCATTTAAAAAGAAATGATTTAAAAAACATTAAAAAAGACAATTACCAGAGTCGGGTCGGGTAAGTTCAGGTTACTAAAATGGGCGGGGAAAAATGCCCAGGATCCCCTCCGTAGCGTACTACACGTCAGCCCATTGCATTTCGCAGGAGTAGCCTATCTTGCTCCGCTATAGGATCTTTTACCTTAAGTAGGTGTGAAGTGGTGAATGGTAAAGAGAGGGTTCAGGGTCCATTCTATGCAAACTGGGGTCTGGCTGTATTTGTTGGAGAGGGGGTATCAGGGTTACGTTTCGGATTTTCAAACCTGCAGTAAAACACATTCAGGTCGTTGGTCAGCTGACGGTTGTCCAAAGAGTGGGGGTCTTTCCTGCAGTTGGTAATTTCTTGCATGCCATTCCAAAGTGAAGAGGAGTCACTAGCTGAGAACTTGCTCCTCAACTTCTCAGAGTACCTTTCCTTGGCAGCTCTGATTCCTCTTCTCAGCTCTTTATCGATTAGGCTATCTTTTAACTCTCTAACGTTAGGCTATCGGCATGACGCATATTTGCCCCAACCCCTTGATCTCGAAATGGAAATGTTACATCTATATATAGGGTGATTTCACGAAAGGTCACTGGATCATAGACCCTCACCCACGTGACCGCAAAATCCAACTGGGGTACAAGCGTCACTTCCGGTACGTTATTGATGCTGAAAACGCGGACTTTCAAACCTGTTAAAAACCGCGAAAACGGCCCGTTTTTGAGCTGTAAATAACTGTGCCAGTCAGGGTGACCGTGAGGCACAATTATCTTACTTTAGAGTCCAGAAGATAAAGAAAAACGAAGGTAAATACAAGACGGAGCTGAAGGGGCAACAACAGCGGAAGTGTTTAGCAAACATTGGCCGTGGAGATATAAAGATAGAAAATATCGGGAATTATCGCGTTTGCTCACTGCATTTCATCAAAAGTAAGGCATTGTGTTTTATCTTTATTAATTTGTTATATAAAAAGTTTTAAAAGTGAAAAATCCATCATTAAATTGGCAAAATCTTCCATGGTTCTCAGGTGGGTTTTAACAGGCAAAAAGAAAATGCTTCTGAAGCTACATTTACCATTTAAATAATCGTAAACCATAAATGCGTTTTGAAATGAATTTTACTCAGATGCAAGCTAAGGAATGGGATAATTGTCAGCTGTTAATTGGATAATAATAATAAAATGTCCTGATTTTGTCCAATTAACAGCTGACAATTATCCCATTCCTTAGCTTGCATCTGAGTAAAATTCATTTCAAAACGCATTTATGGTTTACGATTATTTAAATGGTAAATGTAGCTTCAGAAGCATTTTCTTTTTGCCTACCGTAATTTTGCAATCTCACTAAAGATAATCCCCCTTTCCCTCTGCCCTCCACTCCTCTCTCCCTCCCAATCTCTCTCTCTTTCTCTCCTCTCCCCTCCTTCCCCTCTCACCCCCCCTCTTTCACCGTCCTCTGCCGGGGGGGGGGGGGGGAGAGGCGAGAGTCCGCGGGGGGAGGCGTGGGCCCGGCGGTAGTGGTGGGGGTTGGCGTGGATGGTAGATGACGTCGGCCCAGCCGGGGGGGGGGGGGGGGGATGACGTGGTGTTGTGGGCCCGACTGTGGGAGAAGCGAAGGCCAGGCCGGAGCGGCGTCTGTTGTCGAGGTTACGGCCGCTGACAGTCGTTCCCACTCCCGCCAGGCGACGGGAAAACGGTGGCGCGGGCGGAGGTGGAGTGGGCCTAGCGGGGGGTGAGGGACCAACAGGTTGATTCAGTCGTTCCCGGTCCCGCCCGGCAACGGGAGAACGGTGCACTACTTACCCAGAGTAGACACACACGGCCGGGGCATCGAGGAGATAGATCTGTGACTGTGTGGAGCAAATGCTCCTCGAGTATCATTGGTGTGGATCTGATCTGATCCCACCCGGACCCTCTGCGCACGCGCGGGGAGACAGCGTCATGTTACGTCCCTACTGCATCACCGGCTTCACCCAACGGGTAAACGCTGACTGAGCTCCAATTTTTTTCCTCTGTAATTTTTCTTACTCTGTGAAAATAAGGCGGGTGCAACGCACCCAACGCACCCCCACCCCCCTTCGGACGGCCATGATATTAGGTGCTAAGGATTTATCCACCTTCGTATTCTTCAAGAGATCCAACATGCCGTAGAATATAAGCGTGCCCCTCCATGATCTTGCTTGCCTCCATGTACGTTCCCGGGCTGAATACCAATGTGAAGAACACAGTTATACCTCTTCCTCTGGCTCTTGGTATACGTCCATCATTGTGTGGCCCTACACACTCCATTGCTTATCCTGTTTAAATTCTCTACTATTTTGTTTATTTTCCTCGAAGCCACCGTGCAATTTCAACTTCCTAGATCTTACATAGGCCTCATGGGAAGTGTGGTCTCTCCAAATGCATCAGCTGCTACCTGGTGGCAATGCCCAGGATTGTAGATCTGTTACTTGGCCTTTTTAACGTGATTTTTAATCGAATCAATGTCCAGTAATTTCCAGTTATTTTCATGTCCATCACTCTCGCGTGTGTAGTTAAGTGCTTTATTAATGGGTGCCCTGAACTGTCCCATCTGGTCCACAGTCACCTTAACCTCTGACTGATATGTGGCTATATATTGTTTAAGCTTAGGCCAAAGTATTGCATGGACAACACTGCAGCTGTTGGTTTAGGGGCAGTTAGCACAGGTGCCTGTTTGCTATCCACTCCCCATGCCTGCACTTATTATCGACGGTGTCCAGTGGTATTGTGTCCAAACCCCGCACTATTACAGCTCACCGTCATGGATCGTGTACGAGTGGATTGACAGACTTCGAATATGCCGCTCTTTCTTTTTTTTTTCTATTTATTAGAAGAAGTGTACATTACAATAATATAAGCCAAAGCTAATATAATACATTTCTTGTACCACTTCATTTTTTAAGCTTTAAAAAGAAAAAAAGAAAAGAGAGTGAGATAGGATAGTGAGTGTGTGAGAAAATGATTTAAAAAAAAGACCCATAGGTTAGAAAAAAAAGTTAAGAAGTAAGCCATAGAAAAGAAAAAAGAGAAAAAGAAACAGAAGCTATGTTAAAAGTAGAAAACAGAGCTGAAAGGGATATACCAACTTCATATTTTTCCTCCCCTCTCACTAGGTCCTGAAACCGTTACTTTTCAGAGTCCTGTTGCACCTTATACTTGTAGCAAGTCGATAAATGCAGACCAAATCTTTTGGAAGTGGTCTGATTTGTCTGCTAGAAGGAGTCTCATATCTTCCAGGTGTAATGTTTCGAACATATTTGAAATCCACATATTTATAGTTGGTATTGGGGCGTTTTTCCAGAATTAAAGTATAAGTTTTTTTCCCGTTATTAAACCGTAATTAAATAGGTTCTTTTGAAACGCAGTTAGTTCAGGGCTGCCTTCCATTGGAGACTGGGAACAAGAACTAGCAATACAAATTTCGAAAGAGAGGTGGGATAAACATTTGCTATATGTGGCCTTATCATATCATGCCTACAATGATTTTACTTCGGAGTCACGTGAGTGATTACGTGAAGAACCCGCTCAGAGCGCAGGCGCGGTATTACGCCAGCAGTGCAACAGCGGCAGCAGCGGAAGTCAAACGCTCCCGCTGCAATTTCAAAGACGGACCGTCAGGTAAGTGAACAGAAGTCGGCTTTCCTTACCGAAGAAGAGCCGGCTGTCTTCTCTTGCAGAATGTCCACACTCAAGACAAGACTTTCGAAGAAATCTGCCCCCCGACAACTCCGCAAGAGGAGAAGGGGGGGCAGCAACAGGCGGTAGGAGCGCTATCCGGGCGCTCCGCTATCCCCGACACCGAGCCGAGTCCAGCTCCGCTAACGCCTGAACAGCGGGCTGGAGGCAGAGCCAAACGGAAGAGCAACCGGCCGGTGGCATCCGACTCGTCGGACGGGGACGTCTCTCCACCCAGGAGGGGGAGGGACAGCCGCCTGAGCCGCATGGAGCGGCTCTTGGAGCAGGTGCTCCAGCAAGGTGCACCCCGGGAGGGGAGCTCTTGCAGAGGGAGGTCAGGCACTCCCTCTACAGTGCCTCCTGCACTGTCCATTGCATCCTCCTTTCCAGAGGATAGCTTTGGGGACCAGGACTGGACTAGTCCAGAACAAGGGGTTATGGCTGAAGATTTCGGGAGTATGCAGGGGGTGCAGGAGCAGGAACAGCTGCTTGGTGTAGTGGGCCGCTACGTGTCAAAACCCCGTGCAGGGGAACCGCTAGAGGCCAAACTAGCGGCAAGTATCAATCACCTTTCCAACAGAGCTCTGCAGGAGCAGGTGATTAATGAAGCTTTAGATACTATACGGCGCCGGAGAACTGTGAATCTCTAAAAGTACCAGCGGTGAACAGCCAAATCTGGGGACACATTGGGGCAACCATCCGGCACCACGAGCTAAAGCTGCAGCGGATACTCCGACTATTGACAGCAGGCATCACTTCGTTTGCTCGTTCTATAAAGAACATCGAGATGACCACCAATCAACAGGATACACTCGCGTTGTTGTGTAACACGCAGTTTGAAATTAATAATCTGCGGAAAGAAATCATCAAACCTGCCATCAATCCTCGATTTGCCGGGCTATGTAAAACACCAGCCGATGAGCCAGACAGGCTGCTCTTCGGGAAAGACCTACCTAAACGCATGAAGGACATGACCGAGGCCTCAAGAACTCAAGGCCTCATGAAGGCAGGGTATAAAACGAGCAAACTGAAAACACACACCACCAAGTGGCAGCACCCCGCCGCATCCACCAGTAAACATCCGCCATTCAACACTGGTGAAAGCTCGGGGTCCGCTTACTTTCACCGTAAGTCTTTTTTAGACCAGGGCCCAGAGCGGACCCCACCCCATGGAAAATGCGCCAACCCCCAACAAACACGCCACATCAGACACCTCGCAAGCCTCGTCCGACCAAAGGGAATCAGAGGAAATACCCGTAACCATGGAGGTAGGTGGGTCTGGTTCCTATCAACTTTTGGGAGGTGGAGGCTTAATACTAACAGGAGGTAGATTGCACCAGTTTAAAGCAGCATGGGAGTCTATCACGAGTGATCAGTATATACTCAATGGCATTAGTGGATACAAAATACAGTTTATATCAGGTAACTTGCCACCAGTTCAGCATTTACCCCAAAGGGTATTCTCCCTCTCAGTAAAAGAGAGACGAGAAGGACAAGTTGAACTGATGAGACTAGTTACAAAGGGTATCATTGAAAAAACAAAACATGAACCCTTGGAATTTGTATCAAACATATTCACTAAAACCAAAAAAGATGGTGGATGTCGCATCATCATTGACTTAACATCCCTAAATATGTTTGTTGAGTATATACATTTCAAAATGGAAACATTTGTTACTGCGAAAGAATTCCAAAGGACACTTCATGGCAAGCATTGATCTTAAAGATGCTTACTATCTAGTACCCATATACAAGGATCATCGCAGATACCTAAAATTTATCTGGATGGTACAAAGCATTGCCCTATGGGCTAACTTCAGCCCCAAGATTATTCACCAAAATATTGAACCCAGCCATGGCAATACTAAGAAAACAAAAACATATTGTCATGGCATATCTGGATGATATTCTGATAGTAGGGAAAACAATGGAATTGGCTGTGGCAGCAGTATCAGCTACAAAACAGCTCCTCGAAACTCTGGGGTTCGTCCTACATCCAGATAAATCTAAGTTGAAGCCATCCACTATCATGGACTACCTGGGCTTCACAATTAACTCAGTCCATATGACTGGTACCGTGCCAAAGGCAAAAATGGTTGAATTAGCACAATCATGCAACAATTTAATGGTCAACGAGCGACCAACTATTCGACAAGTAGCAAGAGTAATTGGGGAAATGTTAGCAGCATTTCCGGCTACACAATTCGGACCTTTGCACTATCAAAAATTTACAAAGAGCAAAGGTACAGGCAATAAAACGACATACAGGTCACTATGATCGTGTCATGAAATTACCCACTGAAGCAATATCAGAGCTACAGTTATGGGCAGAAAACGTTTGGCATAGTTTCAGCCCTATTGTTATCACTAACCCTACTTTAGTTATTCAAACAGATGCCAGTGCTCAAGGCTGGGGAGATATCCAGCACAGGTGGTAGATGGACTAACCTAGAGTCATCATTACTACTTACACTGGGCATTAACTATCTAGAGATGTTGGGCGCCTTTTATCGTTTAAAAGCATATGTATCTAATATGCAGCACTTGCATGTTCGGTTACAAATTGATAAATACTACGGTGATGGCTATATTAACCATATGGGTGGCATAAAATCATTATCATGCGACAAATTGGTCAACATGATTTGGCAATGGTGTGTCGAAAGACATATTTGGCTATCAGCTACTTACCTACCAGGTAAGCTAAACACCCATGCCATGAGAAAATTAAACGCCTGGGTTGCAAGTTTGAACAGACCTTACCTGGAACTGGGATTGTCCAAACAAACCATCACCACCATGTCGGCATCCCTTCGAACATCCACCAAGAGGCAGTACTTAACCAGCATCAAAAAAAAAAAAAAAGGGAGAAGTACTGCCAGGAAACAGGGACAACATACGCAACAGCCACAGCCACCAACATACTGGAGTTCCTGGCCTATCTACACCACGGTGTAGGGATCAGCTACAGTGCCATCAACACAGCGCAGAGTGCTCTTTCTGCTTATCTCAAACCAGCGCCAGGACAACAGGCGATTGGATCCCATCCACTGGTTTTAAAACTGATGAAGGGCATTTACAATATCAAGCCCTAAGCCCAGGTATACCCATATTTGGGATATCAGTGTGGTCCTGACATATCTCAGGGAATGGCCACCAGCCAGATCCCTGGGCCTCGAGCAAGCTACACTAAAGACGCTCATGTTGATGGCACTTGTATCCGCTCAGAGGGTCCAGTCACTACACCTATTGCGACTGGACAACATGATCACAGCTCCAGACCAGATCTGTCGTTATCCAGCGACTGATCAAACAGAGCAGACCAGGAACACCTAATCCAGTCGTGGCTTACCCACCAGAACCACGGTTATGTGCCATGACCCACCTACTATCCTACATAGACACAACCAAAATATTCGAGGGAGATGAAAAGCCTTGTGGGTCAGTCACAAAAACCTTATGGTCGGGTGACGAGCCAAACCATTGCGAGATGGCTCAAGCAGGTGCTAGAAACTGCTGGGATAAACACTAACATGTACAAATTTTATTCCACCAGGGCAGCATCCATGTCGACGGCGAAAGAATGGACATGCCTATAGACCACATCCTGGCTACAGCAGGATGGTGGGGGGGGAAAAGACCGTTCAGAAATTTTATAATAAGCCATTGGCAAAACCTGGTTTATTTGCAGTAAAGATTTACGAACTGCAAATATTTAATTTAAGCCCAGGGGAGCAACTTAATTCTTTGTTGTTATTGTTTAAAAAATACCATTGTGTTTTTCTACAAATAGACTCATTGGTTGATTACGATAACACTTCCTCCCTCAAGAACTTCGGCAGTGAGTGAAATGAAACTGTTACACGCAGGGCCGGTGCTAGGAATTGCGGGGCCCAATTAGAAAACTGATGGTGGGGCCCCTACTCTAGAAAAGTAAAAATTTATGTATGTTTATATTTCGTGTAGTTTCGGGAATTTTAAGGCAAGCTGGTTGGTGATTGGATGCAACCCCCTTAGAGACAGCGTTTGATTGGCCGCCAAATAAATTTGTCAAATCTGTAACAAAAATCGCTGGTCGGTGCGAACTCAGTGGACTATCTGGTTGTATCTCCAAACTAATCTGGTTGTATCTCCAAACTAATCTGGTTGTATCTCCAAACTAATCTGGTTGTATCAACCAGACTATCTGGTGGTATCTCCAAACTAAACAGTATAACATGCAGGTACATTCATTTAAAATTAAATTCAGTGCTTATTTCACATGATTTCTCACTGTGTAAAGCTCAATATCTGACCAATTTCTGTTTAACACGTTTGGTCTGCCGTGAGCACTTTTCGTTGCATCTCGTTGCATCACCCCTTTTCCTAATCGGCCACAATTCAGATAATAGTCTACTTTCCTGTTTTTGCCACCAAAGTGGATAACCTCACATTTATCCACATTATACTGCATCTCCCATGCATTTGCCCACTCACCCAGCCTATCCAAGTCACCTTGCAGCTTCCTAGTTTAGAGGGGTTTAAACGGTTTAGAGATGTTTAGAGGGCTTCAGATGGGTTCAGGTGTGTTTACAATTGTTTAGAGGGGAATAGAGGGAAATAGGGGGGCTAGAGGAGTTTTAGACGTGTTCAGAGGGGTTTAGAGACGTTATAAGCCCCCCGTGAGAAATTGTATTTCTCTGAAATTGAAGATAGACATAAAGCTGGAGTAACTCTGCAGGACAGGCAGCGCAGCGACTTTAGAGGGAAGACCCTTCTTCAGACTAAACTGAACTCTCGTCGGTGAGATTAGTTGTGATTGTCTGAAGAAAGGTCTCGACCAGAAACGCAACCCTCTCCCCAGAGCCCTTGCGCGTCCCGTTGAGCCACCTTCAACTTCAGAGCCAAACAAAAAACACAGAGTGCTGGAGGAACTCAGCAGGCCAGGCGACTGCCTCACCCGCTGGGTTTCTCCAGCATTTTTGTCTACCGCAAAACGTCAATGATTCCGAGAATGCCAAGGCGACAGTGTGAGAGAGCTAGAGAGAGACGAGATGGGGAGCGGGAGAGGGAGAGAGGGAGGGAGAGAGCAAAACACAAAGAGACACAACGTGGGTCGGTAGGTGAATGACTAACCTGCACACCAGGAAGAAGCCCCTTCTCGCGCTCCGGGGCCCTCACTCATGATGGTGAGTTTAAAGAAATTCTCAACGTGTCATCGATCTACATGTAATTGTGTTTTAAACAAGTATTAATGACGCCGCGTGAATTTTATTCAAAGGAACACGACGTTATTAATACTTGTTCAAAACACAATAACATTTACTGAGGAAGGCGGATGGATGCATTGATGACATGATTGTATAACAACGAGTTAAGTACTTGCTGATAAGAAGTGCTAACAGTACTAGTTAACACATCGTTTGTGTCTGATGGCCGTGCAGCGGTTGTTATACACAAAGATCCTATAGTGGAGCTCTGCTAGAAGATCTTTGGTTATACATGTTCGTTTAAAAAAAAAATCCGGATGGCGAATTTAAAAAAACTTTAGTTAACAAAGAGAATTCGTATTTCCATACGAAGTACGGAACATTAGTGCGGGGCCCCCCTAGGCGCGGGGCCCAATTGGGAGCAATCGGTCAAATCGGCTTAAAACCGGCCCTGGTTACACGGTTTGAAATCACAGAGCTTTGAAATCTTCACGTAGTCACTCACGTGACTCCGAAGTAAAATAGTAAGATTAAACGAGAACTTACCAGTTTGAAGTTTGATCTGTATTTTATGAGGAGTTACGATGAGGGATTACGTGCCCTCCGCTCCCACCCTCATTATATGGATCAAACTAATAAATTGATGTCTCCTTATCTTTACAATGTTTACTTCAAATAACTGTGTCTATCTGTGATTCCACACCACTGCTTGGAAGTATGCTGCACCTGCGCACTGAGCGGGTTCTTCACGTAATCCCTCATCGTAACTCCTCATAAAATACAGATCAAACTTCAAACTGGTAAATTCTCGTTTAATCTTACTATTTTAAGCCACGCCGGGCGATGAAAGGCCCCGCGAACGGGTCAATTCAAGCTCTGCTCTATGATCTTTGTTCCACCAGGAGTTCTCCCTCCTCCAATCACCGCGCTCTATCCTCAGTCCCACCTCCCTACTTCCACCTCTGACCGACACCTCCCTCCTCCAATCATCGCCCTGAATCATCATGACCCCCCCCCCCCCCCCCCCCACACCTGGACAACACCGTTTCAAACAACAAACCAGGAATCAAACTGGACAGTCTTCTTTTCAGACAAGCTCAGCTTGCGGGACTTTGTCAAAGGACTGCTAACGTCCATTGAGCCATGTTGAGTATCTCTAGCCAGTCCATGCTGATCCAAATGTGGGCCCATCCTACCACGACATATCTCATCCGACAATTTACTGAAGAAGGGTCTCAACCCGAACGTCACCCATTCCTTCCCTCCAGAAGTGCTGCGTGTCACGCTGAGTTACTCCAGCATGTTGTGTCTATCTTCGGTTTAAACCAGCTTCTGCAGTTCCTTCCTATTGCACCACTATTGTCAGGCTCACGCCCATAGGTCCCCGGCATGCCCATACTGCCCTTCTTAAACCCTGTAACAACATTATCCACTCCACAATCTCCCGCAACTTCAGCTGTTGCTACTGATAATACAAATATACTGTATTTGCAAGGGCATCCGCAACTTCTTCACTGGCATTTCACAATGTCTAAGGATGGACGCGCTCAGGTCCCGAAGACCTGTCCGTCGTAATGCGTTTTAAACTCACCATTAACTCCGCTTTGCCAATTACTATATGATGTAGCTGCCGACAACTCATATATCTCTCTTCCTTAGCTTCAATCAATCCCAGCTAGGCAGAAACGGATAATAAATACTCATTCATCTCTCCCTCCTTTCTTATGGTGCTATTGAAAGACCACAATGTTGATATTTAAGGGGATCTATTATTCTCAAGCCACCCTTTCAACACCCCATCTCTTCAGGTTTTCATTTACCTCGCTTACCAGCTCGGTTTCACATCCTCTTTTCGCCCTCCTGGTTTCCTACACAAGTATAGTCCTGCACTCCTTATACCCGCGGAGGGATTCGCTTGATTCCGATTGCCTAAATACATCACATGCGGCCATCTTTTACCTGATCAGACCTTCATCATCTCTTGTCAGCATGATTCCCTGAAACCTGCTAGCCTTGCCCTTCACAGTAAGAGGAACATGTTGTCCCTTTACACCTGCTACCTCACCTATCCAAGTTTACCGCTTGCCAGCTGTCCCTTTCGCCCTTTGAATAGTGTGGGTGTCAGGGGTTATGGGGAGAAGGCAGGAGAATGGGGTTAGGAGGGAGAGATAGATCAGCCATGATTGAATGGCGGTATAGACATGAAGGGCCGAATGGCCTAATTCTGCTCCTATCACTTATGACCTATCACTTATGGTAGAGGGGAGCTATTTAATCGCAAACTGAGGGACAACTGGGTGGTGGTGGATTTATGGAACGAGTAAGTAGTTGAGGCAGGTACTGTCACAACATTTATGGGGCATTTGGACAGGTACATGGATAGGAGTGGTGTAAGGGATATGGGCCAAGCTTGGCATGTGGCACTAGTGTAGATGGGGCACCTTGGTCGACGTGGGCATGTTGGAAGAGCTGTAAGGCTCCATTACTCCATGAGACCGCAATTGGAGTACTATATGCGTTCTGGTCACCCTACCATAGGAAGGATGCCATTACGTTGGATACAGAAGTGGCTAGGCTCGTTTTTAAAAAAGGCAATAAAAAGTACTGCAGATGCTGGTTTCTACCAAAGATAGGCACAAGATTCTGTTATTAACTCAGCGGGGCAGGCATCGTCCTCATCTTCATTGCTATCGAGGCCCTTCCTCAGACTGAGAGTCAGGGGAGAGGGACACCAGAGTTATCAATAGGTACAGTACAGAACACAGTGGGGAAGCAGCGAGACAGGATGCTACACAACTCCAGTCAGAGAGGGGAGGAGAACTCTAGTTTGTGGATCAGGGAATTGAGTGAAGTGAATCACGTGCATGCCAGGTTAGTGGACATTTCTAAGGCGGAGATGGGTAGATTTTTGATTTGTGCAAGTGTCAGGTGTTATGGAGAGAGGGCAGGAGAACAGGGTTAGGAGGGAGAGATAGATCAGCAATGATTGAATGGCGGAGTAGACTTGATGGGTCGAATGGCCTAATTCTTACTCCTATCTGTTATGACCTTATGACAACAAGAGATAATGAGGTCCTGGTCCAAGACAGTGGGTGGCGTGGCCTCACATACATCTCATCATCTATATCAGCGAATATTCAACTGCGGTTAAACGATGGGCCGTCACCTTGGACATTTCATTTCTCAAAGAAGTCTGGGGAGGAGATCAGTTCCTGATCAGTTTATTAATGACTCGACGAATTGAGGTCACCGGATATTTCATCGCACTGACGATCTGTTCTCTAAACTTGGACTGAGTCACCACGTAAACAAATGTGTTGGTGCAGCAGTTTAAATTCAGCAGCATAACGCCGACTATTGCAAGTATATATTCAGACACAGTGAAATCACTCGGGCTTTTTCCAGTGGCGGTATAATATAAAAATTCTATGACTGTCACCGTCCAGAGGAGGATAAAACTGGCGGATAGGGTGAAAAGTAAAATGACCGATCTTCTCCTGCTCTCCATCTCTGGGTCAGTGCGGTTCTCTGTTGTTGGCTCACCCCTCAGTCCCTTGCGGATCCGACTGGCCACTAGCACATATCTGCCTGTCAGAGCGTTAAACAATAGGATTAATACGAACGGCAGCAATGGATTTAAAATGGTATCAAACCAGTCAAATCCCACCCACAGAGGCGTGGTGTAAAAGCTTAATTTGGGATTACAGCCCCACGGTACATTGTTGATTATTGCAATAGGATTCACAGTAAAGTAGTGGGGGATGTTTTTTAAGCAGAGCAGGAACCCGGTCGTTGGCAGCAGAATCGCGGCCGTTTCCCTGCTGCAATATTTTGTTTTCAGCTTCTGGCAACAAATGGCGACAAATCGATCAAAGGTGAACGCGACAGTGAACCAGACAGAGCAGTCGATGGCAGCGCGTCTCAGCACCCGGACAACGCTGCACATGGGCGTGACGTTCAGGACAGAGCCCGGGAAGTAATAATAATTAATCTGATACAGCATGACCTCGGTAATAATGGTCAACAGATCTGTCACTGCCATGGCCACCAGGTAGCGAGTGGTGCAGCGGGAGATGCCGCACTGTCCTCGGGACAAGATGACGATCGCCACTAAATTCACTGTCAACATGAAGGGAGAGAATAGAGAAGAGACTGTTAGATCACGTTTCTTCCATCTCCTTGTCCTGCTGACAAATGTTGAAAACTGTTCTCGGGCTGTCTCCTCCCCTCCCTCAGCCCCCGGGCTCCTCCTCCCCCGTTTTCCTTTCCCCCCCCCCCCCCATCAGTCTGAAGGGTTTCGGCCCGAAACGTTGCCTATTTCCTTCGCTCCACAGATGCTGCTGCACCCGCTGAGTTTCTCCAGCATTTTTGTGTACCTTCGATTTTCCAGCATCTGCAGTTCCTTCTTAAACACTGGTTTCCCCCTCTCTGCTGCTCAGGCTGTTTGCCCAGCCCAAATTTTCACCTGGACAGTCGCTTATCAATTGCCTTGGCTCCTCCTCTGTGCTGCTAATGTAGCACAGTTGGAATCATTCAATCGAATTCGCGACATCCGATGGCCCAAGCACAAGACCATGTTGACTATTCCTAAATAACATTGCCTTTGCAAATGAATGTAAATCCTGCCTCGCCTCCCAGAGCCTCTGCAACATACTGAACACCATTAATTTTAGGCTTACCTGTCTGTAGATCCCAGCCATCTTCTTGCAGCTCTCCTTACATAGAAGGAAGCCTTTAGCCACTTCCAGTCTATGAGCACCTCGCCCGTGTCTGCCCATGATATCAGCACCTTTGCTCCGGGCCTCGCAATTACTTTCAAAGGCACCAGGGTGGCGATACCCACCTGATCAAGTCCCAGGTATTTATCTACCAAAGTGCGTTTCCAGACCTTTAGGTCCTGATTTTTAACCCGATATTATTCCCGAGCTTCCATTTTCACCTAATTTATTTTCCCTCGTTCCTCTTTAGAACCAGCGTGAACCAGTGTTTTGTCTCAAAAGACAAGGCTGTATAAAATCATGAGAGGAATAGATCGGGTCGATGCAGTCTCTTGCCCGGAGTAGGGGAATCGAGGACCAGAGGATGTTTAAGGTGAAGGGAGAAAGGTCCAATAGGAATCTGAAGGGTGACTTTTTTTTACACAAAGGGTGGTGGGTGTACGGAACAAGCTGCCAGAGGAGGTAGTTGAGGCAGGGACTATCCCAACATTTAAGAAACAGTTAGACACTTACATGGATAGGACAGGTTTGGAGGAAAATGGGCCCAACGCGAGCAGGTGGGACTAGGGTAGCTGGGATATGTTGGCCGGTGTGGGCGTTGGGCCGAGGGGTCTGTTTCCACACTGTATCATTCTATAACACTATGACTGTGACAACAATCTCCTCCAACTGTTAGTTTAGTAGACAATCTCCCGGTTTCTTTCAACGTGTGCATATAATTTCACTGATAAGGAGACTACGAATGTACTGTATCCAGATCTGTAATCACCTGTGACATATATGCCTGAAGTATAGGTGATTTTACGTTCAAATGATCGAACAATTTGATACCATTCTGCTATCTTTCCTCATCCCTTCCAAACTCTCTTTACGGATCCTTTACTTATTGTTATTATATCAGAGATACTTTAGACTTTATAGATACAGCGCGGAAATAGACGCCTTTGCCCTTCGACAAGCGATCACCCGTACTATCCCACACAATAGGAGTACCCGGAGAAAACCCACACGGTCACAGGGAGAAGCGTACAAACTCCGTGTAGCCAGCACCGAAGTCGTGTGGCTGGCGCTATAAGGCAGCAACTCTACCGCTGCGCCACTGTGCCGCCCTAAAGTGAGATTGGGCAAACGTGATTTGTTTTCTTTGGAGCGTCCAGGTTCTCAAGTTCACAGGTTTTAGTAGAATCAGGCCATTCGGCCCATCGAGTCTACTCCGCCATTCAATCATGGCTAATCTCTGCCTCATAATCCCGTTCCCTGCCTTCTCCCCATAACACTTGACACCCGTTCAAATCAAGAATTTATTTATATCTGCCTGAGGTTGGGAGAACCCTGATAGAAGTTTTCAAAGTTGAAAGGCATAGATTGGGTAGACAGTTCACATCTGTTTGGCAAGGTGGAAGGGTCAAAGACTAGAGGGGATAGTTTAGAAGTTGAGGTGAGTAAAATTGAAGGGAGTTGCGCGGGTGTTATTTTACACACAGAGCGGTGGATGCTTGAAACGCGCAGCCTGGGGTGATAGTGGAACCAGATGCGATCGTAGCATTTAGATGGCTATTAAATAGGTGCGTAGATATGCAGGGGATGGGGAGGTATGGTTCACATGCAGCCGGGGGAGATTATTTTAACTTGGCTTCACGTTTGGTACAGACATTGTGGAACGAAGAGCCTCTTCTTGTGCTGTATTGTTACAGAGTCGTGGAGTCATAGAGTGATACAGCTTGGAAACAGGCCCTTCGGCCCGACTTGCCCACGCCGGCCCACATGTCCCAGCTACATGTAATAAGAGCTTTGTCCGAACAGTCCGCGGCTGATAGCGCTGTAGCTGGTAGCGCTACGTTTAAAGCATCATAGCGATGCGGCTGATAGCGCTGTAGCTGGTAGCGCTACGTTTAAAGCATCATAGCGATGCTGCCGACCCAGAGTCCCAGCCTACAGTTGGTCTATGTTCTATATCAGTGATAAGAACATCTAGATTCCTGCGTATGGCACAGACAAGCAATTTCCCGACTCTGGCTGCAGAATTTAAATAAGTGTTTAAATACTTATTTAAATTCTGCTGCAAATATGATTTCACCATTCGCCACATTGTGCTCCGTTTGCCAATCTTTGCTCACTCCATTAACTTATCCATATTCCATTTGTGCCTCCTTATGCCCTTTTCGCAACATATATATCTTTTTTTGTCACTAGATTTAATATCCACTTCTTTTATATCTTCATACAAGACAGTTCAACCAATTGTAAACCCCAGACACCAGCACTGATTACCGTGGCAGTCCTCTCGTCACAACTTATTAACTGGGAAAATACGAATAATATGATGCTTGGGCTTATCGGGTGTGAGCCGCTCACCCGAGCACGCACAGAACTTGATTTGCTGTTTTATACGCGATGGAGTTGAGTTTCTAGTCGAGGGACATGAGTTGGGAGGTCACATTGCAGTTGTATAAGACGTTACTGCATTTAGAGTATTGTGTTCAGTTCTGGGCTCCATGTTACAGGAAAGCTGGAAAGGGTACACGGAAGATTTACAAGGATGTTGCCAGGGCTAGAGGGTCTGAGCTATAGAGATACGTCGAGTAGGCTAGGGCTCTATTCCTTGGAGAGCAGGAGGATGAGGGGTGATCTTATAGAGGTGTATAAAATCATGAGCGGAATAGATCGGGTACATGCACTGAGTCTCTTGCCCAGAGTAGGTGAATCCGGGACCAGAGGACATATGTTTAAGGTGAAGGGGAAAAGATTTAATAGGAATGTGAGGGGCAACTATTTCACACAAAGGGTCATGGCAACGTTGGGCCGAAGGACCCGTTTCCACACTGTATCACTCTATGACAGTTCCCACCGTCTCATTGTTTTCTTTTCCACCACTGAGTATATTCATTTCCCCATAACTAGCGCACAGTTGATACATCGTGTAGGAACTGTACACAACAAGGCAGATACTCGCCTTTACTACACAGACATCACCACGAAGAACGATCAATTCAACAGCACGGAAATAAGTGCCATCAGTAGTTCGCGTCCGAACATTTATCGCGGGATCCGTAAATGCAGTCACTTTGCACGTTTCTGCAGAAGTACCTTGCAGTTTTCAAGAGCCGCTCCCACCGCCTGTGTCCAGCTCACCCACGTTAGCAGTTTGGATGATTTAGGAGAGTGTCTGAGCAAATCCTATCTCATTTCCTGCACCAATTTTACGAAGCTGTAGCTACTGTCTTCACGTTAATCTCCGTACTACGACTAGCCTCTAGGTATCACGGCGCGAAAACTATCTCCATAACATTATCCAACATTGTGATTACAATCGAGCAGCTCACGCGGAGATGTATTGGACTTCAATCCTTATTATCAACCTACCAGGTACTCCAATAACGACAAGGGTAAAGTAATATATTTTCTTGACTCTGTTGAAAATTTCGAGCATTTTCTCTGTCTGAGGCGATGAACACACTGGTGCGAAATTACTTATTTGAATGGCGCTCCGTGACGATACCGCCCTAAAATGTGTAATTTATACCCTACCGGTACTCCACGGGGAGGTAGCAATATGGGTTAGAACTTCTATTTTTAAAATCGAGCAAACAGATTGCGACATTTAATTATAGTTCCCCTTGTGATAAACATGTTGACTCTGGAAACTGAACGGACCCTTCTCAAACCTCGCCAACTCCGGACACATTAATAATGGTCAGAATCATATTTTTTTTATTGTTTTACATAGAAACATAGAAATTAGGTGCAGGAGTAGGCCATTCGGCCCTTCGAGCCTAGTATCCTCCTCACAGCTAACACTGCCCCCCAGTTTAGTGTCATCCGCAAACTTGGAGATATTGCCTTCAATTCTCTCATCCAGATCATTAATATATATTGTAAATAGCTGGGGTCCCAGCACTGAGCCTTGCGGTACCCCACTAGTCACTGCCTGCCATTGTGAAAAGGACCCGTTTACTCCTACTCTTTGCTTCCTGTTTGCCAGCCAGTTCTCTATCCACATCAATACTGAACCCCCAATACCGTGTGCTTTAAGTTTGTATACTAATCTCTTATGTGGGACCTTGTCGAAAGCCTTCTGGAAGTCCAGATACACCACATCCACTGGTTCTCCCCTATCCACGCTACTAGTTACATCCTCGAAAAATTCTATAAGATTCGTCAGACATGATTTACCTTTTGTAAATCCATGCTGACTTTGTCCAATGATTTCACCACTTTCCAAATGTGCTGCTATCCCATCTTTAATAACTGACTCTAGCAGTTTCCCCACTACCGATGTTAGACTAACTGTCTGTAATTCCCCGTTTTCTCTCTCCCTCCCTTCTTAAATTCTATAAGAATTTTGTTTCAGAAGGAACTGCAGATGCTGGAAAATCGAAGGTATTCGATGGCACCCGCTGAGTTTCTCCAGCATTTTTGTGTAGAATCATAAACTTACCGCGATTCAAATCGTTGACCTCATTACTCACGGCCTGAAATTAATTCTTCAGTTTTCACTCAGTAATCACGTTATGAACGTGGTCCTGTCACCATTAAAGCCGGTTGGGGCGATCAGCTGTTCCATCTAATTACAGTAATTAAATTACACGGACAATAAATTAATTGGTTTTTACTTGGTGCTATAGGGAGGTTTCACGGCAGTCGGGTCATGACCCATGACCCGTACTGTTGCTACGCTACGCCAGGTGGAGTACACGCGATGAACTGTAGGTAGGCACTTACCATTGTTTCCAGCGTAGCGGGCCCGTTAAAACCCGCTGAAATGGTCAATTTGTGCGCTGTAAATAATTATGGAAATCGGGATAAGCGTGAGAGACATTTAGCCTACTTCAGAATTCCAAAAGTGAGGAGAAATGACGGTAGATAGAAGCGAGAGCTGAAGGGACAACAGCAGCCAGAGTGCTTGGCGAACATTGGCCGTTTGCTCACTGCATTTCATCAACTAAGGCATTATTTGTGTTTTTTCTTGATTCCTTTGGCATCTAAAAAGTTTCAGAAGTGATAAATCTGGCTGTAAAATTTAAAAATCGGCAATGGTCCTCAAGTGGGTTTTTACATACAAAAAGAAAACTCATCTGAAGAAAAATTTACAGCCAGATTTATCACTTCTGAGACTTTTTAGATAACAAAGGAATCAAGAAAAACCACAAATAATGCCTTACTGTTGACGAAATGCAGTGAGCAAACGCGATAATTCCCAATATTTTCAATTCCGATATCTGCACAGCCAATGTTCACCAAGCACTTTAGCTGCTGTTGTCCCTTCAGCTCTCGCTTCTCTTTACCTTCATTTCGCTTCACTTTTGGAATTCTGAAGTTGGATAGATGTCTCTCACACTTACCCCGACTTCCACAATTTTTTACAGCGCAAAAATTCAACATTTTGGCGGTTTTTAACAGGTAGGAAAGTACGCGTTTCTAGCATTAATAACATATACCGGAAGTTACTGATGACCTCCAGATGGATTGAGCGGCTCCGTGCGTCAAGCCCTATGACCTAGTGACCTTGCGTGCAACCCCCCTATTGATTCCAGAACTGATTTCAAATCACGTACCGGTCAGCAAATCGATACGGACCAATAAACTAAAAGAACTCCTTGAAATTGAACGTTGCAATGAAAAGATTGCGTTAGATCATTAGATGATTTGGTATCAATGGAAACGCAAGTAGCCAGTATTTTGCCAACAGAGGAGTAAATGGAGCGGGCATGCAAAGGGAACATTCTGCTCCTTTGCAGCCACGTAAACCAAGTGATAAGAATCGCATGGACGTTTTTAACCGATAGGCAGTTAGAGAGAACACAGCAGAATGGAAAAACTGTGATAAACAAGTGAAAGTCATAACGTACTTGGAAACAGGTCTTTCTACCTGTTGAGGAACAGGTAGCGAGGAATTGAGGAATGCAGTTGAACAGAGGGATCTAGGAATAACTGTGCATAGCTCCCTGAAGGTGGAATCTCATGTAGATAGGGTGGTAAAGATAGCTTTTGGTGTGCTCGCCTTTATAAATCAGAGCAATGAGTATAGAAGTTGGGATGTAATGTTAAAATTGTACAAGGCATTGTTGAGGCTAATTCTGGAATATGGTGTACAATTTTGGTCGCCAAATTATAGGAAAGATGTCAACAAAATAGAGAGAGTACAGAGGAGATTTAATAGAATGTTGCCTGGGTTTCAGCAACTAAGTTACAGAGAAAGGTTGAACAAGATAGGTCTTTATTCTTTGGAGCGCAGGTTAAGGGGGGACTTGATAGAGATGTTTAAAATGATGAGAGGTGTAGATTGATTATGCATGTCAACCAATCACATAACAGTTAGCATCGCTAACCCCACCCCACTATAACGTTTATATTAACACTTGCTTCCGGTACTGCTCTGTTCGAGCAGCAGTTAAGATGCTCTGACATCTAACCATCCTTTATGCTGTTAAAGTCTATGCTGATTAAAGATGACTTTGGATCACATAGCGTGTCTGTTGGGTGTCTACATGGTATCAGAATTGGGATGGTGGGGGAGCTTAATGGCAGTGTTCAGGTCTTTTGGGTTGATGCATAGACGGATTTCATTTTTGTCCCTCTTGAAGGTGGCAACCATGGTTGAGACCCAGTTGGTGGGGTCGCTAACTGCTTCAATCACGCCCAGGGAGACCAAGTTCTTCAGCTCAGATTGAACCCTGTCTGTCATGGCAAGTCAATGCCGGTGTGGGGCTCGGACGACAGGTTGCACATTGGGGTCAGTAGAAATCTTGTAGGTCACAGGCAGCTTGCCTAGTTTGTTGTTGAACAAATCAGGGTATTCTTTCAGCGGGTCCATCGACATCTGCAGCTTTCTTTGGATCAGGTTTGAGGCCGTCGGGAGTGAAAACTACCTCGTTCTAGTCGACTCCTTTTCTAACTGGTTTGAACTCGACCCGCTGACATCCCTCACATCTGAGATGGTCGTCCGGAATTTAAAGAGACACTTCTCTACTTTCGGCTCACCCGTCCGCCTGCAAACCGACAACGGTAGACATGTGTTCAAGCTTTTCGCAGACGGATGGAACTTCCAACACATCACGAGCAGCCCCGAGTATCCACAGAGCAATGGACTCGCTGAGCTCGCCGTCAGAAGCGCCAAGCAGCTGTTAGAGGGAGCGCGCCTTTCAAACTCAGACGTGTATCTCGAACTCTTGAAACTCAGAAATATTTCCAGAGACGGAACCCTGGGATCGCCAGCCCAGGGACTTGTGTCCAGATCGACAAGACCTCCAGTCCCGATCGCCAACAACAGCTGGTCCCTCGGGTGCTGAAGCCTGCCACCGTCCAGAAACGTATCCAGGAGAAGCATGACATCCAGAAACGATCATACGACAGATCCAGCAAACCACTGACCTGGCCTCTACTGCCGGGCCAGGTCGTCCGTTTACAAACCTCAACTGGACATTCCCGTCAGGGCACCATTGTTAACCTGGCTGACGAACCACGATCCTACCTTGTGGACTGTGACGGAGCGGTATACCGGAGAAGTCGACAACACCTGCTTGCTGTGCGGGAACCTCGTCCATCACCAGCCGGTCCCTATGTTCCACCGTTCCCGTACCAGCCGCCCGCTGCCATGTCTCCCACCCGTCCCCGCGGTCATGACTAACCACGCGGTCTCCCCTCCTGCATGTTTCCCCTTTCGGTCACCACAAGCCTCTCCCACG